>NC_060122.1:796350653-796975653 GCF_021461395.2 Schistocerca americana
GTGGTGGAAAAATCAACAAGTTCAGAAAATCCCTTGCGGCTAGAGATTGATTTTGCCAGAGAAATAATGGTAATCATTGTCTATCAAGTAATGAGACTGTTAAGGCAATTGTTGAATTGTTTTAACTCATTTGTGCGAATATTTAATGATAATATTTCCATTAGAATGTGTAAAGTAACAGAGAGAGGGAAGACTCAAATGTTTATAATGGGTGGCAGGGACAAAGAATCCAGTGAAATTTTTTAAAGTGCGTTATCTGAAAACTACTTTGAGCACTTAAACAGAGAACTGACTTGTGGCGATAAGATATTAAACATTCTGGTGACAAACAGACCCAAACTATTTGAAACAGTTAACAAAGAACAGGGAATAAGCAACCATAAAGGGGTTACCGCATCGATGATTTCACCCGTAAATAGAAATATTAAAAAATGTAGGAAGCAAAAGTGGCAAAAAGCAGATTTCAGAGTACTTGATGGCTCGACACAAACGTTTTGCCTCAAGTACAGATAGTGTTGAGGATCAGTGGACAAAGTTCAAAACTGCTATACAATATGCATTAGATGAGTATGTGCCAAGCAAGATCGTAAGAGATGGAAAAGAGCCACAGTGGTACAACAACCGAGTTAGAAAACTGCTGCAGAAGCAAAGGGAACTTCACAGCAAACATAAACATGGAAATTACGTAAGGCAAAGTATAGTGTGAGGAGGGCTATGCGAGAGGTGTTCAATGAATTCAAAAGTAAAGTTCTATGTACTGACATGGCAGAAAATCCTAAGAAATTGTGGTAGGTGGATCAAAACAAAGTGTCCAGACATTCTGTGACCAAAATAGTACTGAAACAGAGGATGACAGACTAAAGGCCGAAATACTAAATGTCTTTTTCCAAAGCTGTTTCACAGAGGAAGACTGAACTGTAGTTCCTCCTCTAGAATGTCGCACAGATGGCAAAATGGTAGATATTGAAATGTATGACAGAGGGATAGAAAAACAACTAAAATCGCTCAAAAGAGGAAAGGCCGCTGGACCTGATGGGATACCAGTTCGATTTTACACAGAGTACGCTAAGGAACTTGCCCCCTTCTCGCTGCGGTGTCCGCAGGTCTCTAGAAGAGCGTAGCGTTCCAAAGGATTGGAAAACAGCACAGGTCATCCCCATTTTCAAGAAGGGACGTCGAACAGATGTGCAGAACTATAGACCTATATCTCTAACATTGATCAGTTGTAGAATTTTGGATCACGTATTATGTTTGAATATAATGACTTTTCTGAAGACTAGAAATCTACTCTGTAGGAACCAGCATGGGTTTCCAAAAAGACGATCATATGAAACCCAGCTTATGATATTTTTCCACTAGACTCAGAGGGCCATAGACAAAGGTTCCCAGGTAGATGCCGTGTTTGTTGACTTCCACAAAGTGTTCGATACAGTTGCCCACAGTCATTTAATGAACAAAATAAGAGCATATGGACTATCATACCAATTGTGTGATTGGATTGAGGAGTTCCTAGACAACAGAATGCACCATGTCATTCTCGATAGAGAGAAGTCTTCCGAAGTAAGAGGGATTTCAGGTGTGCCGCAGGGGAGTGTCATAGGACCGTTGCTATTCACAATACACATAAATGACCTTGTGGATAACATTGGAAGTTCACTGAGGCTTTTTGCCAATGATGTTGTATATCGAGAGGTTGTATCAATGGAAAATTGTACTGAAATGCGGGAAGATCTGCAATGAATTGACGAATGGTGAGGGAATGGCAATTGAATCTCAATGTAGACAAGTGTAATGAGCTGCGAATACATAGAAAGAAAGATCCTTTATCACTTCGCTACAATATAGCAGGTCATCAACTGGAAGCAGTTAACTCCATAAATTATCTGGGAGTAGGCATTAGGAGTGATTAAAATGGAATGACTATTTAAATTAATCGTTGGTAAAGCAGATGTCAGACTGAGATTCAGTGGAAGAACCCTAAGAAAATGTAGTCTGAAAACAAAGGAAGTAGATTACAGTACACTTGTTTGCCCACTGCTTGAATACTACTCACCGGTGTGGGCTCCATGCCAGATAGGGTTCATAGATGAGATAAAGAAGATCCAATGCACACTTCGTTACGGGATCATTTAGTAATCACGACAGTGTTACGGAGATGATAGATAAACTTGAGTGGAAGACTCTGCAGGAGAGATGCTGAGTAGCTCGGTACGGGCTTTTGTTGAAGTTTCAAGAACATACCTTCACCAAGGAGTCAAGCAGTATATTGCTCCCTCCTACGTATGTCTCACGAAGAGACCATGAGGATAAAATCAGAGAGATTAGAGCCCACACAGAGGCATACTGACAAGCTTTCTTTCCACAAACAATACAAGACTGGAATAGTAGGGAGAATCGATAGAGGTACCCAAAACACATCAGCACATTCCAGAAGTGTATCACGACACCATAACTACTGTTGGCACATCAGCATTATGATGACTGTGTTGCAGCTTCCAATGCAATCTGTGCCAAGAATGTATTGTTGTCACATCGGCTGCGTTTGTACTAGCACATGAACACCTCAAGGCCATCTCACATACCCACCACGCCAATGAATGCAAATAATTGAAAATGACCCCACTCTTATCAATCAACCATGCTCCACCACCCACGCTTTGAGCTGCTGTGTGGCCAGTGACTCTGAGCACACACAACAGCATCAAGGCTGGTACTGTACCCTTTGACTTCATACGCAGTGCCTCAGACATAGCCCCCTCCCCCCTTTCCACCTCCCCCCAACTGTGTGTTCCTCATCACAAAGGCACAAGCATGCGCAGTACTACAGTAACAGCAAGAAGTGTCATATCCTAGCAACTACTGGACCATCAGTATGTCACAAAGTACAGTGCCTGGACCCATCTAACTTACACAGTTGTAAGGCAGTTATTGACAAGAAGTTGCTAGCAGGCACTATTCACCCATCTGACGTCCATGGGCATCGTCAATCAAATCAATACCGAAAAAAGAAGGAACCTTATGACTGTGCAGCATGCAGTGACTACAGGGTCCTCAACAAGTGTACAGGCCATGACAGCTGCCATGTACCCAAAATACAGGACTTTACACATTCATGAGCAGTTACAACCATTTTCACTGTAATTGGCCGTAAAAAGGCTTATGTGGAAATCCATAAAGGAAACTTTGCGAAAACTATGATTTGGGAATTATAATCCAGGACAGCCTCAAATGGGACATGCGTATTGATTCCTTAGCATGTAAGCTGTCGAAGAATGTGTTTGCTATAAATATGAATAGCAAATATTGTAAGGGCATGTGTGTACTAAAAACTGCTTATCATGCCCTATTCTCATCAAACTTAAACTATGCTGTAGAAATATGGGGTGCAACAACTCGCCGGCCGAAGTGGCCGTACGGTTAAAGGCGCTGCAGTCTGGAACCGCAAGACTGCTACGGTCGCAGGTTCGAATCCTGCCTCGGGCATGGATGTTTGTGATGTCCTTAGGTTAGTTAGGTTTAACTAGTTCTAAGTTCTAGGGGACTAATGACCTCAGCAGTTGAGTCCCATAGTGCTCAGAGCCATTTGAACCATTTTTTGCAACAACTCAAGCCAACCTAAGTACATTATTAATACTACAGAAAAAAGTTATCAAAATTATTTGTGGTGCCAAACCTCGAAAATCATGTCAGAATCTGTTCCCAAAATTAGGTGTGCTTACCATTATAGGTGTATACATATTGAAAGTTATATTGATTGTGAAAACAATTAATCCAAATTTCAACTGTGACCTGCACCAGTATGATACAAGGCAAAAGTTCAGATACCATGTAAATAGCCACAGAACAGCTTTATATGAAAAAAATGCACTTCATGCTGGGCTGAAGCTAGCCAATGCCCTACCAAAAAGTCCCACAACCCTTCCTACTAACAAATTAAAAGATCAGCTAAAAAGAATTCTAATTGAAAACCCTTTTTATTCCCTAGACGAGTATTATATCTGTATGAAAAGTGCTTCATAAGTATGTCAAGGTCATAGTTTTAAGTAGTCTACAACTAATATAATGTTGATAAAAACAATATTTGTAATATCGTGATTGTATACTACCAAATGTAAAATCCATCAAAATGTAAAATTTATTAATACAAACAAATCTTTAGTTTATAATTTATAAACTGACGTATTCAGAAAAATAATCTGTATGATGTCCTGAAACTGTATTATTTCTAGGGATTGTATTTGATTATTCGATGTTGAATAAATATTATTATTATTATTTCTTTCTTGTCTCAGACATTGTGTCTGGTTAAAAATGGAAGGTGACGCGGACCTTGATCAAGCGTGACTTCCTTTTAACTGTACGGTATATGTTACCTTGCATTTAGGAACTTACGGGTAATTGAACAAGTGTCAATAATTACAGATTTCTGTAGTTGTACATATAAGTTTGGATGTAGCTGTATTGCATTGATGTACTGGTGGATATTGTGTGGTATGACTCCTGTAGTTGATAGTATAATTGGTATAATGTCAACTTTATCCTGATGCCACATGTCCAAGACTTCCTCAGCCAGTTGGATGTATTTTTCAAATTTTTCTCCCGTTTTCTTTTGTATATTTGTTGTATTGGGTATGGATATTTCGATTACTTGTGTTAATTTCTTCTTTTTATTGGTGAGTATGATGTCAAGTTTGTTATGTGGTGTTGTTTTATCTGTTATAATGGTTCTGTTCCAGTATAATTTGTATTCATCGTTCTCCAGTACATTTTGTGGTGCATACTTGTATGTGGGAACATGCTGTTTTATAAGTTTATGTTGTAAGGCAAGCTGTTGATGTATTATTTTTGCTACATTGTCATGTCTTCTGGGGTATTCTGTATTTGCTAGTATTGTACATCCACTTGTGATGTGATCTACTGTTTCTATTTGTTGTTTGCAAAGTCTGCATTTATCTGTTGTGGTATTGGGATCTTTAATAATATGCTTGATGTAATATCTGGTGTTTATTGTTTGGTCCTGTATTGCAATCATGAATCCTTCCGTCTCACTGTATATATTGCCTTTTCTTAGCCATGTGTTGGATGCGTCTTGATCGATGTGTGGCTGTGTTAGATGATACGGGTGCTTGCCATGTAGTGTTATTATTATTATTATTATGATTATCATGCCATTTGGGCTCTCTCGATACCTTTTAATACTGTATGGGTTATAAAATGCTGCCCAAACATGGCAGAGTTTCATTGACAGTACTCTTTTCTTATTGCTACACCTGTTTACGCAATATACTCATTTTTTTGGGTACATGCAAAGAACCGAGTGACATTTCAAACAAGTTCTCAGTGCTCTAGGAGATGGTGGCATAGTGACAAAAACAACAAATCTCAGTTACGGAAACCGGAAGTTATCTTCCTCACCCACCTAGTTAGCACTTTAGGTATCAGACCAATTGTAGGGAGAGCTAACACTGTAAGACAGCTTCCTCTGTGTCACAATTATCATGAACTCCGTTGCTTTCTAGGAATTTTGAACTGTTATTGGTGACACCTGCACAGGCAGCAGCGTTACAACATCTATACATGACATACTAGCAGGATCTAAGAAACATGTCAAAATGAAAGTCAAGTGGACCACTAAAATGAAAGACTCCTCTGAGTTCAAAAAAGACTGCTTCTTGCATGTGCTGCCACAATGGGCCGGCTCCTTCGAGATGATCAGCTATCTGTCACCACAAGTGCAAACAACACCACAGTAGACATGGTACTGCAACTGCTAGTAGGCACTCTGATTCTTCTCACAAAAACTTACATCCTTTCTGTTGAAAAGGTCAGCCTTCTACTGGGGTCTACAACGCCATGAGATGCTTATGCAAAAACATCAAATTCCTCCATTTTATAGGTTTCCGAGACCACAAATGGCTTGTTCATATCTTATTGCATCTGTCTAAAGATGTTAACCCCAATGCTATTCAGACTTGAACCTTATCGTTCAGTATGTTACAGATATCTATCACCTACATGGGACACACAACCTCATTGCCATCTACTTAATCTACTTATTGTGAGACAACACCATCTCTCTCCATTTTGACTATGAAAATTAGATACTTACCAACACAACAAATCAAGTCCTTGTGAACTTGTTATGGTTCACCTACATTCTTTTTTTTCGTTTGTGGTCCTCAGTGTCAACATGCTGAGTTACTATACAGGCTAAAAAATTGGGGGTGGAAGTGCAGTTCTGTCTCCTGTAGATGATGTAGCCGACAGATGCACAGTTGTGTTTCACAGTAGTTTTTTTCACTGTTCACAACCTCCCAATATTACACAGTTATATATGGCCAGTGAAGTATTATTTAACTTTTGATAAGATTCATTAATAGATTGCAGGTGAACATCCACATACTGGTACAATAGTTTACTATTGAACATCAACGAGCAGTAAAAAACATAGCCACATAACTCACAGTTCTTTCCGTGTAATCAGGTATGTATGGAAGAGAAACTGTCATTGCTTTCACATACTGCCTAATTGTGTTAGACTTATTTAAAATTATGTTGATGCATTGTTGCTGTTCTAACAAACATACGTGTCTTGTCTGAAACTTGGCCGTGGACTGACTGTCTTGGGATCAAACATTGGACCCTTATATCTCCTCACAATAATAGGTGCTGAAACTACACATTGTTCAATGTTTAATTTACAGAAATTACAATTAAAACTTAACCCATTAAATTAACTGAATACATCAAAAACTTCCTTCTTTTCACCATTTCTCCTACTACATGAGTTAAGCCTAATTATTAGTTTAAATGATGAAATTAACATTTATCATTACAGAAACAATACTTTCAACAAAATTGTTAATTACTTTGGAATTAATTAAGGGCTGGCTTTGCTAAAGTGTCTTTGAATAGAGTCAAATAGATACTTTAAGATTACTAGTAATTTTTTCTCCAAATGTTTATAATTAGTACAAAACTTACATTTGTTTATATATTAACAATAGGATTTAAGTTACAAAACTATTACTGATTTCATCCTATAACAAAAGATACTAACTAGGAATAGTCAAAATAAGTTACATAATCAATACATACATAAAACTGAGCTCAAAATTAGATGTGGTGTTACATTCTTTAAAACTGAGAGCCAACCTTTCTCTTTTATGAAAATGCAGATTATACTCACATATAATAATGGTAATTAGTTAAAATTGAAGAAAACGAATTTAAGGAGTCAGATGACAAAACAGGAGGTGAAGTAAAAATATGCCAGCTTGCTTTGCCACATCAGCCTCTCATTGGATTGTCCAGTTAGATATTGCAAATAGCTAACTGGACAATTCAATAACCACAAATGACCCCAGACAGTGGGTTAAAAATCTACACATGAAAAACATAGCTGGCCGGTGTGGCCGTGCGGTTCTAGGCGCTTCAGTCTGGAACTGCGTGACCGCTATGGTCGCAGGTTCGAATCCTGCCTCGGGCATGGATGTGTGTGATGTCCTTAGGTTAGTTAGGTTTAAGTAGTTCTAAGTTCTAGGGGACTGATGACCACAGATGTTAAGTCCCATAGTGCTCAGAGCCATTTGAACCATTTTTGAAAAACATATTGCATACAAAATCTTATCAAAACTACAGTGCATAGGTTTTTTTCAAATTTATACTTATATGAACTGGCTATACAAAACTCACCATACAAAATATTTTTGTACAGTGTATTGTACATTTGCACAAAATATTCACAAGTTATACTTTTAAAAAGATTCAGGCATCTTCATTGCAAGTGATGTACTGTTTGGGTAAACAAAGACTACATTCTAAGATACATATAATATTTACAAGTCCTATTTCGCATGAGAAAAATAAATTCTCATGGGTTGTAAACATTCAAATTTAACTGCACATTTTAGTGCCCTTATTAGACAGAAAATTTTTCACAAGCAATTTCACTGTTTTTCTATGAGCTTTTACACACTTTCTCACCATGCCTTCATCAGGTCCAAGTGGCAGTTAGCAAGGAAATGCACTACTGTCAATTCCCTTGGAGGTGGGTCTCCTCTGCCACAGTACATGAAAAAATCAGACAAAATACCCTACTTTAGAACACTTACTTTTTCCTGTAACTTAAATCTAAGAAAAAATGTTTCACATTAAAAATGATAGTCATTAATTCGTATATATATATAAAAAAAAACACAGATGATGTGACTTACCGAACGGAAGTGCTGGCAGGTCGATAGACACACAAACAAACACAAACATACACACGAAATTCAAGTTTTCGCAACAAACTGTTGCCTCATCAGGAAAGAGGGAAGGAGAGGGAAAGATGAAAGGATGTGGGTTTTAAGGGAGAGGGTAAGGAGTCGTTCCAATCCCGGGAACGGAAAGAATTACCTTAGGGGGAAAAATGGACAGGTATACACTCGCACACACACGCACACACATATCAATCCGCACATACACAGACACAAGCAGACATTTGTAAAGGCAAAGAGTTTGGGCCAAACTCTTTGCCTTTACAAATGTCTGCTTGTGTCTGTGTATGTGTGGATGGATGTGTGTGTGTGTGTGTGTGTGTGTGTGTGTGTGTGCGAGTGTATACCCCTTTTTCCCCCTAAGGTAAGTCTTTCCGCTCCCGGGATTGGAATGACTCCTTACCCTCTCCCTTAAAACCCACATCCTTTCGTCTTTCCCTCTCCTTCCCTCTTTCCTGATGAGGCAACAGTTTCTTGCGAAAACTTGAATTTCATGTGTATGTTTGTGTGTCTATTGACCTGCCAGCACTTTCGTTCGGTAAGTCACATCATCTGTGTTTTTAGATATATTTTATATATATATATATATATATATATATATATATATATATATATATATATATATATATATATATATATATATATAGGGTTATTACAAATGATTGAAGCGATTTCACAGCTCTACAATAACTTTATTACTTGAGATATTTTCACAATGCTTTGCACACACATACAAAAACTCAAAAAGTTTTTTTAGGGATTCACAAATGTTCGATATGTGCCCCTTTAGTGATTCGGCAGACATCAAGCCGATGATCAAGTTCCTCCCACACTCGGCATAGCATGTCCCCATCAATGAGTTTGAAAGCATCGTTGATGCGAGCTCGCAGTTCTGGCACGTTTCTTGGTAGAGGAGTTTTAAACACTGAATCTTTCACATAACCCCACAGAAAGAAATCGCATGGGGTTAAGTCGGGAGCGCGTGGAAGCCATCACATGAATTGCTGATCATGATCTCGACCATGACCGATCCATCGGTTTTCCAATCTCCTGTTTAAGAAATGCCGAACATCATGATGGAAGTGCGGTGGAGCACCATCCTGCTGAAAGATGAAGTCGGCGCTGTCGGTCTCCAGTTGTGGCATGAGCCAATTTTCCAACATGTCCAGATACACGTGTCCTATAACGTTTTTTTCGCAGAAGAAAAAGGGGCCATAAACTTTAAACTGCGAGATTGCACAAAACACGTTAACTTTTGGTGAATTGCGAATTTGCTGCACGAATGCGTGAGGATTCTCTACCGCCCAGATTCACACATTGTGTCTGTTCACTTCACCATTAAGAAAAAATGTTGCTTCATCACTGAAAACAAGTTTCGTACTGAACGCATCCTCTTCCATGAGCTGCTGCAACCGCGCCGAAAATTCAAAGCGTTTGACTTTGCATCGGGTGTCAGGGCTTGTAGCAATTGTAAATGGTAAGGCTTCTGCTTTAGCCTTTTCCGTAAGATTTTCCAAACCGTCGGCTGTGGTACGTTTAGCTCCCTGCTTGCTTTATTCGTCCACTTCCGCGGCTACGCGTGAAACTTGCCCGCACGTGTTCAACCGTTTCTTCGCTCACTGCAGGCCGACCCATTGATTTTCCCTTACAAAGGCATCCAGAAGCATTAAACTGCGCATACCGTCGCCGAATGGAGTTAGCAGTTGGTGGATCTTTGTTGAACTTCGTTCTGAAGTGTCATTGCACTGTTATGACTGACTGATGTGAGTGCATTTCATGCACGACATACGCTTTCTCGGCTCCTGTCGCCATTTTGTCTCACTGCGCTCTCGAGCGCTCTGGCGGCAGAAACCTGAAGTGTGGCTTCAGCCGAACAAAACTTTATGAGTTTTTCTACATATCTGTAGTGTGTCGTGACCATATATCAATGAATGGAGCTACAGCGAATTTATGAAATCGCTTCAATCATTTGTAATCGCCCTGTAATTGTTCTGATTATGAGGTTACAGTTAACTATTTGCATGGGACCATTTACTTATCTGCAAAGATCTAGGTATGTTGATTTAAAGTGTTTATTATACGAACAGTGGAATGGACAGTGTCTTGAAAGGAGGATATAAGATGAACATCAACAAAAGCAAAACAAGGATAATGGAATGTAGTCTAATTAAGTCGGGTGATGCTGAGGGAATTAGATTAGGAAATGAGGCACTTAAAGTAGTAAAGGAGTTTTGCTATTTGGGGAGCAAAATAACTGATGATGGTCGAAGTAGAGAGGATATAAAATGTAGGCTGGCAATGGCAAGGAAAGCGTTTCTGAAGAAGAAAAATTTGTTAACATCCTGTATTGATTTAAGTGTCAGGAAGTCATTTCTGAAAGTATTCGTATGGAGTGTAGCCATGTATGGAAGTGAAACATGGACGATAAATAGTTTGGACAAGAAGAGAATAGAAGCTTTCGAAATGTGGTGCTACAGAAGAATGCTGAAGATTAGATGGGTAGATCACATAACTAATGAGGAAGTTTTGAATAGGATTGGGGAGAAGAGAAGTTTGTGGCACAACTTGACCAGAAGAAGGGATCGGTTGGTAGGACATGTTCTGAGGCATCAAGGGATCACCAATTTAGTATTGGAGGGCAGCGTGGAGGGTAAAAATCGTAGAGGGAGACCAAGAGATGAATACACTAAGCAGATTCAGAAGGATGTAGGTTGCAGTAGGTACTGGGAGATGAAAAAGCTTGCACAGGATAGAGTAGCATGGAGAGCTGCATCAAACCAGTCTCAGGACTGAAGACCACAACAACAACAACATTATACGAACTGTTCCACTCTTTCACGTTTCCTGTAAATGTCAATTTAAAAGCAGACCACTTTCATATGACCAGAAACTTAAGTTGTTTCATCTACATCTACATATATACTCCGCTAGCCACCAAGCAGTGTGTGGCGGAGGGCACAATTTGCGCCAAGGTCATATTCCCACCTCCCTCCCACTCGCAGATCGTGTGAGGGAAAAATGACTGTCTGAACGCCTCAGTACGAGCTCTAATTTCTCTTATCTCTGAATGGTGATCATTGTGCGATTTGAAAGTTTGTGGCAATAATATATGCTCTACAACCATGGTGAAGATCGGATTTTGGAATTTAGTGAACAGCCCCTTCCGTTTAGCACGTCGTCTATTTGCAAGTGTGTCCCACTTCAAACTTTCTATTAGATTTGTAATGCTCTCGCAATGGCTAAATGTACCAGTTACAAACCTTGCCACTCTTCTCTGGACCTCCTGAATCTCTTGAACCAGATCCAACTGGTAACGGTCCCATCCAAACGAACAATACTGTGACTTACCAAACGGAAGTGCTGGCAGGTTTGTAGACACACAAACATACACACAAAATTCAAGCTTTCGCAACCAACGGTTGCTTCATCAGGAAAAAGGGAAGGAGAGGGAAAGATGAAAGGATGTGGGTTTTAAGGGAGAGGGTAAGGAGTCATTCCAATCCCGGGAGTGGAAAGACTTACCTTAGGGGGAAAAAAGCACAGGTATACACTCGCCTACACACACATATCCATCCGCACATACACAGACACAAGCAGACTTTTGTAAAGGCAAACAGTTTGGGCAGAGATGTCAGTCGAGGCGGAAGTACAAAGACAAAGATGTTGTTGAATGACAGGTGAGGTATGAGCGGCGGCGACTTCAAATTAGCGGAGGTTGAGGCCTCGTGGGTAACGAGAAGAGAGGATATAATGAAGGGCAAGTTCTCATCTCCAGAGCTCTGACAGGTTGGTGTTAGTGGGGAGTATCCAGATAATCCGGACAGTGTAACACTGTGCCAAGATGTGCTGGCCGTGTACCAAGGCATGTTTAGCCACAGGGTGATCCTCACTACCAGCAAACACTGTCTGCCTGTGTCCATTCATGCGAATGGACAGTTTGTTGCTGGTTATTCCCACATAGAAAGCTTCACAGCGTAGGCAGGTCAGTTGGTAAATCACATGGGTGCTTTCACACGTGGCTCTGCCTTTGATCGTGTACACCTTCCGGGTTACAGGACTGGAGTAGGTGGTGGTGGGAGGGTGCATGGGACAGGTATCATGTCACAGGTGGGGCACTTTTGGGGTTCTTCTGTGGGAGGTTCTGAGTTTGAGGGGATGAGGAAGCGGCTCTGGTTATTTGCTTCTGTACCAGGTTGGGAGGGTAGTGGTGGGATGCGAAAACTGTTTTCAGGTTGTTGGTGTAATGGTTCAGGGATTACGGACTGGAGCAGATTCGTTTGCCACGAAGACCTAGGCTGTAGGGAAGGGACCGTTTGATGTGGAATGGATGGCAGCTGTCATAATGGAAGTACTGTAGTTTGTTGGAGGGTTTGAAGTGGACTGATGTGTGTAGCTGGCCATTGGACAGATGGAGGTCAACATCAAGGAAAGTGGCATGGGATTTGGAGTAGGACCAGGTGAATCTGATGGAACCAAAGGAGTTGAGGTTGGAGAGGAAATTCTGGAGTTCTTCTTCACTGTGAGCCCAGATCATGAAGATGTCATCAATAAATCTGTACCAAACTTTGGGTTGGCAGGCCTGGGCAACCAAGAAGGCTTCCTCTAAGCGACCCATAAATAGGTTGGCGTAAGAGGGGGTCATCCTGGTACCAATGGCTGTACCCTTTAATTGTTGGTATGTCTGGCCTTCGAAAGTGAAGAAGTTGTGGGTCAGGATGAAGCTGGCTAAGGTAATAAGGAAAGAGGTTTTAGGTAGGGTGGCAGGTGATCGGCGTGAAAGGAAGTGCTCCATCACAGTGAGGCCCTGGACGTGCGGAATATTTGTGTATAAGGAAGTGGCATCAATGGTTACAAGGATGGTTTCCGGGGGTAACAGATTGGGTAAGGATTACAGGCGTTCGAGAAAGTGGTTGGTGTCTTTGATGAAGGATGGGAGAATGCATGTAATGGGTTGAAGGTGTTGATCTACGTAGGCCGAGATACGTTCTGTGGGGGCTTGGTAACCAGCTACAATGGGGTGGCCGGGATGATGGGGTTTGTGAATTTTAGGAAGAAGGTAGAAGGTAGGGGTGCGGAGTGTCGGTGGGGTCAGGAGGTTGATGGAGTCAGGTGAAAGGTTTTGTAGGGGGCCTAAGGTTCTGAGAATCCCCTGAAGCTCCGCCTGGACATCAGGAATGGGATTACCTTGGCAAACTTTGTATGTAGTGTTGTCTGAAAGCTGACGCAGTCCCGCAGCCACATACTCCCGACGATCAAGTATCACGGTCGTGGAACCCTTGTCCGCCGGAAGAATCATGATGGATCGGTCAGCCTTCAGATCATGGATATCCTGGGATTCAGCAGCGGTGATGTTGGGAGTAGGATTTAGGTTTTTTAAGAAGGATTGAGAGGCAAGGCTGGAAGTCAGAAATTCCTGGAAGGATTGGAGAGGGTGATTTTGAGAAAGAGGAGGTGGGTCCCGCTGCGATGGAGGACGGAACTGTTCCAGGCAGGGTTCAATTTGGATAGTGTTGGGGAGTTGAATCATTAGGAGTAGGATTAGGATCATTTTTCTTCGTGGCAAGTGATATTTCCAGCAGAGAGTACGAGTGTAGGACAGTAAATCTTTGACGAGGGCTGTATGGTTGAATCTGGGAGTGGGGCTGAAGGTGAGGCTTTTGGATAGGGCAGAGGTTTCGGATTGGGAGAGAGGTTTGGAGGAAAGGTTAACTACTGAATTAGGGTGTTGAAGTTCCAGATTGCGTTGATTAGAATTTTGAGGTTTTGGGGGGAGTGGCGCTGGAAGTGGGAGATTGAGTAGATGGGAGAGGCTGCGTCTGTCTGCAATGAGAGGAGGATGAGGTTTGCTGGAGAGGTAGTGAAGAGTGAGTGAGTTGCCTTTCCGGAGGTGGGAAACCAGGAGATTGGACAGATTTTTGAGGTGGAAGGTGGCATGCTGTTCTAATTTGCGGTTGGCCTGTAGGAGGATGCTCTGAACAGCCAGTGTGGATGTGGGAGAGGAAAGATTGAGGACTTTTATTAAGGATAGGAGTTGACGGGTGTGTTCATTGGCTTAGTTGATGTATAGGTGAAGGATTAGGTGGGTGAGGGCAATGGATTTTTCAGTTTGGAACTGGTATAGGGACTGATAGGAAAGAAGGGTTATAGCCAGAGATGGGAACATTAAGTGTGAGGCCTTTGGGGGTAATGCCAAATGTCAGACAAGCCTGGGAAAATAAAATATGGGAGTGTAATCTGGCCAGGGCGAAGGCATGTTTACGGAGGGAACATAAATAACACTTAATGGGGTCGTTGTGGGGATGTTGTGAGGGTGACATGGTATTAGACGGTGGTAAGTGTAACATGAGGCTGAAATGAAAATGAAAATAAAAATATATGGGGAGAGATAAAGGTGAACTAGAAAGCAACTGGAAATCTGGTGTGAAGAAAGGCGAAAAAGTGTTGGTAAAAGCTGAGATATGTTGATCATGTGGTGAACTTGGGTTGGTAAACAACAATGTGCACAAAGGTTAGGTTGATGTTAGGTGACACTGACCTCCATCTGTCCAATGGCCAGCTTCACACGTCCGTCCACATCAAACCCACCAACAAACAACAGTACCTCCATTATGGCAGCTGCCAGACATACCAACAATTACAGGGAACAGTCATTGGTACCAGGATGGCCCCCTCATACGCCAACCTATTTATGGGTCGCTTAGAGGAAGCCTTCTTGGTTACCCAGGCCTGCCAACCCAAAGTTTGGTACAGATTGACTGATGACATCTTCATGATCTGGACCCACAGTGAAGAAGAACTCCAGAATTTCCTCTCCAACCTCAACTCCTTTGGTTCCATCAGATTCATCTGGTCCTACTCCAAATCCCATGCCAGTTTCCTTGACGTTGACCTCCATCTGTCCAATGGCCAGCTTCACACATCCGTCCACATCAAACCCACCAACAAACAACAGTACCTCCATTATGATAGCTGCCACCCATTCCACATCAAACAGTCCCTTCCCTACAGCCTAAGTCTTTGTAGCAAACGAATCTGCTCCAGTCAGGAATCCCTGAACCATTACACCAACAACCTGCAAACAGCTTTCGCATCCCGCAACTACCCTCTCGACCTGGTACAGAAACAAATAACCAGAGCCACTTCCTCATACCCTCAAACCCAGAACCTCCTACAGAAGAACCCCAAAAGTGCCCCACTTGTGACAGGATACTTTCCGGGACTGGATGAGACTCTGAATGTGGCTCTCCAGCAGGGATACGACTTCCTCAAATCCTGCCCTGAAATGAGATCCATCCTTCATGAAATCCTCGCCACTCCACCAAGAGTGTCTTTCCGCCGTCCACCTAACCATCGGAACCTCTTTGTTCATTCCTATGAAATCCCCAAACCACCTTCCATACCCTCTGGCTCCTACCTTTGTAACCGCCCCCAGTGTAAAACCTGTTCCATGTACCCTCCCACCACCACCTACTCCAGTCCTGTAACCCGGAAGGTGTACACGATCAAAGGCAGAGCCACGTGTGGATGCACCCACGTGATTTACCAACTGACCTGCCAACACTGTGAAGCTTTCTATGTGGGAATGACCAGCAACAAACTGTCCATTCGCATGAATGGACACAGGCAGACAGTGTTTGCTGGTAATGAGGATCACCCTGTGGCTAAATATGCCTTGGTGCATGACCAGCACATCTTGGCACAGTGTTACACCGTCCGGGTTATCTGAATACTTCCCACCAACGTCAACCTGTCAGAACTCCGGAGATGGGAACTTGCCCTTCATTATATCCTCTCTTCTCGCTACCCGCGAGGCCTCAACCTCTGCTAATTTCAAGTCGCCGCCGCTCATACCTCACCTGTCATTCAACAACATCTTTGCCTTTGTACTTCCGCCTCGACTGACATCTCTGCCCAAACTGTTTGCCTTTACAAAAGTCTGCTTGTGTCTATGTATGTGCGGATGGATATGTGTGTGTATGCGAGTGTATAGCTGTCCTTTTTTCCCACTAAGGTAAGTCTTTCTGCTCCCGGGATTTGAATGACTCCTTACCCTATCCCTTAAAATCCACATCCTTTCGTGTTTCCCCTCTCCTTCCCTCTTTCCTGTTGAAGGAACCATTGGTTGCGAAAGCTTGAATTTTGTGTGTATGTTTGTGTTTGTTTGTGTGTCTATCAACCTGCCAGCCCTTTCGTTTGGTAAGTCACATCATCTTTGTTTTTAGATATATTTTTCCCACGTGCAATGTTTCCCTCTATTATATTCGTATCATTAATTTGAACCCAACAATTACGTTTTTTATAGTCACTGTTGCATTTCGAAATCTTTTCTGTCATCTTATTTTCTCTTTCTGTTTTTGCAAGTAGTTTCACTTTGTATTCACCTTCTCCATTTTACCGTAATCTACCATACAGTTTTATCCCGCCTATATATACTCAATAATACGTAACCCACTTCCAAACCATAACCAAATTTTTTTTCCGCTTTCAACATTACCACTGCTATAAAATCCACCGTTTTCGGTTCGCAAACAGTTCCTTTCACCTATTACACAACCATTTCGGCTAGTTATAATAACTTTCGCTTTATTTCCATTTCCGTTTTGCCCCCATCACTGATCACTTTTAGCCGCTTCCCACAGGTTTTGACGTCATTATCTCCTCGTCAGACAATTGTTAACCTCATTTTCATAATCTGCCACCACAAAACCACTCCTTTTAATACATTTACATGCAATTTTTTCGAAATTTTGCCGAATTTCTCCACCTTTTAACGTGTTTTGGCGCCAACACAACCACCTAACCTTTGTGCACATCGTTGTTTACCAACCCAAGTTCACTGTAGGATCAACATAGCTCAGCTTTTACCAACACTTTTTCGCCTTTTTTCACACCAGATATCCAGTTGCTTTCTAGTTCACCTATATCTCTCCCCATATATTTTTATTTTCATTTTCATTTCAGCCTCATGTTACACTTTCCACCTTCTAATACCATGTCACCCTCACAACATCCCCACAACGACCCCATTAAGTTTTATTTAAATTCCCTCCGTAAACATGCCTTCGCCCTAGCCAGATTACGCTCCCATATTTTATTTTCCCAGGCTTGTCTGACATTTGGCATTACCCCCAAAGGCCTCACACTTAAAGTTCCCATCTCTGGCTGTAACCCTTCTTTCCATCAGTCCCTATACCAGTTCCAAACTGAACAATCCATTGTCCTCACCCACTTAATCCTTCACCTACACATCAACTCAGCCAATGAACACATCCGTCAACTCCTATCCTTAATAAAAGTCCTCAATCTTTCCTCTCCCAAATCCACATCGGCTGTTCAGAGCATCCTCCTACAGGCCAACCGCAAATTAGAACAGCATGCCACCTTCCACCTCAAAAATCTGTCCAATCTCCTGGTTTCCCACCTCCGGAAAGGCAACTCACTCACCCTTCACTACCTCTCCAGCAAACCTCAACCTCCTCTCATTGCACACAGACCCAGTCTCTCCCATCTACTCAGTCTCCCACTTCCAGCGCCACTCCCCCCAAAACCTCAAAATTCTAATCAACACAATCTGGAACATCAACACCCTAATTCAGTAGTTAACCTTTCCTCCAATCCTCTCTCCCAATCCGTCACCTCTGTCCTATCCAAAGGCCTCACCTTCAGCCCCACTCCCAGGTTTAACCAAACAGCCCTCGTCAAAGATTTACTGTCCCACACTCGTACTCTCTGCTGGAAATATCACTTTGCCACGAAGAAAAATGATCCTAATCCTACTCCTAATGATCCAACTCTCCAAGACACTATCCAAATTGAACCCTGCCTGGAACAGTTCCGTCCTCCATCACAGCAGGACCCACATCATCTTCCTCAAAATCATCCTCTCCAATCCTTCCAGGAATTTTTGACTTCCAGCCTTGCCTCTCAATCCTTCTTAAAAACCTTAATCCTAGTCCCAACATCACCACTGCTGAAGCCCAGGCTATCCGTGATCTGAAGGCTGACCGATCCATCGTCATTCTTCTGGCGGACAAGGGTTCCATGACCGTGGTACTTGATCATCGGGAGTATGTGGCTGAGGGACTGCGTCAGCTTTCAGACAACACTACATACAAAGTTTGCCAAGGTAATCCCATTCCTGAAGTCCAGGTGGAGCTTCAAGGGATCCTCAGAACCTTAGGCCCCCTACAAAACCTTTCACCTGACTCCATCAACCTCCTGACCCCACCGATACCCCGCACCTCTACCTTCTACCTTCTTCCTAAAATTCACAAGCCTTAGAGGAAGCCTTCTTGGTTACCCAGGCCAGCCAACCCAAAGTTTGGTACAGATTTATTGATGACATCTTCATGATCTGGACTCACAGTGAAGAAGAACTCCAGAATTTCCTCTCGAACCTCAACTCCTTTTGTTCCATCAGATTCACCTGGTCCTACTCCAAATCCCATGTCACTTTCCTTGACGTTGACCTCCATCTGTCCAATGACCAGCTTCACACATCCGTCCACATCAAACCCACCAACAAACAACAGTACCTCCATTATGACAGCTGCCACCCATTCCACATCAAACAGTCCCTTCCCTACAGCCTAGGTCTTTGTGGGAAACGAATCTGCTCCAGATAGGAATCCCCGAACCATTACACCAACAACCTGAAAACAGCTTTCGCATCCCACAACTACCCTCTCGACCTGGTACAGAAGCAAATAACCAGAGCCACTTCCTCATCCCCTGAAACCCAGAACCTCCCACAGAAGAACCCCAGAAGTGCCCCACTTGTGACAGGATACCTTCCGGGACTGGATGAGACTCTGAATGTGGCTCTCCAGCAGGGATACGACTTCCTCAAGTCCTGCCCTGAAATGAGATCCATCCTTCATGAAATCCTCGCCACTCCACCAAGAGTGTCTTTCCACCGTCCACCTAACCATCGGAACCTCTTTGTTCATTCCTATGAAATCCCCAAACCACCTTCCATACCCTCTGGCTCCTACCTTTGTAACCGCCCCCAGTGTAAAACCTGTTCCATGTACCCTCCCACCACCACCTACTCCAGTCCTGTAACCCGGAAGGTGTACACGATCAAAGGCAGAGCCACGTGTGGATGCACCCACGTGATTTACCAACTGACCTGCCTACATTGTGAAGCTTTCTATGTGGGAATGACCAGCAACAAACTGTCCATTCACATGAATGGACACAGGCAGACTGTTTGTTGGTAATGAGGATCACCCTGTGGCTAAACATGCCTTGGTGCATGGCCAGCACATCTTGGCACAGTGTTACACGGTCCGGATTATCTGGATACTCCCCGTTAACACCAACCTGTCAGAACTCCGGAGATGGGAACTTGCCCTTCAGTATTTCCTCTCTTCTCGTTACCCACCAGGCTTCAACCTCCGCTAATTTCAAGTTGCCACCGCTCATACCTCACCTGTCATTCAACAAAATCTTTGCCTTTGAACTTCCACCTCGACTGACATCTCTGCCCAAACTCTTTGCCTTTAAAAATGTCTGCTTGTGTCTGTGTATGTGCGGATGGATATGTGTGCGTATGCGAGTGTATACCTGTCCTGTTTTCCCCCTAAGGTAAGTCTTTCTGGTCCCGGGATTGGATTGACTCCTTACCCTCTCCCTTAAAACCCACATCCTTTCGTCTTTCCCTCTCCTTCTCTCTTTCCTGATGAAGCAACCGTTGGTTGTGAAAGCTTGAATTTTGTGTGTATGTTTGTGTTTGTTTGTGTGTCTATCAGCCTGCCAGCGCTTTCGTTTGGTAAGTCACATGATCTTTGTTTTTAGATATATTTTTCCCACGTGGAATGTTTCCCTCTATAATATATATATATTACACAGTTCTGATAACATTACAACAATTAACACTAAAATCGACTATAATATGAAACATTACTCTAAGTCATAACAGTCTGACAGTGGTTAAACTTGAAAGAATTTTGTTTCTTTTCTGCTTGCAAAATATCATCTTAGTGTCTAAAATATGTACATTACCCCTAGTAAAACTCAAGTTCTGCAGTAGCAAAGATATATGAAAACAGAATAAAGTTACCAATAAAAAACGTAATTGCTACTAATATCATAATTTAAGGGATGGAAGTTGTACCAAATCATTGCTCTATTTCTCCACTCAACTCTGAGCATTACTCTCAGTGAACCAGAAAATTAGTTTCTCACAAAATCACAAAATGTTACCAAATAGTTGACGTGTCAGAAAATTCACATCAGTTTAGCACCACAGTTATCAGTTGATCAGAAAACTTCTTGTTCTTCATTCCAGTATCACCTCTATAAGCTCATAATACCCCAGAAGTTTCCAGATAACCTGTAGATCCAGTTATGCAGTATTATATGACTTGTACCTCACTAAAATATTGCTCTTTCTCTTAAGCTCTTGAGGTGGATGCTCGTGTGAGATACACCAAACAACACCCTGTAATCAGGAGTTCATTCATTCACCTCTTCACACACGTAAGGCTTACACAGAACTGGATGATGGAACTACACAAAGATAATGTTTTTCTCCGTTCAAAGATGATGCTGAGATCAATACTGGTGTCGATCTCATCGGCGTCACATAGCCCCCCCACACACCAACCCCGCAGTACGGGGTACTCCTGAGTGGCCGGGGGGGGGGGGGGGGTGACTATGACGTCGGCAGGGGTGGTCCGCAGGAGCTGGACCATTGTCAGGTCGACAGTGTCGTCGTGGAGCTGTGTGGGTAGATATGAAGGAAGGTCCGGCCACCAAACCTGGAAGTCGTCGTAGCGTGCCGGGCGTCGTACTGGGCATGCTGGTCGTGCGGCAACAGGTAGGCCGGCGGTTTTCTGGAGGAACGGAGCAATGACGATGATGTCTCCAGTGGGTGTGGCAAATGCATGAAGCACATCCAGGTTGACGTCGGGCAAGAGGGGAACACATTTCACCAGATGGCAGGGAATGGCGGAGGTTGTGTCATGAGCACCGGATGAAGGGAAACACATGACGAACGGTGTGTCATTGCGTAGTATTATGGAGATGTCGTGGATTATGTCCAGGGGGACGGGCACAAACACCTCGAGCGAGGGCACATTCAAGATGGGGGGACATGAGAAACCTCGACAGGGTGACGAAGGCAATGGGGGAGAGGTTGAAGGGACCGGAGAAGGGCCCGGCAGCGAGGGCATGATCGTAGGTAAGCTCGACTTGGGCAGCATGTGATCCCTCAATGGAGTGCGTGTGACTGGAGTAGAGGGCGAGGTCGGAGAAGGGCTCGACGATTGAAGCTGGAAGTCTCTCGACCGAATGTGTAAGTCCAACATGGAGGGAGTGGTCGGAGCGTCGTGAGCCACGACAGTGAGTGGCATGGTCGTGGCCTGAAGGGGGGTAGAAGCGGGTCGACATGAGCGGGCTTAAGTCTGTTGAGAGAGACTGTAACAGCTGAATCTTTTATCTGGATGTCATAGGTGTTGGCTGAGCGCCGGAGGACTCGGTACGGGCCAGTATATGGAGGTTGGAGGGGAGCATGGACAGTGTCATCTCGAAGCATGACGTACTCGCAATTGTTCAGAGATTTCGGGACGTGAACCTTAGGGCAGGAATGGCTGGCAGGCAGAGGGATGTGGAGGTTGATGAAGTGGCGTCTGACGCGGTCCACGAAGGAGGGTAAGTCAGACTGAGGGAGAGAAGCGGAAGGGCTCACACGTTCGCCAGGGAGAACAATGTTCTGGCCGTATACGAACTCGGCTATTGTGCCTTTGAGGTCTTCCTTATAGATCACATGAATGCCGAGTAGCACAAGGGGAAGGGCCTCCGTCCAAAGAGAGTCGTGGCATCAAAGAGCCGCCATGAAAGAGCGATGCCAGCACTCAACTAGCCCATTACTTTGCGGGTGATATGCTGTGGTATGGATGCGCCAGATGCCGCAAATGTTACAAATCTCGTTGAACAGGGCAACTCAAATTGTCTGCCCTGGTCAGTCGTGATGATAGCTGGACATCTGAAACGTGATACCCATGACTTGACAAAAGCTCGAACAACAGTTTCTGCTGTGATATTGGGGACGGGGACAGCCTCGACCCAACAAGTTGTTCGGTCGATAGACGAGAGAACATAACGAAAAAGCCATTAGATGGAAGGGGGGGGGTAGGGGGGTAGAGGGCTGACAATGGCAACGTGAATATGCTGAGGGGGAGTGAAGTGTGCTTGTGTACTTTTCAGTGTTGGCACGCGATGCAGGAGTGTGCCCATTTCTGGCAGTCCTTGTTGACATTTCTCCACACATAGCGCTCCGCTACAAGGTGGCCAGATGCACGATCACCGGGGTGGCTAAATTATGCAGTGCGTTGAAGACAGCTCAACGGAGTGTGGTTGGGATGAGGGGGCATAATGTGCCCATACTGTCATCGCACCAGATCTCACCAGAAATGCCAGGGAAGGTGGTGTGGACGAAGTGTAGTGAAGAGGCAGAGTCTGAAATCAGGTTTTGTGTGTCCTCGTCAGAGGGTTGGAGGTTAGGCAGTTCAGAGAGGTCTAACAGCAAATGAATGGCGTCGACTCATGAAAGGAAATCAACAACTATATTGTCAGCACCCCTTATGTGTCTGGCATCGGTCATGAACTGAGATATGAAGTCCATGTATCTGAAACAGCAAGGACGGTTTGAAATGGCCGCAGCCAGGGGTTTGTGGTCTGTTAAAACATGGATAGGACCTCCCTCTACGTCGGTCTTAAAATGCTTGATCGCTTCATCGACTGCAAGCAGCTTCCTGTCAAACGCGGAATATTTCCGTTGTGCATTGGTGAGCTTGCACGAGAAGAAGTACAGAGGCGAAGTTTGGCTGTCGACTGTCTGGCTAAGGACAGCATCGTGGCAGTATTGCTCACATCTGTGGTGATGAAAAGCTGTGCATTGGGATGAGGATGCGCGATGGTGCAGGCCTCAGCAAGAAGATTTTTGAGGGCAGTGAAAGAGTCAGTCATATCAGGGGTCCATGGAATGGGCCGAGATCCTGAAGTCTTGGTGCCTGCCAAGGCATTCATCAGTGGAGCCCGAGGCAGATGACAGCGATAATAATTAACCGTCCCCAGAAAGTGCCAGAGCTCTTTGAATGACGAAGGTCGGGGTAGGTTTAGTATTGTTTGTACTTTGTCAGGGGGTGGTGAAATGCCATCGGCAGAGACCCGAAAACCAAGAAAAGTGACAGCGGGTTGATGTAGCAGCAATTTGTCCTGGTTGGTCTCAATGCCTGCTGCTACAAGAGTGTCCATAACAATTTGCACATGTCGAATGTTGTCCTCAATGGAGGAGCTGAACACAAGAATGTCATCAAGATATGAAAAGCAGAATTTTAGTCCGAACAGCACTTCGTCGTTGAAGTGTTGCCAGGTCTGGGTTGTGTTTTTCAGACCGAAACTGAAGTAACCCAATTGAGGTGGTGATTGCTGTCTTCTCGATGTCTTCAGGAGCCATGGGGTTCTGGTGGTAGGTCCATTTTCACTCAATGACAAAGAACGTGGTCACACCTGCGAGGGAACTGGTAAAGTTGGCAATGTTGGGTATGGGGTAGGTGGCCATAATTGTTCATGCGTTTAGTCGATGGTAGTGTTTGCACATGTGCCACGACCCGTCTTTCTTGGGTGTCATATGAATGGGCGTAGACCAGCTGCTGGCAGAGGGTTTGATGACGCTGGAGCTTAGAAGTTCAGTAATCTGCTTTCTGAGGTTGGAGAGGCGCTCGGGACAAAGTCGATGTGGTTTACTAGAGATCGGGGGCCTGGCGTGAGGCGAAGCTTGTGAACTATGCCGTTGATGACGATGGAAATATTGCTGGTGGCACGGGAGGCGGTTTGTTTACAATGTGAGGCAGGTGAGGCAGGCGAGGCGAGGTTGTGGTGTTCAGAGCCACTTGGCGGATCCGACGGGAGCTGAGGCGGTGAAGTGTCCCAGGAGTCAACGTGACAAGATGGCCGCTGGCCCGAAGCAGTGGCACTGTGGTCGGGTGAGCTCGGTAGAGCTCGTGAAGCGTTAGTGAGTCCATTGTCCAGAAGTGCGACCTGCGACAGCACAGTCGCGGGCGAAGCGCTAGGCACAAGTGCACTGTTTGTGTTGTCAGTGGCGGTCGCATGGCGGCGCACAGGAGCCGAAGTTGCATAGTTTGAGGTACTGCCCGTGAGGGAAGGGGTAGGAGCTGTCAGTACGGGAACACGTGATGCTCGTCGCACATGCACACTCATGTCCAGCCGAGTGTCAAATACTGCCGTGTTAGGGGGGGTGTGGTCTTGTGGAACTGTCAGTACACGTTATGGTAGACTTGATAGCACAGTTGCGAGGGGTAGTGGGAGGTAAGCACACGGTGGCTCAATTGCTGGGATTACAAGCAGATTCGGCACACTTACTGACCTTGCTTTGTCCTTACTGCAGTGTCTGTAATTCCTTTGCTGTGTCGGATAGCTGGAGCTGAGTTTCGTGGAGCAGGAGGGAGAGCTCGAAGTTTTCCTTGCATAGGCCAGCGATGTTTTCAAGCTCGACAAGGCACTTGTGCGTTGTTTCTTGTAACGTCATTGACAGAGTCAAGCATGTATGGATGAGATGAGCCCGGACCGATGTGTCACGGGGGGGTTTTTCTCGACGGAGCACAGGGGAAGTGAGTTTTGGACGGGTGATGAAACACGGTGTTTCACACTAGGTCCAGTGAAAGTTTGTGGTGTTGCAAGAAGTCAATGCCTAGTATAGGTTTGTCAGTTTCGCACACCAAAAAAGTCCACTCGAGTTTGCAGTTTGTGCAGAGTGAGACGATGTGTGAAGTTGAACCCGAGCATTGTAGTTTAGTTGAATTCACGGCTTGCAGTGAAGTATGATGAGGGCGGATGTTCAACGATGCTAGGGACGTGGGCAGCAGTGAAACATCGGCGCCTGTGTCCACTAGGAAAAGGTATTCCAACGAAATGTCTTTAATGTAAAGTTGTCCGCAATTATCCGGTCATTCCCAGACAGAATGTAGCGCTGAGGGGGTGCCTGTCATGTTGTGTGCAGGAGGCATTTGGGAAGTAGCAGGGTAGCAGGGTGGTCTGCAGTCCTGTGCCACCTCACCAAGCCGTTTGTGGAAGTAACAGTATGGGTGGTGTGGTTGCATTTCCTGCGGAAAGTTCACTGCCAGTGGCAGTGGCCGAGGTTCAGTGGTCACAGCAGGCTCAGTTGCAGGAGGGGGCGTGACCGTGGGCAGAGCCGGTGACGTCCCAGTAACTTGTTCCCAATTTTCCGGAGCGAGCAGATTGGTCGGCACAGTGCGGCCCCGGCCACGTCCGTCCGCAGGACGATGAGCCTGAACCTGAGACTTGTCAGGTAGGCAGTGGCTGCATCAGGTAGGCAGTGATGCATCGTGTAGCTTGTCAGCAATTGTCACTGTTTGCTAGACAGGTTCGGGAGGCCTCTGACCAGAGCAAAGCGGATGTGAGGAGATAGTTTATCTGACCAGATGGCGAGGAGATCTGTGTCAGAGAGTAGATCGGCGCTAACCAGGGCGCGCAGCCATCTTCAGAGTTGGGAACGTTTGTTGTTGTCTAGTTGCTTGACGTGGAGCACTTGTCGTATTGCTGCCTCAGTTGAGCATGCAAGCCGACGTAGGACTGTCTCTTTGGCTAGAGTGTACCAGGTAGATGAGTCCGGGGCATCGACCAGGTCAGCAATCAAGTCCTCCTGGTCGTGCAGGTGAGTGATGAGGCACAGAAACCTAGCTGACTCTTGAGTTTTGTCCACAATTTTGAACCAGGTTGTTTCTCTGTCCGGATTAAATGGCAGCAGTGTCGGTAAGCATTGTAGAATGTTCGGAAGAACAGGTTGAGTTGAATTCGTCAGGGCACTGCCTGAAACAAGCTGTTGTTGCTGTAGTATTCCAGGAGAGTGTGCCTCCCAGGGATGTGGCGACGACGGCAGGTCAGGTGGCAGTGTGATGATGACGCGTTGTGGTTGAGCGCGATCCGTCACGACGTGGAAGGCCAATGCGGGTGAGACACCGTAATTTGTCAATTGTGGTTGTGGAAGCTCAACACGTTGCGGTTGTGTTCGGATTGACATGTTGTGGAAGACCGACGCGAATGAGGCACCGGGATGTACTGAGAACGGTAACGGAGGCTTGAGTGGTGCCGGCTGTCCAGAAGCACAGTGTGCAAAATGATGTCGAACATTGGACAGAATGTGTGAATGTTCACTGTTCGTAGTCACTCCACTCAAAACGGTGTGCGGATAAGGTGAATTTCGTGGCACAAAACACTGAGGCATAGCAGTGGGACGGAGATGGAGGTCAGACACAGATAACAAGTTATTGTTCCTGTTGCAGGCCAAGGTATCGAAGTAGGAAGGCATGTGCTGATGCTGAACCGAGGCAGGCGTGCGTGTGGTTGGATGATGAGGAGGTTGACCTGTGAACAACGCAGTTCCAGCCACGTGGCAGAAATCCACATGGCACTGCATGGATTACGGCATGGCAAATCATTGTCCTGGCAGTGGTAGGTTGACCAATGAAGCATTTCCAGAAATTGTCATTGGTCCCATACTGCATGGAGATCCATAAGAGATAACTGTACTGTCGATGAGGGAGGGCACATGTGGTGAGAACAAAGGTGTCAGATAGCCAGACTCTTGCACTCTCCTAACCTCACTTATTGTTGCAGGCTCGAAAACATCTGGCGAAATCAGCATAATCGTCGAGTGAGAGGCATCGTGTTGCAGTCCTGGCGGGTGTACATCGCCTGCAACACGATGCATGTCGATCACGAAATCCGTCGTTAGGCGTTGGGCCGAAGTCATTGTTCGAATGCTGCGTCGAAGTAACACATGGAAACATAACTGACGTGGAGGCCACAGACACAGTAAAACGGCAAAAACAGAAGACGTTACAGCTCGGGGTGACCATTGAGGTGGATGCTCAGGTGAGATACACCAAACAGCACCCTATAATCAGGAGTTCATTTATTCACGTCTTCACACAAGTAACGCTTACACAGAACTGGATGGCAGAACTACACAAAGATAATGTTTTGCTCAGTTCAAAGATGATGCTCAGATCTTTACTGGTGTCGATCTCATCGGCGCCACACTCTCATTCCCACCTGCAGTTTCATGAATTGCAGAATACACACAGCACCCAATGTTGACTAGTTCAAAATTAGATCATCAATACAGTTACACCACAATTGTTTGTAATCATGTCTGTCAGCACATTACTTACCTTTCTTACCTTGTTAGCTAGTGAAATGCATTCTCAAAAAATATCCCTACTGCAGAGACAGGCTCCCTAACTGTGAACACCCTAACATTATTCATTATTTTATTCTTTCATTATTGTTTGATTATCCAATAAATAAATAGCTGCTATGCTTATTCAATACAAAATTTATTCTACTGAAAAACACTCCACAGTAACAGATCCTTATGCTAAGGCTAACTTAACTCTCATTACCGATCAGACAAAATTATCCCAGAAAAACTGTTATTTGCTTGACATTCTAGCCTGAAGGGTGATATACATACAAATCTTGCTTATTCTTTCCACTCATTACTCCAGGCCACTATGTTTGAAGTTGTAATTTCTTAACGTTAGAAAAGGCTTTACCCCGTCAGACAGATATTTCACATCTACTGACTGCACTGAACACAAACACTTCTACTACAGCACAATTAATATTATTAATACCTAATACTGAAGATGGTTTATACTCAATATCACCACTGCTGCTACACCCATGAGCTGATTACTTCAGATGTTGATTGTCCTCCACATATGCTGACACCCTTCATTGTCTGTTTAACTTACCTCTTTGTTTGACAGAAATTCTTTAATCATGGTACCGATTTACTTTCTTCCACTCTCTTACTCCCTTACTTATCACTAACATAACAAATATAATATATACATAGATACACTGGAGAAAACTTTTCTAAAATATATCTATCCTTAAGCGTTCTACTGCACGAAATCACACAAAAGTTGATTCGCTTATAAAATACAGATAACAGAGTAGAAGAGTTTGACTGTCCCAGAAATCATGAAAAATGAGACAGACAGCTGGGGTAAGCATTCTCATCACACAGTGAATCCAACACAGAATGTTGAACCCCCTACTTGTTAACTGCACTTAAAATTAGTCCCAAATATTACATCAATGCTGAGATTTTGAATCACCAAGAAATTGCACACCAAAAGCTGTCCTGCTGATTCCACAGTTAACAGTACCTCTTGTTTCACACTCTTTAATAGCTTACCAGTAGCACAAATAATTTTTATTACAGAAACATGCATCACTACTGTACCCTCTGTGTTCTTAATAGATGCGAAAGATGCCTGTGAAATGGCACTCAAATCACTACCACTGTCGATTAAACACTCATCACGTATACCTTGTATCCTTGCTATTATAACAGGATGCCACACTTCCTTTTTTCTTACCATGTTATCTTCTTCATACTATCATCCTGCTTACCAAAAGGACTATCCGACACAGTCAAATGGCAGATAGCATCACCCTTGTCCTCATTACTACTCTCAAACTCTAACTCTTTATTAGGTCCAAAATTATCCTCCTTTATTATTTTTTTTTTACTTAATACATTGCCATCATTATCACTTACAAATTCCAATACCTCTTCCTCACCACTACTGGATTTGTCACTGCTACCATTGTTTCCACTACTGTCAGAATCAGATACACTGTTACTTTCCTATGCTTTAGATTTTATACCTCTTGCACATGTATCTCCCTCTCAGTCAATTTTGAATCTACATTTTAATTTCATTTTTTCAGTTTTTCCTCTACTACTACTGCACACTTGGTTCCTACCTCTGTTTCTATATCATTTTTAATGTGATCAATTCAGTTCTCAAATTTAACACTGTTTTCAGCACAAAATTTCCTGGCAGCTTGGACTTCATCCTTACACTGTTTTTTTGAAGTCTCCACCCTCCTACTATAGACATCACAAGGTTTCTTTCTCTCTTCTGCACAACTACTATTCATTAATGTTAATTTTGTCATTAGTGTTATGAACTAATTTCTTTATCTTTTCATCACAATCTTTAGCTACTGCCTCCACCTTCCTATTTAATTCCGAAAGGTTAGAGCTGACTACTTTAATCTCCTTTTCAATTTCTTTCTTCAGTTCGTAGATAAAGTTAACCAGTAACTTCTAATGCTATAAGTTTTCTTTTCCACCTTATTAATGTCTTTCATATTACTCAAACAACTTAAAATTTGCATTAACATCACTTCCAAATTTCTGTCTGCCATAAACTGTTGCTCTTGCTGACTTTCGCTACTAGATTCCTCCTCCTTAACAATCTCTCACACTTCTGTACTGTTTTTGTCCATTTTCAATATTTATAAATGACATAATAATTAGAATGATAACATTGTACGCCAATATTTACATACAACACATTACATCAAATTTCACAAAAGACCATGATGATAAACCAACAAATGAGGAAGAAATCAAATCTTTCTGGGTCTGTTGACATTGGCTGGGTATTACAGGGCAGGACACCAAAATCTGGAAGACTTGTGGGACACAAATGGTCTTGGAAATGCGATATTTCATGCAACAATGAGTTTACAGTGCTTTCATTTCTTGTTGCATTGTTTGAGATTCAATGATATTCGAGACAGAATACAGCATAGAGAACTCCATTGCCTAGCTGCATTCAGAGAAGTGTTTGAATTATTCATGTCAAACTGTGTCAGTAACTATACTGTGTCTGAATATACAACAGTGGATGAACAACTGGTTGCATTTAGAGGCAAATGCAGTTTCCGACAGTTTATACCAAGCAAGCCTGTGAAATATGGTTTAAAAATTTTCATCTTATGTGACACAAGAATTTGGTATACTTTGTGGATGGAAATCTATGTTGGGAAACAGCTAGAGGATCACTTTGCACTGTCAAACTCACCTAAGGAGATAGTAAATAGACTTGTATGGCCTATTGAAGGTACAGGATGCAATGTGACACTAGACAACTGGTTTTGTTCCATACCATTAGCTGAAGAGCTCCTGAAAAAGAAACTTACAGTAGTAGGAACTCTTAGAAAGAATAAGTGGGGTCTCCCTGCAGACTTTGTTTGCACAAGATGTCATGAACTTAAAAGCAGCCTTTAGGGATTCAGAAAGGATCTCACCATAGTTTCATATGTGCCTAAGAAGGGCAAAAACGTTGTTCTCCTTTCGTCTTTGCATCATGATGGTGCCATTGACACTAATACTGTGGTGGAAAAGAAACTAGAAATTATAAAAATGTACAATGAGACCAAAACAGGTGTGGGCACAATAGATTCAACCTCAAGAAAAACTAGACATTGACCACTTGCCGTATTTTTCCAAATGATTGACATTGCTTACATTAACACCTTCATCATATACGTACATAATAACAATGAGAGGATTTCCCAAATAATGTTTTTACGTGATGTCAGAAGGTCACTAGTAAACTCCATGGTGTGCAAGAGAGCAGCCACTCACTCACTGCCTAAACAAGTTAGACAGTAAGCCACTAAAATGGTGGGTATTGAAGACAGCAACAATGCACCACCTTCTGAACAAAGAATACTTAAGCCCAGGCACTGTACAGTTTGTCCTCAGAGTAAAGATATAAAAGTTAAATCTGACTGTGCTTGATGTTTGAAAGTTATTTGTGTAAAGCACAGGAGAAATGTGCGTGAAAAGTGTTATGATAACGCACCCCTTGCAGCTAGTGAGAATGATTGATTTCATAAAATGTTTGTATGAGTTGACTGAACAAATGTTTACTTATGTGTATAATGTCTTATACTTGTAATACAGTATGAAGAATAACAGAAAAAATAAATAAACAAAATATTGTAAGAAAATGGGAATTATTGCATATGTTTCAAATAACCTAATTTAATACTAAAGTAATATTAAATAAAACAATAATGTACCAGGAGATAACATTCTAAATAGCCATTTTGTGAAGTAAACATATTCATATCGGTGATATGCTGCACAACAGTGTCATTAAAGCCACTTTTATTTGGGGTGTTAGCAACACCCCACGAGACTATTAACACAAAAAGCCGCATGACTGCATAAGGGTTAGTGGTAATTAGTTAAAATTGAAAAAAACTAATTTAAGGAGCAGATGGCAAAACAAAATGGGAAGTACAAATATCCCAGTTTGCTTCATCACAAACTGACATGCAAGTACACTGGTGGTGGTGGTTAGTGTTTAATGTCCCGTCGACAACGAGGTCATTGGAGACGGAGCGCAAGCTCGGGTTAGGGAAGGATTGGGAAGGAAATCGGCCGTGCCCTTTCAAAGGAACCATCCCAGCATTTGCCTGAAACGATTCAGGGAAATCACGGAAAACCTAAATCAGGATGGCAACTACACTACCAGCTTACAAGTTCAATGACACACCATCTCAGGGACTGAAACACAATCCTCTCAGTTGTCACTCTCAGTAAGATTTGGCCATTAGTGTCACTTACAATGCAACAGGAAAGTTTTGATCAACTCTATGTCTTGTCTCATCCTGCTATCAGACCTACAGTCTGCCTTATCACGGAACACTTCATGTGACCTAACATCAACTGCACCTGCTGCACCTGGAGACAGTAAAATTAGAAGACGTGTACACCCACAGTTAGGTCAGTTTAAATTAACCAAAGCTTGATTCCACCATGTTCACATCAATCTTGTCAGCTCCGTGGCAGAGTTGGAGGGATTCAAATACCTCCTCTCCATGACAGATGAGGTCTCACAGTGGGTGGAAACAGTCTGCCTCAAGGACATCACAGCGGAGTTCACTGCCCAAGATTCGAAGAGGCATTAGGAAAATGGTTCAGCACAACAGATACAATTACAGTGGACCAGTGCCACAACTTTGAATCAATACTCTTCACCACTGTGTGTAACTTCTGTGGGATGAAATCTAACTTCACTGCAGCTTACCACTGCCAGAGTACCAGGTTAGTTGATCAGTGACATTGAACTTTAAAAGCAGCATGTATGAGTCATGACAGGTTGTGGAACAATGCACTACCTGGCATCTGAATGGCCTTCAAGGACGATTTACGAGCATCCATCACAGAGATATTTTATGGGGAGTCGCTGGCTCTCCCTGCAGAATTCCTCCTACACACACAAGGCCATGAGCAAGTGGAATTACCTGCTCTAGTTCAGCGAGGGAAGGATCACGTTTGAAGTATTAAAGAACCACTTCCTTTCCCCATTCAGTGTTTGGGGTCTTTGTACATAAGGCACTCTCAAACCATGAACACTTGCTATGAGATGACACGGTACAACTGGTACTACAGTCTCCTTACACAAGTCCCTTCCAGCTTCTTAAATGAGACTGGTATACATTTGATGTACTGATCAATGACAAACCAATGAACATTTCAATTTACTGTTTGTAACCTGCATAAGTTCTTTGGGAGAGCAGTGTCCCACAATAGTGCTGAAGACTACCAGACATTACCCAGTGCACAGATGAAGAACCCCAACACTTATCACTATTCAACTTGATATCAGCGACTTCAATCCAGAAGACATCACCACTACACCTGTCAACAATGATCGGTGCCTCACAGTACACAGTGCTGACATGCTGAGATGCAACATTGCACACATCTAATGCCTCAACCACGTGTATTTGCTCACCACCAACCTTAACTGTGCTTACATATTGTCCCCTTTTTCATCAGGTGGTATCATCACCATCAACCTACCTGAGTGTCCTCCCATAACTACTGCTTACAGCCCCACTCCAGGATGAGGAGGGTCTCACTGCAGAGATGACCCCTTCTTTTCTGCTCTCTTCACCCATAGACACTCCACCAGCATCCAAGTATGGGCACACCAGATTAATCCTGCACCAACTGCTCTCTTACCAGGTCTACAGCATCAACATCCCTCACGGCCTGTGATGAAGTAAGCTGGGATATTTTCACTTCACATCTTGTTTTGGCATCTGCCTCCTTAAATTTGTTTTTATATTTTTATTTTAACTGATTACCATTAACATATGAGTATAATCTACATTTTCATAAAAGAGAAAGGGTGGCCCTCAGTTTTAAAGAATATAAGACCAGACCTAATTCTGTATGTACGTAAATGATTTTCTAATTTATTTTGACTATTACTAGTTAGTATCTTTCATTATAGGGCGAAATCAGTAATTGTTTTGTAACTTAAATTCTATTGATGACCTATAACAAACATAAATTCTGTACTAATTATACACATTTGGAAGAGCAACTACTAGTTATCTTAAAGTATCTATCTGGCTCTCTTAGCTAACATGTTAGCAAACCCAGCCCTTAATTAATTCAAAAGTAGTTAACAGTTTCGCCAAAAGTTCAAATGGTTCAAATGGCTCTGAGCACTATGGGACTTAACTTCTGAGGTCATCAGTCTCCTAGAACTTAGAACTACTTAAACCTAACTAACGTAAGGACATCGCATACATCCATGCCCGAGGCAGGATTCGAACCTGGAACCGTAGTGTTGTCAAAAGTATTGTTTAGGAAATGGTATCTGTTAATTTCATGATTTAAACAAATAATTCAGCTTAACCCTTGTAGTAGAAGAAACTGTTGAAAAGAACCAATTTTTTGATATATTCAGTTAATTTAATGAGTTAAGTTTTATTTGTAATTTCTGTAAATTAAACTTCAAACAATGTGAAGTTTCAGCACCTATTATTGTGAGGATGTATAAGGGCCCAACTTTTGCTCCTGAGACAGTCAGTCCGTGACTGAGTTTCAGACAAGAAACCTGTGTTGTTTAGAACAACAACAATGCTTCAACTTAACTGTGAAGTAATTGTTACACAATTAGGCTATGTGTTAAAACAATGACAGTGTCTGTTCCACATGTACTGCAATATTCTACAAGACTTGTGAACTTTGTGGTTAGGTTTTTACTGCTCTTAGATGTTCAATAGGAAACTATTGTAGCAGTATGTGGATGTTCACCTGAAAACTATTAATGAGGTTTATCGAAAGCTAAACAACAGTGCACTGGCCATATTAAATGTGTATATGGGGGGTTGTGAAAAGTGAAAGTGAAGAACTGTGAAACACAAATGTGCATCTGTCAGCTACATCATTTACAGTAGACAGTACTGCACTTCCTTCCCCAATTTTTTCAGTCAGTACATTGAGACCGAGGACAACAAACGAAGAAACAAAGAAGGTGTACCATCACATATGGTGCCCTGGGTGAGGAATATTGTATGTAGTGACAATAAACAAGGGCTTGCTAACTTTGAACAGTGAACTCAACATCGCTTTACAGTACAGTGGTGCAACAGCCAGTCAGCACAAGGGTTTCATGGCCACAGTATAACAGCAAACCAATCAGAGCGTATTCTATGGAAGCAGCCATTGAGGTCAGGAGCAGCCAATCATCATGCAGGTGGACACAGCTGACTGGGATGAGCAAGATGCTTCACTGAGAGAATTACAACTTGCCGTGGCCGTGCAGAAAACTGATAGCATTAAAAGTGACGTGGTTAACTTAAAGAATGATTTGAAGAAAGAAATTAAAAATTAGATTAAGGTAGTCAGCTCCAATCTTTTACCATTAAATAAGAAAGTCGAGGTGGTAGCTAAAGATTGTGATGAAAAGATACTGAATAGAGCAGAATAATAACGAGAAATTAGCAATACTGAGCAGTAAATGCGTAGAAGAGAGAAAGAAGCTTTGTGATGATGACTATAGTAGAAAGGTGGAGGCTTCTGAAAAACAGTGTGAAGGAGAAGTCAGAGCAACCAGGAAATTTTGCACTGACAACAGGGTTAAACTTGAGAACCAAGGCGATCAGATTAAAAATGATTCTGAAATGGACATAGGAACCAAATGTGCAGTAGTGGTAGAGGAAAAACTGGTAAAAGTAAATAAAAATGTAGATTCAAAATTGGCTGAAGTACAGAAAAAGATGGGAGAGGTACAAAATCTAAAGCATAGAGCATGTAGTGTCCCAAACAGTCCTTCATTTGTTTGTTGTAAGGAATTTAATAATTTTGGACCATATGGGGAAGTGCATCCACTGGATTTCATTAGGGAATTTAATGATTTGCCTGAAACATGGAATGACAAAGAGAAAATGTTATTTGTGAGAGGTTTTTTGAAGGGGGATGCTTATGGATGGGCAGCTGAGGTAGCTGATAGTTGTACTTCATGGCAAAGCTTTGAAAAAGAATTTTTGATGAATATTGGTCCAAAGAGAAGCAGCAGAGAATTTTGAGTGAATTTTGGGGAGGAGAGAGATTTGACTCTAGGAAGGGTACTGTGACAGTTTTCTGTCGGCTTTGGGTAAACAAACTGAAATATATGGACAAAGTACTAGGTAGTGAATCAAGAATTATGGGTTTAGAAAGTAAGTTGCCACAGAAAATTACAGAATTGCTTGTACCTGCCCTTAGGGGTAGTATTAGTGAATTTTTGAATTGTGTTGATAAACTGGAGAGGGTGAAGGCCTCAGTGGAAGATTGTAGGAGAAATTTTGGTGACAATAATCAATGAGGGAGAGAATTTCAGGTAAATAGGATGAACAGGACTAATTAACAATACAAATTCAAGGAATGGTTGGGTGGAGGATAGCACGTAGATGGTAGGAGAGATTCAAGTTAAAGAAATGGAGGAGATGACTTTAATTCTGGATCAAACCACTCAAACTAGATAATGCTCCAGTTTTGGCTTGCACTAGAGCAGGTAGGAGGAAGAGCCACATGTATATGAATGTGCTGTAATAACAGGTAAGAAATGATAGTAGTAAGACAAGTAAATTCTAATTCTAGTGAGATGTTGGATGATGGTGCATGTAGCAGTGGTTATACTTTAAAAAGAGAGAAGGAAGTTCCTACAATGAAACAGAGTGTGTTGATGTTGCTCAGGATGTCCAAAGTGTCAAAATGGATTTAAATTTTTAAGAGAACATAAGGAAGTCAGGTGGTTTGCTTTGTGGTCTAATATTGGAAACAATGATCAACTAATTAGCCAAATATTTGAGGACAGAGAAAGTGAAATGGGTCTGATTCTGACAGTAGTGGTAATGGTGATAGCGGTGATGAAACCAGTAGTGATGAGGATGAGGTATTTGAATTTATAATTGATAATGATGGCCATGTGGTAAGTAAACAAAGAATAAAGGAGGATAGCATTAGGCCTAATGAAAAGTTAGAGTGTGGGAGTGGTAATGAGGATGAGGACCATGATATCTGTCATTTGACTGCGTCTAATAATCATTTTGGTAAGTAGGATGATAGTTTTTCCAGGGAAAGGATTAATGAGGATTTGTTGTATGAAGAAGATCATATGGTAAGTAAAAAGTTAGTATGGCACCCAGTAATAACAGCAAGGATACAAGGGATACATGTTAAGTGTTTACTGGACAGTGGTAGTGATTTGAGTGGCATTTCACAATCATGTTTTGAATGTATTAAGAACACAGAGGGTATAGTAGTGATGCATGTTTCTGGGATAAAAATGATTGGTGCCACTGGTAAGCTATCAAAGAGTGTGAAACAAGAGGTACTATTCACTGTGGAATTGGCAGAACAGCTGTTGGAGTACAATTTCTTGGTGATTCAAAATCTCAGCATTGATGTAATATTTGGAACTAATTTCTTGCGCAAATGGTGTATAAATATTGATTTTGCTGGTGGTAAGTTTAGTTTTAAATACAATGAAGTAGGTACAAAGTATCATTGTTGGAAGTTATGGAAAAGTGTATGGAAACTGAATTAGATTTGCCATTAAGAGAAGGTTACTGAGGAAGAAGAGGAGTAGAGAGTAAGGTTGAAGATAATAAAGAGAGTTGAGTATATTGAAGGTATTACCAACAGTCAAAGGGTGGAACTAAAAGGTATTCTCCTGAGCAACTGTAAGGCATTTTCAGACAGGCCAGGTTTGGTAGAAAATTTTGAGTGAAAATAAAATTTTAAGAATCATGAACCATTTTTCAAGAAACCTTATATTATTCCATTTTCAAAAAAGGAAGAGGTGAGAAAAGAAATTCAAAAGATGCTTTCATGGGGGATTATTGAAAGGTCAGCCAGCAGTTATAATAACCCACTTACGGTGACAAAGAAGAACGGTGGTGTCAGGTTAGTTCTGGATGCCAGGAAGTTGAATGAAATTGTAATAGGGGAGAGTGACAGACCCTCTAACATAGATGAAATTTTGCAAAAGTTCCATGGATAAAAATATCTGACTTCTTCTGATGTGACTTGTGGCTATTGGAATATCAGTTTGGGGAAGGAATCTAGGCCATGTACAGCATTTTCACATGAAGATAAGTGTTACCAGTACTGTTGGTGCCATTTGATCTGAACTTGTCTGTGTGTATGTGTTTATCAGAGCTATTGACATGGTGCTAGGTGAGATATTATCCAATGAAATAACAGCCTATGTAGATGATATCCTAGTAGCAAGTGCAGAACGTTTCAAGCACTGTATGAATCTGAATGAAGTGCTGAGAGTTATGTATAGAGGAGGTATGAAACTAAAATTAAGTAAATCTGGATTTTTAAAGAAGGAAATTTCATATTTGGATCACAGGATTAAGGAGGAAGATATACATCCTGATCTAGAGAAGCTTTCTGCTATTGCGGATTTCCCATCCCCATAGAACAAGAAGAATCTTAAAGCTATTATTGGCTGATTTGGCTTCTACTGATCAGTTATTTAATCATCCTTGCCTTGGTAATTTGTTGAAAAAGAATGTGGTGTGGAATTGGACAGAGGAGTGTGGAGAGGCATTTCAGAGTTTGAAAATAGAGTTAGTAAATAATAAGATGTTAGGACATCTAAATTTTTCACTGCCTTTCTGTATTAGAACTGTAGGGAAGCAGCCTACTCACGCTGTATAAAATTCACATCAGTCTTTCCATTGTGTGCCACCCTAGTCCGCTGTAACTAGCTCTGACGTCATAAATGTTGCGCAATACTTTAAAAATCAAGTAAATAACCTGAAACGGTTCTAGCATTTCAGGAGTAATACTAAATCAACATGTGTTGAATGTCAGTTCAATAACTTTAACCACTTTCGAAATTTGGACGTTTTTCTGTAAAAATCATTGGCGCAACAGAAAAGAGCTAGAGACTTAAAAAATTATATTTAGATTCCTTTTTCATAATAATTTAATAGAAACAGTACTTTGGATCTCACAAATTAAAATTTTAGTGTAAATTCATGATTTTCTGGTTTTTGTCTTAAAAATTAAGGAAGCAAGATAGATTAAGTAGGCTAATGAATAAGGCTAGGATGTTTAAATTTAAGTGGAAGGGAGATCCGCTATAATCATAAAGATGTGAGAAGTTTCAATTGAATAACTATAAAACTATAGCGATAGCGTAACTCCAAAGGGCAAGTTCAGAGCTCGTCTACTGCGTGTAGTGTAATTAAATTAATTCTCTCGCCCAAAATATTTTACTTAGCCACGTCAGACTTTTATTATGATTACTTACCTGTGTGCTGATTGCGCATTTAAATTGAGAGCTTCATCGGCCATCAGCAAAGGAAGCGATGATTTATTCAATAACTTAAAGTGGTGCATTACTAGAGCAGCGGCTAGTTGGGAGAGCCGATTTGATCAGGCGTTCCCTTAGCCGTCCGCACCGCGGCTTTATATATAAGAACGCTGCGCGAGGAAAAAAAGGCCCCAGTTCTCTCCAGACGCTGAATAGCACACCATCTGTGTCGGGAGTCGCGTCGCGTCGGTATCATTGCTATAAACAGCCTCGGATGCCGTATTAAGTTACTCGGGTTACGTATAACCATGAAATCATTTTCAAGTGAGGTGTTAATTCTGGGATGACTTTAATGATCTATCTTCAGTTTGCGTATGTCGTATTTTCACGTGCCGTCGCGGGACAAACATTCTACCATTATTTAGCGTGGCGTTTGATGAACATTATCATCAAATTATGGCGAGCATTCACTTAAACATTTAATTTGGACAGTTATAGTTGCATCAGCGCATTAGACTCTGAACTGCTCTGTTAGTCAGATTGTGTGGATTCTTTTTTTTCATCTGTGACTTTCAGAATATAGCGAACGTTTTTTCACGATCGTTTTTGATTATGAATCCCAGACAATCTCCTAATTCCTCAGAGCTATAAGCTGTAGCTATAAGTGTATTTCTCAGATGAAGTGGGCGCTAGGAATTCTAATTACAGGCTTCACGTTTTGCTAATTACTTTCTGGTTGCCAATATTGTAGTTAGAGAGCCAGTGTTGAGAACGGCAAAAGACAGCATAAATAATAGGAACATTTATATAACAATTAATTCCACCCGCCGCCCCACATATGGTTAAATGGCCGGGAAATGCATCTTTTCTACATTACTAACCAAACATTAAATAACAGCAGCCTTCATTTCCACCAGCCGCCCCACATATGGTGTATCGGCTGGGAAATGCATCTTTTCTACATTACAATTCTACATTATATATAAACAACATAAAAAATATATAAAATTAAATATAATAAACAATAATTCCACCCGCCGCCCCACATATGGTGCATCGGCCGGGAAATGCATCTTTTCTACATAACATTCTACATATAATAAACAGCAACTATTTCCACCGCCGTCCCACAGTACTGATGCAAGTTTTTGTGGTTTGGGAATAGAAATTTTCCAGTTAGTACCTAATGAGATGGGGATTGAACACAAAACTATTGCTTTTGTTAATAGCACATTACAGCCACATGAAAAGAATATTACATTTCAGAATTAGAGGCTTTGGCAATAATTTTTGGATTTAAAAAATTTGAGTGCTATTTGCTTGGATGTAAGGTATGTAAAAGGATGATGTATTATCTAGGATGCCAGAAGGGAAAAAGGATACTGACAATAGTGAAAACTGTGAAAAACTAGTAAGGTTGTTTTGTTTAAGGAGTGAAGGATGAGAAGCTGATTAGAAGGATTTGCAAATCAGTGAGAAGAGAGCCGAATGAGGATCCAAATTTAACATTGGTTAAGCAGAATTACAATTCAGACAACATGCCAAAGGTGAAACAGTACTATACTGTACATAAAGGTTTGTTGTTTAGGAGGAACAATTTGTATGATCAGGACTGAAAGTTATGCTTTCTTGACCAACATGTTGATAAATTTATTGAATACTTGTATAAGAGTTATGGACATTATGGGACCAGGAAAATAGTAGCTAAGATACATGAGACAGTAATATTAAACAACTTGTGGAGAAGGGTTAAGCAGAGACTAGAAAGGTGTGATCAGTGTCAGAGAGTAAAGACAAATGGAGGGCCATCAAAAGACCTAATTCATTTTGTCCTTCCTAGCAAACCAAAAGAGCTTATAGCAGTGGACCGTCTAGGAGAGTTGCCTGCATCTACAAGAGATTGTAAGTATATTTTCGTTGTCTTGGACACATTCTCGAAATATGTAAAACTGTATCCAGTTAATAAGGCAAATACTAGTACTATAATTGAGAAGTTGACATCTGAGCACTTTTGCATGTAGGCGTACCAAAATGACTTCTGTCTGACAATGGTCCACAATTTGTTTCAGAGAGGGTTGAACATCATATGGCAATACACCACAAGGTAACATAGATGAAAGGGTTATGAAGAGATTTATAGACTGTGCATGACTTATTGTAGTAAGAAACACACTGCTTGGGCTGCTCACATTAGGCATTTTGAAAAAATTATCAACAACTTATGGAGCAAATCAATAGGATACGTCCCATATCATCGTAACTGCTGTCGGCTTCACATCTTCTGTGCAGCAAGCTACGTAAATTTAAGTATTAACTGTGTTTTCTTACTTGTCATTTCTTTTTCCATGTGTTTTTGCTTTTAGGAAGCTTTAATTTTCGAGTATTAGTAATGGGGTTCCATAGATTTCATGTTTGTTTTGAACACAGTCCAGATACAGTTAGTGCTTATTTTCATTGTTTTCAACAAGAACTGTCTAGTAACCACAGTTTAGTCAGCTATCGGCTGCCTTTAGTGAATTTGCAGTCTAGTTAAAAGTTGATTACTTAACTCTCTACAGTAAATTGTTGATTTCTTAGGGTGGATAGGTTGTGTGACTGCTGTGTATGGATGCAGGAGGAACTGGCCACTGTTTGCGAACAGCTGAATGTGCTGATGGCCACGGTCAGCCATCTTCAGGCTGCTGTCTCAGAGTGTAGCGGCAGTGGGGAGTCTGGTGCGTCGCATGGTACATCCCAGGTGTTACATGCTTCACCCACTGTCCCTGCTGTTGAGACATCTTCACAGGCACTGGGCGCGGTTGGCCACCCTCTCCCTAAGGGGAGTGGTGGGTTCAACAGCATTCACGTCGCACAAGGCAGATGGTCAATATTGAGGCTGCCTGTGTCGCATCGCCCGCTCTGCCTGTGAGTGGACATGTGGCCGCTCCTTCAGCAAGGTCCGAGCAGGCACACCGGGGGAGGGGTCTATTAGTGATTGGGAGCTCCAATGTTAAGCAGGTGATGGAGCCCCTTAGGGAAATAGTGGAAAGGTTGGGGAAGAAGGCCAGTGTTCAGTCTGTCTGCTTGCCAGGGGTTCTCATCCGAGATGTGGAGGAAGCCCTGCCGGTGGCAATAGAGAGCACTGGGTATACCCGACTGCAAATTGTTGCTCATGTTGGTACCAATGACTCCTGCCGTCTGGGTTCAGAGGTCATCCTCATTTGATACAGATGGTTGGCGGAGTTGGTGAAGGCGGAAAGCCTCACTTGTGGGGTGGAATCTGAGCTAACTATTTGTAGTGTCATTCCCAGAACCAATCGCGGTCCTCTGGTTTGGAATTGAGTGGAAGGCTTAGACCAGAGGCTCAGACGATTCTGCAGAGATCTGGGGTGCAAGTTTCTCGAGCTCCACTATTGGGTGGAGAAATGTAGGGTCCTCCTGAATAGGTCAGGCATGCATTACATGCAGGAAGTGGCTACAAGGGTAGCGGAGTATGTGTGGAGCGCACATATGGGTTTTTTAGGTTAGAGAATTCCCTCCACACGCCCGACAAGATGCCTCCTGAGATGCGACAAGGTAGCAGTGGGCAAATCGCAACAGCGAATGACAATATTAATGTGGTAATAGTGAACTGCAGGAACATCTATAGAAAGGTCCCAGAACTGCTCTCATTAATAAACGGTCACAATGCCCACATAGTACTAGGGACGGAAAGTTGGCAGAAACCAGATGTAAACAGTAATGAAATTCTAAACTCAGATTGGAATGTATACTGCAGAGACAGGTTGGACAGTGAAAGGTGAGGTGTGTTTATAGCAACAAAAAGTTCAGTAGTAGCGAAGGAAATTGACGGAGATCCGAAATGTGAAATAATTTGGTTGAAGTTCACGGTTAAAGCAGGCTCAAACATGGTAACTGGATGTCTCTGTAGGCCCCCTGGGTCAGTAGCTGTTGTGGCAGAACACCTGAAGGAAAATTTGGAAAATATTTCGAGTAGATTTCCTGGCCATGTTATAGTTTTGGGTGGAGATTTTAAAGTACCAGATACAGATTGGGAGATTCAAATGTTTATAATGGGTGGCAGGGAAAAAGAATCGAGTGAAATTTTTTTAAGTGCATTATCTGAAAACTACCTTGAGCTGTTAAACATGGAACTGAGTTGTGGCAATAACATATTAAACCTTCTGGAGACAAACAGACCTGAACTGTTTGAAACAGTGAACAGGGAATCAGCGACCATAAAGTGGTTACAGCATCAGTGATTTAAACCATAAATAGAAATACTAAAAAAGGTAGGAAGATTTTTCTGTTTAGCAAAAGTGACAAAAAGCAGATTTCAGAGTACTTGACGGCTCAACACAAAATTTTTATCGCAAGTACAGATAGTGTTGATCATCAGTGGACAAATTTCAAAGCCATTGTACAATATGCATTAGATGAGTATGTGCCAAGCAAGATCGTAAGAGATGGAAAAGAGCCACCGTGGTACAACAACCGAGTTAGGAAACTGCTGCGGAAGCAAAGGGAACTTCACAGCAAACATAAACATAGCCAAAGCCTTGCAGACAAACAAAAATTACGCGAAGCGAAATTTAGTGTGAGGAGGGCTATGCGAGAGGCGTTCAATGAATTCAAAAGTAAAGTTCTATGTACTGACTTGGCAGAAAATACTAAGAAACTTCGGTCTTACGTCAAAGCGGTAGGTGGATCAAAACAAAATGTCCAGACACTCTGTGAGCAAAATGGTACTGAAACAGAGAACGACAGACTAAAGGCCGAAATACTAAATGTCTTTTTCCAAAGCTGTTTTACAGAGGAAGACTGCACTTTAATTCCTTCTCTGGATTGTTGCACAGATGACATAATGGTAGATATTGAAATAGATGACAGAGGGATAAAAAAAACAACTAAAATCGCTCAAAAGAGGAAAGGCCGCTGGACCTGATGGGATACCAGTTCGATTTTACACAGAGTAGGTGAAGAAACTTGTCCCGCAGCGGTGTACCGTAGGTCTCTAGAAAAGCGTAGCGTCCCAAAGGATTGGAAAAAGGCACAGGTCATTCCCGTTCTCAAGAAGGGACGTCTTACAAATGTGCAGAACTATAGACCTACATCTCTAACGTCGATCAGTTGTAGAATTTTGGAACTCGTATTATTTTCGAGTATAATAATATTTCTGGATACTAGAAATCCACTCTGTAGGAATCAGCATGGGTTTTGAAAAAGATTGTGTGAAACCTAGCTCGCACTATTCGTTCACGAGACTCAGAGGGCCATAGACACGGGTTCCTAGGTAGATGCCGTGTTTGTTGACTTCCGCAAGGCGTTTGATACAGTTCCCCACAGTCGTCTAATGAACAAAGTAAGAACATATGGACTATCAGACCAATTGTGTGATTTTGGATTGAAGAGTCCCTAGATAACAGATTGCAGCATGTCATTCTCGATGGAGAGAAGTCTTTCGAAGTAAGAGTGATTTCAGGAGTGCCGCAGGGGAGTGTTGTAGGACCATTGCTATTCACAATATATATATATAAATGACCTTGTGGATAACATCAGAAGTTCACTGAGGCTTTTTGCAGATGATGCTGTAGAATATCAAGAGGTTGTAACAGTGGAAAATTGTACTGAAATGCAGGAGGATCTGCAACGAATTGACGCATGGTGCAGGGAATGGAATTTGAATCGCAATGTAGTCAAGTGTAATGTGCTGCGAATACATAGAAAGAAAGATCCCTTATCACTTAGCTACAATATAGCTGTTCAGCAACTGGAAGCAGTTAATTCCATAAATTATCTGGGAGTAGGCATTAGGCGTCATTTAAAATGGAATGATCATATAAAGTTGGTTGTCAGTAAAGCAGATGCCAGACTGATATTCCTTGGAAGAATCCTAAGGAAATGCAATCTGAAAACAAAGGAAGTAGGTTTCAGTACACTTGTTTGCCCACTGCTTGAATACTCCTCACCAGTGTGGGCTTCATACCAGATAGGGTTGATAGAAGAGATAGAGAAGTTCCAATGGAGAACAGCAGGCTTCGTTACAGGATCATTTAGTAATTGGGAAAGTGTAACGGAGATGATAGATAAACTTGAGTGGAAGACTCTGCAGGAGAGATGCTCAGTAGCTTGGTACAGGCTTTTGTTGAAGTTTCAAGAACATACCTTCACCGAGGAGTCAAGCAGTATATTGCTCCCACCTATGTATATCTCGTGAAGAGACCATGAGGATAAAATCAGAGAGATTAAAGCCTACACAGAGGCATAGCTACAACCTTTCTTTCCCACGAGCAATACGAGACTGGAATAGAAGAGAGAACCGATAGAGGTACTCAATGTACCCTCCGCCACACACCGTCAGATGGCTTGCGGAGTATGGATGTAGATGTAGATGTGAGATTATGTTCAACGAGAGACCCAGCAACATCATCAGAGAAGACATGGATTTCCCTCAGGTAAATGAAGTAGCACAGGACAAAGAGATCAGCTCGGCTAAAGAGATGATGAAAAAGGAAGCAGCAGGAAGCAAGAGAAGGCGTGGCAAAAGAGTGATTCTGACTAGTTTCAGAGTAGTTGACCTTGTCCTCATCAAAACCAAAGAGAAATGTAGCAGAGTAAATGAGTTTTAGAGGCTTTTGCATGTGTATCATGGACCTTTCAGTGTGGCATGCAACTCTTATGAATTAGATTATGCAAAAACTAACAGAATTTTTGAGTTAAAGAATATTATTGACCTAAACACTATGTATCACTGATCAGATGTTTGAATATTGATCCACATCAGTTTGAAACGTTTCTCATCTTGGGTGGTATTGATTTTGTTAGGAGAAATGAGTGTGCATTGTATCAGAAGTAAGACTTACAAGCAAGTAAGAGGTTCAACATTCTGTGTTGGATTCATTATGTGGTGATAACGCTTACCCCGGCTATCTGTCACATTTTGCATGTTTCTAAGCAGTCAAACTCTTCTCCCATCCTATCTGTGGTTTATAAATGAATAAGAAACATTGTATCTTCCACTTTTATATGATTTTGGGCAGTAGGATACTTAAGTATAGAAATATCTGTGAAAAAATTTTCTCCAGAGTATATACAGGGTGTTTCAAAAATGACCGGTATATTTGAAACAGCAATAAAAACTAAACGAGCAGCGATAGAAATACACCGTTTGTTGCAATATGCTTGGGACAACAGTACATTTTCAGGCAGACAAACTTTCGAAATTACAGTAGTTACAATTTTCAACAACAGATGGTGCTGCGGCCTGGGAAACTCTATAGGCTATTCAGAGCATCCTCCTACAGGCCAACCGCAAATTAGAGCAGCATGCCACCCTTCACCTCAAAAAACTATCCAATCTCCTGGTTATATAAAAAAAAAAAAAAAAAAATCCTTCTTTCCTGATGAGGCAACAGTTTGTTGCGAAAGCTTGAATTTTGTGTGTATGTTTGTGTTTGTTTGTGTGTCTGTCGACCTGCCAGCACTATCATTTGGTAAGTCACATCATCTTTGTTTTTAGATATATATTTCCTACGTGGAATGTTTCCCTCTATTATAACCATATATATATATATATACATATATATATAATTAAACAGATTGATTTGTACTACGGGCATATTTGGTTTTTATGATTTTTTGCAGCGAATAAATTGTCTTTTCCTTTAATTCATAAATTTCGTAAATTGTGAGCCACTGGTGTCGTGAACTTACGTCTGGTGTTCTTGGTTATATTCATCTTCTTCCACTATAACTATTTATCTCTTGACCATGTGTATAACAGTTATTAATCAGGCTTCTTCTTCTGATGCAGGCCGCTTGTTGAGCAGACATTGAGATGATGTGCGGAAGAAAAGAAAACTTTCGTGGTTTTGCACAAAAACGAGTTTTCAGGCTTAGTATTTTTATAGGATTATTATTCAGATAACATATTGATTCACAAGAAGAAATGTCTTCTCTCCATGAGAATTAAAGACAGAGTCTCGCTATTAATTGACAAAAAAAAATGAATGAGGTTTCCCTAATTTGTTACCACCTTCCATCATAGTAAAATACATCTTTCGCTGAAGCTTGCAGCAGTGACGCTAATGTTTTGCATCAGTGCTTTCCTTAAATACCAAAACAATGGCCCCCACACTGTTCAGTGACATGGCAATGGGAGTGCACAGTGTTTTGTATATATTCGTGTAGTTTAAATTTAAGTTTGTGCCGAAGAGGGTACAATGACCTTTATTTGTCGGCGTATTTCTCTTTGTATTTTTGGGTTGGATATGTCAGCATGTTTTGATTATACATTATCTTACAGGAAAACACACAACTTACACATGGAATGATATTTATATGAGGGCGCTCCAAGAGCGGTTACTTATCTCTTTGGTAACATTTATTTTTATTTTAATTTATTTTTTTTATTTATTATCATCCCAATCATCACATTTGTGATATAGTTTTTGTCAGGATACATTTCAACAACTATACAATATCTTTACAAAAAATTTTCTATGCTGAATTCATATGATTGTATCTTATGTTTAATACAATATACAACTAATAAATGTTTTCATAACATAATTTCTTATGTGCTTGACAGACCTATTCTTTGATGTTGTGGTAACATTGCTAGTCTCTGTGCACATGTGCACTAAATATGCTTGTTGACTGCACAACAACAATTGAATGTTCCACATATTATTGGGTCCTTCGTTCACTCACTTTTTTAGAGTCATTTTCACTCTGAGTGCCATACTATCTGTCGAATAGCTCGTTGTGGCGTGATTTTCCAATGTGAGTGCGATGCATGTGCATTTACTCTTCGAGAACCGATGCTGTGGCAGATAATTCACCTTTCATACACATAAACATTTTGACATAACAATGCACATTACCATGGATTACATCTAAGGCTGACATTCCACCCATTATTTGTATCAAACGTAGAAAATTCTTAAATACTAAAACATAACAAAATTCCTTTTTCAATTAGAGCTGCTGGTTAGTATGGTTTGTTTGTTAGCTTAAAAAAATTCTTTGTACACAAATACAAGTAACTTATTTACATTCCATTACATTGTGCTACTATATGTGTATTTAATGCATCCACATTTTATTTTCCAGTCATGCATACATCAGTTATGAGAGTTTAATATCTTCCTAGGGAGAAACAGAGAAAAACATTTACATTGGGATTTTACTTTACGCGTTGCTGACTTAACTACACTTTGGCGCTGCCTCCTGCATTGGGGAGGGAATAAGGAATACTGTTCTACTGGTTTATGGATTACTAAGGAAATGCTATTCGTCCTTTCTTAAATCGCTTATCAGGGAACTCCCTTTTCATGGAACTGAAATGTATTAACCACTCATGTACTATATACCATTGTGTTCCATATAATTGTTTACATGTAGCTTTGTGTTCATAATGCAAAAGTTTTTGCATTACGTCATGCTTACCTCTTTACGATTATGTGTAAATGTCATTGTTAATATTTGCATGTGGCACAATATGAATTTATTAGTTTTATTTGAGGTCACATGCCTCCGTGTTTATGTGCACTTTGTAGTCAGTAGGTACAGTTAAATGTTTTGAAGTTGCACTGCGATGATGTATATTCTCACTCTTCATTTGCTTGATGACCAAAATATACACATAGACATACTAATAACTAAATTATTTATTTGAGCTGCAACCCATTACTGCACCGTGTCAGTGCACTGGTCGCTGCAACATAAAAAACTTATAACTAACTTAAAAACTAATTGTGTTTGGTAACTCATAGGCCATGCATATACTCAGTCATCACATTCGTTTGCAGACTTTTTCATATATCATTCTTTTTTGTTCATATGTTTATTTATTTACATTTGAATTCCTTTTATTCATTTACCCTGCAAAGAAAGTTACTTTGACATCTCCTACGGTATCTTATCCTTTTGGTAGCTAACACGTCCTGCATGATTTCTTTTAATTCTAGTTACAATGTATATATTTTAGTACTGATGCAACTTTGCACGTTGATATAAATGTAATATTATATTCCTTCATTCCCTGATAGTAAATATAGTTATTATGTGTTATTATTTATTTTGAAATTGGGCTTAATAGTAGTGCAGCTTCGCGTTTCTATTTGGTTGCGCCGTGAGTTAGCAAGTTGCGCAAAGCGCAAGGTCAGTGTCTTCTCCCTAGTACTAACATAAACATGCAATGAGCACCACACCGGGGCCGTACGTTGCTCCAGTTTGCATTTTGCTTCATGTGAAGCTGTGTTTATACTCTCCCTTCTAGTAAAGTGCTTACAAAAAAAGAAAAGTACTTAAGTTTATATACAATTTATTTAAAACACACATAATAAAATTTCTTACTTATAAAACGATGACATTGCTTATAAATCTATTTTGTGACAGGAAAACTGCTTCGACATTGTGTCACTACTCGGCAAAAGCTTTTAAGTCTTTGTGAGGGTGGAGACTTTTATCTCTCCCTGTTCTTTCATATACCAGCCTATAAGTTCCAGGATAAGGTATTTTTGCAAAATTTAATGTCCTGAGTATAGTAATTGCCATTTTTTGTTCAACTTACCAATCTTTGTCGATTTGGGATGTGTTCTTAAGAGGACTCATTGCCCTTTGTAAAAATGTGTAACTCGTTTTAACTTTTTGTTGTATATTCTCTTTCTGTATTCTGCTCTATTCTCCAGTGTAATTACTGCTACTTTTTTGGAGGTAATTTTGGTATGGGTGCCATTTGTCAGTTTGCTTTGTGTTAAACGTAAGTTCACTAGGAGTGAAACCTGTGGAAGAGTGGGGGAGATTGTTTATTATTTGCGTAAATGGAGTCACATATTCAATGAATCATGAATGTTTATTATGAGCGTAAGTCCTTATAAATCTATTGAATTCTTATAAACAACCTCCCTACAGGACTTGCTTCTGGGTGGAAAAAACTTACCAAGATGTGTTTAGTGCCCTGTGTACTTATGAATTGTTTCCATTTTCTCCCTACGACATAGGCTGCATTTTCTGTTAATATGACTTTGGGTTTCCCTACTCTTCGTAAATAATCCTCTTCAATCCTCCTTATGATGCTACTGGCTGTAGTGGTTTTGATAGCATAAAGTTTGATGTATTTTGTGAAAATATCGTGAAGAGCTATTATGTATTTGATACCTCCTTTTGGTCTAGGATATGATCCTTCGATATCCAGAGAAACCATTTCCAGTGCAGATTTTGTTAGTATACGGTGTGCTTCTGTAAACTTTGTCATATTGGATGGTTTTGTTCTTTGACAAATAGTACACTTTTTTAATATTTGTGAAACAGGTCATCATAAAGTAGGAAAGTAACAATGTTTGGAAATCTTGTCTGTACATTCTGTTACTCCATAGTGTCCCCATACTTCATATGTGTATTTGATAAATTCGTCGATATATTCCTCTGGGAGGCATACACACCAATGGTGAGAATTTTTGTGCTTCTGGGGAACAAAACGCCTTTGTATAACTGATACCATTTACTTACCTTGTGGCTTGCATTGTGGTTAAGATTTTGTATTACCTTCTTCCACCTGTTGTCTTGCTGTTCTATTATTCCCATTTGTTTACAAAATTTTTCATAGTCTGATTTTTGTGTATTACTTTGCATCAATAATGTTCAGATTTCTGAATTGTGGTCAGACAGTTCACTGAACTAGTCTAGTCCCTGCGGTAATCTGGATAGTGCATCTGCGATAATATTCTGACTGTCTTTTACATATATTATTTCAAAACTGAATTCCTGTAGCTACAAACACCACCTTGCTAGTCTCCAGTGTAACAATTTACATGTTAAGAGAAAAGATAATGGTTGGGGATTACAATAGACTTTAGTGTTTTTACCCCAAAGGAAATACTCAAATTTCTTAAACGCCCAAATTACTGCTAAACTTTCTAGTTCTGATACAGAATATGATTTTTCCACCTCTAATAAAGTTCTGCTGGCAAAGCTGATGACTTTGGGCATGGTGTTTTCTTCTTCTTGTATCTGGAACAAATGTGCCCCCAGCCCCTGAGACGAGGCATCCATGCTGAAACAAAAGTCTTTGGACATGTCAGGATGACTCAAAATGTTTGCTGATATTAATGCATTTTTAATTTTGGTAATGTGCTCTCATCCCATAACCAAGGCTTATTCTTTCTCAACATGTTAAGTAGGGCATCGCTATTCATAAGCTGCTGTGGTATAAATTTTCGGAAAAAGGAAGTTGGTCCTAGATATGCTTTCAGTTGTTTTCTGTTCCTTGGGTCTGTTAATATACCCTGTTCTGATATGATATGCCCTAAACATTTCACTTGTTCTTTGCCAAAGTTACATTTTTTTAGATTTGCTGTAACTTTGTAGTCTTTAAATCTCTGAAACACTTTTTCCATTGTACTGATGCGTTCTGCCCAAGTTGATGTGGCTATTAACATATTGTCAACATAAATGGTAACCTTACAGAGCTATTCTAGTCCTATGACCTTGTCCAAGGCCGATATAAATATGCCTGCGCTAATGTTTAAGCCAAAGGGTAGAACTTGAAATTCATAACTCCTGCCATTGCAGACAAATGTTGTGTATTTTCTACTCTCCTCATGCAACTTTATTTGCCAGGAAGACATATTTGGTGTTATGAAATTTTACCAGCTTTGTTCTTACTGGTACTAGGATTTTGTTTATGCCTCTAGCTTCTAAAACTAGTTGTACTGATCCATCAGGTTTGCTAACTGGTAGTATTGGTTTGCAATATGGAGAAATGATGGCTGTATGCTTCCCCATTCGCACATTCTATTGATTTCCTGCTTAACTGCTTCATGCTTTGCCCACGGTATAGGGTAAGACATGACACAAAATGTTTCATGAGGATAGACATTAAGTTTATGTTCATAATCTTTGATTACTCCTGGATTCTTATTAAAAACAATTGCATATTTAAAAAGTAAGTCAGAAAGCTCTTGCCGTTGTATAGCATCTAGAATATTTGATTGGTTCAATTATTGTTCTACTAATTCCTGGTTAACTTCAGTGTCAGTCTTGTGTTCGTTATCACATTTGTTCACAAAATACACAGTGGGATATGAATACTGTAGAGTGACATGGGGTTCTGGGTTTACTTTGTCATACCTCTCTGGTGTGGTAATCAGGCTGATAGAAAATCTTTGGCCCTTCACAAAGAAATGGCACTTACAATTACCTATATCTATTTGAGTTTTGTAGGTTCTAAATGTGTCCATACCTATCAAGCAGTTGACTATAAGTTTGTCTACCATTAAAAAATTACAGTGCACAGAAAATTGTTCAATATTCATGGCGATGAGCTCGGTGTTTTACTAATTTGATTTTTCCGCCTGTAGCGGTTTGTACTTTGCGGTTTTGCACTGGCAGAACCAGAAATTTATTCCGTCTTCTTCCAATGAAAAATGCTTCAGACATTAAATTAGTCGTGGACCCTGTATTAAGTATTAGCTGTGTGTCTATACCAAAAATTTTCACTCTGATTACTGCTTGCACTTGTTCTTCCAGTGTATTTTTCGCCGATTTTAGTTCATGTTGGTATAGATTGTCTTTTATGTCTCCTTGTTCGTTGAATCATACGAAACATGTTTGCAAATCTGGTTTGCCCCCATCGCTTATAAGGTCTATAGTATGGGGCTCAACTACAACCGATTTGGGTTTTCGTGCTGTGTAGTCTCATCTACTTCAGTACACGAGACAACTTTTATCAGTTGTACTGTGTGATTATTTCTCCAGTGTGAATCATTTCCAGTTCGCGACATGCTTTCTCATGTCTTCATATGGCTGTTGTGAAATGTTGCCGTATTGTGATTTTGCTGCACAAAGGTTGGTTGCGGTAAGGCATGTTGTATGTTATTGTTGTTGCCCCGCGCCGGCCACTGATGCAGCTGGCTGTTCTTATTTACACGCAATGCATAATTTTGGGAGGTGGGATTGAAATTACCTTGTGGATGGTAATCGTTCCTGTAATATGGAAAGTTTTGTTTAAATCTCTTGTTCCTACCATTTCCGTTCCCGCATCCATTACCACAGTTAATGTATCCTTGCAGTTGCGCGAACCAGCTTTGCTTTGTGTTTGTGTCTTGCTTTTTGAACTGAACATTCAAGTTACGTTGTTGTGGTGTTTGGCTGTCTGACGCCCTATTTGTTACTACTTTCTCTTCATATATTAGGTCGACTGAATCTAAAATCTATAGAAAATATTCTGTGTCATGCTCAGGTGTAGTAATTAATTTTTCATAAATGTGTGATGGCAAACGACTTTTTAACATTTTTAAGGCCTCCACATGAGAAATAGGATTCGTCCAATAATGTGTTTTGTTGAGATACTTCTCAAAACATCTTCTCAAGCTACCACATTTGCTATTAAGAGGGGCGAGGTTAAAAACCTCTCTCCTAAGTCTCTCTTGTACGGCGCCTGACCAGTATTTGTCAAGAAATGCCCATTCAAATTGTAAATACGTGGTACAACGCTCAGCTACCTCTGTCGCCCACAAAAGTATATCGCCTTGCGTGTACCCAACAACAAACCTGATCTTTTGTGCTTCCGTCCAATTTCTAGGAAACAATTTCGCCATTCTAGGCGGTGTAAAAGCAAACAAGAAAGACTTTAATGATACTGATTGCCATCTGTCAGACGCTGCTGATATACTAAAATATAGAAGTAGCATTGCCCCAAAAGGCAGTAATGGCAGAAATACATACCTTAGGAAATCCAAGTTAGTTGTTTACTCAGACAGTCATGATCGCGATCTCGCAAAAATCTTGTAAAACGAACACAACCTTAGAGCTACCAGCTATGTAAAACCTGGGGCCACTATGAACGAAGTTATAAGGGACATACAGCGTGATATCACTACACAAGAAAATCGAGTTTTAATTATAATTAGTGGTGCAAACGATGTTTATTGCAATGAACTAAAAAGTGCCGTCCGTGACCTCCAGAAAACCCTAGATACAGTGAAAAATGAAAGTGTAATAGTGACTGGAATACCACACAGATATGACCTAATAGAAACGGCATGTGTCATCCAGGAAATTATTAAGGCCAACAGGCAATTTCGCAAAATATGCAAAGCATACAGAAACACAAACTTCCTAGATGTGAAATTCTTGGAAAGGAAACACTTCACCAGGCATGACATGCATTTAAATATTCATGGGAAAAAGTTCATAGGTTCTAGAATAAATGAGATGGCTGAGATGATGTACACAAAAAACATCAAGCCTATTATTGTATCAACTCAAAACGGAGAAGCCATCTCATCACAGATGATACCAGCAACAAAAAAAGCAGCAGAACAAACACAACCAATAGCAGTTACACAAAATGCAGCGGTACAAACAATAATCGAAGCAGAAATGCCAACAACAGCATCACAATCGACAGCGGCATCACAGACAGCAGTAACAACAGAAATCCCAGCAATAGCAGGAGGAGCAGTACAAACAATAATCGGAACATAAATGCCAACAGCGTCACCATCAACAGCAGCATCGCAGACAGGAGTAACAGCAGAAATCCCACCAATAGCAGGAGCAGCAGCAGACATGGGAACAACCATCCATGGGGCAGCAAGTAGACGGAAAAGGACACCCCCTTTCCATCTGAAGGATTTTTTAATTGCAGATATGACGAAAAAGAAGCCACCAAGATAAGTAACATTAAATGTCTAACAGTTCTCCACCAAAATATTCAGTGTGTAAAAAACAAAGTGCAACAGCTGGAAGTCGGGTTACAAATCTTAGACAGCCCTGTTATCTGTATTACAGAGCACTGGTGTAAAGAAAGTGAAATCTTACATATTAATTTACCTTCATATGTCCAAGCACGTTCTTATTGCAGAAACACAATGAAAGGTGGAGGATCATGTATTTATCTTAAGAACGGCATTGAATTTAATGGTAGACAAAGACTTTGAAGTGTCAGCAATAGAGATAGTTGCTATAAATATGCCCAAGAAACTATATTATGTGTATATCGTTCTCCTAGTGGTAATTTAGAGATATTCTTTTCAAAACTTATATAAAGCCTAGAACTAGCGTTGACTCTGAAACATAATATCCTTTTGTGTGGACAAATTTCACCAGTAACACATTTATGAATCTCCTACATAGTTTTGGTATATCATCGCTAGTCAACTGTGCAACAAGAATAACCACACAGTCATTAGCTACAAATGACCATGTAGCTACAGATGTAGGCAGAGAAAACTGTGATGTACTCGTCAAAAATCTGGGACTGTCTGACCATCTATGTCAGATTATAAAAGTAAAAGCTTATGTAAAAAAAGAATCAAAACTGTATGTATACAAAAGAATCTATTCTCCATCAACTTTGCAAGAGTTTTCCTTAAAGTTAGCACATGAAAGTTGGGCAGGAGTATACATAGAAACTAAAGTGAACAGCAAGTTCTCCAATTTTATGTCTGAGTTTAAATTAAAATTTGAAGAAACATTCCCCACCAACAATAAATGGATTACTAAAAGAATTAGAAGAAGTGCTCAAACTTGTAAATACCTAAACTCCATTAAAAAGGACAATAGTGATCCGATTTTTTGCACTACTACAAAAACTACAAAAGGATCTACAGGAAGGTACTCAACACTGCAAAAAAATCAGTCAACGATAGATTCATAAATTTAATCAATAATAAAAGTAAAGCTACATGGGCTGTAGTGAAACAAGAAACAGAAACTGTGAAACAGAGAGGTACAAACACACAAATCAGGAACAAGGAAAACTTAGAAAGTAACCCAAAAGAATTAGCAAATTATGTGAATAACTAGTTTAGCAGCCTTGCAACGAACTTACAGAAAATTTTTCCAAAAGGTGCTAATCAACCAATACAAATGCATATAGCAAACTCAATGGTATTGCTTCCGACTACTGAAGAGGAAGTACGGTATGGAAAGTTGTAAGGCAATTCAAGAACAAAAACTCGGCAAATTTAGACGAAATCCCAGTGTGTATGCTGAAAAAAGGCATAAACGATATCAAAGCTCCACTAACAGAAATCATAAATGAATCCTTCAAAACTGGTTGCTTCCCTGACTATCTGAAGCATGCCAAAATTTTATCAGTTAACAAGAAAGGTGATGTAGAAAACGTTGAGAACTACAGACCAATAGCCCTATTGTCATGCTTTTCCAAAGTGATAGAAACAATAATGAAAAACAGGCTTTTGAGCTATCTAAGTAAATTCAACCTCCTCTGCAATGACCAGCATGGTTTCAAGCCTGGTAGAGGTACAGAATCTGCAATAGCACAATTTACAAAAACAGTTTTAGAAGCACTAGATGAGAACAGCTATGCAACTGGCCTTTTCCTAGACCTGTCTAAGATATTTCATACAGTTGACCACCAGAAGCTGTCACATAAATTAGAGGCACTAGGAGTAAGGGGAGTGGTTCTCAAATGGTTTCTTTCATATCTAGAAAACAGAGTACAGTCAGTAGAGATCACACATGTCTCCTGTTGATCAAAGTACATTGAGAAACATATATCTGATCCACAATATATCAATATTGGGGTCCCTCAAGGAAGTGTTGTTGGGGTCCCTCAAGGAAGGGAGACAAGGCCCTGTATTATTTCTGGTGTATATAAATGATTTCGTGCAACATATCAGCCATGGAGAGAAGATATTGTTTGCGGATGACAGCAACATAGCAATCACCAGTAAGACACCAGTACAAATGTTGGAAAATTCTACTGAAATGCTGAGGGATGTTCACAAATGGTCTCAAGAAAGAAACTAACTCCAAATGTAAGGAAAAAAAATACAATATGCTTTAGAATGAACAGAAAATAGAGTCCCTTAAATTTAAAACTAGGTAACATCTCCATAGATGATGTACCTACAACAAAATTCTTAGGGTTGCACATTGGCAGCCAAATGAAGTGGAATGAACATGCTATGAAACTCTCGAAAAAGATATTCACAACATGTTATGCACTTAAGAGTCCATGTATCCGCATGCAGTAATGAATGTTTGAGAACCGTATACTTTAGTTATGTTCATTCAGTACTCAGTTACGGTATTATTTTCTGGGGAAACAGTCCTCAGAATTTACAAACAGTATTTAAAATGCAAAAGAGAGCAGTAAGAATTATAACAAAAAGCAGTAAGCCGGCCCACTGCAGAGAACTTTTCAAAATGTTAGAAAATCTACCTGTTACTTGTGAATTTATATTCCAAAACATAGTGTACATCAAGAAAATTATAGGAAATTATAGCACAAATAGCAGTTCTCATAACTATAGTACAAGAACAAATCACTGCCTTCACCTAGACAGGAAGAATAAACAGAAGACTCAAAATAGCTTCTTGTATAAAGGTGTAAAACTGTATAATAAATTGCCCCAGAAAATAAAAGAAGCAGATAACATGTACTGCTTTAGGAAAAATCTTGAATTGTTTTTGCAGGAACGCTGCTTTTACAGTGTAAGTGAATTCCTTAGTACAACTTGACTGTAAATAGCTTTTGTTTCACAACATTTTGATAAGGAGCAAAAATGATTGTAAATAACTTCTATGTCACAATGTTTAACTACATGTAACAACAAACTGTATAAATATATGAATGCATGCAACTGACAACATCCATACATTTGAAATTGTCCGCAGATGGCTAAATAATTAAATAAAAAATAAATAAATAAACAAGTTGAAAAGCACTAATAAACACAACCTGATTCATCTTCTTACCTTCCCTCATAAATGTTGGAAATTGACTGTGTCTTAATAGACCTTCCTCAGCAAATATAGTAGATAAACTGTTTGCATTTTGTGCTGTGTTTACATCATTTCCTGGAGGTACTGGTTCTGGTGTTATGCCCAGTAAATTTACACTCTGCGTTCTGTCATTACTACTGACATTGTTTGTAGGGTTTGCAGTGATCTGTGTGCATACATTACTTTGGTTTACTGTGGCTGGCACTTTGTTTATGCCTGCAACTGGTGTGTCTGTAACAGTTCCACCTAAGTAGTTGCGTATCCTGAGCTCTGTAGTTTGCAGATTGGTGTTCATTTTGTCGACAATATCATTTACCTTTTACTGAATAACCTTTTCAACTACATCATTGATTAATTTACATTCCTTCACTATCTTTTATGCTGCGGTACTGGTTTTGTCTAAAGTACCTGCTTCAGCTTTTGAAATAACATCAGATAAATTTTCATTTGTTTTGCCTCTTTCCTTTTTGGCACAGACTGATTCGATTTCAAGCGATGCTACTTTTAAAGTCAGTTCATCAAAAGCTATTGATATATTTTCGTAATGCTTGTGCAGGTTGTTTACTACGGTAGAGATGTTCTTTACTGTGGAAATTAATTGTGTAGGTTCCAGGTTCGTGTGAATGTCTTTCATCGTGTTTATTTTCTGTTTCAATGTATCATTCTGCTCGTTAAGAGTGTCTAATTTCTTATTATACCAGTAATGTCATTGTTTACTTCTGAAAGTACATTTTGGTTTAGCTGTTTTTTCATGTCATCAAATTTTACATTCATCTCCTCGCGAAAATTCTTTGTTAAATCACTGATCTGCTGTGTGACTGTATCCTGAAAATATCTTAAAATTTGTTTTTGCCCTTGTTTTATGTGGTTTATGTCTTGTGTGACTATGGTAAAGTTTTGCGACAAATTGTCAAATTTTGTATTTATGTCCGTTCACAAATTGGTGTTTATATTTTTTATGTCTGCATGCAAACTTGTGTAATTGGTGTTCATACTATCAAATTTTTGAAGTATTGTGGAAAGTTCGTCATTTCGGCTGCTATTTAATGTACTTCGGTTGTTGACAACTGTACTCTGCAAATCAACTTTTGAATTTCGTGTGATGGGTGACAGTAATGTGTCATCAAAAATCATTTATCTGCCTTCTCTATGTTTTCCTGTGCGAACAGAATGCTGTTCATGGAGATACATGATGTAGCTTCATCTATTGTCATCAAAGTATCATCAAAGTTAGAGCTTTGTGAAAGCTCACTAACACTTGTCATTTCAGTCATGTTCATCTCTGAACTAATTAATACATCTAATTGCGGAAGACACGGCTCTGGTACTTCAGATGTTCTATCCTGCAATTGTACACCATCTTGGCTCATTGTGTTTTCGACAATTTGAACAATAAACTGATTTTTGTGCCATTTTGTTTGAATATCAAAATGAAAATTTTGAAAAATAGAAAGCTAAAATATATTATTTTTGTGTATTTAAACTTATGATTTACATGTCGTCAAGCGTTATTTAGCTTCTTTTATGATGCACAAAATGTTATCACACAGAAACTTTAAACTTTTCTCTCGCTACTCATTTCGTAAAATTTCTGAAAAATTCACTATAATGCATTTAGGAAAGGAAATTAAGGAAAGTAATGTCTAATTACTACGCAGGAGGCGCTACCATGCATAGGTAAGCAAGCAGTTGCGTAGCAGTCTTACATTTGTTGCGATGAAACAAACAGCGTATTTCATAAATTTTCCTCAAATTCCTGTTTCTTTTTGCTCCCTCTTTGAATTGATTTTCTCCACAGGAATTTTTCGTTCTGGTTATTTTGCTCCCAGTCGTAATGTTACACATGAAAATTTGAAAATAATTAGTACATGCAAAAAAAAATCATATGCAATGCCATAAATAGTTTTGAATAATTTACACAACTCGTTTCATGGCTTTCTCAATGTCATGTCACCAGGTCGTCAGTTGTGTATATATATAATTAAACAGATTTATTTTGTACTATGAACATATTTGGTTTTTTATGATTTTTTGCAGTGAATAAATTTTCTTGTCCTTTAATTGACAAATTTTGTAAATTGTGAGCCAATGGTGTCGTGCACTTACATCTGATGTCCTAGGTTATATTCATCTTCTTTAGCCATAACTATTTATCTCTTGACTGTGTGTATAACAGTTCTTAATCTGGCTTCTTTTTCTGATGCAGCCTGCTTGTTGTCTTCTCTCCATGAGAACTAAAGACAGAGTGTCTCTATTAATTGACAAAAAAATTGAATGAGGTTTCTCTAATTTGTTACCACCTTCTGTCATAGCAAAATACATCTTTTGCTGACGCTTACAGTGGTCGCACTAAGGTTTTTTGTCAGTGCTTTTCTTGCGTACCAAACCATATGTTATGTTAGTGATAAGTAAGGGAGTAAGACGATGGAAGAAAGTAAACTGGTACCATGATTAAAGAATTTCTGACAAACAAAGAGGTAAGTTAAGCAGACAATGAAAAGTGTCAGCACATGTGGAGGATAATTAACATATGAAGTAATCAGTTAATAGGTGCATCAGCAGCGGCAATATGCAGTATATACTATTTTCAGTACTAGATATTAATATTAATCGCGCTATAGTAGATGCGTTTATGTTCAGTGCAGTCAGTAGATGTGAGATACCTATCTATCTGTTGGGGTACAGCCTTTTCTAACATTAAGGAATCACAACTTCAAACATAGTGCCCTGGATTAATGTGTGGAAAGAATAAGAAAGAGTTGTATCTATATTGCCCTTCTGGCTAGAATGCCAAGCAAATAATAGTTTTTCTAAATGATGATTTTATCTGATTGGTAATGAGAGTTAAGTTAGCCTTAGCCTAAGGATCTGTTACTTTAGAGCGTTTTTCAGTAGAATTAATTGTGCATTAGATAGGCAGAGCAGGCGTATATTTATTAGATGATGAAGCAATAAGGAAATAATAAAACAATGAATAATGTTAGGGTCTGAATGGTTAGGGAGCCCGTCTCTGCAGTAGGGATATTTTTTTGAATATGCACTCCACTAGTTAATGAGGTAAGAAAGGTAAGTAATATAGTAGAACTGACAGACATGATTGAGCAATGAAAAAGATGACTTTACAAACAAATGTGGTGTAACTCTGTTGATGATCTATTTGTGAACTAGGCCACATTGGGTACTGTGTATATTGTGGAATTCTTGACACTGCAGTTGGGAATCACAGATTAACAGAAAGAGCAATATTTAGAAGTCATATAATGTTACATTATCAGATCTATACGTTATCTGAAAACTTCTATCAGTGTTCTGAGGAATTATGAGCTTAAAGTGGTAATGCTGGAACAATGAAAATTAATTTTACTGATTAATTGATAACTGGTGCACTAGAATGATGTGATATTCTGACAGGTCAACTATTTGGAAGTTATATTTTTTCTTAGACTTAAATTAGAAGTAAAAGTAAGTGTACTAAAGTAGGGTATTTTGTCTGATTCTTTTCATTCTTTCATATTCTGTGGCAGAGGAGTATCTCCTCCAAGGGAACTGATAGCAGTGTATTTCCTTGCTAACTGCCACTTGGAGCTGTTGAAGGTGTGGACAACTTGGTGAGGAAGTGTGTAAAAGCCCATTGAAAAAGTGAAAGTGCATGTGAAAAATACTAAACACTGATTAAGTGAAATTTTCTATCTAAAAAGTTAACCACAATGTGCAGGGTAATTTAACTTTTTGCAACCCATGAGGATTTATTCTTTTAAGCAAGACAGGACTTGTATAAAATGATACAGATCTTACAATGTAATCGTTGTTTACCTAAAAAGAACAGCACATGTAATGAAGATGCCTAATTTTTGTTAAAAGTATACCTTGTGGATATTTTGTGCATATGTACAATACACTGTATGTAAATATTTTGTATGGGGATTTTCATATGGCCAGTTCTTATAAGTATAAATTTGAAAAATCATATGTACTGTAGTTTTGATCAGATTTCGCATGTAACATTTTTTTGTGTGTAAATTTTTAACCCACTGTGTGGGATCACTTGTAGTCATTGAATTGCACAGTCAGTTATTTGCAATATCTATCTGGTCAATCCAATGAGAGGGTGATGTGACAAAACATGCTGGGATATTTTTACTTCTGTCTTGTTTTGCCATCTGCCTCCTTAAATTCTTTTTTTAGATTTTAAATGATTACCATTACAATACATGTGTATAATCTGCATTTTCATGAAAAAGAAAGGTTGACCCTCAGTTTTAAAGAATATAATACCAAATCCAATTTTGTGCTTAGTTTTATGTGTGTAATAGATTTTCTAATTTATTTCGACTTTTACTAGTTAGTATCTTTCATTACAGGCCAAAATCAGTAATTGCTTCGTAACTTCAATTCTATTGTTGATGTAGAACCAAATATAAATTCAATACTAATTATAAACATTTGGAGGAACAACTACTAGTAATCCTAAAGTATCTCTTTGGCGCTCTTTGAAAACATGTTAGCAAAGCCAGCCCTTAATTAATTGCGAAGTAATTAACAGTAGTGTCAAAAGTATTATTTGTGTAATGATATTTGTTAATTTCATGATTTAAACAAATAATTCGGCTTAAGGGGACATTGTAGGTCCTATATTGCCAATGTTATATTATCGAATTTTGTGATCCATTATCTTGGAAACTTTTTCAGACACCAACTTGCTATTTTCTGTAATTATTGAATGCACCTTTCTAGATGCACTGAACTAGAATTATCTCTAAAATTGTATTGTGGGGCAAGTTATCTTCTTTATTTCAAACACTCAATTTTTTGACACAATTTTGTAAATAAATGAACATAGAAACAAAACAACTCAGGATATTTAAATTATTCTAGTTCTACATGTGTTTGTGGTGCCGATGACATCGACACCAGAATCGATCTGAGTATCGTCTTTGAACTCAGCTAAACATTATCTTTGTGCAGTGCCGCCATGTTAGTTCTGTGTAAGCCTTGCTTGTGTAAACAGGTGAATAAATGAGCTACTCTAAAATGGGAGTGTTGTTTGGTGAAACTGACCCGAACTTCCTCCTCATGTTGAATCTCACACTTGGCATGCTGAAAATTTCATGTCTCTGCCATCAGTACCTTGTCAGAAAATTGGTCATTTATTGCAAGAAATGTGCTTCAGAGGCATTAGGTTTTAAAAGTTTTTTTATTACAGAGTCTTATACAGATTTACATTTCTACGTCCTTTGTGTACTAGAATTTCCCTGGCCCATAATGTGTGTCTTATTCAGTGTCACAAAAGCCCGTTGCTTGCCTCGTTTTCTTTCTTGCTTCTTTTGGCATTTGCTGAGCAGCTAACTCTGCTTCATTTACATAATTCCCATTCAGTTCCTGCAGTCCTTTAGCTGTGTTCTGTCCAAATCTTACTCCTATTAAGTCTTTTATAGTTGTCTCCATTAAAAGTTATTACAGCGTCAGACTCTGCTAACTTTAGTGATAAGGCCAACAAATACGTTTTTAGGCACATGGCACACATCAACATTATTGAAGGACTCATTCACATTCTGGGTCTTCCCATGTAAACACTTCTTTAGCGGCTCAGGATTTGCCACATCTCTGTAAATAGGTTTGGTTGCCTCCATTACTGCCAAAGGAAGAGAATGTTCATGTGTAAATTCATGCAGGGTGCCAGGAACTTCAGCCTGCTTATGTATTTCTTTTTTATTTATCTGTTGTTCCAGTGATCCACGTTGTGACACTATCACAGGATATGGAATATGTCAATTTTACAAGCAAGATATGTTAAACACTGTAGTTCAGGAACTCTCCTATTGTATAAAATGATCCTTGCAATAGGAACTGCCATAAGGTTTTTTAAACAAGAGGTCATCGTCTAACAAACACTTAATTCTTGAAGGAAGGGCGTTAAAAATCTTACAGCCACTGAAATGGACTCGTTTCTGCACCATACTTAGATTTGGCTGTTCATAGTGGATATCATGTTTCCTTCTAGTATTGTGACTGTGATATGCACTATTCAGCTTGAAGATGGATTTTTCTTTCCTTATGATGCACATCAAAGAGAATGTATATTGCACAGTGGATGTAAATATTTCAATCTTCTTAAAAAAATTTCTGCATGTGGCTCTAGGATGGACTCAACTCATGATTCTTATGGCTCTTCTTTGTACACACAGCACTTTTTTAGCCAGTGGCTGATTTCCCCAAAATATAATTCCAAATGCCATAATTGCATGAAAGTAACCATAATACGCTGACTTCATGGTTTCCATATTTCTATAAGAAGAAACAATGCACAATGCGTATGTTGCTGAACTTAGTCTTTTGCATAGATCCAGGATGTGATTTGACCAATTCAGTTTGCTATCAATACGTGAGCCTAGGTATTTTGAGGAATCTACCCTGGTTATTGTCTGCTCACCTCTTTTTACTACTATTTTCTCATCTTTGGATGTTGTGTGGAACTGAATGTAGTTTGTTTTACAGTAATTTAAAGAAAGACCATTAATGTTAAACCAGTTCACCGTTTCATTTAAAACCTTATTTGCTGTTACCTCAAGTATATCTACTGAATTATCAATAAGTAGTGTAGTGTCATCAGCGAAAATGGTGAATCTACAATATTCGGTACGAGAGGGAGGTAATTTATAAACATAATAAAAAGTAGGGGGCCCAGAACTGAGCCCTGCGGCACTCCACATGTGATGGTACCCCATTTTGAGGATAATGGGACACCTCTTCACTATCTACTACAACTTTTTGTTTCCTGTTTGACAGATATGAGTCAAGCCATTTCCCTGCTGCACCACTTATACCGAGATGCGCAACTTTTTGTAAAAGAATTTGGTGATTTACACAGTCAAATATTTTTGTTAGGTCACAAAATATGCCAATCACTTTCAGTTTTTTGTTGATAGATCCCAAGAGTTTGCCAGTAAATGCAAATATTGCATCTACTGTTGACAAACCTTTCTGAAATCCAAACTGACTTTTGCTGAAGATATTGTATTCACTGAGATGCTTAACTATCCTGGCATGCATTACTTTCTCTAAAACCTTTGAAAAGCTTGTCAGTAATGATATTGGCCTATAGTTAACAGTATCTGTCTTATCCCCCTTCTTATACAGCGGTTTTACAACTGCATACTTCAGCCTCTCAGGAACTATTCCTCGGTTAAGTGACGTATCAAAATTGTGGCAAAGGACTTTACTTACATGGCTGGAGTAGCATTTTAATAATTTGTTAGAAATGTCAATCCCAGCAGAGTTTTTACTTTTCAGGAATTTAATAACTCTTTCAAATTCTTGAACAGTGACTGTTTTTTCCTTCATGTGTTGTACTGTATCAGGTACTCTAGCTTTCAAAAGATTGATGGCTTGCTCCATGGACCCTTGTAAATCTATTTTATCTGTTACTGTTAAAAAAATTGTTGTTGAATGTGTCTGCAACTGTTTTTGGATCGCTAACAAGATTACCCTCACTTTTGATTTGGATATTTTCACTACAAACTACATTTTTACAAGTTTCCTTCTTTACAAATTTCCAGATAGTTTTTACTTTATTGCTCGAGTCGTCAATTTCTGCCTTCAAGCACATGTGCTTTGCTGCCTGAATGGTCTAATTCAGAACTTTATTGTAGATTTTATAGTGTGTAATCCTACTGCTATTATTTGAACTCCTGGCTGCAGCATATAGTTCTCCTCTTGTTTTACAAGAGATCTAGATGCCTTTAGTAATCCAAGGCTTCTTTCCAGATTTGATCAGGTTGTCTCTCACTGATTTTTTAGGAGATGCTTCTTCAAAAATGCTTGTAACTTCATTGTTAATTATATCAAATTTTGAATTAACATCAACTGTAGTATATACAGGAGACCAGTCCACAAGCTATAATTGCTGATTAAAGGTTTCAGTGGTGTGTCTCTTTATAATCCTAAATGTTTTCCAAATGAAATTTTCTTTCTTTGTACATTCATTTGGTTTAGAGTGAGGAATTGCCCTTCATGATCAGAGAGACCGTTTATTATATTTTTCATGGTTACATTATTGCAAATATCCTTATCTACATATCCATTATCTATTAAAGTGCTAGAGCTGGCAGTTACTCTAGTTCAAGTGTCCACCACTGATACTAAATTTTATCAGTACATTAAATGTTCAAAGTCCGTTTTGTTTCTGTTTTCTGTTAAAAGGTCCACATTGAAGTGAGCCATAACAATGATAGATTTAGTTTTCCTACATAGGTGTGACAGAAGTGATTCAGTTTGTCTTAGAAATACATTTGGATTTCCAGCAGGTGCCCTGTAAACAGCCAGAACAATAACAGTTGTACTGTCTGCTGTTAACTCGATGCTACACACCTCAAACTGTTGTTCATCACAGTATTTGCTTAAATCTAGGGATTTACACATTATATTATTTTTTATAAATATTGCAACACCACCTTTTTCCATAACAGATCTACAGTAATGAGTGGCTAAGCTTAAGTTCTCAATCTGTAGCATGTGGATTCCACTCATAACGTGATGTTCTGAGAAACACAGTACATCAGGCTCACTTTCACACATGTCTTTTAAATTTATTAGCAACTGGTCTATTTTATTCTTGAGGCTACATATATTTTGGCGGAATAAAGACAAAGTTGGTTTTTTCTCACCTCTGCATTTGTATGATGTTTGCTAGGAGTGGCTTTTTTCAGTACATTAGTTGATAGTATTGCTTGAGGTGTGGAAAACTCATAACGAACACACGAGAGAGATGCTTCATACAACTTTGAATCCTCATCTCTCGTGTTACTCACCATAACAAACGCTGAGTTTGTTTTCTTTTGCGTGTAGGACGGGCAATAGTTACCGCTGAATATGTTGTTTTAGCTGTTGGTTCCACCACTGACGATTCTGCTTCTTTTGAGGATGCTTCTCTTTCTTTTTCTGAGACTGGTCCCATACTGGTACATGGAATTTTTCTGTTCGCTCTCTCTCTGTTGGCAATGATTTCATTTATCATTTTACATACAAAGTTTTTTCCTTCATAATTTAGATGAATTCCGTGTTTGGTATGCTGGCATCTGTCCAATTTGCCTATATCAAGGACGCTACATTTTCCGAACAAACAACACATCTGCTTTATTTTAATGTTAGTTTTTCGAATTTCTTTGTTTACACACTAGTGATACATTAGATCATATCTGTGTGGTAATGTTGCAACTATCGTATTTTTTTGTTTACTGCGTTCCAGGAATTTCTTTAGTTCAGTAAAACAGTTATTTGCCTCATGTTTCCCAACATCATTTGCACCCGCTATACACACGACATAGTCATTTTTCCCGACATTTTGTCTTGTTAATCAACACCAATAATGTTTCTTGCTGTTGTTCCTGGCTTCACAAATCCTGTTGCTTCGTATTTCCTGTTTTCTTTGAATAGTCTCGTCATTTTTCTGCCGCAACTGTCCGTTAAAAATAATACATTACTTTCGTGTTTGCACTGTTGTATGTTTTGGTTGATAATGTCTTTCCCATTACTACGTGCAATAGATATCCCATTATTATGTTCAATAGATGGCATGCTCAATTTCGCACCTTCATTGTTTGCGTTAATGCTGAACTCAGAGCCTGTATAACCATTCTGATTACAAAGTTTGTTCAAAAGTTCATGTTCCCTTACCGATGTTAGGCCTAAATCCGCTTCTTGACTCACGGAAAGAACTTGAAATTTGCTTTTAACCGCCAACTGTTTGGTGTTTTTACTCACTGGTGATGCTTTCGTATTCACACCTCTATTTTTTATATGATATATTTGTCCACTCATTGGAGTCTTTTTGCGGAAGAGAACTGGCCGTTTGTTTGACTAATGACTCACTTATTTCTTTTCGAAGTTCTGACATCTCACTACTCAATACACTGACGGTTTGCTGAAGGCTAGAAATACGCTCATTTAACTTCATAATTTCGTCCCTACAATTCACACACACTGTACTTTTAACGATATTATTTTCGTTTTTCGCAGGAACACTACTCACTTGTACGCACAACATCTCCGCCATCTTACTCACAATGCTTACACCATCTATTTGGTTAAAGAAACTACAGGAGACTATGGAAAAATGGTGCACAAAACATAAGTTCGTAATCAACACCGACAAGATGGAAATTATGGTAATCAGACCAGGCGGGCAAATCCCAAAATCGACAAAAATTGCACTACAAGGAAAGCAAATATCTATCACAAAAGATTACAAATATTTAGGGATAACACTCCAGCCGTCCGCAAAGTGCTTCACTAAACACACAACAGAGAAAGCGACACAAGCCATCAGAGCGATAACTGAAGTAAGTTCCATCAGAACACTGACTCAAGCCACAGCTATGGCACTCTTCAAATCAAAAATAATACCGATACTGGCTTATGGGATAGAAATCATATGGATACACCTAAATGAAAAGAACTTAGAAACATTGGAAAGAGTAAAAGCAACCTATATCAAAAGAGCATTAGGGGTAGCAAAAACCACAAGATCGAGATTAGTCTACCTTCTCGGCCGAGAATCTTTCCTCATAGAGGATCTAAGGACAAGGTTCTTACTTCCTAACACATCAGCATTGGAGAACCTACTAAGATCACTACTCAAGAAAAGAGAAGAAGTACCAATGGAATTCTATGGATCTGCGGCCATGATCGACCACACTTTAACAGCAGCAAATTTTGAGATGAGACTCCCAGTACACCGATTCCACCATGAAATTTGTGCAAATACAACAAACCTTTGTGAGTGTACACCATGTGGACAGTCTTGTGACAGATACCATATAGAAATATGCAACAAGAGGACCAGATCAATTAGAGACTATGCAATAAATGGTTCAAATGATAATCTGTTATAATACCTGCACTGAATGTAATCTACTACTAAGAATTGTGCTGACACTCAATACATCCTTGTAATTCACTCTCAAATGATTGTAATCTAATGTATAACTATAATGGCTATTTTGCTGCAATAAATCGTTTATAATTTGGTGGAGATGGACCCAAAGCATGACATGGCTATTCATCAATTGATATTTGATGAAAAATTGTGCTCCACACAGCTCTTTTCATCTTCTCTAAATTGTCACAGTTTACTCTAATAGCCTCCCAGATAGCACAGTAAGCTGGTTTCAAACTCGTTTCCAGATGTAAAGTTCAAGTATATAAGCTTGATCAAAGCTGGAATATTCAGGCCTGTTAGTTGGATTCAAGCTTGAAACAAACATCAAAGTTGGCAGAGTTCAAGCTATATTTCAAGCTTGACTTATCAAGTTTGGCTCCAGCTATATCTATACGCGTGGAATACAGCCTGGTATTTAATCTGAATTTATTGAACCTAATTAATTAAATAAACATCAGAATGGAAATGGTGTGAAAAAATTATCGAGACATGTTTGTTTAAAATTTTTTATTTTCAAAGTGTTTAAAATTGTTTTATTTTAAAATTCAATTATTCTGAAGCCCCTCCGGCCCCAGCACACAGATCAGAGCAAGATCAAATATCGCTGACTTCTGCCGGTATAATGATCCTGTAACAGGCAAAAGAAAATGTTTGCCATACCTAAACATAAAAAATGTAAAAAGTTGAAACTGATCAAGCTAAATATAACTTATGCCCCAGATTAGCAAAATAACTTCAAACTCACTGTTGTAGCAAGAATCATAATAATAATAATAATAATAATAATAATAGCTTTATTCAACATCGAATGGTACACTGCACATGTGCAAAGAAACAGTAATGATTAAAGTTATTTGTACAATACACAAGACACATTCTTCTGAATACGTCATTAATTTACAACAAAATTACAATAAGGTGTTTACTTATTTCTGTTCACATAGTTTCACAAAGCATTTGTTGTTCTTCATATAAGTATGGTACTCTTCTAATGTGTGGAAAGGGTGTTTTACTAAAAATTTCTTAAGCTGATGTTTCAGTTTAATTGTAGGAAGAGCCATGACTGCTCTAGGCAGTGCATTAGCTAATTTTATACCTGGATACTGAGGTGCTGTTCTGTGGCTGCTAATGTAAAATCTTTCTTTATTTCGAGTATTGTACTGGTGGAAATCTGAATAAGTGTTTGGGTGCAGTCTTTTCATGAGCAATGTGGCTTTTAGAATGTATGTGTTTATAACAGTTAACACCTCTGTTTTTGCAAACAAGTTGCGACAAGATACCCTATATTTTGCTCCACAGATTATTCTCACACCCCTTTTTTGAAGAATGAGTAGCTTATCTAGATTAGCTTTGGTTGTTGCCCCCCAAATTTCAATACTATAGTTCAAGTGCGAGGAGAAAAGAGCATGGTATGCAGTCTTTAGGACTACGGTGTCTCTACAGAACTTACTAATAGTACTGATTGCAAATATATTTTTTGACAACTTAGTTGCTAGAGAGTCAATATGTGTGTCCCATTTCAGGTTGCTTTGGATTGTTACGCCAAGGAATTTTACACTAGACTCTTTCTTTACCAATTCGTTGGCCATGTATAATTTAATTTCATTATTCAAACTACTTTTGTTAAACTCCATCAAACATGTTTTACTGGTGCTTACATTTAAGTGGCTTTCATTAAAAAATAGAACAATTTCTTTTGTCACATTATTACACTCGGCCTCTAGTTCATTACATGATTCCTTTTTACATACAATGGACATGTCATCGGCATACAGAACAATTTTGGAATTTATAGTACAGTATTTAATATTATTTATATAGATCAAGAATAGAAGGGGGCCCAATACCGAGCCCTGGGGCACCCCATATTTTATGCAAGTGATCTCTGATTTTTAGACACCACTTTCCATTTTAAGTAGAACAAACTGCTTTCTATTGCTCATATAACACTTTATTAGGTCATAAGCAGCACCTCTAATGCCCATGTTCCATAGCTTGTCTAATAGGATGTCAACGTTCACACAATCAAAGGCTTTTTCCAGGTCTAGGTATACACCTGCCACTTGTTCCTTGCTTTCGATACCCCCTAACACCTCTTCAATTAGTTGAGCAGCTGCAGTGCTAGTTGATTTACCTTTTACGAATCCATTTTGATTTTTGAACATCAGGTTGTGTTTGTTAAGAAAGTTTATAATCCTGTTGTATATAACTTTCTCAACTATTTTGGAAAAGACAGGAAGGATTGAGACTGGTCTGTAGTTTTATATTTTGTTGTTGTCACCTTTCTTAAAAATGGGTGTTACCTGTGCTATTTTGTGTCTGTCTGGAAAGGTGCCTGATTCTATTATATTGTTGACTGCTGCAGACAGAGGTTCAGAGACATTTTGGCTACAGGCTTTTAAAACATTAGTATTTAGGCTATCATGCCCAGCTGAATTAGAGGGTTTTAGAGAGCTAACGATGCCCATTATTTCTGCAGAGTTTGTGGGGGCTAGATATACTGTATACTATGGTCACATGTATTACCTTTAAAACTGTAGTTCATGTTTTTATGTTTGTCATTTATGGCTTCCCCTACGGAAGGAAAATATTCATTAAAAATATTTGCAATTTCCAGTTGGTCTTTTATGAGCATGCCATTGTGGTTAATAGTAAAGTCCATACAGGATTTGTCATTGCCAGTTCTAAAACTGTTTATGACTGCCCAGATGCCAGTAGTTATGTTGCGTGAGTTTTGAAGCTTATTTGCAACATAGTTGCTCCTGGTCTGTGTAAGTAAGTCCTTATAGTGTGCTTGATATATTTTGAAGGCTTCTTTTAGCTCAGGAATCTCTCTATTATTCAGCATTGCACTGTGGAGTAGTTTTAATTTTTCCCTCGCTTCAGTGACATTACTATTTGCCCAAATACAGAGTGATTCAAAAAGAATACCACAACTTTAAAAATGTGTATTTAATGAAAGAAACATAATATAACCTTCTGTTATACATCATTACAAAGAGTATTTAAAAAGGTTTTTTTTTCACTCAAAAACAAGTTCAGAGATGTTCAATATGGCCCCCTCCAGACACACGAGCAATATCAACCCGATACTCCAACTCGTTCCACACTCTCTGTAGCATATCAGGCGTAACAGTTTGGATAGCTGCTGTTATTTCTTGTTTCAAATCATCAATGGTGGCTGGGAGAGGTGGCCGAAACACCATATCCTTAACATACCCCCATAAGAAAAAATCGCAGGGGGTAAGATCAGGGCTTCTTGGAGGCCAGTGATGAAGTGCTCTGTCACTCGTTCTCGGCCGTCCAGAACTTTTCCCTTTTCACAAACACCCATTCTCTGTAAACTGTTTATACCAACGTTTAATACACCACCTATCAGGAGGTTTAACACCATACTTCGTTCGAAATGCACGCTGAACAACTGTCGTCGATTCACTTCTGCCGTACTCAATAACACAAAAAGCTTTCTGTTGAGCGGTCGCCATCTTAGCATCAACTGACGCTGACGCCTAGCCAACAGCGCCTCAAGCGAACAAATGTACAACTAAATGAAACTTTATAGCTCCCTTAATTCGTCGACAGATAGTGCTTAGCTCTGCCTTTTGTCGTTGCAAATTTTTAAATTCCTAAAGTTGTGGTATTCTTTTTGAATCACCCTGTATTTTTGTTTATATTTTTTGTTTGTTTCATTTTTGTGATTACAACTGGGCATGTGGTATCAAAGCAGTAATAGAAGTCAGCAGTAAAGTTATCATATGAAAAACTATTATTTTCAAACCATTTTATTTTTGCTAGCATCCAGTTTAGTCTATTTATGTTGTCATTATACATTATTCTTTTAGTTACAAACTGTTGCTTTGTGGTGACAGTGGGGGCCTCATGGCGTTCCAATTTAAGGTGTACTGCATGGTGATCTGAGATGCCTAGTTTTAAAACTGACGCACTGTGGGATAGGTGGGTCATGTTTGTTATTATGTTGTCAAGACATGTTTTACTATTGCCAATTTCTCTAGTGGGTTCCCGAATGAGTGGGGTCAGGTTAAATTCATCACACAGACGATGTAACTTTTTGGTGCTGACATCATTTGTTAATAAATCTATATTTATATCCCCTGTAACTATAATATTTACATGACCATTTGGCCCAGAAAATGTTGTGTCTATATATACAAGCAAGTCAGAAAGATTTACAAAAAAGGTATCTGTATTTGCTGCAGGTGGCCTGTAAACACGGATAACTGTTATGTTATCTCTACCCCATTTCAGGTTTATTGCAGCAAATTCTGAGACTCCTTCCAAGAAGAAGGCACTCACATCAATAACATTAAAATTACTTTCATTTACAGTGAAAATTGCTACACCTCCCCCAGTCTTGTCTTTTCTACTGAAGGCTGTGCAGAATTTCATACACAGTGGTTGACTAATGCTAATCAGAGCTTCATTGTACCAATGTTCAGTTACAACTAATATATCGGGTTTGTCAATCCGTGAAATTACATCTAGATCATTATGCTTATTTCTAAGACTACCAAGATTCTGGTGTATGATTTTAAGGCTGAGTTTTACCTGCTGGCCCTTAGAGGATAATTTTGGACTAGCAATGAGGCCAGCAGGCTTCACAAGTTTCCCTGCCTTGCCAGCGGTGGCTGGTGTTGTGGCAGATTTTGTTAAGATGGGTTGTACCACCCCATGGAAATGGACTTCTTTTCATCACTTTGTGAACAATGTCGCCTGACTTCCTCAATTATTTTGCTACTAATGATCTTTTTGCCTCTTTTGTTCATGTGCAGACCATGAGATGTGTGCAGCTCCCTTTCTAGATAGGTGCCATCTACTACAGACACATTCTGAAATTTACTACATACACCTTTAATCCTGTCATTTGTTTTATGAACTTCCCGGCTCACAATAGACTGTTTCATAAGATCATACCTCTGTGGAATGTTGACAACAACTGTTTTAGTGTGATTTAACTTACTCAGTACCATTTTCATATGCCTAATTGCATCATTTGCTTGATTTCTTGCTACATCAAATGAACCTCCCACAATAACGACACAGTCATTGGATGAGAAGGAGTCACACTCCTGCATGCACGGCTTCACCACAGCCCTGCTTGTGTTTCTGATTGTCGTCGTTTCTTCTGTTTTTCTCTAGGGACGATTTCTTGCATGTAATTTCACAGATTCCACTTCCTTGGACGGTTTATTTACGTTCAGTTTTACGTTTTGCACACGAGTTTGGGACTGACAGTTTTTTTGGTGCTTGAAGGATTACCTCTAGTTTGCACGGACTGAACTTGTTCTTGTTCCACTATTTCCTCGAGAATTTGAAACCTGTTTTGAGTATTGACGGCAGGAAAGCTTTCCTTGGTTTTTAGTTTAGGCGTGCAGTCGTTCATCAGGCGCTGTTGTTCAAATTCACTCACCTTCTTATTTAAGAGAGTAACTTCAGCCTTTAGGCTCTGGATTTCACTTACCATATCGCCGACTAGAACAGATAATTCACACCTACAGTCACAAATTTTTGCTTTATGATAATTATCTGAGTTCTGAACGCAGCACTGACTACAGTTCCAGCATGTTACAAATTCATTGTTTTCTTTCACAGATGAGTCCACTTTTGCACATCGAAAATGATACGAGTTATTACATTCCTTGCACGTGATTCCGGTTTTCAGTACTTTTCCGCATTTTTTACACTTTTCCGCGTCAAAACACGAGTTTTTACGTAAGCTAATAACTTTACCATTACTATTTGCCGCCATCATTAACTAGTATAAATGTCACTGAGTAAGCAGCTGCTTCTGGTGACTTCATTCGAAAGAGTTTTTAAAGTAATTTGAAATAACTTTTTGTCTGAAATTTTTAAAGTAAAGATGACATTTGGATTATTTTGCATTGACTTCATGAAGAAGCCACACATCACTATTTCTAACAGTTTCAGGGCCATTTAATCTGAATTATAAAGAAACAATTACTTGAAATCATATACACCTCATACTGTAAGCTTATAAGGAAACTACTGTTTATAAAAATGTAAACTTTTATTCTATCCACAATTATTTTTTGTGAGTAAAAATGATTCAAAATGAAATAAAAGATGAAATCGAAATGAATTTAAGAAATTACCAGTTCAGTGGAACTGAAATGTATAAGAACAAAAAATGTTCTCCTTGTCATATTTTAATATTGCCTTTTATTAGATTTCAGTCCAATTACAAATAACAATAAAAGTAAGAAGTACCAGTAGGCATTGCAGTATTATTTCACCTAGGGAACAACAAAATTAAGAGCCATCACCGATTGTAATTTAGTGTAATCTTACCATGGGGTTTGACTTCTGTTTTTGACTGTTGAAGCCAGTGTCCTATATTGGTTTTAAACTGTTCTTCAGTTGTCGAAGGAAATATTTTTCTGACTGAACCTGAAAACATAAATCAGTTTATCATTAAAAGTGGTGGAAAGTGTTAGAGATTTACACTGGGACAAAAATTACTTTTACAATGTTGAAATCATAAAGCCACTGTATCAGGCCAGCCTGGAAACTATTGATTTTCACCAACCAGGATTGTGCACATAGCATTGTGAAAATGCTCTTCTCAAATAAGCCATTATTTCTCCCCTGTAAACATCTGATTAATAACAACCAACCCATCGAACATCAATGAAATATAACTTCTTTCCTGATAATACTAATAATATGAATTAACAGTTGTTTTCTTAACTTAAATGAAATATCAAAATAATATGGCCAAATAAAAACAAATTTTTCTACATAAGATAAACATTGCAACTTTTAAGGCCAATGGGGTGGATCCACAAGGTCGAATCTGACCAAATTTCACAAAAACCATCCCAATGCTAAGCTATATTCTTCCCGCAAATTTAATTCTGTTGAGGGCTATATTAAGGTATTATTTATCTTGTTTAGGAAGGTTATATGTATGGTGTTATGCATCACTAGTCGAAGCACCGTATGTCATATGTGACACAATGGAACCTAAAGTCTGCATTCCCTTAAAATATATGTATTTATTAATGTTTCTCAACTTTTAGTACCGAAGAAGGGTTAGTGTTTTTTATCCTAGTAGAAATATCTCACTGCAAGTACCTACTTAACAGTACTTAACGTGCTCACATCAGAAATGTTAAGTAATGGCAGTTGGTCTCATGTTGCCTAACACTATCCATATATTTGTGTTTATGTATTAGTGTTTAAAACATTTTGAAGCAACAAATTTGAAGTTTGCATTTGGAAAAAATGTGCACGATATATAAACCAAACCAGCATATTTTTGGCAAATTTTTAAGTCTTTGCTTACTTTGAATTGCTGCACAAAGCAAGGTTGAACACAAAGTTCTTTTCTTCTCTTTCATCTTGTCATTTGGAGGCCTTCCTGTATATGAAAACTTCATTCCTATCTCTGTCGTCAGGCATCGTTTCATACAATTGAACATTAACAATTTTGCATCTTTACCACCAAGAGCTGCAAGTAACTTCACCTGAAAAAATAAATTTTCTTTATGAAGCTGTTATATCATCAAGATTCTTCATGAAACATGAAAAAAAAATAATAAAAAATTTCAAATTTAAAGGCACTGGATCCATCTAAAGGGCTAACTACTGATATATCATCAGCAATATGAATCGTCCATGAAAATTGTGTGTTATGTACTTCTGCCTATATAATGATTGAAAAGTTTGTACAAAATGAAGAAGAAGACTTTTGGCATATTCCTGGAGTTGATAGAATTTTTTGCTGAGGAGTATGGTCATGGCAATATGGAGGGATAAAGAGTTGTTATAAATTTCTTTCTGTTCAGGCATCAAAATATCGTACGATACAAGTGGTCCAGTATAAAGCAAAAACTGCCTAAATTCTGTAGCTTTCCATCTTTTCACTTCATCAAGACCTCGGGGTTTTCTACCAAATTCTACTGGAATGCTTGCTTTTAGAGATAATAAATTAGAACTTATTGTATTGTATTGTATTGTATTTTTATTGATCCAGGCAATCATAGTATTGTACAGCTGTACATATGATATTGGATAGGTCAAGAGAGCTATTTACAGTAATTTTTACAAATTGATGTTTACATTATTTTGTAGCAAGGAAATTATCTACCATCAACAAAACAGTTAATACAAATCAAAGAGATGTAAGGTTTTACATACGATATTGGATAGGTCAAGGGAACATATTTGCAGGTAATATTTAATAAATTGATTTTACCTTATTTTGCAATGAGGAAGTTAGCTATCTTTAACAAAACAGTAAATGCAAATGTTGTATGGTAAAATACAAACAGCCAATACAAATGTAATAGTAAAGTAGTCCAGTGTATTTCATAGACATGCACAGTATATAATTTTCAGACCTAATTGAACATTTATCATATTTTTTACATTTTTAACCCCTTTCAAAAAAATGATCAACTGCATAAAAGCAATGGTCCAAGAGATATTTTTTTAACTTATGTGTGAAGGCTCTTGGGTTCTTTATTGCTTTGATTTCATTGGGTAAATTATTATACATTTTTATTCCAACATTTAAAACACTTTTTTGGTAGCAGGTAGTTCTGGACTGAATCATATGTAGGTCAGATTGCTGCCTTGTTGCATAGTTATGAATATCTCCATTGAATTTTAGTGTGCAGTCATTGTTTAACAGGTATGACTTGACAAATGAGACGATATTATAAATGTAAGCAGAGGGCAGTGTCATAATGCCATTTGTTTTGAAATGTTGTCTGCATGATTCATTATGTCTTAGATTACATATTATGCATATTGCCATTTTTTGCATTTTGAAAATATATCTACCTCCAGGTGAGTTCCCCCAAAATATGATTCCATACTGTAATGTAGAATGGAAGTAAGCATAATATACATGTATGAGAACAGATTTTGTGACTGATTTTTTGAGTATCCTTAAAATGTAACACACAGTTGAGAGCTTTTTTGAGATATAATTTGTGTGTGTCTCCCACTTAAGATTTTCTGCAAGCCATATGCCAAGAAACTTGACAGAGTCCACACACATAAGCTCTTGGTTATTTAGAATCACATCAGGCATTTCTTGTTTTTGGGGTGAGAGTCTGAAGTTGATGTAGGTTGTTTTCTGTATGTTTATAATCAGTTTGTTCTTGTTGAACCATTTGCTGAGTGACGACATAAGCGGTTTAATTTTTTGGTTGTGGTCCTCTGTATCAGTACCCGTTATTAGAATACTTGTGTCATCGGCAAATAGTGTGGTATGTCCTGTAGCAAGCTTTGTGCTTATATCATCAATGTATAGCAGAAACAGTATGGGTCCCAGGATTGAGCCTTGTGGCACACCATATCTAATAGGCATTGTGTCAGACGGGTGGACAGTAGATTGATGGGTGGTTGTATTCTTTTTTTCAAAATTAATTTCTACTTTTTGAAATCTGTTTGACAGGTAAGATTCTAACCATTTGTTTGCAATTCCTCTTATACCTTTATTTGCTAACTTCTTAAGGAGTATGGTATGGTCAATTACATCAAACGCTTTGGATAAATCTAAAAAGATACCAGTAGTGATTTCCTTATTATCCAGTGCTTTTAAGGTTTCGTTGAGATATTCATAAATAGCTGTGGTAGTTGTCTTTTGCTTTCTAAAACCATGCTGGTGTTTTGTCAATAAGGATAGTTTATTAGTAAAGTCTTCCAATCTGGTGTAAAATAATTTTTCAAATATTTTTGAGAATGAGCTGAGTTGTGCTGTGGGCCGGTAATTAGCTTCATCATTTTTAGAGTCCTTTTTGTGAAGTGGGGTAATTTTAGAAGTCTTTAGTAGGTCAGGGAAAACTCCGTTTGTAAAGGATGCATTTATTATGTGGGTTAGGGGCTCTACAATGGATTCTCCACATTTCTTAACAATTAAATCAGGAATATTGTCACTACCACATGAGTACTTATTCTTTAGTCCTTTTATAACTGTAAGTACTTCAGGATTGGAGACTTTGTGAAGAAACATTGATGCCTGTACCGGTGCGGTTTCTATTAGTGTTTGGTGTTGAGCATTTGGTCTGTGGCAGTTGTTCTTTATCAGGTTTTCTGCTATTTTGCTAAAATAGTCATTAAAACCATTTACTATTTTTTGGGGATCTGATGTGACTTCATCATTTAGGTTCAGTTTTAATGTTTTGTTTATAACATGCTGCTTACTATTTGTTTCATTTTTTACAACCGTCCACAAGCCTTTCATTTTATTGTTAGATTCCTTTATAAATTTATCATTGTATAATTTTTTTGCTTGTTGGATAACTTTCCTATAGATTGCAAAATAGGTCTTACAATATGACCTAAACTGATCATCGACCTCATGGTGTTTCATGTGATTTTTTAAGTCACGCTTTTTTTGGCTGGAAATCCTTATCCCTTTTGTTACCCATGAGTTTGTGTGTTTGTTTCCGATTTTCCTGGATTTCAGTGGAAATGCAGTATTGAAGTGTTGGAGAAATGTTTCATGGAAGGAATTAAATATATAGTTTACATCATTTTCTTTATAGACCTCTGCCCAGTTTTCTGCCCTTAACAGATAGTTAAAAAGCCTTATATTATCATCATTAAATTGCTTTTGCATTTTAGTTATTGTGGGATATTGTCCTATGTAATTTAAAATTGCTGTTAGTATTTGGGCTTCATGGTCACTGTAACCTGTGCTGATGACTTTGATTGGGTGGTGCAGTTTGTCTGTGTTTATGAAAATCTGATCTAGAGCTGTTTTTGAATTTTTTGTGATCCTGGTTGGTGTGTTTACAGTTGGGGATAGGTTGAATGAATTTGTAATATTCAACAATTCGTCTATGTTTTTTACAGGTGTGAGGAAGTCAATATTAAAGTCTCCACTTATTAATAGATTTTTGTTTAGTGAGTGAATTTTTGTGAGTAGTGCTTCGAGGGAGTGTTTGAAGGTTTGGATGTTCCCATCAGGGGCTCTATATAGATTCAGTATCAATAGGTTATAGTCTGTTAAGGTAATTAAGGAGAATTCAAAGTCTGTTTCTATTTGCATATTATTGTACTTTGTGAGGCTTTTGTATCTTAAATATTTTTTTGACTAGATTGCTGTACCACCTCCCTTACTTTTGTTCCGACAAGAATAACCAGCTAGAGTAAATTCGCCAAGTGGGTTATTTTTAATTTTGTCTTCTGTTAACCAGTGTTTAGTAATACAGAGAACATCTAAGTGTGGCTTTGTTTTTAGGAAGAGATCTATTTCTAGTAACTTATTAAACATTGACTGCACATTATGGTGTAATATTTTAAAGGATAATAGTGACTGTTTTCCAATGGAATGATTTTTGACACCACTCACCGGGTTTTCTTGTAGTTTTGGTTCATGAAAATTTTGCTCTGCACTTGTTTTCCTTTGGTTTGCTGCTAGCAGGGAGCTACTGGTGTTCTTGCCCATAAAAAATCCTGGCTGTGGGCTGGAGGTCTGCATTTTCGTGTTGAAGATCTTGTCACAGTTTCCAGTGGTACTGATTTGGAGTGTGGCTGCACATTTTTTGCTGTTTCCACTTGGATGTCGTGGGCTGACTGATTTGTGGCACTTGACGAGATATTTGCATAGGATGTTGTTGGTGACTTAGTGCTGACTGTGGATACCTTCTTCTTTTCTAAAACTATTTCTGGTGTTTTCCTTGATGACCCTGACTGCATATTCACTTTTGTAGTTGTTACTGATGGCTCTTCAGCTCCTGGTGTTGCTGTTGGTTCAGCTGCAGTATTGCTCATTCTTCTGAGATTGTCCACCAAATTAGCTTCATTGGACCACGAATATGTTTGATCTCCTGGTGTAACACGTTTTATGGCGTTTCTTGTTACCAGTGGACTTTTGATGGCATTCAGCAGATTAACACACAGTTTCTTTTTCCCATTTTTAGTCTCTAGAGGAACGGAGGGTTCCAAATGATTGGAAAAGAGCACAGATAGTCCCAGTCTTCAAGAAGGGTCGTCGAGCAGATGCGCAAAACTATAGACCTATATCTCTTACGTCGATCTCTTGTAGAATTTTAGAACATGTTTTTTGCTCGCGTATCATGTCATTTCTGGAAACCCAGAATCTACTATGTAGGAATCAACATGGATTCCGGAAACAGCGATCGTGTGAGACCCAACTCGCCTTATTTGTTCATGAGACCCAGAAAATATTAGATACAGGCTCCCAGGTAGATGCTATTTTTCTTGACTTCCGGAAGGCGTTCGATACAGTTCCGCACTGTCGCCTGATAAACAAAGTAAGAGCCTACGGAATATCAGACCAGCTGTGTGGCTGGATTGAAGAGTTTTTAGCAAACAGAACACAGCATGTTGTTATCAATGGAGAGACGTCTACAGACGTTAAAGTAACCTCTGGCGTGCCACAGGGGAGTGTTATGGGACCATTGCTTTTCACAATATATATAAATGACCTAGTAGATAGTGTCGGAAGTTCCATGCGGCTTTTCGCGGATGATGCTGTAGTATACAGAGAAGTTGCTGCATTAGAAAATTGTAGCGAAATACAGGAAGATCTGCAGCGGATAGGCACTTGGTGCAGGGAGTGGCAACTGACCCTTAACATAGACAAATGTAATGTATTGCGAATACATAGAAAGAAGGATCCTTTATTGTATGATTATATGATAGCGGAACAAACACTGGTAGCAGTTACTTCTGTAAAATATCTGGGAGTATGCGTACGGAACGATTTGAAGTGGAATGATCATATAAAATTAATTGTTGGTAAGGCGGGTACCAGGTTGAGATTCATTGGGAGAGTGCTTAGAAAATGTAGTCCATCAACAAAGGAGGTGGCTTACAAAACACTCGTTCGACCTATACTTGAGTATTGCTCATCAGTGTGGGATCCGTACCAGGTCGGGTTGACGGAGGAGATAGAGAAGATCCAAAGAAGAGCGGCGCGTTTCGTCACTGGGTTATTTGGTAACCGTGATAGCGTTACGGAGATGTTTAATAAACTCAAGTGGCAGACTCTGCAAGAGAGGCGCTCTGCATCGCGGTGTAGCTTGCTCGCCAGGTTTCGAGAGGGTGCGTTTCTGGATGAGGTATCGAATATATTGCTTCCCCCTACTTATACTTCCCGAGGAGATCACGAATGTAAAATTAGAGAGATTAGAGCGCGCACGGAGGCTTTCAGACAGTCGTTCTTCCCGCGAACCATACGCGACTGGAACAGGAAAGGGAGGTAATGACAGTGGCACGTAAAGTGCCCTCCGCCACACACCGTTGGGTGGCTTGCGGAGTATCGATGTAGATGTAGATGTAGATGTAGATGTTATGTAAGTGAAGCCCATGCCTGATGAAGTCTTTCCGTTGGAGGAAGCTATTTACATCTAAAACTCTGATGTGTTCACTGCAAGATGCCTTCTGCATCAAGTAACTGTTCATTTGGTAGATTTTGCAGTTTTCATTTGGCATGTCATATCTGTACGGTATTGTGTATAGAATTAGTTGTGTGTGCCTAGTTTTTGCGATCGTTTCATCTAGTGATGTCATAAAATCACGTTTTGATCCATTAATATCGTTTGCACCAGCTAAGACGACAACATAATCATTTTGTCCTAGAATAGACGTTTTGTTTTGTATATTGCATGTTGTTTCTTTGAATATAGCATTTGGCTTTATCAAAGATGTAAATTTATAGCTGGTTGTTGAAATTTCGTTCAGTACTTCTGCACAGTTCCTACCGTGACTATCTGAAAGTAACAGTACCTGTTTTTTGTTATTTGTAAGCTGACTCATGTTCGTGTTTGTTTTCAACTTACTGCAGTCATTTTTCTTAACCATTTTTAAATTACACGAGAAGTGTTCAGAAGCACTTTGTAGGTTACCTTTATTTACTGTTTCACATTTTACATGTTCACTCTTACCTTTGTTTACTGTTTCACATTTTTCATGTTCACTCTTTTTCAATGGAGCGTCATTTCTTTCGTTAGTACAAGTATTTAAAACAACATCACTGTACAAATTTCGAACTTTTTCCTTATGTGGCGGTTCAGAAAGGGTTTTGATCATGCTTTCCAGTAGCTGAGCATGTTGTCTTGTGGCTTGAATTTCTTTCTGCAGTGTTTCTAATACATTGGTTTCGCGATTTTCACGATACATTCCAGTTGCATCTAGATAACCGTTGCACTTTGTTCCACAAGCACACGATATGTTTTCGAGATTTACTTCACAAAGCAGTGTGGATGATACCACACATGCATCACTGGGCAAGTTCTAATACCGCTTTTTACTATTTTATCACACGATATGCACTTTGTAGACGCTAAATACTCATAGTTTACCGAGCGATTTATTTCTACATCAACGCGCGCCGCCATCAATAATCCTACTAGGTAGTTTTAAAGGGGCAGGTCCAAACATCCAAACATAAATCATTGTTCTCATTATCCCTAAACACACCAAGTGCGTATAGTCAACTGGGAAAGATGATACCATACGCAGACTAGGGATAGTGGTCAATGGGGTGTCACCAGTATTGAATTCTGTGTCTTCTTTGTTGATAAATCCCTCATGGGTTCGAGGCAGTCTGTCAGATATAGGAAAAGTCATCCTATTATTAAAGAAAGACCCTTCCTGTTTACATCTGGTGCACGAGAAATATCCGTTGTGACCTTTAATGTCTAAAATAAAAGCTTTGGCAGGGGCATCACAACAAATTCCCTTGACCCTGACAGCTATATTTTTGCCATTACAAATTAAACCATTCCTGATTAAGCCGACAATTTCTTCTACAAAACCATTTAGAAATTCAAAACAACTACTGGGTTTCTTTAATCCAAAATAAATGGCAATAGGAAAAACAGTTATTGACAAGGATGGAATATTTAGTACAGATCCTAAAATTGCCCAAAGCTCGCTACTATTACTGTGAAATAAAGGTAATCCGTCAATTCCAATCATTAAATCAATATGCTGTAAAGAACTGAAAATACGTTGTGCACAAGCGAACATTTTCTTTCACTGGTTTGAAATACCAATGTGGCAGCACTGGCCAGGGCTTACATTTTTTACTTGAACACATCTTGGAGTCTTTAGAATAGTTCTTGCATCTGAGGGAAGAGATTTAAAGCAGTCATGTGATCGAAGAATACACAACAAAGCTGTCAATGCCACATTTGTAATGCTAAACTGAACAGACCAGTTAGCTAATTCAGATTTGAGCTCTTTGAAACTTGGAGTCAAAGCAGTCATCACTGTCCAAACCATTTGATAAAGGATATTGATCCAACAACTCAAAAACCTGGTTCGATGTTGAGGCCCTATCATTGCTTTCAGAATGTTCACTATTAAGTGATGATCCACTGGCGCTATTACAAGATGACGGTTGAAGTTGAATCACAGGATTTGGATCATTGGAAACATTTCTCTCACCAGCTACAGCAGAGTGCACTACACTCTTCTCAGAAAGCTTCAACAGCCATTTCCATTTCCCCTCCCGAGAAAGAGAATTGGACAGTTTACTGTTTGACATTCCTAAAAGAAAACAGAATAATTTAGTTGGGATTGACAAAATAAATAAAATTACATATCGTAGTAATGGGTGTCTCAGGGAAGGAAAAATAGAGCTATTATTATTGAGCATTCCTAATCTGAATTTGTTGGTGAAAATTTAAAATTGATTTTTTTAGGTTAAATGATGGAATATTAATTTGGATTACTATTTAATACAGGCCTCTAAAGAATCCATACTTGAAAAACTAAAATTAAAAAAGTCTCTTAAGCTTATATAAATTTGTTTATTAACTTCCATGCTTTCGTTGAAAATTTTAGAGCAATGCCAGCATTACGGGTGGAACATTTGTACTAATTTATGCTAGTATTTTCATGTTAACATTTAGGAATCTTAAGTTATTTGAAGTGAAGTTACTGTTTTAAGCAACAAATTGATACTCTTGATTCCAAAAAATACAGTGTTCAAATATACATACGGAACTGTCTGTAATGCAATACATAATACCAGTGTTATGGGTAGGACAAAACTGACACAGAACTGAACAATTTTGACATCCAAACAATATTTCTGCTTTGATAGTGTCCACAATTCAGCCAAGCCACATACAAATGAAGTTTACATTCTTCTATTAAAGAAACATGTTGCTATTAGAAAAAGAATTAAGTTGCGCCAATGCATGTCACTATATATAACTGTATTGTTACGGGTGGGAAAAATTGTCTGTTGTATGATTTGCATAGAATATTAAATTGCAATATGTAGTGCAACTAAACACACACTATTTAAGCTAAATACAACATTAAAAAGGTACGAACATTCACAATAAACTCAGATTTTTTTAAGTTCTAGTCAAATGAGAAGTGTCCCCTGTTGTTCATAAATGTTGGAATACAGTAAGCTTTCTCAACAGTACTACAATCATTCTCAATAGATTCATCCTTCACAGTACAGCCCAGATCCAAAATTTGCCACTACTTTCCATGAAAAGTAATGTTACACTTATTATGAATGTGCTTAACTTTTGGCAAGCATGAGTCACAAGAAATTTTGTGTCCATCGTCACAGAAAGAATTAACAGCTTCAACAAAATCTCTCAAGACTGATGGCGTAATAACAGATTGCAACTCTGATTTTACTGTTGCCCCAACTTTAAGACTTCTTTGACTTGAACTTCTTGAGTATGTTTACTTTGTGCAAGAGTGTCATACTAACGGTAAGAAATTTCATATTACCGCAATTAAAGAGCAGTCAAAGCTACGTAAATAAAAAAGACTGACACCTATGTAGTGACTGGTTCTTGATGTACTTTTTCATGTTCACCATGTCATTACTATTTGTATTCACAAAGAAACTTTTCACACTTCATGATTATTCATTCATGGTGTGACACACGCGAGTACTTACAAAAAAAAAGTAATAGGGCGATATATTTAAAAAGGCGAGATTTAAAAAAGGTAAAATAACATTAAGTTTTAATTTATTGGTGCCACATACTAGAGAGCTAGTTTAAAATGACCTCTTTTTGCTGAACAACTTGTAATATGTATTTTTAGCTGGTAATCCATTTCACTTTCATCAAGGCTCAATTTTTCTATGTAAAAGAATATGATATTTCCTTATGTTATGTAATAATATTTAACATTTGTAATATTAACGTACCACTAGAAAAAAAATACACCAATGTACCTGTAATACTCTATATATCCTCATCAGACCGGGTGTAGCAGTAAGGCAGGAGATGCCACACACTTACCGAACTATTTTCCAGTATAAAACAAGCTTCACAACAGTCAACAATCATTAATGCGCATCACAAAGGTAAAATGGCCATAAACCTAGCAGAGTCAGTGCAAGGCTTATAAACGCTTGTGGTGCTTCCCGTGGACGTCTATGGAAGCTATGCTGCATGCGCATCTGCTGTACAGCCTTCCAGGGAAATTACAGTTTATTTCAAGCTTGGGAAAGTTATTTTAATTCAAGCTAAATTTTAACAGCTTGATGTAAACTGTGTAACATGTTGATTTTTCAAACTTGAATTTTCAACTGAACCTAAACTTAATATCCACCTTGAAATAAGCTTGAGTGCTAGCTGGGCTTGCCATAATATTCCTGTAATTTATCAATTACTTTGTGTGTTAGTCTTCCAGCACATTTTATTGTCTTGCCATCAGACAGTTCTGTGTTACCGAGCTTGGTTTTTAATGCCAACCCTTGAGACGTAGCAGTAGACACAAAACAAAGCACTTCACAGCCTTCTAGACTGTGTAGTTCCCAAGATATGACTGCTCAACTGTGGTGGTAGGCCTATATGCGTAGCTGCAAAATTTGACAGTCACACATCAACATTAAAAATATTATTTGAAGGTCTCACAATTGTCTGATTTTAATGTGTTGTATACCAAAATGTTCAGCAAAGTACATTATGGTGTAGAAAACAGAAAATGTCAAATTTCAACCAATTTCACGTACAATATCCCCTTAACCCTTGAAGTAGAAGAAACTGTTAAAAAGATCCAATTTTTCGATGTATTCAGTTAATTTAATGAGTTAAGTTTTATTTGTAATTTCTGTAAATTAAACTTCAAACAATGTGTAGTTTCAGCACCTATTATTGTAAGGGTATATAAGGGCCCAATTTTTGGTCCCGAGACAGTCCATGTCACATTTTCAGACAAGGAACCTGTGTTGATTAGAACAACAACAATGCTTCAACTTAACTGCAAAATAAGTGTTACACAATTAGGCTATGTGTTAAAACAATGACAGTGTCTGTTCAATTCATACCATAATATTCTGTAAGACTTGTGAACTTTATGGTTAGGTTTTTACTGCCCATAGGTGTTCAACAGTAAACTATTGTAGCAGTATGTGGATGTTCACCTGAAAACTATTAATGAGCCTTATCAAAAGTTAAGCAATAATGCAATGGCCATATTAAATGTGTATATAGGGGGTTGTGAAAAGTTGTAATAAACAAGTGTGAAATGCAAATGTGCAACTGTTAGCTATGTCATTTATAGATGACAGTACTGCACTTCCACCCCCTATTTTTTTCAGCCAGTATGCTAAGACTGAGGACAACGAACGAAGAAACAAAGGAGGTGAACTGTCACACCACAACTTCGAGAAATGGTCTAGCTGTGTACTCTAATGCAGCCAGCTGTGACACAGCTGATCATGCACACCTATGCATACTGACCCAGCCAAACAATGACACTTTACACATCCTCCCTTCAGTGCTCCACACTACAAGAAAAGGAGGTGTGGTGAGGGAGGGTGTGGGGAGGATGTCTGAGAATATCAATAGTGCAATAGTGACACACATTGTTGGTAACCAAGGGGAGGTTTATCTTTGGACAGAGCAAAGTCTTCAATGCATTCTATGCCATCTTACAGTGTGCATGTGTGTATGTTTTGTGCTCATTTAATAAATCATTTGTAAGCTCATCCATTCTGACTACATTACTGGTATTCTCCCAATCATCTGGTAGGGAATTTTACCACAAATTTTTAGTCTCAAATTGCATTTTCTCAAGCAATTAAATGTTACTTTTGAAATATCTTAAGAATTGTGAAGAAGAAAACGTGACATGAGTTCTCAAATACCTAGCCTGCATAGATTTACTGATTCATAAATTATTGATTGTGACAATTCTTCATTTTGTTTCACAACAAAAGTCTTGAATTCTCCATTTGATATTTATATGCATAATGAAGGACAGGTTTTATATTTTTTCGAATAAATGTCGGCATCCATTTTATTCTAGTTCTACTTTTATTAACAGTTTTTATATCCAACAGTTGCTGCCTCACAAGTGTCATACTTAAGAACCACTGACTTATTTCTTAAACTAACATACAATTCAGCTTAACACCAGCTCTTATACATATTTATGAAAATGTATTGTTATATATTTATATTGTTAAAATTAGACTTTTGTAAATTTGTAGACAAAAAATATTAGTTCAAGCAAATTTAAATGTAACAACACATTTAGCAGGGATGAGTATTAGATCTTAAGTAAATTCTTTTATTAAGCAAAAATGTTTCTATGACAAATTTTGTAAAATAGGTTCCTTTAACAGTTAATATACAAATATGCAAATTGTCATGAAAATCAAATTGCCATTTTAATCACCAACAGTAATTAATAGCACTATTTATGATCCCGAATCATTTTGTGGAAATACAGGTGCTCTGTTTTGTGCTGAATACTGTAAAAGTGCTATGTTTGTTTACATGATGATCATATTATTCCCTCACCTTATGAAATTTTTTAAATATATTTTTGATAGGTCAGTTATTATTTCCAACTCTATTCTGCAGTGATTAGTGAACATTGAAATTATGAATTGCAAATGTGTGTACATGCTGCAACATACCATGTGGTTTATAGTAATGGACAAAAGAAGTGAAATTAATCATCAAATGATAATAATTATTCATTATCTAACCACTTGGGCCAGTACACAACTGCCCATCTCACTGGCTCATTTTCTAACTTAGGTCGTTCTGTAAATTTTTTAAGTATTTAAAGCCCATCCTAATGAACAACTTGTGAATACCTTGTAATACACAAATAAATATTAATTATTAAATAAAGAAGATATTATAGCAATAGTTTCTTAGAACAAATATGTTTCCTGACCACAGTATTGAGATTCACTCTCAATTTTCTCTAGCAAAAGAAAACAAGTTATATTGAAAGGCTGCTTCACAAAAGTTAATATTATGCACAATAAAAAAATGAGATTTGAAATAATTGACCCAGCAGAGGAATCATAGGGTATGTCAGCAATGACTAATATGAGCCAAGTGTATTATGCAGTGCACCAAATCATTTATCTCAACAAATTCATATTTAATGAGTTCAGTCAAGTCTGTTTGCAATAATTAATTTTTTAAAGTGCAATTCAGTTACAGAGTATACACTGGCTCTCAGTGATTACAATTTCCAAAGTTGCAAAATGTCATACTGAAAACTAAGTGTACACAAAGGTATCGCTTAATCACATGCAGCACATAAAACATTACCCATCTTACCTGACCAGATGAATACATCAAAGCCACTATCATGGATCTGCTCACTTATTTAAAATCTCTTTGACATGTGACTGATTACCTTGCTCAAAACAGTGTCTGCATGACAACCATTTTCATGGATACAACTCTTTAGAAATTTAAATAGCTTAAATATGTACACTAAACACGCTTGAACAATTGCAGTTAAATACCATTTAATGTTACACAGTAGTTACACATTAATAAATAACTGACATACCTAACATTACATTTCAAACAATGGAAATTACAGGTAGAAATATCAACAAGGAAAAGATAGATTGCTACTTCCATAAACAAAACATGTTAAGTTGCACCCAGGCACAATTAAAAGACATTTCCACAAAGATTTTGGCCACACCCTTCATCAGAGAAAGAGAAATAGACACCATTCATTCACACAAGCAAGCACACCTCACATATACATTACCGCTAACTCTGGCAGCTCAGGCCAGAATTCAACTATCATGTGGGATGCAAGCAGCAATCTGGAAGTGGGGGGGGGGGGGAGGGGGGTAAGGGGAATGTATAGTAGTGGATGGATGGGGTAGAGAAGAATGCCGTCTAGCAGAGTGTGCAAGGACTAGAATGCCAACAGGCACAGCGTTAGGAGGTTGTGGCACAGGCTGGTGGGGAAAAAGGAGCAAAACAGGAAAGGAACAGGGAAAGATTGGGATGTGCTGTGTCAGAGAACAGCAAACAAAGAGGGTGGGAAATGAGAATGGGGAGGAGGTAATAGGACAGAGGGAGGGGAAACTGTTGGGTCGTGTGTGTTAGGACAGTATGTTATTGTAGGTTGAGGCCAGAGTACTTACAGGAGAGGAGAGTGTATTGTAAGGATAACTCCCATCGACACCATTCAGAAAAGCTGGTGGTGGTGAAGGTGAGGATCCAGATGGCTCAGGCAGTGATTGCAGCCATTGACAAACGTATCACGTTCAGCTGCTTGTTGTGTGATACAATGGTCTGCTTTGCTCTTGGCCACAGTTTGGGTTGTGACAGTTCATCTTGGTGGACAGCTGGTTGGTAGTCATACCAATATAAAGAGCTGTGCAATCATTACAGCAGAGCTGGTAAATGACATGGCTGCTTTCTCGGGTGGCCCGGCCCCTGATGAGATAGGATACACCTGTGACATGACTGGAATAAGAACTGCTGGGTGGGTGGATTTGGCAGGACTTGAACGTGGGTTTTCCACAGGGTATGACCCTTGTGGCGAGGGGCTGGGATTGGGAGTGGCATAGGGATGGACTATGATGTTCTGGAGGTTGGGTGGATGACAGAACACTATTTATGAGGTATGGAGAGCATCTCAGGTAAAATGTCCCTCATTTCAGGGCATGAAGATAGGTAATCAGAGCCCTGGTGAAAGTTGTGGTATAGTTGTTCCAGTGTGAGATGGTGCTGGGCGACAAATGGGTCACTTCTTTGAGGCTGTTTCTTGAGGGTGGTGGAAGAATTGGGGGGAGGGGGGAGGGGAAATGGCATGGGAGACCTGTTTGTGGACTAGGCCTACAGGATAGTGCCTGTCTGTGAAAGCCTTGGTGAGACCCCAGCTTAGTGGGCAAGGGAGTTCTTGTCACTGTAGATATGCCATTCCCGGGTGGCCAGGCTGTATGGGAGGAATTTTTTGGTGTGAAATGGAATACAGCTCTTGAAATGCAAGTACTATTGGTGGTTGGTGGGTTTAATGTGGATAGAGGAGAGGATGGAGCCATTGGAGAGTGGAGGAGGTCAACAGCTAGGAAGCTGGCATGACGGGTTGACGAAGACCAGGTGAATTGGATGGCAGACAAGATGTTGAGGTTGTGAAGCAATGAAGATGGGGTGTCTTGGACTTAGGGTCAAGACAGCATTCTCATATCAGTAGGTTGCAGGTGCTCTTTGTATTTAGCATGACCAAACAATGGATGTGACACAGTGTGTTTATGATTATGCACGATCATCTTCATATGACCTGTGTTTGTGCCCATTGGGTTCCACTTCTGTATACTCCTGAACAAAAGGCTGTGTGAATGGAGATAAACTGTGAGGTGCTGCATCTATTTGCTGATGGAATTGATTATCATCAGTGGAATTGATTATCATCAGTGATAAGTCATAGCTGTATCATTATGATCCTGAACAAAAATGAGCCAGCACAGTGTGGAACTCACCAGGTTCTCCAACACCAAAAATGGCAAAAGTTCTTCTATCTGCAGGAAAGTGATGGTGATCACATTTTTTGACTGTCATGGAATTATTTACCATCATGCAGCTTCCCCTCACACTGTTGTTACAGCGACATTCTACACATAAATATTGAATAAACTGAGGAAGCACATTGCAGGAAGATGACCAGAACTTTTCCAGATGAGGTGGCAACTTCATCATGACAATGTGTAGCATCACATCGCAAATCAAGTCATGCAGTTTCTGGCTCAGTTCAACATTACCTGTATACCACATCCAACTTACAGCCCTGATCTGGCATCCTATGATTTTTTTATTCCCATCAGTAGAGGAAAAGCTTTGGGGCATGTGATCTGAGAAATCTGAAGCAGTGCTCAAGAAAAGTGAAGTGATTCTCAAGGACTTGACAAAGAATGGCCTGCACCATGTGTTTCAGGACTGGCAGAGACACTATAAAAACGCAATCAAGAAAGGAGGGAATACTTTGGAAAAGAACATGTAAACATTGTAGGAAAGTAATAAACATCTGTGAAAAAATCAATTTCAGTCTTTGTTGATCATCTCCCTTAAATTGTAAGATAAATCTTTAACAGCTCATTGTATGCATACAGACTAAGTGAAGAAACTTACTGCATCCAGAACACAACTTGTCACCTTCCACAGTGGATACGGAGAGTGTAAGCATGAGTTTATGCCTCAGTCACGGACTGCCATTGAGGAAAGAGGCATAGCAAGCCCCCATCCTCTTTGAAAGGCAAGCAGCATACTGGAATGAACACTGCATTCACAATACCTACTACAATTCTCAAATGCTGTCATTCAGTATATTACCCCTTAGCTAAATTCACAGTAGATGGAAAGAATGAGTACTTATCTGAAGTCATCTCACTTCCATTCCCAGAAAAGTGTTGAGTTTCGTTGGGCATATTGTACTATTTCAATAATGAAATTTGAAGTGAAGACAGCAAGAGAGAGAGAGAGAGAGAGAGAGAGAGAGAGAGAGAGAGAGAGAGAGAGAGTCATAGTCATGTGTAGGTGCACTTTAATGACCAAAAACATATTAGCCTTTGGGTTTGTACAAATTCAAGATACTCTTTCCTTCCCTCTTGCACAAATGCATGGCTGAAGCAGGAGTGAGAGGGAAGAGTTGAGTTTAAGTGCACTTATTCATCACTCATCAGGCACATATAGGTGGTGATTTGGTAAGTCATGTTTTCCATTTCACTTCCCATGAGTAATGTTATCATTGTTTGGGACTTGCCTGTTGCTTTACTAAAATGAAAGTGTGTCCCTTTTACTCCAGGCTTCACAGCCTATTACATGTTTTGGTTGCCAACCCTTTCTCACTTTCATCCTCACTAATTGAAAGAGTTCTATGACTTAGAGATTTGTCAGGAACCATGGACATTGCCACTGGTTGGGAGGCTTGTGTGCCTCGCGATACAGATAGCCATACCGTAGGTGCAACCACAACACAGGGGTATCTGTTGAGAGGTCAGACAAACATGTTGTTCCTGGAGAGGGGCAGGAGCCTTCTCAGTAGTTCCAGGGACAACTTTGTGGATGATTGACTGGTCTGGCATTGTAACAACAACCAAAATGGCCTTGCTGTGCTGGTACTGTGATTGGCTGATAGCCAGGGGAAACTACAGCTGTAATTTTTCCTGAGGCCTTGCTGCTATACTGTATGGTTAAATGATGATGGCATCTTATTGGGTAAAATATTCCGTAGGTAAAATAGTCCACTATTCGGATCCCCAGTCGGGGACTGTTCAGGAGGATGTCGTTATCAGGAGAAACAAAACTGGCATTCTATGGATTGGAGCATCGAATGTCAGATCCCTTAATCAGGCAGGTAGGTTAGAAAATTTAGAATGGAAAATGGATAGGTTTAAGGTAGGTATAGCAGAAATAAGTGAAGTTCGGTGGCAGGAGAAACAGGACTTCTGGTCAGATGAATACAGGGTTATAAATACCAAATCAAATAGAGGTAATGAAGGAGTAGGTTTAATAATGAATAACAAAATGGGAACATGGGAAATCTATCATGAACAGCATGGTGAATGCATTACTGTAGCCAAAATAGACATGAAGCCCACATCCACCACAGTAGTACAAGTTTGTATGCAAACTAGGTCTGCAGATGAGAAGGAAATTGAGGAAATGTATGATGAGATTTAAAAAAAATATTCAGATAGTGAAGGGAGATGAAAATTGAATAGTCATGGGGGACTGGAATTCGACAATAGAAAAAGGAAGAGGGGGAAAAGTAGTAGGCAAATATGGACTGGGGCTAAGGAATGAAAAAAGAAGCTGCCTGGTAGAATTTTACACACAGCCTAACTTAATCATAGTTAACACTTGGTTTAAGAACCCTGAAAGGAGGTTGTATATGTGGAAGAGACCTAGAAACACAATAAGGTCTCAGACTGATTATATAATGGAAACACAAAGGTTTTGGAACCAGGTTTTAAACTGTAAGACATTTCCAGGAGCAGGTCTGTACTCTGACCACAATTTATTGGTTATTAAAACTGAAGACACTGCAAGAAGGTGGGAATTTATGGAGATAGGAGCTGAGGTTGTAGAGAGTTTAGGAGGGAGGATTATGGAATGACAAAAAAGAGCAGAGGAAAAGAATACAGTAGAAGAAGAATGGGTAGCTTTCAGAGATGAAATAGTGAAGGCAGCAGAGGACTAAGTAGGTAAAAAGATGAGGGCTAGTAGAAATCCTTGATTGACACAAGATGTATTGAATTTAATCAGTGAAATGAGAAAATATAAAAATGCAGTAAATGAAGCAGGCTAAAAGAAATACAAGCATCTAAAACCTTAGATCAACAGGAACTGCGAAATGGCTCATCAGGAATTGCTAGAGGACAAATGTAAGGATGTAGATGCATATACCACTAGGAGTAAGTAAATACTGCCTACAGGAAAATTAAAGAGATCTTTGGAGAAAAGAGAACCACCTGCGTGAATATCAAGAACTCAGATGGAAAACCAGCCATAAGTAAAGAAGGGAAAGCAGAAAGGCAGAAGGATATGTAGAAGGTCCGTACAAAAGAGATGTATTTGAGAGCAATATTATGGTAATGGAAGGGTACATAGATGAAGATGAGAAGAGAGATACAATAATGCATGAAGAATTTAACAAAGCAGTGAAAGACTTAAGTTGAAACAAGAACCTGGGAGTGGACAATATTCCTTTAGAGCTACTGATAGCCTTAAGAGAGCCAGCCATCACAAAACTCTTCCATCTGCCGAGCAAGATGTATGGGACAGGTAAAATATCCACAGACTTCTATAATAACACAGTAATTCCAATTCCAAAGAATGTAGATGCTGACGAGTGTGAAAATTACCAAACTATTTTAATAAATCCAGGTTGTAAAATACTAACACTAACCCTTTACGGAAGAATGGAAAAACAGATTGAAGCCAAACTCAGGGAAGATCAGTTCAGATTCTAGAGAAACATAGGATTCAGATTCAGATTCTTTATTAGTCATTCAGCATTGTTACATGAGGCAATACTGACATTGTTACATAAGGCAATACTGACACTACAATTATTCATAGAAGATAGGTCAAGGAAAGATAAATCTATGTTTAAAGTATTTGTAGACTTAGAAAAAGCTTTTGACAGTGTTGACTGGAATACTCTCTTTCAAATTATAAATGCGGCAGGGGTAAAATACAAGGAGTCAAAGGATATTTACAATTTGTACAGAAACCAGATGGCAGTTGAGGCGAGGGACAAGAACAGGAAGCAGTAGTTGAGAAGGAAGTGAGACAGGGGTGCAGCCTATCCCTGATGTTATTTATTCTGTATATTGAGCAAGTACTAAAGGAAACAAAAGAAAAATCTGTAGCAGGAACTGAAGTCCAGGGAGAAGAGATAAAATCTTCGAGGTATGCTGATGACATTGTAATTCTGACAGAGACAGCAAAGGACTTGGAAGAATAGTTGAATGGAATAGACAGTGTCTTGAAAGGATATAAGATGATTATCAATAAAAGCAAAATGAGGATAATGGAATGTAGTTGAATTAAATCAGGTGATGCCGAGGGAATTAGATCAGCAAGTGAGACACCTAAAGTAGTAAATGAATTTTGTTATCTGGGAAGCAAAATAATTGATGGTGGTCAGAATGGAGAGGATATAAAATGTAGACTGGCAATGGTGAGAAAAGCATTTCTGAAGAATAGAAATTTGTTAACATCAAGTATAGATTTAAGTGTCAGAAAGTCCTCCCTAAAAGTATTTGTATGGAGTGTAGCCATTTGTGGAAGAGTAACATTCATGGTAAACAGTTCAGAGAAGAAGAGAATAGCTTTTGAGATTTGATGCTACAGATGAATGCTGAAGATTGGATTGGTAGATCATGTAACTAATGAGGAGGTAATGGACAGAATTGTGGAGAAGAGAAATTTTTCTGAGGCATCAAGGGATCACCAATTTAGTACTGAAGGGAAGAAGGGGGGGGGGGGGGTAAAAATTGTAGGGGAAGACTGAGAGATGAATACAGAAAGAAAATTCAGAAGGATGTAGGTTGTGGTAGTTACTCGAAGGTGAAGATGCTTGTAGAGGACAGAATGGTTGGAGAGCTGCATCAAACCAGTCTTTGAACTGAAGGCCACAACAACAACAACAACAAGTATGATTCACTTCACTATCTGACAACTCTGTTTTCAGTTGTGTATATGTTCCATAAATCACTTTATCTTTACCATCTGGTCTCCTTATTGTTCTTCTGGTTTTGGTCTTAGCCCAGCTGTTTTCTAACACAGGCCTACAATCATATTCTGTTTTGACTAATAATATGTTATTTTTACTTTCAGTTATTTTTTATTAGTGGGTAACCTTGTGAGTTTTCTATAGATGCACATCATCAGTAAATTATTTATTTTTCTCTGTGCTGTAAAATACTCTTTCTCTCAGCTTTTTTTCTCAGGCACAAAATTATTTTCAAAATATGGAGGTAGCTATTCCTGTTGTTAGTATATTGTTAATCTGTATAAAATCGCTTAAGTCAAAAGTTTCTGGCAAACAGCTGTGCCTTTTTGTTACATTCTTCAATTCATTTTTTCATTTATCCATACACATCTTGTATTTAATTGACTTTTTTTTACATTTGACAGGATTGGTATCGGAATGGAAAGACATTTTTCTAATACGAGTAACAGAACTAAGTTTTTTGGCTGATGTTATAGCATGCATTCCTGGTAGCATGGTCACTTATGTTGTCTCTAGTATTTCCCAGCAAATGGCAGCATTGTTAACAATGCATCAGCTTATAAAACTCTGGAAGGTAAGACTCTCTCTCTCTCTCTCTCTTTTATTTTTTTTTACTATCTGCAGTTTGTGGTCCCCTTACATTTTAGGCTATTATATCAGATTAAATGAAAAAGGCCCAATTAGTTTTCTCTTTATTTTTATTTGTTTTCTGAGATCATTCCAGATGATTTGAGAACATTCAAGTGCATTGTAAAATAGAACAGTCAAACAAATTGTAAAAATGTTAGTATTTCATACTCAAAATTACCCTCAGCCACACTAAAACATTCTTAAGTAATTTTAAATCTTCTTTGGTATTCAACAATATTCTAAGCAACATATATACACTGAAGACCCAAAGAAACTGGTATACCTGCCTGATATCATATAGGGCCCCCACTAGCACGCTGAGGTACCCCAATGTGACATATCATGGATTCGACTAATGTCTGAAATAGTGCTGGTGGACAGACATGCTCAATAATGTTCATGTCTGGGGAGACTGGTGGTCAGCAGAAGTCTATAAACTGAGAACAGTGTTCCTGGAGCCACTCTGTAGCAATTCTGGATGTGTGGTTTGTTGCATTGTCCTACTGGAACTGCCCAAGTCCATCGTAATGCACAATGGACATGAATGGATGCAGATGATCAGACAGGATGCTTACGTACATATTACCTGACAGAGCTGTATCTAGATGTACAAGGGGTCCCAATCATTCCAAATGCATATGACCCACCCCATTACAGAGCCTCAACCAGCTTGAACAGCCCCTGCAGATATGCAGGGTCCATGGATTCGTGAGATTGTCTCCATACACATACACATCCATCTGCTGAATACAATTTGATATGAGACTCATCTGACCAGCAACATTTTTCCAGTCATCAACAGTCCAATGTCAGTGTTGAAGAGCCCAGATGAGGCATAATGCTTTGTGTCAGACAGTCATCAAGGGTACACAAGTGGGCCTTCAGTTCCAAAAGCCCATATCGATGATGTTTCATTGAACGGTTTGCACGCTGACACCTGTTGATGGCCCAGCATTGAAATCTGCAGCAATTTGTGGAAGGGCTGCACTTCTGACATGTTGAATGATTCTCTTCTTACAGGATCTTTTTCTAGCAGCAGTGTAGTTGGAGATTTGATGTTTTACCAGATTACTGATATTCACAGTACACTCGTGAAATGGTCATATGGAGAAATCCCCACTTCATCGCTACCTCAGAGATGCTGTGCCCCATCACTCATGTGCCGACTATAGCACCATGTTCAGACTCACTTAAATCTTGATAACCTGCCATTTTAACAGCAGTAACAGATGGAACAACTGTGCAGGACACTTGTTGTATTATATAGGTGTTGCCGACTCAAGTGCCAGATTCTGCCTGTTTACATGTCTTTGTATTTGAATATACCAGTTTCTTTGGTGCTTCAGTGTAATAGACATAAATGTCGTTTGTCTGGGGATAGATTCACTGTTCATATGTTAAGTTTCTTTCAGTTTATCCACTCTCTTCTGTTGTGAAACAAAATGTGCCTTTTGCTCTTAATCTGTTTCATTTCTTTGCTGTTCTTTCTGTTTTGTTCCTTTAAAAACATCACTGGCCAGTTCATACTTTCCAATGTCACTTTTGTTTTTAATTTCTCTGGTCACTAATCCATTAACTTTTTTCTGCATATCACTATTTCTGAAATGCTAAGTTAATTTAGACTGTGCCAGAGAGGAACAGTTCCTCACCCAGAAGAGCATCACGTGTAAGGTTATCAACCTGATTTCCGCAGTTTCATCTCCATCATATCTCCAGTAGCACACTAATCTGTACATATGAAAATGAAAATCTTAATGATTACTGCATAGTGTATACTTAATTCTTAATGTCTGAGATGCGATCTCACAGACCACTAGCATTTGTTGTTACTGTGTTGATAATGCATAGCAGTGGGGTAGGAGATTACAGTATTGTGTAGTTGTTCTTTCCCAAAGTTGCCATGTTTCCCTTTGTCAATAGCTACCTGACTGCAATGTGGACTGATACTGTTCCTGCTTCTTTCATGTTAGTGGTCTCTGAGAGCACACCTGGCACTTTGTGCTATGCATTCAGTAGCCAGGTCTTCATCTACTGACCGAGCGAGGTGGCGCAGTGGTTAGCACACTGGACTCGCATTCGGGAGGACGACGGTTCAATCCCGTCTCCGGCCATCCTGATTTAGGTTTTCCGTGATTTCCCTAAATCGTTTCAGGCAAATGCCGGGATGGTTCATTTGAAAGGGCACGGCCGATTTCCTTCCCAATCCTTCCCTAACCCGAGCTTGCGCTCCGTCTCTAATGACCGCGTTGTCGACGGGACGTTAAACACTAACCACCACCACCACCTCTTCATCTACTGTTCATGATATGGACCCTGACTTTCAAGATACTGTTTTAAAGTGATGTGAGGACATTTAAGGAAGTGATACAGTATCAAATAGTGAGAATGAAATTAACAATGAACTTATTTCACAATAGGAACAGTGCAAAAGTGAAGAAGAATTTCTTTTTCCACCTGTCACATGTGAATTCCTTGAATGAAGCTGTGATGAAAGTGATGAAGATGGAAATGTAAAGACTGAAACATTAGCTAAAGGTTCTGCTAGAAATATTTTTGTTTGAAACAAATATCACTGGTCTTTGATGCCTCTTCCAACAATGGTCAATGACATTATTTTACGGCACGTTGTACATAAGGGAGTGTGAGGGTTCTCTCCTTTTTGGTGTGATCTTCTTACTTGTTTTGGAGGGATACTGCCTTCCAGCACACTTTTCCTGTGAGGTGACTACTAATATGTAGTAACAAGTGCTGGTAGGTTCACAATGAGGGTTTTTCATTCCAATTAAAAACTGGTTTAACTTCCAAATGACAATAACTTCTTACAGGCAATAACAAGCACACACTCTCATTATGGTTGTGATTCAGATTTAGTTCTGCAGTATACATAGATGTCCCTAGTTACCAAGTCCACACTCACAGAACTTCGCCATGATGGAACTCCATGGCACGCCACACTGTTCTGCAGACTCTGAGCCCCTGCCTGCTCTGACATCATGAGCAGCTATCTGGTTCCCCCAAAATATCTCCAGCATAAATCACTACACCAATCCAAACATAACCTAATTTCCTTTCACATATAACTATTATTTCCTGGAGTACATGGCTTTGCTCAGGGAATTGATATGTGACTGTGTGGTAACTGGAATAAAAGGATAAACTTTTAAGTATAAGAGGTAAAAAAAATATTGAAGACATATTCTAACTCTTTACAATACTTGTTAAAGTATAAGAGGTAATTTTTTTTATTGATAACATGCTGTAACTATTTACAATACTTGTTTATAAATAATGTTTTTCATTTTTGTTATCTAGGGTATATATGTACAAGTTTCAAATTTCCTACTTGAGAGCAAACTATGCATAGTTGACTGTGTGAGAAGCAAGAATCTTTGAGGTTGATGCTGTATATTTTAAAGTTCGTCCTTGTGATTTGTTGATAGTCGAACTGTTGGCTAATTTAACTGGAAACTGCAGTCTTTTAAACTGGAATGGCAGTTCAGTAGAGATCAGTGAAATTCTGGGTATAAATAGAGCGTGTCCTATGTAGTTTTCAATCATAAGTTCAGCTTTGATGATTGTACTCGATACCTGTTTGACGATCAACCTTGTTTCATTACATAGTTTTAGTGAGTTGAGTTTTCTGAGTAGTGTGATTGGAGATCCAGTTTTAAGTCAAAAGCAGGGTAATGGCATTCCCAGTACTTTTGAGTTTTCTGAGTAGTGTGACTGGAAATCGAGTTCTAAGTCAAAAGCAATGTAATGGCATTCCTGGTACTTGCAAAGAGTTTAGAAATTCTGTAGGGAAGTTAACACTTTCTTCTACATTTACCATCAAGTCGATCAATTTGTATATTCTCTCTTCACTGGGAATTTTTGATCGAATGTTAAAGTTGATATCATAGACAATATTATTTTTAGTTGTCAAAATTGCCCTTTGAAGTAGCCAGTCTGTATTGGTATAGTTGTGAACGATTTTTGGATAAATTTGGTCAATGAGTTCATTTTCAGCAATGGCTATGTTGCAGAAATCGTTGCTAAGTTTGATGATGCCAGTTATCTGGTTAGCAGGATAAGTGCCTTTGCCTATTTGTAAAAGTTATTGAGCAAAATGTGCTGTTGTTTCATCTGTTGATACTTCAAATCTCATATTTTTTCTTAGTCACAGTATTTGTATGTGTGACAAGAGATGCGATTTTTTTAAACATGCATTAATCTCATTTGCTGGTGTTGGCTTGGAGATAACTGGAAGTGTTTGTTGAAAATGTCCTGAGAGTGGGAGTAGAGCTCCTCCAATCACTTCAAAGTGTCCTTGCAAGTCTTGTAATGTTCTGTCCATGGATTTATTTGATTTTTTATGTGCCATTGCGCATTCGTTCCAGAAGATAATTTTAGCTTGCTTTAGAAGTTCACCCCATCAAGATGCTCTTGAGATTTTACATACCAGGAATTATTCTTTGGCTATATTCAATGGTAGTTGGAGGAGAGAATGGGCAGTTTGTCCTCCTTTCACAACTATGGTCGCAATGCTGGATGATGCCATGGGAACTGGGATGTGTTGTTTAGCATGCATTTTGGCCAGGAATAGATTTATTACAAACATTTTCCCAGTGTGGCCTGGTGTGACAAATCAAATAATTCTGCCAGATTGTTATTGATCTGATCCGTGATAACTTTGTAAATTTCCTTGTGATTGTCATTTGGGAGTGGTTTGTTGTGAGCAATGTATTGAAGTAGTTCATTGATGATGTAGTTTTTTTCTTTGTAATTTTGATGTTTAGCATACTGAGAGCATCTTTTTGTGGTGCTTGCATCCCAAATTGTATTAGGGTCTGGTTGCTTATTGCTAAACATTTATTTTTCTAGATGAGTGAGTGTTTCAGTGAAGATGTCATCATTGAATTTGATGGTCAGTTCAGGATGAGCTTGCCAGATTTGATACAGTATATCATCACTCACACTCTCTTTAAAGCAGTCCAATAGCTGTTTTGGATTCAATGGGTTACATGTGGTTAGAGTTCTGGCGAATTTGTTTCTCATTTGTTCAGCTCAGGCTGTGAGTGAGGTTTCTTGTAGTGTTAATTCCGAGTGGTTGTCATTTTTCAGTAGACCTAAGCATTGACATGCTTCTCTGCACGTCTGTCATAGGTAACATTCAACAGTCTCAAGATCTATGAAACATGTTGGTCCCCATATTTGATGTACCAACATCCAGAGATAAGTAGTAGGGCAAGGTTCGTGTGGCCCCACTTTCCATTGTTGCCAAATTTATTCAAGATGGCGGCGATGACATCATCCAAGATGGCGGCATGAGGACTTGGCAACAGAGCATGACGTCATGCAAGATGGCGGATTTTGGTGGGAAAATAGGCCAATTGTGCTACATCCATTAACCTAACCCCTATTAAAAAAAAAGGAGGGAATTTTGAATTTTGGCGGGAAAATAGCCCAATTGTGCGATGTCCACTAACCTAAGCCTCCAGAAGAAAAAATGACATGACATTTGGATTCCAACACGAAAATGCATGCAAAAACTGTACTTATCTTTATTATTACTGATTATCATTTATTAACATTCACTATCATTTATTATTATTTAAATAGACCAATTGGGCTATGTCCACCAACCTAAGCCTCCAGAAAAAATAGGCACCAAATTCAAATTCCAACAGGATAATGCATGCAAAACCGTACTTCTCTTTTATTATTATTATTCATTATTATTGATTATCATTTATTAACATTCATTATCATTTATTATAATTTATTATCATGTACTATTCTTTATTATCATTTATTATTACTTATTATCATCTATTATTATTGATTATCATTTATTGTTATTTATTATTATTGACCAGCCTCCACTAGAAAATTCCCTCCAAATTCAAATTCCAATACGATAATGGCTGCAAAACCTTACTTTTGTTTATTATTCATTATCATTTATTAACATTCATTATCATTCATTGTCATTTATTATCATTCATTATCATTTATTATTCTTCATTATCATTTATTATAATAGGCCTACCTCCATTAGAAATATGCGCCAAAATGCAACACGATAATGTCTCGAAAACTGGCATTTATTTTTCTAGATGAGTGAGTGTTTCAGTGAAGATGTCATCATTGAATTTGATGGTCAGTTCAGGATGAGCTTGCCAGATTTGATACAGTATATCATCACTCACACTCTCTTTAAAGCAGTCCAATAGCTGTTTTGGATTCAATGGGTTACATGTGGTTAGAGTTCTGGCGAATTTGTTTCTCATTTGTTCAGCTCAGGCTGTGAGTGAGGTTTCTTGTAGTGTTAATTCCGAGTGGTTGTCATTTTTCAGTAGACCTAAGCATTGACATGCTTCTCTGCACGTCTGTCATAGGTAACATTCAACAGTCTCAAGATCTATGAAACATGTTGGTCCCCATATTTGATGTACCAACATCCAGAGATAAGTAGTAGGGCAAGGTTCGTGTGGCCCCACTTTCCATTGTTGCCAAATTTATTCAAGATGGCGGCGATGACATCATCCAAGATGGCGGCATGAGGACTTGGCAACAGAGCATGACGTCATGCAAGATGGCGGATTTTGGCGGGAAAATAGGCCAATTGTGCTACATCCATTAACCTATTTATTATTATCATTTATTATTTATTCAAGATGTCCGATTTTCTCGGCGAGAAAGCCATTTTCCTTGCATCCATAACAAAAATCTATCACAAGTTCAAATCCCAACACCATAATTGATCACATGTACAAACTTTCTCTGTCACTTATCTTTTTTTCACTGGTAGCCTATCCTAATCGCGTCAAATAATAAACCTCACTTATAGTAACGTAACTCATGTCCTTTAATTTTGCAGGGGGGAAGGGACTAAAGACTTTATTTCTAGCAGTACGGTCATCACTTGTTCTCCAAAACACACCGAGCTAGGTGGCACAGTGGTTAGACACTGGACTCGCATTTGGGGGGAAGGACGATTCAATCCCGCGTCCGGCCATCCTGATTTAGGTTTTCCGTGATTTCCCTAAATCGTACCAGGCAAACGCCGGGATGGTTCCTTTCAAAGGGCATGGCCGACTTCCTTCCCCGTCCTTCTCTAACCCGATGAGACCGATGACCTCGCTGTCTGGTCCCCTTCCCCAAAACAACCAACCAACCAACCATCTCCAACACAGTCAGCACACACATCTTTGATATCGCAGTGCAGTCGCCATGACGTCCGCGCTTCAACTGAATTAGTTCAAATCCTCGCCACCCCCTTGCCAGTGTGCGGAGACACTGTCGACGCCTGTCACCTGAGGCGGCCGCCCGCGCTGGACTGCCGGTACGCTGGGGGGCGAGCCCAGCGATCGCTCCCACATCGTAAACATGTTTTCGCTGGACACGCTGGAACTTGCCAAGTTTGACATCACAGCGGTCCGTTGTCCGCTCACCATGTATATTAGTCGCCTCCGCACGTTTCCCGCTAAAATTGTCTGCCTCGGAGCTGAATCACACAATGGTCGGCCATTCCCTGCCACACTTTTGGCGCCAAAGTTGTTTTCCTGGGCACATTCAAACCTGTCGATGCCGACCGCTCACCATCCACCACATGTCCTTGTGCGAGCGAGAACGCAGTGCTACACTTTTGGCGGCAAAGTTTGCTCTACACTGGAATCCCCCATGACTATATAACAGCGTGTTTGGTCTGCACTAGAATGCTCGCTAATCGACTCTCTCTCGCATGCGTGTAATAACTGTACAATCGCTGCGCCGCCACCCTGCTTATGTCACACACAGCCTCCATACACATCACAGACATAGTCTTCTGTAAATACCTAAGTACTTAATTCCATTTCGTTTTTTAATCATATTAAATAATTCAATTTACAATTTCATATACATATGCAAAGGTGTTCAACTACCTAATTTCAACTACTTTTGTGACCAGACAGCTACCTCTTCTTAGGAACCAGCGCCGAGTTTGAATTATGGCAGTAAAGAAAGGTCACTTCTGCTTTCTCTACCAACCTAACAAAATTGTTGGAAATAAAGGGCACTTTTACTAACCTCAGCCACCCGACCGCCGCGTCCTCCTAGGAACCAGCGCCAAGTTTGAAATCTGCCATTAAACAAAGCTCACTGGCGCTTCCGCCACCAACCTAAGAAAATTGTTGCAAACCAAGCTCATCACCACTAAACTAAGCCACCAGCACTCAACCTCTCTGTACACGTTTCAGGTAAAAGGACTCACCCTGCACTAGGCCCATGGATGGAGGAACCAATTTACTTTATTTAGAAATGGAGTATATGTATCACACCGACATGTTCCGCACCATATAGACCTGCAAAACACTCCTACATAACTCATTTATTATGCTCTAGACACACGCTTGCTAATTGTAAACAGTTAAAAATAACTCATAGCACAGCCTACAGACATGCGAACCGTAAATAATGCAAAACATTTACGTCCAAATAGCCAAACGACTGCTAATTTTCGGAAATAATTTCAGTGCATAGGCTGATGGGCGGAGGAACGAGTGTACTTTATTTATTTGCGACACATCTTTTTGAAACTTTTACTTCTCATAGGTTTAGATATGTAAGGCTGACCTAAGGCATGTTCTGAACTCCAGTAGTGCACTACACTTGGCAACACAACCACACCAATCAAGATATTCATTCGAATCCAGACCTGTAACTCCTCTACAGATAAATTTGTTCAGTTATATGTCGACTCACTCACAGTCTGACCAGATTGGCGCTATTACGCAAAAACAGCTCAGACTGCGCTGTGCTCCTCAGGGAACTAAGGAAGGACTCTCTATGTATTTCAAGCCCTTTTATTTAGTAGTGGAGTATATTTGTCACAAAACACCCGCACTGATCCGACTGTGGTCATCTGACACAGCCCACAAACACGTAAACAGCTCCTAATTTCACCACACAATAGCAAACAGCTCTTAAATAATGCAGTACACAATATCAGCAGACAGGCTCTGTACTCTTAAACTCTCCAAATAAAGCACAGCACAGTGCAGAGACATGCTCACAAAATAGTGCAACAGACGCGCCCAAACACCCAGAGCTGTCAAACTGAACAAAAGTCTCTGCTCGGCCTCCCCCCAAACATGACATCAACACAGTCGCATTCGCGCCTAACACTGGAGAAACTGATATCGCCTATGTGCCTTAGATTATGCTCCAAGGCAGGCCCAGGCCGCGCGCGCTTGTGTCCGGTCGGCTGGGGGAGGGCGTTCCAGAGCCTTCACTCAAGTTCAGCTTCCAAGCGCTCGTGACAGCCGACCAGAAAGGGCACTCTCATCTGACACACGTGAAAGCTACATTGTTCTTCTCATGTTTACCACGGGCGTCTCAGATCTGGACCTGCCTTCACGCCTATTGTCAGAATAGTACATAGCTCGTGGACACACATGAATAACGCCGCTGCGGTGTATTGATTGACAACACACACGTACCCAATCATAATTTTACTACACACTATAGCAAACTGCTTCTAAATAATTCCTCACACAGATGTGTAGATATGCTTAGTACTCGTAAACTCTCCTAATAACGCATAGCAGAGCCTACAGATCCGCTTGCAAAATAACTCAGCAGACGTGTGCACGTACCCCCCACTCTGCACCCTGCCCACAGGATTGTGAAGTCACCTATCTGTCTGATTTCAGGCCTCGCACAGCCCTGCTCGCCTTCCGCAAGCATGGGTTGGCGCGGTCAAGGTGCTCGTCAGCGGTCAAAGCAAACACGTACTCCGTCCAGGACCGCGATAAGTCACAATCCCGAGCTGCGACCACCGAACGCGAGTGAAAGTCAACTTTATATCAACGTAGCATAATTCCAAAGCGCAGCCTTCATACGCTATACACATCATAGCAGCACATATCTTTACGTCCTGTGACACACTGCGCATTGCTCCTCACACAACATTACACGGCCCTTTAACTAAACATAACTACGCATCCCTGCTCTCGCCTCGTCGCATGACCAGCCACCTAAAACCTTCTCAATATTATTCTTACTTTACAACATTAAAAAAAAATAGGATCTAATTTTCACCTCCCACCGCACCTAACCTCACACCCGTCCCACCATCAACATACGCAAACGTCCTCAACCCTATCTTGACACTCATATATCACCCCACAAACCATGTCAATCAATCAATTTACCATTCTCATCCCCTCTTTACGAATCACAAACATAGCCTCTATCTAAATACCAATCAACTCATCTTTCTCGCACTTTCAACAGTAAAATTAATTTTACACACGCACAGAAATACCAAACGCAATTAAAGAGTCAAACTTTTATACAGAGCATCAAGCACATACGAAGCTCACACCAATATTCAATGCTTTGTCCATATTTACCACCTCCACCTTGAATTAAATATTATTACCATTGCCACAACATTCTGCCAGCGCTCGATTTGTACCTATTTTTCCGCTCTTAACTGTTGTCACTAGCGGTCGAATATCATTATCTATAGATTGCATAAATTTCCACATAAAAAAAATCTCGTCCCACCGTTTAGAGAGTCCTATATCTGAACACATAACATCATTCAACTATCACTTGCTCTTATCTAATAACTCATCCATCAGGCCTGGGGGCAAGGTCACCCCTTTCTTTCTTTCTTTCAGCAGCAGACAGCTATTTTTTTACAGTGGTAGCTAAATTGCGCCATCAACTTAACATCACCATTCGCGAAACATATCTTCAAATACGTAAACTCAATTACACAGCAGTCCAGCTGTCGACATGATCTTCAATACTACAGTTCTTAATCCAATAACCACCGAAACAAGTACTAAATGCTCAAACTAATCCCATAGCGCCTTACAAAGTGAGTGTCTGAGCGCCGCCCGCGGCATGTCAAAGCCACATAGTTGTCCATCTAAACAGCTGTCCACTCAGCTCCCAGACCAGAATGCTAAAGTGGGCTCTCTCTATACCTGCTCTCCAGCTATTGTCTAATGACATACAGTGCACAAATGGATTCCTGAATAGCGGAGATCTCTATCTCCGCCCTGCATCTCCAACAGGACATGTAAATAGTGTCTCCCCCAGCCAGCGAACCCGACGTCATTCACCCTTTGCTGACAATTTCCACTCACAAATCTTAAACACGCGCATATATAAAACCATATTCACTCGTGCCAAAACTCACTTAATAATAAAAAAGCATTCTCCTTTTCTAAGCATAGATGAGTATGCATTTATCTTCACCCATCTGATCTCTGCAATTTAAGTCGGAGAAAGACATATCTGTTACCTTCTGCAACCTATCTATAAATAGAACGATCTCAGTTACTACAACAGGACCTTGTTTTGGCCATTCGCCGGAAATGCACGCAATGTTGTACACCTCAACCTAGGTAGAGGTACAACAGATCCTCAACACCCTATCATCTTTATCCTCTACCATCAATCAGTGAAAAAGTCACAAAGGCACCAATGCGATCCCCCTCCAGCATGGACAAACGGAATTCACAATACTCCCCCCCGAATAACTCAGAGTGTGACCATCCAAGAATTCCTAACAGCTCACCAAGTCCGACACCTCAAACTACAGATGCCTGTATGAACAAGATCATATCAAATACACACACGCTGCAGAGACCGCTTTAAAGTTTGATCACCCATACTCTAAGTGAATGTGAAGCTGCTTCTGCCCTTGTTCAAATAGTGTTTTCAAACACGCTTTTGCACACTGCCAAGCGCTTCGTCTTTCTGCAACGACTTCGAAGTCAGTGTCTGATTCTAAACAGACATTAACATGGACTGATGCACGGCCTCTCACAGGAAACTATACCTTGCACCTTGTAAATCATATTCTTACAGACGATAGTATAACGTTGAATGATATTAAATAAAGAGCAGCCACAACACAAGGAAACTAGAAGAGCCTGCTGGCGTTGTAGCGACTTCCCTCGAAAGTGATTGACGACCCCTACATTTAAACTCGTATGTGACAGTGACCAAATAGTTTATAACTCTGCGTTCCATTTCTAGTGATTGTTCATTTTTGCACACAGGTACGGGATCACCGTTTTCTGTGCTAGCAACCCCGGAAGTTGCGGTCCATCAACCAAAATTTGTCCCCCAACTCAAGCAAGCATTGTCAGTCAATCATTATGTTGTACCCGATGCACAGATGCAATGGATAAGGCACCACCGATCTACTGTAATATTATCCATCACAGCTGATATCGCAAAAAATTTTACAGTAAGTCCAACAATAGCCAATCATGTGACAGCTTGTTTTCTTAATTTCAGTATCATAGTTAAACCATACATCCTCTACTTTGCAAGTATCATTGCGAACATTCGTAGATGACTGCTCAGCACGTCCATTCACACTTAATTCTCGAACACATAAAGATCATATTATACCAGACAATGCTATACATATTTCTAAGACCTGGCGCATAGTACTCGATCAATCTCTCTGCGTATGGCAGTCACAGAGCTATCTAGTCCTCTTACGTTAAAAGATTATCCTCACCTCGGCATTGACCAACCTACCCCACAACATTTCTACCCAATTATTCCTCGACCGAGCAGACGAATACAGCTACACTCCACCTCTCTTGACTGAATAGAGCTTTCCTAGTCCTAACCCCTCCAAGTGCACCACATTTCTCTAAATGTAACCAAGTCTTGGAGCTTAGCACACCATATCGATCTATAGTAACAGATCTCATTGCCCTGACAAATGCACAAACACTAATATTCAACCCAAAAGGCACAACCTTATACTGGTAACATTGTCCTTCAAACAGGAATGCTGTATACTTTCTGGATTCTGCCCCTTTAAACTTCTGTAATAATTCTTCAATGTTTTCTGGCCTGTCACTCTCCGGTAAAACAACCTTATTCAATGCCCTAGCGTCTAAAACCAGCCCAACTGAGCCATCCTTCTTAGGTATTACAACCAATGGGTTATTGTATACACTAACAGCCTTTTCAATTAGCCCCCAAACGAGCATTTTCTGTATCAAGTCTCGAACGGCTTCCTTATGCACTTCTGGAAAAATGTGCATCTTCTTTCACGGTTAAATAGCATTCGTAATTTCGAACTAATCCAGGCTGACCTGAAAATACCTCATAATGTTTATTTAAAATTTGTCTTAAATCGTCCTTTTGTATATCACTTAATTCAGTAAGTTCCATTAGTTTTTCCTCTATGCTGATTCTGACATTTTCTAGTTCAGAAGGAACCACTTCCTCCCTTTCACGATATTCACTATAGCCATCAATTAAATTAGCACTCCTACAGAGACGAATTGGAATGTCACTCTGTTCATTGTATACATCCGGTCTTTTTCTAATAAATGGAATAATTACAGGTTTTCCTTTCATTCTTATAATTATATCATTAGTACTAAAATTAACTCAACCTTCATACTTATGCAGGAAATCAGCACCTACCATCATTTCCACACTTAGGCACATTAATAATTAAAAATTTTCATTTCAATTTGTACACCACTTAAAGTAACTGGTAACAATATTTCCTGTTTTACCCCTTTTTTACTTATACCTGTGGCCACTACAATTTTTACTCCACTAATGAGCATTATAACTATTTGTTTACTCTTTGGGAGAGCATTTACAAAATTCTGTATACAGCAAACATTTCCGAACTGAAATCAATTAGACAAGGAACGTTTTCTCCAAACACAATTACTTCAATAATCGGCTGGCCCCCATACTCTCTTCTAATTACAGATTCAGGTTATTCTAACAAATCTTGCACTACTTCTTGTCTGTCAAAACCTACCTGTTCAGTGGAAAGTACAGTTAGCTTAAATGAATCACGTTTTACTTCATTTAATGTGGTGGCATTTACTATCCGATCCACTATAGACAAATCAAAACACTTCTCTAACATTTCACCCTCCGTTACCATTTCTGTTTGTGCAACCCTGTTCAAGGTGTTGTCAGAATTACTTAAATTACCCCCTTCTTCTCCTTCTGATTCTTCTTCCTCACTTTCTGTAATTATTTGATTCAACCTATTCACCACCTCCTCAATGTATTTTCTTAGTATTACTTCCACCGTTTACAGGTAGCTTCTCATTTGTTTCGTAGCACAGATTCAACCCCACCTCCTCATCTTAGTCTCCAATCGCAGTACTTAGTTCCCCTTTAAGATGGTTCCGGTTTTCCTTACTATTACTCTCTTCTGCCCTCCTGAATACGTTACCATTACTTTCTAAACACTGTTTAACATGAGCTTTCTTTACAAATGGTTTCGCCAGTGGGTTTAATTGGTAATGCTTCTGTCTGCGAATACCAGCGTCCTCGCCGACTCTTAACAGTTTTCCTGCCATGTGTTGTTGCCTCTGACGTTCCTTCCACCTGACAGTAGATGCTCATCCGTTATGTCTTCAGCTCACAGCTGATTGCAATCAAAATACTGTACTTTGTCAGTGTACCTGCCTCCAGCATTACCTCCTCTTCCTCTGTACCTACTACGGTAACCATTACCTCTTTGTATCTATTTACATTGACTTCTGTCCTACTGTCATTATGTGTTACGGTAGGTCTATATTCCCTTCTGTTATTTTCTTCCTCTTTCAAAATGTTTTCGACCCTCTCAAGATAGTGAAGATATCTGTCAATGTCATCCCTGGGTGCAGAAATTATTTTATTCCCCCAGTACAATGGCAACTTATTTTCTATGCCCATGATTATCTGTCATATCTCAACTTTTGAATTTAAATATGACAGTGTAGACACCGACTTTTGCACAAATCTTTTAATGCTATCTTTCTTAGGATCATATTTCTCCCCTGACCAAAACTTAATCAAAACTTCTATTTGCTTTCTCTTACCCCAATATTCTTCAAAGAATGTCTGCTTAAATTCCACTAGACTGTCGTATTTATCTGAAGCTAAGTTACCCCAAATTCTAGCTTCCCCTACTAGACTAGAAGTAATGAAACGGATTTTTTGTTTATCGTTCCACACTTTAGGTAACACATCTTTAAGTCACTGCAGAATTCTTTCGGATGCACATTCTTGTCTGGATCAAATATCAGAAATTGGCAATGCGGTACATAGGCAATTTCTGTAGATTCCACAACACCATTAGACATCACACAAGCATTATGGCTGTCACCATTCTGTTCAACTTTTATTAGTCTACTATCATGGTTACCTAATTGTTCATTCACACTAGTTCTAAACTGAGTAATGTTAGTTTCTAGGTTAGTGAGTTTACTAGCCACTTGTGCTCGAAACTTTGTACATAAGTCTTTCCCTTTTTTAATTTTTCTTCCTAAGACAGCATGGTTAACCTCATGGTAATTTTCTACACTTTGTAGGTGTTCATGAATTTTGCCCACTTCTGAATTGGCATATTCTTTGAACTGTTTGCTATTCTCAGCAAGCTGCTTAATCTGGGAAGTTAGTTCACTTTCCACTGTTACAATTGCAGCATTACATTCTTGCCTGACCTGATTAACATCTCTCTTAATATTATTACCAAACAGAGACAGGCCATTTTTCCACAATTCCCTCAAATTCTAAATTTTATTTTCCATTTTGGATTCCATTTCTACAACCTCACTATGTAACTCATTTATATCCAAACCTATTTTATTCATTTTAGTATTAATGTCAGAGCTTATTGAAGATTTAATTTCTGAACCCATTTGACTCATTTTACTATTAAAATCTGATCCCATTTCTTTCATATGCTGGAGAATATTTGTAAACATATCTGGAACACTGTTTTCTGGTTCGTCAGCAATTGACACTGGTTCCTGTTTGGTTTTATGAATAGCTACGAGCAAATATTTAATACCAGCTCCTTCCGTGCTCAAACCATTTCCTTGACCAGAATTTGAAGGTAATGACTCAGGCAAAACACTGTCATTTGCTTATGATACATCAAAACTGAAGTTACCTATCATGTAATTATCTACATAGTCTACATCACCTAAACCTACCTTTAGATTTTCACTTACTAGTTTCTGATTACTTTCTGCCATGATGCAAAGTTTTTTGACACACAAACAAACAATGAAGCAGAACACTTATCTTTGATCTTGTCCGGTTAACTGCTCAGTGAGACGAATCTGCGGGTCCGAACTCCAGGCTCAGCATACTAGTACAGAATACGGGTCTCTGCTTCCGCCATGTCTCTTAACTGCTCCGTCCGTCTTCTTTACTGTAGTAGCACTGCACTGGTCAATCTTCCATTCTCAGCACATCGCCTGCTGCAGCACACTGTCCATTGTTCTCCCTGCTGTTGCCGAAGTCTGTCGCATCATTCAACCTATTGCCGCATTTTCGATGCACATTCAACTGCGCACATGTCTACTGTCCTACAGTCAATTCCTTTTTCCACATGCATGTGACTTCTTCATGGCTCAAGTCCCAATACCTTGCTTCTTTTAATAACTTCCGATCTAACGAACTTTAATATTTTCAGATTTTCCTGCGCAATCAGCACCAATTGCGAAGGAACTGTCTCTGAGTTTCACTGTCACTGAAGCAAGCTGCAAATTGATATTCACCTAGCTCAGACCAGCGCCTGCTCAGTGACCCTTCACTCTGCAACGTAGATACTTACAAGGTGATGAAAAAGCAGCGTTGGTGAAAACAGCAGCTAATATTTACAATTACTGAGGCCATGTAAATCTCGTTATGATTGTTCCTGTAAATATTCACAATAAATTTTCGGGTGGAGAACGGAGTCCTGATCTTCATTGAAAGTTCGGAAATTTGGTAAAAGTAGGTTTTATTTTCTTTGCTTGAACATATGTAATCAGCCCACATTTAGTATGCAAAACTGCTATTATAAAATCCCAGTTAATGTCACACATAAAGCTGCAGGAATTCTCCTAAGTCCATTTCGAAAATAATCACGCAAATATACAGTCACTTTCTACACATAACATTGGTTTCTTACATAAGTCATTCAGTGGATTTCTTTTACAAAGATTGCTCACTGAATATATTCTGTAGTAGAACACAGAACATGGCCACGTGGAATTTTCTAACCCAACAAGTCACACACATATATCTCCCAAACAAAATATCCCACAACTCTCAAACTTTTACAAAACGTTTGTAGCAACAAAAGCTACCATTTCGAATCCATATGAATGTGAAGCAAGGAACATTTCTTCATATTCCACATTTTATGGACGGATACATTTAACATGACCTTCGCATCTGAAAAGCTAGGTCACGACTCCTCCCTTCCAGCTACTGATGCAACCTAAGTATCTCTCTGTGCATGGGAACTATACTGACTTCCGATTGGCTGTTCGAAAAGGCTGGCCAATCCAATCACATCTTCTAAATCTTACTCACGCCAAAACTGGTCTGAGCCAATCAATACATCAGATTCATTGGTGTCACTTCGACAAGCACATTATTACTATAATGTTTAGTAATTGAAACTAAACGAAAATTAATCTTGAGATAACTTTAGAAAACTGATTATTTCAATACCGTATTCCTGGATGCTCTATTACATAAGCAAACACACATAAACATATGCTATCCGCCAGTTAGGGGGACTTACAATTTTCATGGCACCCTGGTGGCGTAACACTTGCTAGTTATGTAAGGTATATTACTGTATAAATTTGAAATTTGATGGAAGTCTGGCATACGCACTCACATCCAATCTCATTGACTCTCACCTAACACGAAATATAAATATTAACTTTTAAACTGTTATTTTCATTATGAAAGAAAAATTATTGAAAGTTTAGAATTGTAAATTTTTATAAAATAAATCGGCACACTGAGAGTACTATTACTGTTTTCAAATAACAAAAGAAATATAAACTATTATGGAACAAAACAGATAATATTTAACATAGTTATTTAGTTTCTTAGGTGAGGTGAATAATTGGACTCTAAACGTGGCACAGGAAAGTATTCCCACGCTCGGCCAGATGGCCGGGTGGCTGGTGACGCAATCGGCACGCCACAAGTCGGCCACCGCTGGATGCTACTATACTGCAGGCTTCCAATACAGTTTGTCATAATGTAACAAAACTTATGCAAAATGGCGGTCGTGGATTAATCGGCGACGCTACAGTAGGGACGTTGACGTATAGTAATGTTTTCACGAATGAATCTATTTGATATGGTTGGTAAGAAGCTGTTAATGTTGTCTTCTGAGGCGCTTCACTTCCATTCTCCAAATATACTGCTAAATGTTGCACAGTTGGTTCGTGTTCATGTATGATAAATCCTAAAATCTGTAATGCTGCTTCACTAGCATTGATGTCTCTTTCATTTGGCAGATGAGGATCTCATCATTGCTGTTTTATTGTTCGCTGTCTTTGCCTATTTGAAATACTGTCATGTCACTGCCTTTGTTCACATACGTACAGACATATATGAAGGATTTCACTGAATTGCAGTATTCTATGTTTATGTGTGCTTGGAACATTCTTGAAAGTACTCTGTTGTAGAAGTTCCTTGCAGAGTGGAGGAGTGGCCATGTATGTAAAAAACAGTATTTCATTTAAGTCCATAGACATATCATGGCACTGCTCTGGACAGATATTTGAATGGTGTGCAGGTTCAGTTGAATTTTGTGAAACTAAACTTCTAATTGTTGTTGTTTATAGACCTTCTAACTGTTGTTGTTGATCATAGACCTTCTAACTCCTTATTCAGAGCATTTCTGCTGAATATAGAGAGGGTTCTTGCTTCACTTTATAGGAAGTACCAGAAATTAGTTATATGTGGTGACTTCAATATTAATTTTGTACATGATTGTGAAAGGAAAAGGATTTCTAAACTCATATGATCTGATGCAGATTGTGGTTTTTCCAACTAGGGTGCAGAGGAACAGTAAGCACAGCCATAGATATTATTTTTATTCATTCTTCATTACTAGATGGGCATTCTGGTAGTAAAAGGATGATTGGCCTATCAGACCATGATGCACAAATTTTACCACTTAAAGGTTTTTGTACTCCAACAACTGTTATATGTAATTACAAACTATGTAGAAAAGCTAATCCAGTAGCAATAGAGAGTTTTTTAAACCTTGCTAAGGAACAAGAGTGGTAGGATGTTTGTAGTGCCAATTACATAGATGACAAATATAATGCTTTCCTAATACATTTCTCATGTTATTTGGAAGTTGCTTTCCATTAAAATGTTCTAAACAGGGTATTAGCAGTAAAAGGCAGCCTGGGTGGTTGACTAATGGGATAAGGATATCATGTAGAAAAAAGTGGGAATTGTATCAAAATGTCAGAAGTAGCCATAATCGAGCTACAGTACCCCATTACAAACAATATTATAAGCTGCTTAAAAATGTTATTAGTAAGGCAAAGAGTATGTGGTATGCAAACAGAATAGCTAATTCACAGGACAAAGTTAAAACCAGGAAGCATTTGGTCAGCAGCAAAAGGCTGCTGATGTAAAGTCAGTTCGTAGTAAAAATATTTCTGTTACTAATAAGTCAGATATATGCACAGTATTAAACAATGACTTTCTGAGAATTTCTGGTGAATTAAATAAAAACCTAGTGTCTATAGGGAATCATATAACTCTCTTGGCAACTGCCTTTCCAAGGCTGATGTCTGAAATACTCCTCTGTGATACAGACAATGGGGAGATTGAGTCAATAATTAAATCACTGAAGACTATGAACTCTCATGGATATGACGGAGTGCCTAACAGAACATTAAAGCACTGTGCTGCACATGTTAGCCGTGTACTTCGCCATATTTGTAATTTTTCCTTCAAGTATGGTCAGTTACCTGAATGATTAAAGTACTCAGTAGTAAAGCCACTTTATAAAAAGGGAGAAAGGGATAACATAGACAATTGTAGACCTATTTCAATGCCATTAGTGTTTGCTAAAGTTGTAGAAAAGGTTGTGCATGTAAGGAGAATTGATCATTTTATATCACATAATTTGCTATCACATGTACAGTTTGGCTTTAGAAGTCGTTTAACAACTGAAAATGCTATATTCTCGTTGCTCTGTGATGTACTGGATGGATTAAACAAAAGGTGTCGAATGCTAGACATATTTTTTAATTTAACTAAGGTGCTTGATTGTGTTGACCACAAAATATTACTCCAGCAGTTAGACCAAACGAGATGCGGGGAATAGCTCACAACTGGTTCACCTCTTACTTTAACAACAAACAGCAAAAGGTCATTATTTGCAGTGTTGCTGCAATGTGGGGTCTGAGTGGGGTAAGGTCAAATGGGGGGATGCCTCAGGGATCAGTGTTGAGTCCACTCCTGTTCCTTATTTATAAAAAGGATATGTCCTTTAGTATTACAGGTAATTCAAAAGTATTTCTTTTTTTTGATGACACGAGCTTGGTAGTAAAGAATGTTGTGTGCAACATTGGCCCCATTTCAAATAGTGCGGTTCATGACATATGTTCAAGACTTGTAGAAAATAAACTAATGCTAAATCACAGTAAGACTCAGTTTTTACAGTTTCTGACACACTATTCAACATAACCTGGCGGTTTATTTTTACAGAATGGCCAAATGATTAATGAAACTGAACGGTTTAAATTTGTATGTGTTCGGATAGATAGTAGACTTTCATGGAAAGCCCTTGTTCAGGATCTTGATCAAAGACTTAATGCTGCCATCTTTACTATTCAAATAGTATCTGAAGTAAGTGATCATTTCACATGAAAATTAGTCTACTTTGCTTATTTTCAGTCACTTGTGTCATTTGGTATAATATTTTGGGGTAACTCTTCCCACTCTAAAATGCTATTTTTGGCTCAGTAATGGGCGATTTGGCAATAAGTGGTGTAAGTTCACAAACCTCTTGTTGAACCATGTTCATTAGTCTGGATATTTTGGCATTGCCCTCTCAATATATATATTCTTTTCTCTCCTTAATTGTTAACAATATCAACTTATTCGCAAAAATTACCAGCTTTAACTCGGTTAATACTCGGCAGAAATCGGATCTGCTTTAGGGTTGCACTTTCTTAACTCTTGTGCAGGAGGGTGTGGAGTATACTGCTGCATCCATTTTCGGTAAGCTACCACAAGAATTCAAAATATTGTAGCAGTAATCCACATACTTTCAAATCGAAACTGAAGAGTTTCCTAGTCAGTTGAGGAGTCCCTTGAAAAATTAAGCTGATTCTTATGTTATATTGTTGATCGCGTCTACTTAAATTTATGGCCTGACGTTTTTTGGGTTCATAAACATTTTATTTCTTCTTTTATCACTTCTATGCTGGAATTACATGCACTGACATGTTCCATGACCTTGGAGATTTGCTCTTCAATTTGGGCCTACGGAAATAGATGTGTAAATAGATAAATATACAGTATGATATTACCTATTGATTACCTGTTTTAAGTTCGTTGCTCTCCTGTATTCGTATTTTTGCTGTGAAGCAACTGTTTTTGGGGAATAGTCTTCTGTATTTGGGATAGCCACCCACTCCTTTTTGTGTATCATCCAAGCATTGTTTTAAGTATTTTTGTGTACATTTTCCATCACTCTTACATGTCAAATTGTGGTTCATGGTCCATGAATCATGTTTTTCACTACAATGTCATACAGCATTGAGAAATTCAGCTTGATGATTTTCGCAGTACCCATGGGACTAATTCTGTCATACAGCTATTGGAGATTGCGTGAGTGAGGCAGTCTGCATTTTTGCCATTTGATTGCGTACATAGGGCAGCTAACAGTTCCAAAGATGTGATATTTTGTGATGACTTCAGTAAATCTCATTTGTAATTGTCTGTTTGATGTTGGGTCGATATATGCAAGCTTATCTGTATGTTAGTTGTTCTTTGATTTCTGGCCATCTACATCTACATGACTACTCTGCAATTCACATTTAAGTGCTTGGCAGAGGGTTCATCGAACCACAATCATACTATCTCTCTACCATTCCACTCCCGAACAGCGCGCTGGAAAAACGAACACCTAAACCTTTCTGTTCGAGCTCTGATTTCTCTTATTTTATTTTGATGATCATTCCTACCTATGTAGGTTGGGCTCAACAAAATATTTTCGCATTCGGAAGAGAAAGTTGGTGACTGAAATTTCGTAAATAGATCTCGCCGCAACGATAAACGTCTTTGCTTTAATGACTTCCATCCCAACTCGCGTATCGTATCTGCCACACTCTCTCCCCTATTACGTGATAATACAAAACGAGCTGCCCTTTTTTGCACCCTTTCGATGTCCTCCGTCAATCCCACCTGGTAAGGATCCCACACTGCGCAGCAATATTCTAACAGAGGACGAACGAGTGTAGTGTAAGCTGTCTCTTTAGTGGACTTGTTGCATCTTCTAAGTGTCCAGCCAATGAAACACAACCTTTGACTCGCCTTCCCCACAATATTATCTATGTGGGCTTTCCAACTGAAGTTGTTCGTAATTTTAACATCCAGGTACTTAGTTGAATTGACAGCGTTGAGAATTGTACTATTTATCGAGTAATCGAATTCCAACGGATTTATTTTGGAGCTCATGTGGATCACCTCATACTTTTCGTTATTTAGCGTCAACTGCCACCTGCCACACCGTATAGCAATCTTTTCTAAATCGCTTTGCAACTGATACTGGTCTTCGGATGACCTTACTAGACAGATTGTCACCCAGGTCATTTATATAGATCAGGAACAGCAGAGGTCCCAGGACGCTTCCCTGGGGAACACCTGATATCACTTCAGTTTTACTGGATGATTTGCCGTCTATTACTACGAACTGCGACCTTCCTGACAGGAAATCACGAATCCAGCCGCACAACTGAGACGATACCCCATAGGCCCGCAGCTTGATAAGAAGTCGCTTGTGAGGAACGGTGTCAAAAGCTTTCCGGAAATCCAGAAGTACGGAATCAACCTGAGATCCCCTGTCGATAGCGGCCATTACTTCGTGCGAATAAAGAGCTAGCTGCGTTGCACAAGAACGATGTTTTCTGAAACCATGCTGATTACGTATCAATAGATCGTTCCCTTCGAGGTGATTCATAATGTTTGAATACAATGTATGCTCCAAAACTCTACTGCAAACCGACGTCAATGATATAGGTCTGTAGTCCGATGGATTACTCCTACTACCCTTCTTAAACACTGGTGCGACCTACGCAATTTTCCAATCTGTAGGTACAGATCTATCGGTGAGCGAGCGGTTGTATATGATTGCTAAGTAGGGAGCTATTGTATCAGCGTAATCTGAAAGGAACCTAATCGGTATACAATCTGGACCTGAAGACTTGCCCGTATCAAGCGATTTGAGTTGCTTCACAACCCCTAAGGTATCTACTTCTAAGAAACTCATGCTAGCAGCTGTTTGTGTTTCAAATTCTGGAATATTCCATTCGTCTTCCCTGGTGAAGGAATTTCGGAAAACCGCGTTCAATAACTCCGCTTTAGCGGCACAGTCGTCGGTAACAGTACCATCGGCACTGCGCAGCGAAGGTATTGACTGCGTCTTGCCGCTTGTTTACTTTACATACGACCAGAATTTCTTCGGAATTTCTACGAAATTTCGAGACAATGTTTCGTTGTGGAACCTATTGAAAACATCTCGCATTGAAGTCCGTGCCAAATTTCGCGCGTCTGTAAATTTTAGCCAATCTTCGGGATTTCGCGTTCTTCTGAACTTCGCATGCCTTCTCCGTTGCCTCTGTAACAGCGTTCGGACCTGTTTTGTGTACCATTGGAGATCAGTTCCATCCCTTACCAGTTTATGAGGTATGAATCTCTCAATTGCTGTTGCATCTGTATCTTTGAATTTGAGCCACATCTCGTCTACATTTGCACAGTTAGTTCGGAAGGAATGGAGATTGTCTCTTAGGAAAGCTTCTAGTCACACTTTATCCGCTTTTTCAAATAAAATTATTTTGCGTTTGTTTCTGGTGGATTTGGAAGAAACGGTATTGATCCTAGCTACAGCGACCTTGTGATCACTAATCCCTGTATCAGTCATGATGCTCTCTATTAGCTCTGGATTGTTTGTGGCCAAGAGGTCAAGTGTGTTTTCGCAACCATTTACAATTCGCGTGGGTTCGTGGACTAACTGCTCGAAATAATTTTCGGAGAAAGCATGTAGGACAATCTCAGAAGATGTTTTCTGCCTACCACCGGTTTTGAACAAGTAATTTTGCCATCATATCGAGGGAAGGCTGAAGTCCCCACCAACTATAACCTTATGAGTGGGGTATTTATTTGTTACGAGACTCAAATTTTCTCTGAACTGTTCAGCAACTATAACATCGGAGTCTGGGGGTCAGTAGAAGGAGCCAATTACTAACTTAGTTCGGCTGTTAAGTATAACCTCCACCCATACCAATTCGCACTGAGTATCTGCTTCGACTTCACTACAAGATAAACCACTACTGACAGACACAAACACCCCACCACCAATTCTGCCTAATCTATCTTTCCTGAACACCGTCTGAGACTTCGTAAAAATTTCTGCAGAACTTATTTCAGGCTTTAGCCAGCTTTCTGTACCTATAACGATTTCAGCTTCTGTGCTTTCTGTTAACGCTTGTAGCTCAGGGACTTTCCCAGCACAACTACAACAATTTACAACTACAATTCCGACTGTTCCTTGATCCAAGCACGTCCTGTATTTGCCATGCACCCTTTGAGATTGCAGCCCACCTCGTAGTTTCCCGAGGCCTTCTAACCTAAAAAACCACCCAGTCCACGCCACACAGCCTCCGCTACCCGTGTAGCCGCCAGCTGAGTGTAGTGAACTCCTGACCTATTCAGAGGAACCCAAAACCCCACCACCCTATGGCGCAAGTCAAGGAATCTGCAGCCACACGGTCGCAAAACCGTCTGAGCCTCTGATTCAGACCCTCCACCCAGCTCCGCACCAAAGGTCCGCAGTCAGTTCTGTCAACGATGCTGCAGATGGTGAGCTCTGCCTTCATCTCGTAAGCAAGACTGGCAGCCTTAACCAAATCAGATAGCCGCTGGAATCCAGAGAGAATTTCCTCAGATCCAAAGCGATAAACGTCATTAGTGCCAATATGTGCCACCACCTGCAGCTGGCTGCACCCTGTGCTCTTCATGGCATCCGGGAGGACCCTTTCCACATCAGGAATGACTCCACCCGGAATGCACACGGAGTGCACACTGGATTTCTTCCCCTCCATAGCCGCCATATTCCTAAGGGGCCTCATTACGTGCCTAACATTGGAGCTCCCATCTACCAATAAACCCACCCTCTGCGATTGCCTGGACCTTGAAGGCTGAGAATGATCCTCTGAAACAGGGCAGGCAGCTACATCTGGCTCAGCCAGAGACAGTGCCTGAAACCTGTTTGTCAGACGCACCGGGGAGGCTTTGTGATCAGCCTCCGGGGACGTCTTTCGCTGGCTGCCACGCCTTGGAACGACCTCCCAATCAACCACAGGCGAGAGCTCAGGCCCACTGTGGACAGCAACCGGGGAAACCACAGATGCAGACCGATCTGGGGACAGACGGGACGAGGTTGACTTCCCCGTGATACCCAAGTCCGGCTCCCCACAGTGGTGCCCATTGGCAACAGACTCAAGCTGCGCGACCGAAGTCAGCGCTGCTTGCAGCTGTAAGCGAAGGGATGCCAACTCAGCCCTCATCCGAACACAGCAATCACAGTCCCTGTCCATTCTAATCGATGTTGAACAACAATTACTGAAACACGAGTCCGTGCCTAGATAACGCAAGGGAAACATGCAAAGAATGTATGAACTAACCTGTACAAATGCCTAACGACTGCGCTACAATCTGCCTGAATTTACGATTACAGTAACTAAAACTCGAAATTACACCTCCTATACGAAACTCACACGCAGTTTAAGTTAGAATCTACGAAGTAAACACTAAAGCGCGATGCTACAACTCTCAAATACTATAATACGCTCGAAATTTATGAATTAAACAATGCAAGTACCCAAAAACACGCAAAGAAATTAAGAATTAAACTATGTAACAAGTAAGTAAGCTAAGAGTATACGACTTGCTGCTGGCAGCTGCTTATCCAACGGCGGCAGGGAGCACACTGGCTGTGAGCAACCGACACTGGCCGTTCAAAACAAAAACAGAAGCCAGACGACTACGCGAATTTACACTATTCAGGTACTAAAGCGCGATGCTACAACTCTCAAATACTATAATACGCCCGAAATTTATGAATTAAGCAATGAAAGTACCCAAAAACATGCAGAGAAATTAAGAATTAAACTATGTAAGAAATAAGTAAGCTAAGTGTATACGATTTGCTGCTGGCAGCTGCTTATCCAACGGCGGCAGGGAGCACACTCGTTGCATGTGAATGCATGTGAATGCTATGAAGAGGTCAGGTCATTCATATTTTCTTACATAGCTCATGGCATCTTGAGTGAATTCATGCATATGTCTTGGACTTCTTATGTATGATGAGGGTAAGATTACCATTGTTCCAATGTCATCAATGTTTCTGACATTTATGATTGAGTGTCGAACGTGGATGTATTCCTTCATCCATATTTTCTTTTGATTTAGTCTTATGCAAAGCAACCATTCCATTTCAATTTTTGGCATACATATCTACTAGGAATTGCTGGAATAAACAGTGAGTGTTGAGAATGGGATTATGTTTCATTGTCTTTGACCACTATGCAGTAAGCATAGAACTCCTTGGAAGTGACTTTTTTGTTTGTTTATTCTGTAACTTAGATTAGTAATTTTCAAATTTCACGTTTGTTTTGAGAGTAAGGAGACAGTCGCAACGTAGTAAAATTATAAAAAGTTATTTTCAACAATTTTAATAATTACAGGGGGTGTGAGGCGTAGCGCCTTCGCATCGCTCCTGTCACTTGTTAGGGTGATATCGTTATAGGCATGCGCGCCGCGCTGCAGTGTGTTAAGAAACATTGTGGCAGTTCTGGAACACAGATTGAAGATTAATTCCTTTGAGTTTTGGGGGAATGGTTTGATATGTAGCACATCCCCCAGTGATGTACAACAATGCTGTCATGGCTGTTTTGGCTATTTTCTCTTCATGCTGACTTCTTCTCCAAAAAGGTCCATTTAAAAATGCAAGTCTTTGTCAGATGCAGAGATTAGTACATGCCATGATAGGAGAATGAAACTTGTGAATTCCACATATTATAACTTTTAATTAACTCAGTATTAGCAGAGTGCAAGTACATACAAGTACATACATCTCCATCATATCAGCTCAAAAGACCGACAGGCACTGAGATAGGTGAAAAAAGAAAAAAAGAAGAAAAAAGAAAACGTGATTGAGGTACATAAAAAATTGATAGCACCGCTTTCAATTTTCTGTCACCTTACTCAGATATAATCATAATTCACTACGATATCTTTGGCTCAAATAAGAATCATTACAAATTTATTTATTTATATGTGTAGGCCACTTAAAGAACCTAAGGATATGTCCCCTACCCCTCCCTCACTCTGTACTGCATGATCTATCTCACTGGATGTCAGTACACAGTGGTGGTGCATTACACCATTCTCACCTTTTTTGGACGTTAAACTCTTGATGTTTGGGTATGGAGGCCTTTATTTTTGGCCAAGTTTACCTTGTTTACTCACATAACACGTCATTACATAATATAGATACCTAATTTTGTTTAATGTACACTACATAAATTATTACTTCTACTATTTACAAAAATTTTTAAGGGTTGCATCAACAGCCACATTTGAATTCAGAGCCTGCAATTTAATTATTGAAATCTAACTGCTGCTACTGCACCATTGTCCGGAGCATGTACCTTATGAGATGTATGCTGCATGTGTACTTGAGTTTGTTAACGCTAGCATGTACCTTATGAGACGTATGCTGCATGTGTACTTGAGTTTGTTAACGCTGTAGTTAAGTTGAGTTGTCCATGAGTGTGCTACAATTTCACTTATTCACCCAAAGCCAATAAAAGTGGTAATCTAGAATCAGATTTTCACTCTGCAGTGGAGTGTGCGCTGATATGAAACTTCCTGGCAGATTAAAACTGTGTGCCGGACCGAGACTCGAATTTGGGACCTTTGCCCTTCGTGGGCAAGTGCTCTACCAACTGAGCTACCTGAGCATGACTCACGCCCCGTCCTCACAGCTTTACTTCCGCCAGTACCTCGTCTCCTACCTTCCAAACTTTACAGAAGCTCTCCTGTGAACCATGCAGGACTAGCACGTTTGAAAGAAAGGAGCCATGTCTCCGCAATATCCTTTCTTTCGGGAGTGCTAGTCCTGCATGGTTTACAGGAGAGCTTCTGTAAAGTTTGGAAGGTAGGAGACGAGGTACTGGCGGAAGTAAAGCTATGAGGACAGGGCATGAGTCGTGCTTGGGTAGCTCAGTTGGTAGAGCACTTGCCCGCGAAAGGCAAAGGTCCAGAGTTCGAGTCTGGGTCCGGCACATAGTTTTAATCCGCCAGGAAGTTTCAAAGTGGTCATCTGGTGGTGCAATTTGGGGTGCTGGGGCTTGTGCATAGTGGAACCACCGAAGCTCTGGCAAGGAGGTTCATCATTTACGACCCAGGCATTTGTTCCTGTCATAATCCTCGTTTCAGTGGTTGAACCAGACTCACGCCATCAGCATCCCAAACGCACTTGAATGAGATCAAGGTAAGTCTCCAATGCCTTTATTCGTTTCCATACCCTCTCTGTGGTAGAATGTCTTGTCGATATCCAAGCACACTGAGGATATAAATGTTTAATACAGCCCATCTCTGGCACAAGCTTTTTGTGCGAACACATGGAATTATGGGTTACATACCTTCACAAAATGTTTGTAGCACATTTAGAATTATTAGTCTACATATGCAGTCCTGGAAAACATATTCATCTCTACATTGCATCACACAGATAGTTTTTACATTTCATCATTGTTGTGATAATCTAAGTGTTTACATTTAAAAATCTATCTGCCCTAGTCTCCAACTCGTCCCTGCACACTACCAGCAGCACTTTACTGTGCATTTCTTACACTGTACACATACAGTTTCATGTGGCATTTACATTTCTTTGGATAAATATTGTACAAAAATTTACATAAACACTGTATAGAACTCGAACAATGGAAAATCCAGGATGAAATGTAACACTATCATGAAAAGGATAATTGCTACTCACCATATGGCGGAGATGCTGAAAGGCACAGCAAAAGATGTCAGAAAGTTAGCTTTCGACCAATAAGGCATTTATCAAAAATAGGCAATACACACACACACACACACACACACACACACACACACACACACACACACTCATGCAAATTGCAGGGAGAGTTCCCACCTGTGTAGTTTGGAAAAGCTGGTGTTGGTGGGAAGGATCCAGATGGCACAGGCTATGAAGCAGTCATTGAAATGAAGAACATCATGTTGGGTGCTGCTATCCCTCCACCTTCCGACATCACCCCTCACCCATCTCCCCCACCCTCTGTTTAACCTCCTGGTTGCATCTATCTGCCCTAGTCTCCAACTCGTCCCTGCACACTACCAGCAGCACTTTACTGTTCCACCACCCCTACACTCCAATCCCTCTTCCTCCACCCCCCCTCCTGCCCTTCGTCTAACCTCGTGATGCACCTCGCTACCCTACACCCCACCTTGTCCCTGCACTCGCACAGCAGCACGTTACTGTTCTGCCAGCCCTATGCTACTATTCCTCCGCCTCCCCACCCCACCACCACCCCCTCTCCCCCACTCTCTGCTTAACGTCCCGGTTGCACCTAGCTACCCTACTCTCCAAATCGTCCCTGCACACTCCCAGCAACAAATTAGCATGTCCCACACCTACCGTGCTATCCTTCCTCCTTCCTGCCCCAGTGCTATTCTGACACCCATGGGACCTACACAATATCCTCGTCCATCCCTACACGACCCCTGCTCCCAACCCCTTGCCACTTGGCTCATATGCCTGTCACAGACCCAGATGCAAGACTTGTCCCATACATCCTCCCACCACCACCTACTCCAGTCCCACCCCAAACATCAACTATCTCATCAAAGGCAGGGCTGCCTGTGAAACCAGTCATGTGATCTGCAAGCTAAGCTGCAACCACTTTGGTGCATTCTGCGTGGGCATGACATCTAACAAGTCGTCTGTCCACATGAATGATCACTGACAAACTGTGGCCAAGAAACAACTGGACCACCCTGTTGCAGTATTCACATTTTTAGTGCCTCAAGAATTTCGGAGTAAATTTGTATTTCCACCATCTCAAACACACGTTAATTTAGAGATAAGTGTGGTAAAGTGGAACTACCATAGGCATTTGAGAAGTTCGTGCAAAGTCTGAGAGATGGCACCACCGGCACGTATCGAGGTCATGTTTAGTTAGTAGCATCTCTGGAAAGAATGCACACCAAGTTTCAGCCATATTGGTCTATTTATTTGTGCTTAGCATTCGTGTGAATCAAGGAAGTCGAGTAATTGTCAAAAAATGGGTGAAAAAGAATTTTGTGTGGTGATTAAAAATTACTATATAAAAGGCAAAACGCCTCAGGAGCTAAAGAGAAGCTTGATAAACATTACGATGAATCTGCCCCTTTGATTAGAACAGTTTATAAGTCGTTTCAAAATTTTCAGGGTGGCCATATGGGCACAAGTGATGCTGAACGTCTGGATGCCCTGTGGAGGTTACGACTCCAGAAATCATTGATAAAATCCATGATATTGTGATGGATGACAGAAGAGTTAAGGTGCATGAGATTGCTAGTGCTGTGGGGATCTCGAATGAATGGGTACATAATATTTTGCATAAACATTTGGACATGAAAAAATCGATCCGCAAGATGGGTTCCGCGATTGCTCACACTTCACCAAAAACGGAATCGTGTCAAGTGTTGCAAAGATGGTTTACGGCTGTTCAGTAAGAATCCACAGGACTTTAACCATCGTTTCGTCACCGAGGATGAAACATGAATACATTACTACACTCCTGAGACCAAACAACTATCTAAACAATGGGTTACCAACGGAGAATCTGCACCAAGAAAGGCGAAGACCATTCCTTCAGCTGGAAAGGTTATGGGCAACTGTCTTTTGGGATTCAGAAGGGGTAATCCTCATCGACTATCTGGAAAAGGGTAAAACTATTACAGGTGCATATTTTTCATTGTTATTGGACCGTATGAAAACCGAGCTGCAAGAAAAACGCCGGCGATTGGACCGCAAAAAAGTCCTTTTAAATCATGACAATGCAACAGCAAACACCTCAGCAGTTGTGGTCGAAAAATTATTGGAAATAGGATTCCAGCTTGTTTCACATCCCCCCTATTCTCCAGATGTGGCTCCCTTGGACTACTATTTGTTCGCCAATTTGAAGAAATGGCTGGCGGGACAAAGATTTTATTGAAACGAGGAGGTGATTGCAGCAAGTAACAGCTATTTTGCAGACTTGGACAATTCCCATTATTCAGAAGGGATCAACAAATTAGAAAAGCGTTGGACGAAGTGTGTAAGTGTAAAAGGAATCTATGTTGAAAAATAAAAAGGTGTACCCCAAACACGTATGTAGTTTTTATTTTTGCACGGACTTTTCAAACGCCCCTCATATGTCTACTGCCCCACAATTACGTGTGTGCAGGACAGACATGTATCAGATGGTTGATCGACGCGAGCAGGTAGTCGACGAGCCTGCCTAAGAAGTTACATGTCCCGCTCAAGGAATAAACGCTTTGTACTCTGTGCGACAGCAAAACATTATTGTGTGAACATTTGAAGGTTGTTGAAAGAAAAGAAGGGACTTTTATTCATTCATTCTCTTACTTACTGTCGTAAGGTATGGACAGTTGTCTTGTTACATCTACATCTACATCTACATACATACTCCGAAATCCACCATATGGTGCGTGGCGGAGGGCACCTCTTACCACAACTAGCATCTTCTCTCCCTGTTCCACTACCAAACAGAACGAGGGAAAAATGACTGCCCATATTCCTCTGTACGAGTCCTAATCTCTCTTATTTTATCTTTGTGGTCTTTCCGCGAAATATAAGTTGGCGGCAGTAAAATTGTACTGCAGTCAGCCTCAAATGATGGTTCTCTAAATTTCCTCAGTAGCGGTTCACGAAAAGAACAGCTCCTTTCCTCCAGAGGCTCCCACCCGAGTTCCTGAAGCATTTCCGTAACAGTCGCATGATGATCAAACTTACCAGTAACAAATCTAGTAGCCCACCTCTGAATTGCTTCTATGTCCTCCCTCAATCCGACCTGATAGGGATCCCAAACGCTCGAGCAGTACTCAAGACTAGGTCGTATTAGTGTTTTATAAGAGGCCTCCTTTACAGACGAACCACATCTTCCCAAAATTCTACCAAAGAACCGAAGACGACTATCCGCCGTCCCCACAACTGCCATTACATGCTTGTCCCACTTCATATTGCTCTGCAATGTTTTGCCCAAATATTTAATCGACGTGACTGTGTCAAGCGGTACACGACTAAGGGAGTATTCAAACATTATGGGATTCTTTTTCCTATTCATCTGCATTAATTTACATTTATATATATTTACAGTCACTCAACGACGACACCTTCCCGTACACCACAGCATCATCAGCAAACAGCCGCATATTGCTATCCACCCAATCCAAAAGATTATTTATGTAGATAGAAAACAACAGCGGACCTACCACACTTCCCTGGGGCACTCCAGATGATACCCTCACCTCCGATGAACACTCACCATCGAGGACAACGTACTGTGTTCTATTATGTAACTTGTTAAACTTGAGAGATTTACAGACTGCATATATAGAAAGATGATTGTAATAGCTTCTGTTGGACAGGAAGTTTTCGAGCTTGCGGGAAATGTTTAGTGTATGAAAACTATTATGTGTTATGAAAATACAGTGAGATGGAGTTCAAAGTATTCTCAAGTGTACCAAGTTATTTAAAAGTATAGAAAATTCCTCCAAAGTAGCATCTTTTCTTTGGAGAAGAAACTGGGCCGAATATCGCAGCCGGTTATCCTGAAGAAGATTGGTGAAGAAACTCCAAGTAAGTTTGACAGCCAAGGGGGAGAGTGAGTCCTGGACACCAGTACCACACTGCCACCCTTAATTACCGGAAATGCCACAACGTGGCGACCAAAGTGAGCATAACACGAAAAGGACGAATTTTTTTGAAGAAGATTGAGATAAGAAAAATTTGAGAGTTTCCATAGCAGCACATCATAATGAGATGAAAAAATTCGTCTGCAAGATTAGATCAAGAAGATTTTGTTGTGGGGAGGAAACAATCTTCACACACGCAGTAACCAGCCGACGCCGACGCAGTATCACGCCATCGTTGCTTGTTGCCGTTTGAGTTGCTGACTTTGTACCTGCCGATGCTGACACTGACCCTGTGACCAACGTGTGACGCTGCCAGTGCCCATATGGTTTGCCAGTGCTGTTCCTACACCTCATCGACGCAGCACAATCCTACGCTGGGTGAGCTCAAGATAATAACTATTTGAATGTAAACTAGGGTGGTCATTATTTACAGAGGTGATTTTTTTGATGATCACAAGAATAAAAAACTTAAAACTATGGAGAAGGAACAACAACCTACAACAACTGCAGAACCAGCCATGGCAATGACGGTGAACAAAGACATGCCAGATTTGTCTGAAGTAATAAACTTAGTCAAAGTTCAAAGTATTCAATTAAATGCAGTAAATACACAATTGAACACCAAATTAGATGCTCAGAATGCTTCGTTAAATGAAAAACTCGAAGCGCAGGTTGAAGCTTTTGAAAAACTAGAAGCATAGGGTGAAGCTTTAAATTCTAAATTTGAGGTGATAAATGATAAAGTGGAAAATTTATGAGTAGATTTAAAGAATGAATTAAGTAATTCTTTAACAGTACAAATGAATCAAACGTTTATGGACTTTAAGCAAAGACAGGAGGAGTAATTACAGCATTTGGCCAAGAAACTAGAATTTGACATTGAAGATAAGTGTAGTTAGGTAGAGTCGGAGTTTAATGAAAAATTAGGATCATTTCAAAATGTGTGTAACGTTACATTCGATGCAGTGAAACAAAGGCTACATACTTTAAATGATTCCATCGAAAGACAAGACAAACTGATCCCTATTGTCCAATCGCAAATTGCAGGGGCCAACACTCATGTAGATGCGGTAGAAAGAAATTTCAAGGAAAAGCTAGTAACCTCAAACACCATAAATATGAGCAGTCTGGAGGAATAAGTAGAGGAATTACTCAACCGCAAAGTGGCCGAGAGGGTAAATTCAGATAACATTCCATCATGTTTAGAATCGGAACATGACGATACTATGAAAGGCATAGACGATTTGTTGAAGGAATTTAAACTTATCCTGAATAAAGTAGAGTAAGGGGTAGCTTCACAGAATTTAGTGTTGACTAGTGAAGTAGTAACAGATTTACAATGGGGAGCAAATTCTGGGCTTGTCAGACAATTGCCCAAATTTAAACCAGATGGAGATGTGCACCCAACCCATTTCTTAAAGCGATTTGATCAGACCTTACCAAAAATTGGGAAGATGCAAAAAAGATACAGTTTGCTATAGGCTACCTTTTAGGAGAGGCTTCCGAATGGGGCACTGTGAGTATAGAAAATTTCTCGTCTTGGGCAGACTTTCAGAGAAAGTTTAAGGAGAAATATTGGTCATCTAGTGCCCAGGAGAAGTGAATATCGGATTTATGGGACCAAAATATTACAGTAGTATGTGGGGTACAGTGAGAAAATATTTTGACTGGCATTTAACAAGAGCTAAATATTTAGATAAACCAATGGAGGGAGAGGGATTGGTACAAATTTTGATAACCTGATTACCCACTTACACTAGGAAAGATATATGATGTAGCGGGTGGAAGGTAGTAGAAGAGCTATTATGCTTTGTTGACGCACTTGATGCGATAAATAAAGACCGAAATGGGAATGTGCATCAGAATGAGAGTCTAAATTATAAGTGGGATAGGGGTAATGGAAATTATTAGAAAGGACATCCACCTTCGAATATAGGCCCAGTAGCTACACAAGAATTTGTACCTGGCCATAATAGGGCTCAAAATCGAAATGTCATACCAAGGTTTGAGGTTTGGTAACCAGCCAGCAATTACAAATAGTGAGGTAAACATAGGACAATTTGGACCCAGGGCTGGGGCCCAGGACGTAGAAATACCTAAAGAGGCCTACCTCATAATGAGTATGTTTCCTTTACCCATAAAGTACCAGCAAAAAAATGGTTGCTACTAGAAGAACCTAACGTAGCTACAATTAATCCACAACCTATTATAGTTGGAAAAGTAGATGATTCTGAATTTGACATATTTATTGATTCTGGTAGTTAAGTATCACTTATTTCTAGTGGATTCTTTAATACGTTAAGAACTAGCAATAACTTACCAGCATTAACAGTAACTGGAGTATATATATAATCGGTATAACTGGAACTAAAAGTAAGGTTGTTAAACACGAAACCCAAGCAACCTGTAACATCGGTGAGATTACGTCATGGCAAACATAGCTGGTGGCAGAAAATATTAATAGAGAGGTATTATTTGGCTTAGATTGGCTGTCAGAATTTAACGTTATATTGAATTTTTAATACAGCTGCTTTTATTTTGGACTCGCGGAAGATAAATATTGTATTAAGTTTCTAGCAGACAGTTATGTTGATAAACAAACAACTGAACACCAGAGTTTACGATTAACTACGACAGCTCAATTGTCACCAGAGATGGAAAACGTAAGTCATGCATCACAATGAGCTGACATACAGAATAAAGTAAATGAATCTCCAATATTAACCAAGAACTAGAAAGCAGATTTAGCCAAAATTCTATTAGAATACGAGATGGTATTTTCGGATACTCCAAGTAGTATTACTGACTACATATGTAAATTTAAGATCAAAGATGATACACCATTTTTCTGTAAACCATACCCAATACTGATGAGTTTAAAAGAAGTGGTTAAGGAGGATATAAATAAAATGGTAGATAATAAAATAATAGAATGCAGTACAAGCATTATAAATAATCCCTTGGTAGTTGCGAAAAAGGCTACAGGTGGAGTGCGGCTTGTACTGGATGTGCGCACCCTGAATAAACATATAGAAACCGAAAGAGATAGACCTGTGAACATCGATGAGTTATTATCCAAATTCGAGAAAGCACAGTACTTTAGCTCAATGGGCCTGACTCCTGGGTACTGGCAGATATGGTTACATCCAGATTCAAGGAAATGTACAGAATTCCTTTTTGATGGAAAAACATATCATTTTAATGTGTTACCATTTGGGTTAAATATCTTGGTATCAGTGTTTATACACATGCTGGACGAAGCAATAGGTAGAGAGTTATTACAGGATTTAATTATATATGTAGATGATATATTGATAATATCACCCACCTGGAAAGAGCATTGCCTAACCTTGGAGAAAACAATGAAAAAATTTAAAGAAAAAGGTATTACAGTAAAGTTGTCTAACTCACACTTTGCAAGGCAAAACTAAAATATTTGGGACATACCATAGGCCTACAAGAAATTAAGCCTGATCCAGAATGTATAAAGGCTATTAAGGAGCGTCTACTATCTAGATATATAAGACAATTGAAGGGATTTCTTGGAATGGCAGGGTATTATAGACATTATGTGCGAAGTCAAGAGTTGAACGACCCTCGACTTTTGCGTTTATTACGAAAGGGATACCATGGTGTTGGGGCCAAGAGGTACAGGCAGCATTTGAAAAGCAAAGCGAGCTCTATCAGAATCACCGATACTGCACCATCTGGTAATGGGTGAACCATTTAAGATTTCAGCCAATGCATCAGACTATGCTATATCTGCAGAGCTGTTCCAAGGTGAATGGGGGTTAAACAGTATAGACCATAGGCCAATATCTTTTGCCAGACGGAGTCTCAGCAAACATGAATTAAATTATATGGCAATGGTAAAGGAATTATTAGCCATAGTATGGAGTACACAAAAATTCCAAACACTGATATGGGGGTCCGAAATATATGTCTATGCAAATCACCAAGCTCTGTCGTTTCTAATGAATAGCTAATTACTAAATAGTAGACTGATGTGGTGGATGGCGTTTCTTCAAGAGTATGACATTAAGATCCATTATGCAAAGGGTTTGGAGAAGGTTGTACCCGATGCTTTGTCTGAGCTACCAGTAGGCAAGAAAGAACTAAAGCGTTCAGAAGGACCTGGCGTAATCTTTACGATTAATTTTCTAACATTAGGATATTCATGCAACAAAGTACAAGAGATAGCTCAGAAAGTTACAGAGAACATCCAACATGATCCTTACATTATGGATATCTTCGCTATGTGCGTTAGAAAATCGCTACTGCCTAGTCAAGAGGGAAGATGGAAGATTGTGCGATATAATCTGTTCTGGAGAGACAGTAAGACAATGAAATGTTGGCGTTTATGTATACAAAGTGTAGTGGAAGCCGAGTTAGTGTGGTACATTCATAAGGGTTATGGACATTTCGGTATAAAGAAATGCACTGCACATATGAATAAGTTCTATTACTTTAAAAAGCTGGGACATAAAGTGGCATTAATCATTAAGATTTGTGAGATTTGTCAGAAAGTAAAAGAGGATAACTCTCACGTTAAATATAAGATGTATCCAATTATTCATAAAGTGTTACACAAATTAACCGCTTCAGATTTCTTTGGGCCAATTCCAAAAGGAGGAGGAGGAGTGGCCTACATTTTTGTCCTCATAGAGTGTTGGTCGAAGTATGTTAAATTCTATCCCATTAAAACACCAAACACAAACAGTAATAAATTGTCTACAACAATACTTTCTTGAAGTAGGCGAACCAAAACGATTTATTTCTGACAATGGACCCCAGTTTACTAGTAACGAGTATAAAGAATTTTTAGCATGGGAAGGGATTCGTCAAATACTAATATCCAACCATAATCCTTCTTCTAGCCCATGTGAGAGAGTTATGAAGGAAATTGGGATATTATGCTGCACTTACTGCCATGAAAGCCACACATCATGGGCGACAAAAATTAAAGATTTGTAGCTTATTATAAATGAATTGCCACACTTATCGACTGGACTAACACCTTTGGAAGTGACAGGTAAACTCTTTATAGGTGAACCACTTCTTAAATATTTTATGTGGCCCGAACAACCTACTACTCATGACCAACTGAAATCAAATGGTAGTTTCTAAGAACTTAGTTAAGAGAGTACAACGAGTAAGTAGACATAATGAGAAGGCTATAGAACCTCAATATAAGGTAGATGATCTAGTCTTATTGAAACAACATCTTCAGAGCTCTGCCTTGAAGAAAGAAATGCATAAATTTTTTCAAAAGTATGTATGGCCTTACGAGTACATTTGCTAATCCACCCAAAAACCTATTTTAGTGGAGAATAAAAAGGAAAATATAATGTCAAAGGTATAAAGTGGTATATACCCCAGGGACATTAACATTCTGTATTAACAGACGGAGTGACGACCGTCAGTTCCTGAGTTGGGTTCAGTGTTACTTCCACATTAGTTTTCCTACACCGAATTCCCTTCAAATCTTCGACTATTCTGTAAGCTATTTGCAACCTCCTAAACTATCCTATCATATTAGTATTTAAGTGATGAATTACGTTATGACCAATTTAAGGAGTCACAGTAAACAGTGACCTCTAAGCATGAGGTAAAAACTTACAGAATAACATTCTAGGAGAAGATATAATATGATGACACTGTTTAAGAAGGGTGATACCTAGATGACATAAAATGAATATGAGTAGTATATTTAAGAACGATATAGTGTGATGTGACTAGCTGAACAACTATTTGATTATCGTGTATAATTTTCTATTTAGATTATTTTATACCTTTTGGTAAGGCATGATATGAATGGGGAGGATTTGTATCAATTTGAAAGGGGTGGGCAGTGGTGGTACACAATGTTAACACTACACACACACCACACCTTTCATATGACCCTCACAGACAAGTGTGACTGATTCTTCACCATTTGCCATTCCATAGGAGCTACTAAGATCTTCCTTCAGGGACTTCAAAGATGAAAGTGAGAATATCTTTTCTGCAGGAGACGTTTAACATCATACCTCCTCCAGCTTCTCACTCAAGTACCGGCGAATTGGGGATCCTGGGGAAGGGAGGGGGGCTGGGAAGGGTTTCCTGTCTTTGGGGCTATCTTCTTTCTCTTCTTCAATCTTAGCAACCATTTCTACTTTTTCCTTTCTTGCTTCTCTTTTGAGTACCAATCTATATTTCTCTCTGTCCATATGCATACACTTCTATTGCTAAAGTTCTTCTCAATTTCTGTGGGTTTCTATAACCTTCAACTTATTTTACATAAGCTGGCCGAAGAATCAGGCTACACGACTACCCATATGCACACACACACAGTGAAACACAAAGACACAAATAGTAAAGTTTAAGGTAATGTGAGAACCATCTGGTGTTGGAGGGGGAAAATCATGCGCTTAGTGATAGGTATGCACACATGGTTATGTGAGTTGATGGTTCCACATCACATAAAGGTATGTACAGTTATGTGAGTCGATGGTTCCACATCACATAAAGGTATGTACAGAAGAGTATGCATGGCTATTATGACGACATGTTTATACATGTAAGAACTAAGAGTATTCATGGTCATGTACAGGGATATTTATATAGGTAAGAACTGAGAGTATTCATGGTTATGTTGACAGTAATACATCATAGTAGGTGTACATTGGAGAAGGAGAACATGTTACAGCATATATTTAAGTGGACAGAATTGGTGTCAGTCTAACAACTATTCTAAAGAATCGTAGGATAATGGAAATATGTTTGGTTTTGTTTGATGACAGTCTAACAACTATATGATAATGGGACAAGTAGAGTATAGGTGAGAATATAGATGTATTAAATAATACTTCCAAGTGTGATAGCTACTGTAAACATAAGACTAAGTGTACTGAAATATTTTAAGTGAAAAAAAAAAAAAAAATATATATATATATATATATATATATATATATATATAATATTCCCACATATGGTATCTATTGAAAACTTAGGACTGGAAGAGAAATGGAGGACTCAAAGGGATTAAAGGAAGTATTATGAAGCGAGTGTGAGGGGTAAAGTAGGGTATTAATTTTTCCAGGAAGTTTTGAATCATAGTGTACATAAAGATGTATACTAGGGCAATGGACTATGTAGCCTACTCAGGAAGGATAAGGAGGGTGCACCCAGAATTGTTTGTACGGTAAAGGGCAGGTAGGCAGACCCAAGGAAGGCTGATCTATACTGTGTGGGCAGGGGCACCAAGAGAGGGATTGACCTGTACCGTACCTATTAGGAATTTGTTTAAGGAGGCATACCTACCAAAACGAAAGGATGTAGTACATTCATAGTGTCGACCACTGGGTAAGGTATAAGTACTGTGCCTAAAGGAAAAGGATAGTATCATGGCAAAAGTCACACATTTTGTAGAGATTATTCTGGTAAGTTTGAATTCTTGTTCCCACTCGCATTTTTATGTTTGTGTGAAGTTACATGGTTTGAAAAGAACACCTTTAATGTCCCAGAGTTCCTCCAGATTCTAATAAATAGTGCATAAATTCATACTTAGAGAAAATAGTACCCAAAGTAAGAGCAAATAACAGCATACGCTTGGGAAATGCACACTTGGAATTTCTGATTGGAAAGGGAACAAAAAGATCCTTGTCCTTACAAAGTTTAAATTGATCAAACGGTCTATGATAATAATAGTATTAAAATGGAAAAAGAATGGGAGTTATGTATGAAGTACACAACTGGTAAAAGGAAAACTGTTGGAACCATAAAGTAATGTTATACAAATACGATATTGGTATACATAATGAACAAGTATAAAATATCATGTGTTCCAGCTAAGGAGAGGGATATACAGTGCCTCTAGAATTTCGGGGTAAATTCTAGAGACACTCGTATTTCCACCGTCTCGAACACACATTATTTTAGAGGTAAGTGTGATAAAGTAGAACTATGTCTACTGCCCCACAACGATGCATGTGCAGAACGGACGTGTATTGGACGGATGATCGGTGCGAGAAGGTAGTCGCCGAGCCCACCTAAGAAGTTACACCTCCCACTCAAGGAATAAACACGTCGTACTCTGTGCAACAGCAAAACATTATTGTGTGAACATTTGAAGGTTGTTGAAAGAAAAGAAGGGACTTTTATTCATTCATTCTCTCACTTACTGTCGTAAGGTATGGACAGATGTCTTCTTAAACATGGAGAGACTTATAGACTATATTTATAGAAAGAGGATTGTAATAGCTTCTGTCGGACTGGAAGGTGCCGAGCTTACGGAAATTGTTTAGTGTATGAAAACTTATGTGTTATGAAAATACAGTGAGATTGAGTTCAAAGTATTCTCGAGTGTACCACGTTATTTAAAAGTATAGAAAATTCCTCCAGAGTAGCATCTATTCTTCGGAGAAGAAGCTGGGCAGAATATCGCAGCTGGCTATACTGAAAGAAGGTCGGCGAAGCTAGTTCGACAGCCAAGGGGGAGTGTGAGTCTTGCACACTAGTGCCACACTGCCGCCCTTAACAACCAGAAACCGCCAGAATTTCACTTTCAGAAAATCCTTGATGAGGCCCTATATTATGACCTTTACCACCAGTTTGTTCCCTAAAGTTGATTTATTAATTTTTTAAAGTGGGGTACTAATTTGGACGGCTGGTCACATTTTCACAGCACTTACCGCGTTGAGATAGTGACACTCTACAGTGAGACACAGCAATGACAGAATTTGAATAACCAGTTTTATTAACAGCACTCGTCTTCTATTCTTCTTCTTTGTTTTAAATTGTCAATTCTTTTTCCATTTTCTTTCTTTGGTATAAATTTTTATGATCGTGTAGAGGATGTCTGAGTTGCTTCTACAAAATCACGTGAATGCTGGTGGATTTTCTGGTGAATGATGCATATATTTTCCGTCATTTCAGTTCACAATACATTCAATATAACACACACAACTTCTACTCCCTCCTCGCACTTCTAATTCGTTTAACTAACTGAACGAAAACAATGATTTACTTCTAACATGTAGCAAAGAAATTACTACCATATATTGATCGGTTTACACAAAATCGTCTTAGGCACATAGATTTCATAAATAAAATACAAATAATTGCTTATCTTTTTTGAGAAGTTCATAATCATCATTATAATTACATTAATTGTTAACATTTACACATTTTTGCATAGCTATGTAGTAGTGGATTTTTTGCGTTCTCCAAGATCAGTTAGTACATTTATGTCACCGTAAATACACTCCTGGAAATGGAAAAAAGAACACACTGACACCGGTGTGTCAGTCCCACCATACTTGCTCTGGACACTGCGAGAGGGCTGTACAAGCAATGATCACACGCACGGCACAGCGGACACACCAGGAACCGCGGTGTTGGCCGTCGAATGGCGCTATACGGAGCTCCATCGCAGTCTTTAACACTGGTAGCATGCCACGACAGCGTGGACGTGAACCGTATGTGCAGTTGACGGACTTTGAGCGAGGGCGTATAGTGGGCATGCGGGAGGCCGGGTGGACGTATCGCCAAATTGCTCAACACGTGGGGCGTGAGGTCTCCACAGTACATCGATGTTGTCGCCAGTGGTCGGCGGATGGTGCACGTGCCCGTCGGCCTGGAACCGGACCGCAGCGACGCATGGATGCACGCCAAGACCGTAGGATCCTACGCAGTGCCGTAGGGGACCGCACCGCCACTTCCCAGCAAATTAGGGACACTGTTGCTCCTGGGGTATTGGCGAGGACCATTCGCAACCGTCTCCATGAAGCTGGGCTACGGTCCCGCACACCGTTAGGCCGTCTTCCGCTCACGCCCCAACATCGTGCAGCCCGCCTCCAGTGGTGTCGCGACAGGCGTGAATGGAGGGACGAATGGAGACGTGTCGTCTTCAGCGATGAGAGTCGCTTCTGCCTTGGTGCCAATGATGGTCGTATGCGTGTTTGGCGCCGTGCAGGTGAGCGCCACAATCAGGACTGCATACGACCGAGGCACACAGGGCCAACACCCGGCATCATGGTGTGGGGAGCGATCTCCTACACTGGCCGTACACCACTGGTGATCGTCGAGGGGACACTGAATAGTGCACGGTACATCCAAACCGTCATCGAACCTATCGTTCTACCATTCCTAGACCGGCAAGGGAACTTGCTGTTCCAACAGGACAATGCACGTCCGCGTGTATCCCGTGCCACCCAACGTGCTCTAGAAGGTGTAAGTCAACTATCCTGGCCAGCAAGATCTCCGGATCTGTCCCCCATTGAGCATGTTTGGGACTGGATGAAGCGTCGTCTCACGCGGTCTGCACGTCCAGCACGAACGCTGGTCCAACTGAGGCGCCAGGTGGAAATGGCATGGCAAGCCGTTCCGCAGGACTACATCCAGCATCTCTACGATCGTCTCCATGGGAGAATAGCAGCCTGCATAGCTGCGAAAGGTGGATATACACTGTACTAGTGCCGAGATTGTGCATGCTCTGTTGCCTGTGTCTATGTGCCTGTGGTTCTGTCAGTGTGCTCATGTGATGTATCTGACCCCAGGAATGTGTCAATAAAGTTTCCCCTTCCTGGGACAATGACCAGGAGTGTAATTTAATTACAACCTGCACAGCATTTCAGAGAACGACAATGCTCCCTGGTGCACAGCTACGAGCATTATTGATGCTGTCTCTCTGGGCATCTATACTCTGGCTAAAGCCTCTTCTGAACATGTGACAGACTTCTGACAGACCTCAAAAGATAGCTTAAGCAGCACTAGCCACCTGCCCCACCTCACCTGCCCCTCCTTCCTCCTTAATAACAACTCATCAAAGGCACCAGTTTCACAGCTCCCTCTTTGCCAAGTTGTGTGCCACATTTGGCATGAATAAGTTCCATATCACTGCTTATCACCCACAAAGCACTATTGATCCAGGAAAATGAACTTTATGCTTTGTGACACAAGTTATTTGATTTGACCAGTTCTGATCCACTGTTTACTACTTGTGTAGCTTGGTGTTATACATCAGTATCAATAAATGTTTGTATTGAGATATTCTGCTGGTTTTCTGTGTTTATCATCACCTTACGAGCAGAAATTCACAGGTATATCTTTGCAGTGCCTTAAATGCTCCACTGAATAATATATGACCTACTCTGTTCAGTACTCATATGTCTATAAGGTTAAATGGACATATACTTTATGTTTACAAAGCTACCGTTAGTCATGGAACTATGCAATTTGATAATTGTTATTCTAATTATACGAATGTATAGCTGAGATATTTTTAAGTACTTTATTACAGTAATATGAGATGTGATGCCTTTAATGTCGTTTCATGTAACAGCTGCATAGCTTAATGTTACACAATTTGTTACAAGTGTTTCTGTTCTTCTTTGGTACAGTGGACCTGAAGATGGTCTGATCATGGACAGAAATTGATCACCTGATGCAGCTGTGTAATATGTAATGCAGTTCTTAATATTTATTAAATCCACACAACACTACTTCCACAAAGGAAATACAAAAAACTCAAAAAATAAACATTTGCTCAGTTAACTTCATCCCATTATTGTAGTTGGTCATAGTGTTCCACCAAGTTACTTTGTTGAGAAAAGCTTACATAGGATACTCAACACCACTTCCACAAAAGAAATAAAAAAAAAATCAATAAATAAACATTAGCTCAGTTAACTTCATCCCATTATTTTAGTTAGTCATAGTGTTCCACCAAGTTACTTTGTTGACAAAAGCTTACGTAGGATACTGATGATGCAAAGCTGATAATTGATATTCCTGAATTTTAAATATTGCTGCTTCACAAGACTGTAGTAAAAAAAAAATTAAACGTTAAGTGATATGTGTTAGAAAAAAAGCTGCTAATTCAAGCTAGAGTGCTAATAACTGACACTGTTCTTTCACTGTTCACAGGTTGAAAGTTTTTTCACTAAATTGGAACTGTCGTTTGTGAATGCCACTGCATATATAAGACTCATTAAATGTACCTGTTATATTTACTTTTGCATATATTTAACTGCAGTTGTCCTGTATATAAAATCCTGTTTTGACGGGTGAGTTTCATTTTCACAATATTCCAGTATTGTAGATAAAGCTTGTTCACATAAGCTATGAACTTCCTGATACATTCTTTTGAAATACATTTACTACGTATACTTGTATTAACATGTTCCCAATATCAAGTCAGTTAAATGTTTGCATATGTCTTCATTATAGCTATATCCTTCAAATCTGTTAAGAAATCACTTTTCATTCATTCACAGGGTGTGTGTTGAAGAGGGCTGGTTGACGACGGCACTGGAAAATGATGTGGGAACAGAGGATCATCTGATCCTCTCATTATATTTTGCTTACATGGTATCAATTGGCATGACATACAGTGATATTAGGGTTGTAAATACCCAAGAAGAAATTTTAGTGATCTTTATATACATTATTAATGCCTTTATATATATTTATGCCTTGTCTGGTATCTGTGCTGCAAATATTTTACTACAAGCTCACAGGTATGGTTATTACAGTATTTTTCATTTTTAAATTACACTAAAAATAATATACTAACAAATAAATGATGGTAAAATTTAAATACACTATAAAATTTCATATGTTCATTATATCTTACGTTGAATTCATAATGTAAAATACAAATGCAATACTTATGAAATATTATAAAAGATCGATGTTTGCTAAATTGCATGTTTAGTAGGTAAAATATTGTTATGGGAATGGTATCGGTAATCGGTATATAGAAAACTTAATTCCCATATATGTCATAGCTTGTATATATTTACACTTGACACTGTGTCCATACAGAATGAAGTATAATAAAGAACTGACTAAAGTAAAGTTGTGATGAAGGCTCGACAGACCACTTAGAGTTCACAGATATTAAATTTCGTGGTCGATACGAACTATCGACGCCACACAGCCCGCCTGCCCCCTCCCCACAGTACGGAGCACTGCAGATGTCCAAGGTTGAGGGCATGCAGGCGTCGACATTGGTGGACAAATCGTGCGCGTAGGCAGGCGCACCACAGGTACTTCTAGCTCGAATGAGGTGGGTTGTGCAGGCAGAGCAGTGACAGGCAACTCCACTTCATAGTCAGTCCATCACTGTGGCTGGATGAGACGGTGGCCATCCCGGGAGTAAGTGGGTGGGGCGATCGACAGCGTGGTGGAGGCGTGTTTGGCCCTTAAGTGGATCGAGCCGCCTGTAGAAATGAAAGCATGTAGAGATGCTCGATCACACTTGCATGGGAGTGTGAGGTTGTGTGCATAGTTGACGTGTAAGGGACCGTCCGATGGCGGGACCTTGGTATCTGTCAAAAGAGTGAGCACTCGGTCGTCGAACGTCACTATAGAAACGTCGTTCACTTGGTGCAGAGGAACGCTGCAGGACAAACTGACAGTAGGTGTGTGTGTCTCCGAGCAAAGGGAGCTAAGGGCGTAGGATGCCAGTCGAAGAATCACACCACATCTCGTCAGAAACACCAGGAAATTTAGCCTTTGTGAAAACAAGTGATGTTTGTGAGTCTCCTAGGCGAGCCTGAGAATCTTCCTCAGAAGCTTGGGGGTGGGGGGGAGGGCAGACTGGAAAGATCAATGATGCAGGAAACAGCACTGAGCCGTGAGAAGAAATCTGCAGTGACGTTATCTTCACCCTTGATGTAACAGATATCTGTTGTGAATTGAGGAGCCAGGTCAAAGTGGCGGTAACGTCGAGGCGGTGGGTCCTCAGGTGGGTTGCAGAATGCTTCTGCCAGTGGTTTGCGATCAGTGACTTCTGCCAGTGGTTTGTGATCTGTGAGGACGAAAAACGATCGTCCCTCGACGTCGGGGCAGAAATGTTTGATTGCCTAGTAAACAGCAAGGAGCACTCTATTTAATGCAGAATATTTTCTCTGAGCTGTAGACAGTTCCTTGGAGAGAAATGAAGGGGAGAAACAGTGTCGCTCTTGCATTGTTGCAACACTGCCCCCATAACGATGTCACTGGCGTCCATAGTGATGAATAACTCGGCCAATGGGTCTGGGTGGGCGAGCTAAAGAAGTCTTCAGGGCCTTGAAGGCCTCTAACATCGAAGCAGTCCAAGAGATGGGTTTGATACTGGAAGTTTGTCTGCCTGATAGCGCATCCATCAGGGGTGGCTGAACAGCGGCAGCGAAGGCAAATGGCGACGATAGTAACTGATGGTGCCGAGGAAACGGTGTAGCTCTTTGTAAGTAGCCAGCGGTGGCAGGGACATAACAGCCTGCACACGAGATTTGGGAGGCTGTATCCCATCAGTGGAGATGGTGTAACCTAAGAAGGAGACTGATGCCTGGCGCAACTGAAACTTCTCTTTGTTGACCTCAACACTGTTGGAGTTCAAGGTCTGGAGGACCATAGACAGATGATCTTCATGTTCCTTCGCTGAGCTGCTGAAAACGAGAATGTCGTCCAGATAAGCAAAGCAAAACTCGAACAGTCGTAAGATAGAGTCAGTGAAATATTGCCACGGTTGCGCCACATTCTTTATAATAGCTGTCTTAGGAATGTCTTCTGGCACCACGGGAATCTGGTGGTAGGAGCGTTTACAGGCAATAACACTGAAAATTGTGGCGTCTGATAACATATGAGTGAAGTCATTGATGTTCGGCACTGGGTAATTGTCCGTGACAGTACAAGCATTTAAGCATCTGTAATCACTGCATATTCAAAACGATCCGTCGTGTTTGGGGATGAGGTGGATTGGCGAAGACCAGTTGTTGTCTGAAAGTTGCAGAACACCTGCCGCCAAAAGTTCATTAATCTGCTGCTGGGCCGCCCGCAACTTGGTAGGGTTGAGGCGTCGGACCTTATGCCTAATAGGAGGGCTGGCAGTGGTAACTGTCGTGTGTGTCGTTCCATCAGTGACAGAAGAAGGGGCCGAGTGAAGGGGAATGGTTGGTGACTGTCCACTGTTAACCTTGCACTGGACAACTGGCGAGGGCGAGAGCAGCGCTGGTGTCGCAAGTGAGACCACAATGGCCGCTGGGTCATATGGTCGGTGAGTGAGAGAGGGGGAATGTTTATCAACATGCACCATAGCTGTCCAAGAGGTGGGTGTGGTTGCAACATGTGTGCTGCTGTCATTAGAAGCACTGTTTGAAACACACAGCACTGGATGAAGCGAGCGCGATGGTGGGGGGGGGGTGAGTTGGATTGTCACTTGCAAGTAAAGTTTCTGGACTAACCTGGTGAGAGTTCGAGCTAGGCTTGGCCCAGCAATCTTGTTTAGGTGGCGGCGCCGTGGACTGCAATTGCAGAAGCGAGGTATGAGACATGATGAGCTCGCTGTAAGTGGATGCGATGTGTTGTTTCGGCTTCTCGTTGTCCTGGTGGAGTTGCGTCGCCGAGTCATATTCTGACAATATGTCAGTAACGCAGGCCACAATGTTGCCCACAAGGGCAGAGCACTCGCGTATGATATCGTATATTGCGGTGGAAACATTGTGTTGGACATAGGTGCGGGTGCATGGTATGTGAGTGTTCGTAGCATGGTGGAGCACTGAACCCAGTACGACATTTGGAGATAGTTCGTAATGAGGCAAAAAATCCATACTGAGGATTGGTTCATCGATGTCGGCAATGTAGAACGTCCACAGAAAACGTAGAGAAGGAGATGGGGGTCACCGTAACCTGTACTCAGCCTGAGGTACGTAATGTCGTTACATCGTTACATTAACAGCTCTTAGAAGTGACTTCATCTGTGAAGAAGCGGGTGGAGCCATTAAAGTAGGTATGATCGACACGTCAGCACCAGTGTCGACCAGAAAAGCTACACCTGACGCAATGTCAGTCACATACAGATGACCACTCGGCCGGGCGGACGAGTGAACGGAGTGTAATGTAAGAGGATACCTGTTAGGTTCCCCACAGGACTCGGCGTCTCTTAGTTCCTGCAGTCGACGTTTGGGTGTTGGCATGGTAACCTGGACTTTTTGGCGTCGTTATGGAACACTTTGTGTGCCAGCAGAAAGGCTGAATAGGGTGAGGAGGAGGTGGGGACTGCGACAGCGGGGGCAGCTTCTCCTCGTTGATTTGTTCCGGTAAATAGACCGGTACGTAAGGTGCGTGGGTGATTCTGGATTGCTCAGACAGCGGAGAGAGTGAGGCAAAGCTGCCAGGAGAAGCAGACGAGGTGACAGCAGAGTGAGCCCTGCCTCTGCCGGATGAAGGTCATTATGTGGGGGCGGCTGTGCCAATGAACGATGTGGAATGAACCGGTTTATGTTGCCACAGCAGCGAATACAATTGGCCAGCGATGCGTAGGCAGGAGTCGATGGAACCGAACGAGTGTGGTAACAGATGGATCTGTAGATCGATAGGTAGTTTGGCAGATCACACAGCCCATAGCATGGTTGAGAATGCCACCCTCGTGGAAACTATCTGATGCATAACATGCCTGTAGTGCATGTGGCGGGCCACTGAGGCGAGGTAAGGGGTCCATGTTATGCGTAACACTGAATTGTGCATGTAAATTGGACACAACTGGAACGCAACGTGCACGGGATGGATCTGGCGTGGTTTGTAGTAATGGCGGCGTTGCACACAGCCCAACAGTAACTGATGTAACATACCAGTGGGTCGCTAAACATGTGTTCGAATGGAGATCACTTTGTTCTTGAAACACTCGATTTGAAGAGACACAATTCGAAATATTGTTCAGTTCACATTTCACTGCCGGATGGGCATAATCCGGTGACGCGAAGCCTGAGTCCATTGTTTGCCCTAACAGCGTAGTTGTCGACCATTGAAAACTAATGAGGTTAGCACACGATGTTGGCTGAGAACGCAAGTCACTGAGCTTAAATGATGAATATGCTGTTGGCAGAGAAACAACGAAACTCGGTGGACGGAGTCGTGCTTCCACATCTTCGAACGAGGCATTGTTTGGCGCAGTCATTGTGTAGTGCATATAAGCTGTTGCATAAACACCAGCATGGAAGATGTGAAACATGAACGAACGGTGGTGTAACCACTATGGGAACGGGATCAGTAATTGGGATGTAGAAAACTTAATTCCCATATATGTCATAGCGTGTATTTATTTACACTTGACACTGAGTCTGTACAGAATGAAGTATAACAAAGAACTGACTAAAGTAAAGTTAAGATGAAAGCTCGACAGAGCACTTAGAGTTCACTGATATTAAGTTTCGTGGTCGATACAAACTATCGACGCCACATTGTGTTGATAAATGGAAGAGATATTTCTATGTGACTGAACACAGTAATACTCTGAGATGCAAAAGTGGCCATAAAAGACAGATTAATCACTACCAGTAGCCTTCCTCATCCTAGCTCTTGAAAGTCATCTCTTCTTGAGTCACTGATGTGCTTGACTGTTAGACATTTATAGTAAAATATAAGTTTTTCTAATTCAGTTTGGCAAGTTATTTATGAAAATGTGATATGACAAAAATATTTGTTTTGGATGTTAAATTAGTTATCAAAATATGTAGAAGAAATCTGGCGGGATTATGGTCACATAATGTTAAAGCAGATAATGCTAGAGTGGAAGTAGTAGTTACAGTTATACTGCATTTCTGTTGCTCTAGTGCAGTACATTGAGTTACTCAAAAAACTAAACTTTGTAAAAAAATTATTATGTAGACTACAAAGATTGACAAAAATAAAAATCAGTAAAGACAATCGATAAGGAAGAGTATTGGAAGAATGTATATAGGAAGAGAAACCTGTTATTCACAAAGAATTGTTATAAAGATGTTGCATTGCTCAATGAATCTGAAGAAATAATTGATCAAGAAAGGAAACTGACCACATGAACATAAGCACTGGATGAAACTATCACAAAGAAAATTGGTGCTGATGACTTATAGTTAGAAAGTGCTACATTGTATTCAGTGAAGAAGATTTTAAAAGACATCTGATTGGGAGAAAGATGGCTGATTGCTTCGATGGAGGGTGATTGATTGCAGTGGACCACCCAATAATAAATATGTGGTGATTTCCAGATTGACACACAGCTTCACCAATACTAAATAGAGATAGTAATAAATAACTTTACATCTTCACCAAGATTGACAGTTGCACAGTGCAATGCATATAATAATGTGCCTAAAAATCACAAAATCCAGGTAAATCATATAAACCACAGCAGTTCTCTCTCTCTCTCTCTCACTCTCCCTCCCTCTTCTCTGTGCCGCCCCCCCTCTCTCTCTCTCCCTCTCTCTCTCTCTCTCTCTCTCTCTCTCTCTCTGTGTGTGTGTGTGTGTGTGTGTGTGTTGTGCAGTATTGTGGAGTTGGGGTGGAGATTAATTTAAGTCAAGATTTCCTAGTCAAATGTGAACAACTACGGTGAATTAGGGAAGTGTTGGGCATGTAATTTCATTTAAATAGTATGCTAGTTTTAACAACAACAAAAAAAATGCTAAAACAGGACAGTTAACTACTGGCATAAATGTCAAACTAGATGTAACTAAAGAAAAGATAGAAGGACAGGTTTCAAAATGTAGCAACCTTCAAAACTGATCAAACGTGCTAAATACTACATCTGAATTTAAATATGTAATTATTGAAGTGCATGGCAAAGGGTACAGTCCATTGTAGCTGTTATTATGTCTTCTTTATCTTCCATTCAGATAAGGATCTCAGGAGGAACAACTGCTTAAACATCTCTGTGTGTGTACTGTATTTAGTCTAATCTTGTCTTTGTGGCCCCTGAAGGAGCAATGCATAGGAGATTAAAATGCATTCCTAGACTTATCACTTAAAGATGGCTCTAGAAACTTAGTAAGCAGGATTTCATGGTATAGTCACTGTCTGTCTTAAAGGGTCTACATTTTTGGACACTTTCATGTAACCATTTGTACTATTCTACTTTGCATCCACTCAGTATCCCCTGTTCCCCCTATCTGGAACAGGTCCTGCATACTTGATTAATATTCTTGGATGGGTACACAAGTGTTTTGAATGCAATCGTCTTTGTATATTATTATTAGTCTAACTGTACATGGTCCACTCACATTAATGTGACCACTGTCTGTGTTCAGAGTCAACATGTGAGAGGTACTCACATGTGGGTGGTGTCAGCACTAGCAGTGCAGATTGCATAAAGCATGTCAGTGGCATATGGGAAACAGTGCAGGCATTGTCATAATCTGGAAATGGTGTTATGTATCTGATGCACAAAATGGCATGATCAATGACTTTTGGGGAAAGCGTAGAAGTATTTCTAAAATTGTTAAGTTTGTAAAATGTCTGTGTGCTGTGGTGATTAAAGTGTACTGTGCAAGGCAGAATTGGGGTATCCAAACCTGACACTGATTCAACTGTGGTGCACCACGTGTTACAGATAACAGGAGTGAGTAACAGACGCAGAGATGTGTATGGGCAAGTAGATGTGCAACTGTTGAGAAAGTGGCCTCCTATATAAGCCAAGGGGCTACCAACGATGTATCCTCAACAACCGTTCAGTGAATGTTGCTGCATATGAGCCTCTTGTTCATGTGGCAATGCTAACTGCTGTTCATTGTCAATGAAGGCTGGAATTTGCGTGCAATGCCACAACTAGATGTCCACCTAGTAATGACAGATGGCGTGTTCTGATGAATCACATTTTAGGCTCCATTGAGCAGATCACCACCGGTGTGTACAGCTGTGCGGTAGTTGCTGGAAGGATCCAGGCCAGAGGAGGGAGTGTTTTTGTCTGGGGAATGATTCTGTGGCATTCCCTGGGTGACATCGTCGTTATGGCAGGTGCAGTGGATCAACAGAAGAATACATTTATCTTGGGGGACCAAGTCCACCCATACATGCAATATGGTTTTCCTGGAATGATGGCACCTACCAGCAGCGCACTGCAACAATTCACACATTTCACTGGGAACTTGTCAACACTGCAACCACAGTTTAAACGTATTGCTGAAACAGTATGCAACAACAGCATTAATATAAAAAAATATGATTATTACAGTCATTTATTTGGCATAAAACTGCTAAGCTTGGTTAGTAGCCATTTGCTCTTTTGTTTAGATTTTCACGTTATCATTCAGGAGTTCTTCTGAGGAATAATATCATTTCCATATTAACAATTTTTGTAGGTTTTGTTTCAGTTGCCTTTGCTCCATGCTGTGGAGTTGATTCTTTTTTAGACTATTGAAAGTTATCATGCCCCCATATTCTGATGTTTGTGCACATAGCTTTAATCTATGAGTGAGAAGTATGAAAATCCTCTTGTTTGTAGTGCTGTATCAATGTTTAACATCATTGCCCAAAAATAACTTAGGGTTACTGTATACAAGAATAATCAGTTCATAAAGCTACAAACAGGGTATTCTTCACATTTTTAAATTTCCTAGCAGTGGATGGAAGGATTCTTTTGCTTTAGCATTACACATATTTCTACAAACTGATTTTTATAATTTTAATATTCTTGTCATTTTGCTTGTGTTACTCCAAAAAATAATGAAATACCTTATAACTGACTCAAAAAGCTGTGGTAAGCTACATTTCTTGTCTCTGCACAATGTGAAGAAAACGATTCCTGGAGATTTACCATGACCATGAATTTGTAGTCAGAAAATGTTTACAGAAAACCTGCACAAAATAAATTAATATTGTATAAAACCCAAGAACCTGTTTTACTTCTGGAAACTTCGAAAGAAAACTTCTATGTGAGAAGTTTCCCAATCCTGTTCAAATTATGATAATAAAATCCTTTGAGATAGGAAAACAGTAAAAGACTCTGAATCTGATTTGGTAAATAAGGACACAGTATACTGTAATTTTGCTTACCAGTAACAGTTAAACCTGGATAAGTTTGCAGCTAAACATGAATGATAGGAAATATTACAAAAAAAAAAGAAATTAAATTGGTTACAATTGTGAATTTCTCTGAGGGTTGTTTTGAATTTTATCTGTTCTGGGTCAGTGAGATGTGGTGATGGCGGTAGAAGCAGTTTGAAGTTGTTGATATGAATCCTGTAAGTTCATCCAATTGTATCCATGACATCAATACAGTGTGATTATAATTAAAGTTAAACTTTCAAACTGCTGTAGAAATAACACCACTGGTCAGAATTACATCAAATCACAATGGAATTTTATCGGAGAAGCGGAAAAAACGTATGGGAGGAGAAAAATAAATAGTTACAAAATGTAGCAATAGATGGTGCTATAAGTACCATAATTTAATAGTGGTCGACTACAAATGATAAATGAATCATACACCAATGCCTGAGGTGCACATCAGATGTTAAACAATCTCTACTACTCAGTGTGCATGGGTGTACAGGTGTGATACTATTATGTAAACCCATCGACCATGGCTAGGTCATATTGCATTGGATGAGAAAAATCGGTTTTTAACTGTCCTGAGGCTCAAAATAACATAAAAAGCATCATTCACATCGGTTTTTAATTGTCCTGGGGCCAAAAACCGCATAAAAATCATCAGTAACATCGGTTTTTAATTGTCCTGAAGCCAAAAACCGCATAAAATGCATCAATGACATCAGTTTTTAATTATACTGAGGCCAAAAAATGTAATCGGATTATTAATTTCTGTGTAACTGGCGCACAACATGTTCAGTATCCTGTCCACCGTTTTCTGCAGCAAGTTGAAATCGAGAAACAGCATGCTCCACACCTGATCTAAGTGTTTCCAGGGTCACATTTAGAATGTGTAGCGCAATGCGTGCCTTCAGTGCAACTAAGTTTGCAATTGGATCACTGAACAAAACATCTTTCAGATAGCCCCACAGCCAGAAGCAATATATCTTCGATATGCTAGTGTACTACGTGCGGCTTTCTAGGTACTTTGCCTTGCCCTCTCATGGTACCTTGTACTCTTCACTCTAGATTTACTTGTGTCGCAGGAAATAAAAAATCGTTATCAGGATTGCACAAGAGGATGTTGCGGTTAGTGATAACTGTCAGCTATATAAGTGACGTTTGTGATAAGATGGCGTCAGTTATCGAGCAGCCGCACGTGCAGCAGCATCGGCACTGACTAGTGATGCCGTGTTATTGTATGGAGAGAAGATAACAGGACCAGAAGCACTGTCGCCTCAAAAAAATATGGCCCTATGATAAATGAAGCTGTAAACCAACAACACACAGTGACCTTTTAAGGATGAAATGGTACTGGTTGATCTGCATGTGGATTTTCCATTGTCCATATTTGACAGTTCTGTGTATTGACATATCCTGTCACATGGAAGTGGGCTTTGTCTGTCCACAAAATCTTCCATGGCCAATCACTGTCCACTTCCATTTGAGCAAGAAATTCTAAAGCAAACGTCTCTCTTGCTGGCAGGTCAACAGGAAGCAACTCGTGTACATGGGTAATTTTGAATGGACAGTAAAGAAGGCTGTTTCATAGGATTTAACACACTGTGCTCATGGGTATGTCCAATGTTTGAGTAATTTTTCGTGCACTACACATCTGCACACCACCACTCCTCTCCTCCTGCTTTGATGTGGCCACTGCTTCCACTATCATCGAATCAATTTGTTTCCTCCCTCTACCAGGTTGCACACCAAAAGAACTTGTCTCTTCAAATTTTTGAATCATTTTCTCCAGACCTACGGCAGTCATCAGATCAACGCCTTTTTTCAAACCCTCCAGTGTCCAGAACTTTTGCAGAGCGACGTCATCATTCTTGTAATACAATTTTACAAGCAGAGCTGTATCCTGTGTTGAGACAGTAATGGTGAACGTCGCAGATGCGAAAGGAGAAAAGGTCGTATACGTAGCATGTTTATTCCAAATTCAATGGGTGTTTTCATTTACGTGTTGGTGTTGAGGACAATTTGAGCGCTATGTAATATTAGGACACGTTCCCCAACCTATCATCCAGCACATTTCGACGATGGGTTCATATCTGAGACAATTATGCGAACTACATCCATGTCTTCAACACCTTCCTTCAATCTGTGAAAATAACCTAATGGAATGACTTGTTGCGTCGCTCACTTGGATTTGGTTAACCCAATGAGATTTTACTTGAAAACTCTAATGATTGCCGTGAAATCCGATTTAATCCATATCAACTAGTACTTAGGTTGGACAGAAATATGGAAACAATGCGAGAAACGCATTCTTGAACAGAAGTACAAATGCTAGCCAAGTCTGCAGTTTGCACTGTTGTATTTGACCACAAACAGGATCTGTACAATGCCTCAGTACATTGCAAGTGTCAGTCATGGTCAGAACAGCATTTTGCGCAGTGATGAGTGCACTATGTTGGGGCAAATGTTAATTCGAACACGGGCAAATTGTAGGTGTTTATATTGTTGATGTGTCTATAACCAAGGTAGCCTACCTGTTTGGTGTTTCAAGAGGCACCATACAGAAGATTTATACAGCATACAGGGAAAGGGGAAACACATCATCCACTAAGTCACAATGTGGACGAAAGTGTATACTGAATGACAATGACAGATGATCACTGAAGGGGATTATGATGAACAATAAAGGGACGACAGCTGCAAAATTCACTGTAGAACTGGATGTCGCACACATGTACCTCATCAGCATGAAGACAATACAAAGGGAGCTCCAGAACTAGGGAATTGCAGGGTGAGTTCGAATTCTAAAACCACACAACACTGCTGCAGAAGCCCCTACCAGGAAAATGTAGCAAAGCCATAAACGCATTGACTATGGAGCAAAGGAAGAATGACATTTTGCTGCATGAGTCTTGCACTCTGTTTCCAACTTCTGGCGTAGTTTATGTTCCAAAATTGAAATATGCCTGGGGTTCAGTGATGATTTAGGCAGCCATATCGTGGTGTTCCATGGGTATTCTGTAGAGTCACATTACTGTCAAGGATTATGTGACCATTTTGGCTGATAAGGTCCATCTCATGATACAATGTTTGTTTGTCATTGGTGATGTAACGAATTTGTGGCACTGTGGCACCACACCATCAAGACACTGCTTGTATACCACGACCAGGAGTGGACAGAGAGCCTCTCCTGGGTGCTGCTAGGTGGATGAGCTGCTTACAAAGAAGATCTGGACTTATCACTGGCAGAGGTGCTCTACAAGTAACCGATCAAAGAGTTCATATCACAAACCACTGACCCTATGGAAGGCAGCCTGCCGGACATAGTAAAACGTGTCAGGGACCACAGGGACCACATCTACCATGCCCGCCGCATCCCACCACCATCCCACCACGCCAAATCGACCATCTTTGTGCATAAGAATCTCCAATCGTGTATACACATCATGCTCAAGACTGACTCCATAAAACCCTCCTTCCACCCTGCTTACAGTTGCCTGTACAAGGTGCTGAAATGAGGGCCATACACTTTTGATATCCTCCAAGCTAAAAAAATTACTACAGTGTCACTGAACGGCCTAAAACCAGCATGGACTTTACCAGACACAACCTGTGTTTACCCTCCTCCGGTCACAGCCCCAGGCCCCTCAACCCAATTTACAGTCAGCCTAGACCTGCGAGACTACCTCCCAGAAGAAATTTCTGTAACATTGCAGCACTCCCTACTTTTTGTTATGGCCAAGTTCGACAATAGCCAATCTGGCTACAGCACGGTCTCGAGATCATTAGAGTACTGGAAGTCCCTTCTGCCTATGACAGACACAGCAGATCTGAAATCCACTCTTCCTTCTGATGGCTACCTGCTCGTGTCAGCCCTGGTGCACTTCATAGCGACGACTGGCATCCCAGGCACCGCCACTGGCGGACTGACACCACACCACCAGCCACCGCCCCATTGGCACCGCCGCTGGCGTCACGGGCTGTCCAACATTTACGACCGCCTAGGCACCTGACATCCTCCAGTATGTCAGCCCTTACCATCGCCAGCAGGACAATGCATCACAATATACGCCAGTCACCATCACTGTGCCCTGCACATGTGTGTGTGGGGGGGGGGGGGGGGGGGGGAGAGACAGGAGGGGGGAGCTCTGTGGGGACATAGAACCACTGGCTCTACACCCCACTAATATCACTGCTCTTCTGCAGCAAGAAAAATTGTATCTTTGCCAGATCAGTTCTCTGTAGTACACACTCATGCTACACTCATTGTGTATACACTGTGAGAACAAAAGTTTTCATAGTAAGTGATTTGACAGTGAGTGATTATTTATCGTCATAATTACCACACCTGCTCCCAACTGCCTACATACTTAAAGATCCGGTTGGGACACAAGGAAGAAGAAAAATATAGTAGGAGTGGAGTGAATATACATGAACTGTCTATTTCTATTATTAAAAAGGACCAGCAAAATGAATTTCCTTAAAGGTAAACAAGTATGAATATACATCTGTTATGCTGATTAAAATTGAAAATATATGAAAAATCCTGTGATTCACACTCACTATATTTACATGGGGCTCCCATAACCGGATTTCACAAACATATTTCACAGTACTGTTTCTAGTTGGTCATGTAGACACTTCAAAATCTATTATGGAAATATATTCCTAGCTGCTGATTTCCCACTTCCACAATCTATTTTCACTCCCAGGTAAGTGCTGTATAGATATATAAGGAAAAGCCCCGACACGTTACGATAGAAGTTATTACCAATGACAATAAACACTATCGCGGCCACTTTAAGCGTCGGCAAAGATGTAATTTGCTACACCGGAAGGTGAATGACAAATGATGGAAACTCCATTCAGTTTTTTTACATGGACTCTGTCTTTAGTTCTCGTGGGAAGAAGATGTATACTTGTGAGAAGTGTGTAGTAGACATTGTGTTAACTGAATAATAATTTTAATGAATGTATGATGTGTGAGAATTCTTTTTAGTGCACAACCATGAAAGTTTTCTTTTCTTCCGCGCATTATGCTAATGTCTTGTCACTGTAGCTGCCTGCATCTGAAGAGGAAGTCCGATAAAAATCAGTATTGTATTCACGGTCAAAAATGAGAAGTAATTACGGTTGAAGAAGAAGCATACAACCAAACTGTGTAAATCTCAACAGCATAGAGAATACTCGAATCGATGTAAGTTAACTTCACCACTGACTTACAATTTACGATATTTGTGAGTTAAACGTGAAAAGACAATTCATTAGCTCCAAAATTCATAAAAATTAAACATGACAATAATGTAACTAATTTTTTAATTACATATATTAGCACCGTGCACAACCATTTTTGAAATGTGCTTGAATTATCAGGTTATGTCTTGTTTTCAAAATACTCGACTAATCTGGATGGGGTATCTTATTGTGCACTGAAGGAGAAGCAGACATATTATATTGAGCATGAAACTGTCTATCTCTGATGTTTAAGTGGAGAGAAACAGCGATTGTACTAACTAAATCAAAAACTGGAACAGCTTTTTTCAAGACGCCATATTTACATAGGTTAGTATATGTGCTTCAAAAGGTAATTAACTTTGTTAAATTCGGTTTTTGTCTTTCAGAAGATGTGTTGCCTGTAAATGTAGTGGCTGTTAACGTTTCGTGGTAGCTGTGATTGATATATCAACGTTATTTTAGGGACTTTTGATTTAATAATCGAATAAATAAAAATCGTTTCCGGTGATAACGTATCTGCCCTCCAACAAACTGTATAGCAGATTTTATCACGTAGCCTTTGTGGCAAGGTGTATATAGGCTATGTTTCTCATGTCATTAATCTTTCTTAATGTACTTTCATAAAATCTTTCAAATGCTCCTTATATGTTACTGCAGATATCAGGAACTGTCTTTGATGTAGCAGCTACGTATTAGAATGCGAAACAGTCAATAACGTAAATGTCTCCAGATGCTACCCACAGCATAAATGGAAACTTCTTATGAAGTTTTGATGCCCATCGATAGATATTTTCCGCTTTTAAATTTCCTCCTAAGGTGTAATGAAAAGTCAGCGAAAAGCATCAACCGACATATATGCAAAGTTTCCGAATAACTCTAAAGAAGACTGCAGCTGCAACATGTGATGCCATGGCTAGTAACGAGATATATATACTTTTTTCCTTTCTTTTACTACCTACAACTCCATAGATATATTTCTGATGACGTAGAATAATTTTCATTTGGTTACATAGTGTAGAAAATGAATTGTGTATGACTATGTTCACTGTGCTATTTTCGACACGAGTTCCTTGTTTAAAGACTTGGATTTTGCTTCCGGTGATCTTTCAAATAATTTTATTAAATGTATTGCGTGAAACAGAATGCAATAGGCAGAAGTGTTGTAAGACGACGCCGCGTATAGACTAATCAACAGATCTGCGGAAAATTACGAGTTTTTAAATCCAGTGTGCGTAAAATGTAATAAGAAGGTGAGAAATGGTGTTAAATTATGCCCATGGTCGCAAAAATGGATCCATCGACAGTGTTTAAATACTTTAGAAGAAAGAAACATGACTTGTGACTGTGGAAATGTGCACTGAAGTTATCGTGATGTATTGTGTTTACAACAGGAATATCGAGAAGACCGTGTGACTACTTCATTAAAATACGATCTTACGTCAGCGAAACTGTATGTACAGAAGCTTGAAAAAGTTACAGAAGTCAATTCAGAGCGTAGTGAAACTGTTGTTAATGGGCAAGATGATAACTTCATATGGCCTAAGAAGTTCCACCATGTTAACTGTAACGAGAACAACTTCACTCTCCCAGTAGCAAATAATTTGGAACTTTTAACCTGTGATGAGTCTAAAAGACGTGAAAATAACGAATGAAACGAAGTACTTTTACCAAATGCACAGATTAAGAACCAGTCAAGTCCGAAGTCTTGTAATAACAAGCAAGGAAACGCCTGTACTATAATTTGCAGGGAACATACATATGACGAGAACATGACAACCACAAGTAAGAAGAACAAACAAGATATTTACATGCTCTCAGTCATGGTATCATGTGTAACATGTAAACTATGTTTAATGTTAGTAGAATAACGAAACCAGTCCTTCCCTTGAGCGAAGTTCTAAAAGAGTGTGAACATTTTTTACGGCCTGGAAGAAACTGTTTAATAATCGGGAGTGCTAATGACGTTTATAGGAACGAGGGTAAACTCGCCACAAGAGTGCTAAGAAGCACATACGGAAAACTACAAATGTGAACTTCTATATTGCAAGTATACCACAGAGACATGATCTGATGGAAAAATCTTGTATCAATAAAGAAATCGCTGTACTAATAGAAACTTTGAAAAAAATATGTCAAAGCTTCTTGAATGTCACATATGTGAATGTATCATCTTCAGAAAGAAGTCATTTTACCAGGCATGGGCTACATAGAAATAAACTTGGAAAAACATTCATTAGTCGAGAAATAGTTAATGCAGTGTTAGAAGTTGAAGACAAGACTTGCCATACCATACCACTACCACTACCCATCACGGGAACTGAAATTCTCCAACAGAAAAATGAAAGTGATTCACTGGCAACAGATCCAGCAGTACAATCTTCACTTACCACAAAAATAGCTGAAGCAAATGAAGCCTCCACAACAGCTTCAACGGTATCAGAAGCAATTACAGACTATACAGCAGCATCATTTCCAAGAAATGTGCTTACGGCCAGCAAGTCATCAGATACAACAGGAATTCCAGCATCAAAAGTTGCAGCACATCCAGAAGACGAGATGCAGGAGACCTGTGTCCCTAAAGGATTTTTGGTACCCAGCCTCAACATGAAGAAACCGTTGACACCAGACAATACAAGTAAGAGTTCCTCTCAACCGAGCTGCAACAGCTTAAAATTACGTAGCCTTAATGTACAGTGTCTCAAAGATAAAATTCTAGATCTCGAGATTGAGGCCAGTGAATATTGTCTTGATTGTATTTGTATTCAAGAGCATTGGTGCAAAAATTATGAATTAGGAAACATTAATATTTCCCCATATACCTTGGTTGGTCATTTTTCTAGGAAGGAAGCCGAGAATGGGGGTGTCTGCATTTATGTAAAATCAGATATTAAAGTGAAAAACAGGCCTGAAGCTGAACTCCTGAGCATAGAAAAACATTTTGAGGCAACAGCTGTGCAAATGAATGTAAAAAACTAGGAAAATAACAGTCATGTCAGTGTATAAATCACCATGTGGTGAGCTAGAATTTTAAATAACACTGAAGAACTGCTGAGCATATTACATGATGAAAAGTCATCAATAAATGTTTTTGGGTACTTTAATGTCAATATGTTTGGAGATAGTTCATTTAAAATTAAATTCCTCAATATTCCACACAGTTTCAACCTATATCCTAATATAAACAGTCCTACAAGGGTAACAAACGCTTCAAAAAGTCTTGTACACAATATAGTTTCAAATATAGAAAGTCCAGATACAGAAGTTTCGAATATTGACCTAGGAATATCTGACAATAACGCACTTATTATTAAAGTGCTCACAGTTCCAATACATATAAAAACAGTACATCATATAAATATGAGAATTTTCTCTCCCAAAAACTGCAACCTTTTTGGTATCACACTGACTAACCAGTTTTGGGGAGAAGTATTGTCACAAACTGATACAGATGCTGCATACAGTGTTTTCTCCTCTCTTTCCGTGACAAATTTTGAAATGTGCTTTCCAAAAGATTAGTTAAAATCAATTGATGTAGCCATAGACACACAAATTCTTGGATTACATCTGGTATTAAAAACTCTTCCAAGACTATGAAAAGGCTCAACACTGAAATGAAAACTAATACTGACCATAATTTTAAAAAATATGTTAGTAACTACAGAAAGGTATATAGAAGGGTAATTAATCTAGTAAAAGTATTAAGTAACGATAGACTAATAAGGAAATCACACAATAAATCAAGGACCACATGGGAAATTGTTAAAAGAGAAATAGGAAAAATCTCTTAAGGCCAGGATATTGTATTTAAATAAATCTAGTGATAACATTGGAATAAAGAAGGTAGTCATGCCCAATTATATTTACAACTACTTTCTAAGTATACCTGATAAATTAAGCAAGAGCTTTACCAAAGAAGAGAAAACAACACCACCAAAAGTTTTCAGTAGCATGAAAATAAGTCCAACTAATAAATATGAAATATTGAAAGTATTTAACAGTATGAAACCCAAAATGTTTGCAGGACTGGATGAAGTGTCAGTGAAAATAATAAAAAACAGTCGCCTCATAAATCTTGGAACCACTGGTACATATTGCCAATTTATCATTCAATGAAAGTGTTACCCCCAAAACCATTATTCAAAAATGAGGATACACATAAGATAGAAAACTATAGACCTATATCCCTCCTTCCATCTTTATCAAAAATGTTTGAAAAACTGATGAAAATTAGACTCATGAGCTACCCTGACACATTCCATCTTCTAAATTGTAATCAACATGGTTTTCATACAGATCACAGCACAGAATAAGCTATACAGGCCTATTTAGAAGAAATTATTAGAAATTTAGAAAACAACAAATGTGTGGTAGGAATCTGTGGTGTCACCGTCCACACCACACTTGCTAGGTGGTAGCCTTTAAATCGGCTGCGGCCCGTTAGTATATGTCGGACCCGCGTGTCGCCACTATCAGTGATTGCAGACTGAGCGCCGCCACATGGCAGGTCTAGTCTACAGAGACTCCCAAGCACTCGCCCCAGTTGTACAGCCGACTTTGCTAGCGATGGTTCACTGTCTACATACGCTCTCATTTGCAGATACGACAGATTAGCATAGCCTTCAGCTATGTCATTTGCTATGACCTAGCAAGGCGCCATATTCAGTTACTATAATTGCTGTATTCAAGAATGTACTCTGGAAAGATACGTTAGGAACTCCAGTACCACCTCGTACAATAGCGACTGTCAACCAGCCGTTGCCATGCGAAAATGTATCGTTCAGATCAATACTGAAGTTAAGTCTACATCCACAAAAGACTACAGGTCCATCTAGTAGAGAGTGTGCAGCGACAGATTTTATGGTATTTTTCTTCTTGTCAGCGGCAGATGTTGTCATTTCGACGTCTTCAATTAATGGATTAAAGTTAAGTATCAAACTAATTACGTCCGCTTTCTGAATTCTCATTCCTTGTCATGTTCCAGACCTCACGTAAGTGCAGTTCTTCCCTCCTCCGACAGCCTGCGAGAGCTAAAACGCGTGCATTTCGGCCTCCACTCGTAACACGGTGTTGGCTCTTCTGATAACAGAAAAGAATCAACCTAGATCTTTACAAGGCCTTTGATACAATAGATCATCAAATTCTCCTTGACAAACTGGAGGCAATAGGCATCAGAGGAATTGGGAGGAAATGGTTTGAATCCTACGTCCAAGATAGAACTCAGGTTGTGGAACTCACCCCATCTCAGAATAAGCAAAAAATAAAGTGGGTATCTGTTGCTAAGAAAGTGGCAGTTGGTGTCCCTCAGGGTAGTGTTTCTGGCCCCCTATTATTCCTAATCTATATAAATGACATTGAAAGGCCCAACATATCATAAAAATTATGTTATTTGCAGATGATGCAAGCATAATTATAAGTGATGACAGCAAATCCCTATTCACTACAGCTGAAAAAGTTCTGTAGAGTGTGCAACAGTGGTTTTATGCATATAACCTAACACTCAATTTAAATAAAACTAATTACATACAGTATGATAAAGTAAATGAGAAGGATGATCACCATTTATCATTAAGTGACCATGAAATAGCGGGAGTCTGGTCTACAAAATTTTTGGGCATGTACATTGATGAGCTCTTGAGCTGGAAAGACCATGTCACATACATATCCAAAAAACTCAATTCAGCATGTTTTGCATTGAGAATAATTTCTGGAGATTGCAGTGCAGAGTGTACAAGTTTAGAGCATACGGGTTATTTCGATTTTATTATATCCTATGGACTAACATTCTGGGGTGCAACTAAATGTCGCTTGAGAGAGGTTTTTAAATTACAGAAAAGTGTCATTAGAATTATTACACCCAGCTCTTTACAAACGCACTGAATGCCCTTGTTCATGCAGCTAAATATATTTACAGTACCATCTTTGCACATACTAAAGAGCATCTGCATACAAGAACACACTTGAGTAGTTTATGAGTAAATTCAGATCTTCATGACTACAATACATGTATCTTGTAGAATCTGCATGTAGAAAGAACTAGAAAAACAAAAACTCAGAAACATGTGAGCCACTATGGAAAAAAGCTTTATAATGCTCTGCCACTCTGTATGAGGGGAACAGAAGATGAAGGAAAATTTAGTCAGAATTCAAAAAGTATCTGATAAATAAATGTTTTTACAGCATAGAGGAATATTTTGAATCCTTAGATCACTAACTAATAGTTGTACTGTCAATATCATGTTGTTCTCATTGTCAGTTCTATATCTTGTTTATACTCTTTTAACTCTAAATTATGTGTAATATGTGTTTTACAAAATGTACTAAATACATATAAATTCCTCACATACGGTACATGTTAAAAGAGCATGCAAAAGAACAACCCATTAATTCAATCTTTTAATTTTCAGCATATTATATAATTGTTAATTTTATGTGTTTAACAGAAATTTGTAATATTCTGCTGTGCATATTCTGGACAGTATTATGACAATTCCTATATCATGTAAATGATGCAAAGGATGTTAATAAATGAAAAGAAATGAAATGAAATTGGGGGTAGAGTCCAGTGCCCCCCCCCTCCAACAAGTGTGGAGTATGGTGACTGGAGTATGTGGTGATGTTGTCCCTTTGGCGATAGCAACATCCGACAGGTGCCTGGGCGGCCATAAAGGGCGGCCAGCCCATTACGTCAGCGGCTGCCCGATGGGGTGGTGGGGTCTCTGTTGAGGTGATGGTGGCTGTTAGTGGGTGGTCTGTTGTTGGTGAGGCTGTCCGTTGATTGGTGTCTGGGATGTCAGTCATCGTTATGAAGAGCTCTGGGGCCGACACGAGCAGGTATCCACCCAAAGAAAGAGTGGATTCCAGACATGCTGTGTTGATCGCAGGCAGAAGGGGCTTGGAGTGCTCTAACGATCTCGAGACATGGTGTAGCCTGACTGTCTATTGTCGAATTTTGCCACAACTGTAAGTAGTGAGTACTGCAGTATTACGGAAATATCTTCTGGGAGGACTAGACCGACTGTAAATTGGCTTGAGGAGCCTGGAGCTGGGGCCGATGGAGGGTAAACAATGGGTGTGTCCACCAAATTCCACGCTAGTTTTATGCTGTTCAGTGACACTCTTGTTGTTTTTCCAGCTTGCAAGATTTCAAAAAGCTTTGGCTCTCATTGCAACACTTTGTATGGGCTACTGTATGCAAGGTGGTGGGTATGTTTCATGTCGTCAGTCCTGAGCATAGCGTGTGTACACAATTGGGGGGTCCTTGTGCACAAAAATGGTTGGTTTGGCGTGGTGGGATGTGGACATGTTGGACATGGTTGCACACACACTTTACTAGGTCCGGGAGATTGACATCCATGGGGTAGGTGGTTTGTGATACAAACTCTGCTGGCAGGGTGATCGGTTCCCCATAGAGCACCTCTGCCACCGAGGCACCCAGATCTTCTTTGTAGGCAGCTCATTTGCCCAGCAGCACCCAAAGGAGGGTCTCCATCCGCTTGTAACCTTACCCTCCCACACATCGCTGTTAAATTTTTCTTAGTTTGTTCATTAGTTTCAAAAGCTTCGAGAGGTGTAAGATATACAAAAGAAAAACTTTTTACTTATCTTCATTTTCTCTTGTTTTTGGCTCCAAGTCTTGCATGTAGGGATACATCCTTGTGGCTGAAATTTTGACTTACGTGTTCCAGATGACCAAAAACTGATGAAGTATTATCTGTTTCTACGATTTTATTTCATTTTATCCCATTCTTCTCTATCACACTTGCTTTACAGTTTCGAACTCAGAACATAAATTTACATTGTTGCTGACAAGATTACAAATTCGTCTGCACCCATCAAAGGCATGCCCACTGCTACTTACATTCCACGGCACCCACAATATTTCAAAGAGTTTACAAAGGAAAAGAGTTTGCAAACCTTCTTGACAAAAGAAGATTCATCTCCATGATATAACATTATTTCATGCATGAATCCAGTAACAAATTAACAATGTGCATAGTGTAATTAATAATAAGAATTTTAAGTATGCCTGTTATTTTGTAATTTTAAATATTTCTAAAAGAAGAATAATTTTAACTGGACGTACAAAGTGTGGCAAATTAATTTATTTTATACATTTAAGTCTGAAACATAACACATCATATACAAAATCGTATGAAGTGAAACAGCAGAGAACCTTCACCTATAAAAGAATCGATAGTATAAATGGTATTGGTTACTTCTATATAAAAAGGTAATATTTGAGGTGGGTGTCCCATCCCACACTCTTGGACGTGGTATATGAGCGCAGTCTTGAGGGTGTGGTGCCACCATTCCACAAGTCCATTGGATTGAGGATGGGAGGCGATCGTGTAGAACTGGTGGCACCCACAGAGATGACAGTGCTCAGAGACCTGGGCCAACTCGAATTGCCGTCCTTGATCAGTTGTCAGGGACTTTGGGCAGCCGAAGTGTGCAATCCATAGTGTGTTGAGAGATCAGGCACTGGTGTTGCACGAGATATCAGTCAGAGGTGTAGCTTCCGCCTATCGAATTGTCCTGTGTATAGCTGACAAGATGTACTTGTCTCCATTTGAATCTGGGAGCAGCTCCACCACGGCTACATGGACATGTTGGAAATGGCCCTTTGGAATGGGGAATTTCCCGAATGGTGCTTGGGCATGACGTTCTGTATTGGTCCATTGACATTGGATGCAGGCTCTCATCCACACAGTACACTCCCATTTAATGTTAGTCCAAACAAAAGTTCTGTTATGAGTTTCAGTGTTGGGCATACTCCAAGATGAGACAAGTTGTGGAGGAGGTGTGTGTCCAGATAGGTCAGTGTGAGTTGCTTGTGCCTCCACCAGTTGGTCAAAGTCAAGGTGTGCTCATGTGGTGGTGAGTTGGTGGGTCATGAGAGATAGTCAGCCATTGTATTTTCTCCTCTTTGTACGTGGTGGACGTCCATAGTATATTGTGAAATCAAGTCCATGTAGTGGAGGATCGTTTAGGGGGAGTGTTGGCTCATGCATTTTTAATAGTGTCAGCCAGAATGCAGTGGTTTGTGTCAATAGTGAGTGGCTGGCCCTCAATGCCTCCTCGAAAGTACCAAACTGCCTTGTACAACAGCAAAAGCTCATGGTCGAAAGCTGACCACATTTTCTGGAAGTCGGTATGTTTCTAAGAGAAAAACCATGTGGGCTGGGTTGCGCCATTGACTTCCTGTTGTAGCAATGCCTCAATTGCCTGATTGCTGGCGTCAGCTGTTATAACCATACGGGTGTCCGGCGATGGGAGTGCCAGGGAAGTGGTCTGAGCGAGCTCAGTTTTGATCTTCTTGAAAGCTGCTTGCTTTGCTCTGGAGTCCAAGTGACCTTACGTTTGCCTGACATGTTCTTGCTGCAGAGTGACTCTGTGAGGGGCAGAAGTATTTCTGCAGCATGGGGGAGGTGCTGTCAGTAACAATTAATTACCCCTAAAAAGTGGCGCAACTCTTGATAGTCCATCGGGTGTGGTAGGTTATGGATTTGGTGTGGCAGATGCCTGAAGGATCGATGAAGTGACCTGCAAATGCAACACAGTTTTGCTGGAGTTGGCATTTGTCCTCGTTGACCACAACACCTTGCTCTGCTAGTTTATTGAATGACGGCTTGGAGGTGTTTCTCATGATATTGAGCTGTTTGTGAGAAGGTAATTAACTCGTCCAAGAAACAATACCAAAAGGACATGGTGAAAAAACAAGCCATCAATGAACCGTTGCCAAGTCTCATCTGCGTTCTTTAGCCTGAAGGGCATAAAGAGGAATTGAAATAGGCCAAACAGTGTAATTATTGCCGTCTTGGGATGTCCTCATTGGTCATTGGGATCTATGAATAAGGTCTTTTGCAGTCGATCACGCTAAAGGTGGTTGCACCAGTCAGTTCCTGGGAGAAGGCCTGAATGTGGGCCATGGGGTAATTATCAATGACAGTGTGTGCATTAAAATGTCTATAGCCCCCCACAAAGGCACCTCGTTTTATCTTTTTCATTCTCATAGTAATTGGTGAGGTTTACACACTGTCTGATGGCCTGATGGTACCCTCACGTAACAGTTCCTCAATCGCAGCCTTGGCCACCATTAGTTTGTGAGGAGTGAGGCAGTGGTGCTGGCATTGGACCTGTGGACCATCGGTAATATTAATTCTGTTTACAGTACCATTGTGTATGGTGTTAATCTTTTTATGGCGCTAATGCGGAGTACCACATGAGGCACATGATCCACTTGTGGATGTGATATCCCTGCTTACACTTGACCCACTCGTGGGAGCAATATCACAATTTTCACACAACCCACCCATGGGAGCGTTGTCACCAGAAGTAAGAGGCACTTGGACTGACCTTTTGTTCTGAAGTCCTGGCGGTATCTTGAGTGGCTGGCTCTCATTGTTGCTACTGTATTGACAGCTGTTGCTGTGTGTTGTGCTGTTGTGCCATAAGCTTGGAGCAGCAGTTGCGGAGGTGTTCGTTAGCTGCCATTGGTGTGGTGGAGGTTGGTGCATGCAGTGGTTGTGGCTTTAAACTCCTCGAACAATACCTGGAACTTTCGCATGAGGTCCAGGACTGTTTCAAAGGTAGGAGGAGTGGGCAGCAGAATCTTTTACATTGGTAAGCGGTCACTGTTTACTCCACTGACTGGCATGCAGCTGTCACAATTTAGTCGTAAGGCCCTACCCAGGTGTGCCCAGCACTGTCTCTACAGTGTCACCACGAGAAACGTCCCAAACGTGGGTGGTATGTGTTTGTCCAGTAGAATTGTGATAGAGGCCGTGCCTATCACAGGAAACACTGAATCATTTGCAGCACACAGTTGTATAGCGGATGGTGTTCGTTTTCCAGGTGCCAGCTGAGGTGGCAGCATGCTAATGTTGGCGCAAGTGTTGACTAGGAAGTATGTTTGGAGACGGTTGTCACAGACAAAGAGCCACACACCATTAGAATATAGACATGGGATATGATGAGTGTCGTCATGTTTCGTAGCAAGGCAGCTTGAAGCAGCGGAGTGACCTGATGTGCCTGTGTCAGGATGCTGTAATAGTTTGGGTAGCTGCCGAGTGGACAACAGCGTACGCATCAGCACTGAAGTGTGTGTGGAACCAGCAGGGGCGATGCGGCCAAATGTGGTGCCTGGGTCTGTCATGAGATCTGGTTGTTGGTGGCTTGCTGGAGCAGAGTTTTGTGAGGCTCCTGTGTGCACAGAGTGGAAGGGCATGGCGGAAGTTGAAGTAGCCTGGGTCTGTCATGAGATTTGGTTGTTGGTGGCTTGCTGGAGCAGAGTTTTGTGAGGCTCCTGTGTGCACAGAGTGGAAGGGCATGGCGGAAGTTGAAGTAGCTCAGCAACTGTTGGTTGCCTGGGTGCTGGACAGTGAGCACTGTACTGAGGTCTCCATGAGCACAGCCAGTGTGCAGGCTGGTTGTAGATGTAACAGGTGTTGATATCAATGCCAGAGCCAACGCATGTGTTTATCAAGGTGTGATGTAGTGTGAGGCCAAATATCTGGTTGGTGACATGCAACTTGGTTTCCAACAGTTCGTCTTCATGCATTAGTGTGGCCGTCTGTACGTTTTCAGGCAGCTTGAGAAGCCATAGTGACCAGAGAGCATGATCTGGTAAAAGGTTTGTGTCAATTCAGAGGCGTAAACTGTGCCAGGGCGCTGACTGTGCATCGTGGCCCAGCAATGTCTCAGTGATGGCTAGGTGGAGTTGTTGTTCAGGTGAACGCGACAGGTATGAGCGTCTTTTCTGTCTTGTATCTGACAGTGGTTGGAGCATGCAGTAGGAGGTCACTAATTAGATCAGTGTTGGTGTGGAGTTCGCTTGTTGCAATCGTCTGTGATCCCAGCCGACTGCACCATGCACTTCCAGAGTGCGAACCATACTTGCAGAAAATCAACTTGTAGCAGTGGCAGATGTTCAAATGGTTCAAATTGCTCTGAGCACTATGGGATTTAACTTCTGAGGTCATCAGTCCTCTAGACCTTAGAACTACTTAAACCTAACTAACCTAAGGACATCACACACATCTATGCCCGAGGCAGAATTCGAACCTGAGACTGTAGCGGTCGCGTGGTTCCAGACTGTAGCGCCTAGGACCACTCGGCCACTCTGGCCGGCCGGCAGACGTAACTTGGTGTGGGGCCAGGACCGATATGAGATGGTTGTAATGCGAAGTTCATGTGTGGGTTTGTGAGCACCATCTGGTGGCGGTGGCTGTGATAGAGGAGGCAGCTGGCGTCATGGTGCGGTAGACATGGGGGTTGGGTTGTTTAGGGGAGGAGACCAGGCAGTGAGGTCATCGGTCTCATTGGATTAGGGAATGACTGGAAAGGAAGTCAGCTGTGCCCTTTCCAAGCAACCATCCCAGCATTTGCCTGGAGCGATTTAGGGAAATCACGGAAAACCGAAATCAGGATGGCCGGATGCGGGATTGAACCGTCATCCTCCCGAATGCGGTAGACGTGGTTGTTGTGTCGGTAATGCAGGTGTTGTGACCAATTATCAAGGAACATGGTGCGAGTGTCATGACTAGTGCATCGACATCATGGGCGACGGCATTGTAGTGGGGTATTGAGGAACAGGGCATGATGGACAGTTTCTGATTGGTGGCAATCGTGGTGGGTGGCACATCAGTGTTGTTCACCCAACACAATGGCTGTTGTTGGTGCTCCTTGTGTTTCCACGGTACGTGGGTCAAAGGTGCAGTCAGGCTTGCCGTATTGCTGTGCTGTGGTCATGAGGAGTGAAAACCCTGTGCCGTTGCAGGTAGACACAGTGAGCCTGCTTGTTGAGTGATGGCACGTGGCAGACATGGCCCAGAGCATGGCCCGGCTGTTGTCAGTGTGGCTTCATTATGATGATGTCATGCAGGTCACAGGACAGCCATAACAAGTGTGGTGTCACCTGGGTGACATATGGTATCATATTGAAAGTAAATTTCCGGTTTAGCCCATGGAGAAACATTATCTGGCACAGGAAGGTCACTTGTAGGACGGATTTGTCCGCAATAACCCGTAAATATTGATAATCTGCAGTGGAAAGCAGTTGTATATGGTAGTGATTCATTGTCAAGAATTGCAGTACTCTGGAGGAGGTTCATAATTTGTTATGTTGCATATGGAATGTAAATATGCACTGAGCCATGAGAATGAAAATAAGAGCGGTGTAATTCATTAACACTGTCACTGATCAGTTTATTAGTAGCACCGACTTAGGTGGTAGGAGGCGATAGTGGCAGGCAGCCATTTTTCACCGTGTATGGTCACAGTTGATGTAGCACCTTTAATTAAAGGAGTGGCACGCTTTGTCTCACCACCTACATTGATAACGATGTACTTGATTTGTGATTAAGTGTGTCCATCCATTTGCTAAGAGGTAACAATGTCCTGGTTGGCAGTTGTTGAAACAATGGGAACATTGTCGACCTTTTGAGAACTACAGTTGCACTGGTTATGTATCATCCGTGAATTGGCGAGAACACCAAACAAAGGCACAAATAAATTGATAACGATGTACTTGATTTGTGATTAAGTGTGTCCATCCATTTGCTAAGAGGTAACAATGTCCTGGTTGGCAGTTGTTGAAACAATGGGAACATTGTCGACCTTTTGAGAACTACAGTTGCACTGGTTATGTATCATCCGTGAATTGGGGAGAACACCAAACAAAGGCACAAATAAATTGTCTGTATTGATGGCAGGCGACGAAGCACCATCGTGGGACGTATCCTTCGCGGCATGAAGTCTGTATCCCATGGTAATCGGCAGCGAGCCAGTGCGAGTGTAACTCGGTATTTTGGGGCGCAGTTTGTAATCTTACGCACCCACACGTCACCATTAAATTTCTTGTAGGCTCTTCTTTAATTTCAAAAGGTTCGAGAGGCGTGAGATCTGCAAATTGATGGCTCTCGATCTTCCACCATATCGAAGTCCATCAACATGAGGTAGCAAATATTATGTAGCCAAAGAGGTGGAAACGTGGGTCTACTATGCCAAGACTGCTTGATAGCTAAAACAAGAAAAAACAATTAATTAGCAGGAGTACAAAATAAGAAAGTATTTTGTTGTAGTCCATGATCTGTTGGTTGACAATTATAGAAGATGTGACTAGACTAAGCGTCTGTAGAATGAGCTAATTTACGAGTCACAAATCTTGCAGTGACAAATTCATCTCTCGTAATCTTGAATGTCAAATCCCGTAAATTTGAAGACTAACTTGGAACTGGGTAACAAAGACTTGATGGGAGCAATGACTGAGGCGTGGATGATGACTAACTAACATCGGCGCTGGCTTACCACTGAGTGCGGCTATGAACTGTAGACTGGCACAACTGCACTATACTCCTGCTACACATGAAGTGGCCTAGCGGCGCCTCGCAGTGAGCATAATTACTGCGACTGGCTGTGTACTCTTTGGCTAGCACAGCCGTTCTTCTGTTCCATTTATCGAGAGAATCGCATGTGGCTGATTGATCTCTCAGGTGGCAGTGTAGTCGTATGACTGACGACATCACACAAATAAACTTCTTTTTACTTGTCTTCATTTTCTTGTTGTTGGCTGCAGTTCTCGTATCTATGGGTGGATTCTTGAGGCTGAAATTTTTTAACATTATAGGTTCTAGTTGACATACTAATGTTAGAAGATTTGCCTGTCTTACTCTTGAATTTTATTTTTTGTTGCATTTTTTCAATATCACATCATATTTACAATTGCCACTTCCATAAGACCACAAATTACACTGTTACTGCCAAAATTAAAAAGAAAAAGACTAACGATTTAATCAGCGACTTTCCCACTACTCCTTACATTCTGTGTGACTCACAATATTCTAAAGAGTTTACAAAGCACAAGAGTTTACAAACTTTCTTGACAAAAGAAGAATCTTCACCAGTTTATATCATTATGTTGTAAATCAACCCCGAAATAAATTTCATAAATATCGTCAGATTGTGCAATTAATAAAAACTGTATATACAGAGATAGTACATATTGATTGTAATAAATTAATTTCTTTTTATACATTTTAGCCTGAAATACAATCCATCATATACAAAATCATATGAAATTATTTTAGTGAAAGAGCTGAGATAATTTTAACCTATACAAGATTCAAAAATACTTTTTGGCTTGGCTATTTCTGTAAGGAAACGTAACTTCAGAGGAGGGTCTTCTACTACAGTATTCCCTCTCTTCAAATTTGGAAACATTGTGTTTACAATATTTTCTGATAGACTATAACGCTTGCCAAACTGTGTACAAAATGATACATAAAGATAGATTACTGATGTGTAGAAGTATCTGATACATCACATATTACAGAAAACACAAGAAAAGTATCTACTATACATATATCAGGATATGGCATTCAGATTTTCAGGTCTGTGGAACATACTGTCACATACTGTCACAAGACAAATAATACAAAATCAAAACTACAACATTGCAACACTAAACTGCAGAAATAAATACAGAGAAAATGTAAATTACTAGAATTACAATTTGTAAGACTACATCCATAAAATCACTCGTTCAAAATCTTTAAAAGAGAAGAGAAAAATTTCAGAGCCTAACTGTACAACGAGTGAGCCGACTCCAAAAATTCACAACGATAGGTACAGATCAGAAGAATATACTCAGTCATGTGTAGGAATATAGTACAAAATCAATCAGCCACATAAATCAGAGTATTTAAGGATATATTGACTCATGAAGGAACAAAATAATGGAAAAATATTGGAGCCTAAGTTTGCAATATGTGGACCGACCTATGAGTTTGAACCACACTGGATACAAACCAGGATAAAATATTTTGACATGACAAAATGAATAAAGCTCATAATCATATCAATAAACTAAATTATATGTGAAGAGTAATTGTAAAAAGCATCTTGCCTCAATCAATGTTTGTCCACTCTCCTTGAGTATGCACACACACAGTCATGATGACCAGGGGTATCCAAAACAGAGTTAAGCATGAATATGCCACAACCCAAGTTCGAATTGGATACAATACTGCCATGTTGTTGTTGTAGTCTTCAGTCCGGAGACTGGTTTGATGCAGCTCTCCAAGCTACTCTATCCTGTGCAAGCTTCTTCATCTTCCAGTACCTACTGCGACCTGCATCCTTCTGAATTTGCTTAGTGTATTCATCTCTTGGTCTCCCTCTACGATTTTTACCCTCCACGCTGCCCTCCAATGCTAAATTTGTGATCCCTTGATGCTTCAGAACATGTCCTACCAACTGGTCCCATCTTCTTGTCAAGTTCTGCCACAAACTCCTCCCCAATTCTATTCAATACCTTCTCATTAGTTATGTGGTCTACTCATATAATCTTCAGCATTTTTCTGTAGCACCACATTTCGAAAGCTTCTATTCTCTTCTTGTCCAAACTATTTATCGTCCATGTTTCACTTCCGTACATGGCTACACTCCATACAAATACTTTCAGAAAAGACTTTCTGATACTTAAATCTATGCTGGATGTTAACAAATTTCTCTCCTTCAGAAACGCTTTCCTTGCGATTGCCAGTCTACATTTTATATCCTCTCTACTTCGACTATCATCAGTTATTTTGCTCCCCAGATAGCAAAACTCTTTTATTACTTTAAATGTCTCATTTCCTGGTCTAATTCCCTCAGCATCACCCAATTTAAATCGACTGCATTCCATTATCCTAGTTTTGCTTTTGCTGATGTTCATCTTATATCGTCCTTTCAAGACACTGTTCATTCCATTCAACTGCTCTTCCAAGTCCTTTGCTGTCTCTGACAGAATTACAATGTCATTGGCGAACCTCAAAGTTTTTATTTCTTCTCCATGGATTTTAATACCTACTCCGAATTTTTCTTTTGTTTCCTTTACTGCTTGCTCAATATACAGATTGAATAACGACAGGGAGAGGCTACAACCCAGTCTCACTCCCTTCCCAACCGCTGCTTCCCTTTCATGCCCCTTGACTCTTATAACTGCCATCTGGTTTCTGTACAAATTGTAAATAGCCTTTCGCTCCCTGTATTTTACCCCTGCCACCTTTAGAATTTGAAAGAGAGTATTCCAGTCAACATTGTCAAAAGCTTTCTCTAAGTCTAAAAATGCTAGATATGTAGCATTGCCTTTCCTTAATCTATTTTCTAAGATAAGTCGTAGGGTCAGCATTGCCTCACATGTTCCAACATTTCTACGGAATCCAAACTGATCTTCCCCAAGGTCGGCTTATATCAGTTTTTCCATTTGTCTGTAAAGAATTCGCGTTAGTATTTTGCAGCTGTGACTTATTAAACCGATAGTTCGGTAATTTTCACATCTGTCAACACCTCCTTTCTTTGGGATTAGAATTATTATATTCTTCTATGATTAAGTTATGCTCTGTGCAAAGTTATACCACATGGCTCTTTCATTTCTTAGCCCCAGTCCGTATTCATCTACAATGTTTCCTTCTCTCCCTTTTCCTACTGTCGAATTCCAGACACCCATGACTATTAAATTTTCGTCTCCCTTCACTACCTGAATAATTTCTTTTATATCATCATACATTTCATCAATTTCTTCATCATGTGCAGGGCTAGTTGGCATATAAACTTGTACTACTGTGGTAGGCATGGCTTCGTGTCTATCTTGGCCACAATAATGCGTTCACTATGCTGTTTGTAGTAACTTACCCAAACTCCTGTTTTTTATTCATTATTAAACCTACTCCTGCATTACCCCTATTTGATTTTGTATTTATAACCCTGTATTCACCCGACCAAAAGTCTTGTTCCTCCTACCAACTTCACTAATTCCCACTATATCTAACTGTAACCTATCCATTTCCATTTTTAAATTTTCTAACTTACCTGCCCATTTGAGGGATCTGACATTCCACACAACGATCCATAGTATGCCAGGTTTCTTTCTCCTGATAACGGCGTCCTCTTGAGTAGTCCCCGCCCGGAGATCCGAATGGGGGACTATTTTACCTCCAGAATATTTTACCTATACAGTAAAGCTGCATGCCCTCAGGAAAAATTACGGCTGTAGTTTCCCTTGGCTTTCATCTGTTTTCAGTACCAGCACAGCAAGGCTATTTTGGTTATTGTTACATGACCAGATCAGTCAACCATCCAGACTGTTGGCCCTGCAACTACTGAAAAGGCTGCTGCCCCTGTTGAGGAACCACACATTTGTTTGGCCTCTCAACAGATACCCTTCCATTGTGGTTGCACCTGCAGTACAGCTGTCTGTATCGTTAAGGCACGGAAGCCTCCCCACCAACGGCAGGGTCCTTGGTTCATGGGGGGGGGGGGGGGGGGGAATTGCCATAGTCAGGATAAGTACAGGTAAACATAATCATAAATAGCTTTGAATGATGAGATACTCAGGTAGCTCGAGGACCAAACTCAGTGCATGAAAGCACAGTTGTATACATCTTATTATATTATCTATACTAGTAAATGTCTTTTGCTAATTGTCCATAAAACTAACCTACGTACATAAAGACACAGAAGATTCATTTACAATTGATAAATAGTTCATACTGCTCTAAAGTTACATAATGTATTGGAAAGTCAACCCCCCTACGTGAAAAAACATACATTTATATGAAATACCATAGTCTTTAGCAGTCTTGGCTAAGTATTCACAAATATCAGTCACAACACAGGTGTAGTTGGCAAGATGCTCGAGTATATTACCCAGACGTAAAATCACTTGTAAGTTGACTGGTCTAGCAGAGTACAGGCATACAGCAGTGTAGCGAGTGGATCTGCCCACATCTTTCAGTTTCGTACTTAGAGTTCTCATCACATGCTCCAACGGATAAGTAACTTCTGGTCTAACATTCACATCAAATCCTGAAACATAGTTTTGTATACTAAATACGCTGTTCAATACCTTCTTCACATCTCACGAGATATGCTCTCCATATTAATTTTTCAAAGTCAATTGAATGGTAATGTCAGTTGAGATTAAAATGTATTCTCATACGAAACATTAATAAACAGAGTTAAATGCAAAAACAATGAACTAACAAGGTGATACATACAGATTTATTAAGATACTATTCCTAGTTTTTACAGTACAAATTATGAATATTGTCCCATTTCGAAATTGCAAAAAGATCTATCATTTAGCCTTGTGGCATATATGTATTAAATTCTATAGCACAAATCTACTACAGAACATTATTATTCAAGGTATCTCACCTAACTCTGAAACCTCAAATGTCTCTGGAACAACAATAGCTACTCAAAAACGGTTTTCACCAGCGTGAACGTACGGCAGGGGCTTAGGAAACCAAATACTATGCGAAATTTTAAAACGTAAACAAACACTATTTTCAACACGAACTTGTGTGTTTTTAAATGGACACTCCCTATTATTTTGTATGCAATCAGTAGCATGAAAAATCACAAAAGTAATGGCATTGGTTGCATCACAATTCGTCAATTACATCCCATGAAACTGCGAAGCGAATTTGATGCTTGAAATAAATGAAGCGCACAGCTGGGGTGCGTCCTCAGACTCAACGTGCACCTCATGCTGCCGGTAGTCGTGATGTGACTGACGTACTGCGTCAGTGGAATGTTAATGTATGGTGTGGTGTTGTATGTCAACACATCATTGGCCCGTATTTTGTGGATGGCACTCCTAAAGGGGGATAGTTTAGCTCCTTCTTGGGCTGTACCTTTCTTGAACTGGTCCACCTCTTATAATGTGTCAAATAATGCGATGTCAGAATGGTGGATGCCCTGCACATAATGTTTATTGTTGCGAAATGACATCTACAGGTACAGTTAGTGGTGACAGACTTGGTTTTCACGTTTCTAAACCTCGTAAGTTATGAAATATGTGGCTTGTAAAGGATAGCAAGGGCATCACAGTTTCTAACGTAATGCATCGCATGTAGTACTGTGCTCAGAGTTGCCTGCACTGGCGCCTTTATCCTCCAGTAAACATACTAATATCACCACGGCACGCTCTACCTTCAGCGTACAAGTGTTTCCTAATCTGCTCTGCTGAACTGCTCTCATACTGTAACGTAATTCACATACGTTGCCACATTAAAACCTGTTTTCTTGTGGTTTCTTACATTTGCCATCATCCAGTCCATAAGCCAGCCTTCAGTAACGAAGAAACACTAGATATTATTTTAATTTATGACGAATGTCGCAGAAATTCAGCTGCAGCTGTGACACGGCATGCTGAACGCTACCCAGATCGGCGGTGTTTGCCACATCGAACCATTGGCAATATCTGCAAGATACTCATGGAAACAGGAAGCTGAGCTCCCACAAAATGTCGATGTACAACGCCAGCGACTGGCGATGGAAACGAAATTGCTGTTCTGGCTGCTGTAGCGCACAATCCTCAGGTGGGCGTATGAGAAATTGCATGAGGTGTAGGAATAAGTTACATTAGCGTGTGCAGAATCTTGCATCAGCATAGGTTTGATCTGTTCCATATGTCACTGCACCAAGAACTGTACAGGAATGACTTTGAATCCCGCATTTCATTCTGTCGTTTTGCACTTCAGCAGTTGCAAAGTAATCTAGTATTCCTAAGCAACACGTTGTTTACGGACGAGGCTTCATTTACAAATCATGGTAATGTGAATCTGCGGGACATGTGCTATTGATCCGTGCAAAATCCCCACAGGATTCGCCAAGTTGCTCATCAACGACAGTGGAGTGTCAATGTTTGGTGCAGTATCATTGCTAACTGAATTGTAGGTCCCTATTTTTACTGTGGATCATTGAATGGATAGCGATATGCATCATTTCTTCAACACACACTAGCGCTCCTCATGGGGGATCTAGGATTGGAAACTCGTCTATCGCTGTAGTTCCAACATGATGGATGTGCCGCACACAATGCAAAAGTTGCCAGAGACGTTCTAGATGCGACATTTCTAAATACGTGGATGGGGCAGGGAGGTACTGTGCGAGGCCAGCGTGGTCCCCTGACTTGACGTCATTGGGCTTCTTTCTCTGGGGCGCAGTCAGCAACATCGTATTACTGCGGCGTGTGCGGTAATATCTGTAGAAACTCTACAATCTGTGCAACACTCTCGTTAACCGTCTGCAAAAGTGTATTGATGCAAATGGAGGGCACTTCGAACATGTGTTGACGTGACACAGTTTCATTGGTCAAGATGTGGGAGTATTTTCTATGCTGTATGTAATGCACAACAGTACAATTTGTGTGGGCGACACGGCACTAGTAAATGTGTTTAGGAAAGTGAATTCAAGTGTGTTAACTCTAATTGTAGCTCTTGTTGTCATTCCTCTAGAATAAACATACATTTACAATTTGAGAAACGTAACTTATACGTTGGACATGTTACTTGTTTATTTTTGAGGATTGTGCATACCTTCCCATTGTGTGAGACCCTGACAAAGGCAGAGTGAGGGGCATGCTTGAGTCTCAGGACGTGCACTAGCTGCGTGCTTGATTTATTTCAAGCATCAACTTCGGTTCGAAATTTCAGGGATGTAATTGACGTGTTGCGATGCAACCAACGCCATTATTTTTGTGATTTTTCATGCTATTGATTGCATACGAAATAATAGGGGGTGTCCATTTAAAAATACACAAGTTTGTGTTGAGATTAGTATTTGTTTACGATTTAAAATTTCGCATAGTGTTACCGTACGTTCGTGCTGGTGAAAACCGTTTTTGAATACCGTATCTATTGTTATTCAGATATATTTGAGGTGTCAGAGTTGGATGAGACACCCTGTATAGTGTATCATAGATTTTAGCTCTGTCAATAGATAAGACAGACCTTTAAAAATCACATCATCTTACATACTAAATTCTTGACATTGGAAAAAGAACATGCAAACCCGCCACGTTAGCCGAGAGCACTAATGCGCTGCTTCGTGGACTCGAGTAGGCGCGTTGGCCCCGGATCGAATCCGCCTGGGGTATTAACGACGGCCAGCCTGGATGTGGTTTTTAGGCGGTTTTCCATATCCCCCTAGGTGAATACTGGGCTGGTCCCCACGTGGGGTACACTAATTTCATCCTGGGGGTATGGGGTGGGGGCAGGAAGGGCATCCGGCCACCCCTTAATTTAACATTGCCAAATCTGATTAACCATGCTGACCCTGCGTACCTGAGGGACAAAGGCACAAGTGAAAGAAGAAAGAAAGAAGACAGAGGAAAAAGAACATGGAAACAAAAATTAAGCACTTATGGATCATGTCTATATGCTTTCAATTCAGTGATATGGTATAATCCAGATAACTTCTTAAATTTAGGATACACAAGCCAGTATGCAATAAGATGTGGATTTTCAAGAATTTCTAATGGTCCAACATAAACATTGAAAAATTTCTTTACCTCAGATGTCCGTACTCTAAGAGTTCCCTTTGGTTTTCACCATCACAAGATCTCCTACCTCTAACTTAGAAACTCTACCTTTACCATCATGTCTTTGCTTTCCCCTGTCACCATGTTTTTTCAGCATCTCCCTAGCACACTCTTCCCTCTCTTGTGATGGCAGAATTTTAAATGGTGGACAATTAACATTTTTAGAAATAAGGTTAGCAGGTCTGTGATTAAATGTGATTTCAAATGGTAAAAAACCTGTTGAAGGATGTTGTAAGCTGTTCATAGTATCCTCAAGATCACCAACATAATCTATTGAACTGGTATCTTACTACAATAAATTCTAAACAATCTTCCAATCTCTCTCTCATATCTTTCTGCATGTATATTCGAAGGATGTTACACTGAGGTAGAAATAAGCCTTATTTTTGCACGATCAACAAAATATTTCCAAGCTTGTGATATAAACAGAGACCATTATCAGATAAGATTGTTTTAGGAATACTGGCCTGATGGAAATATGTGTTTTCAAACTTAGAGATGATGTGCTTATGGGTAGCTTTTGTGAGAGGAAACAGCTTTATGAATTTCGAAAATACATCAACAGCCATAAAAACAAAACAAAATTCGTTATTAGACTTAGGTAAAGGTCCATACACATCCACAGACACGAGATGAAGGTTACCATTAGGCACTATGTTTTGCATTTGGCTTCTACTTGTTTGGTTAGTTACCTTCACTCTTTGATATTTGTCACAACTGGCAATCTTCTTCTTAACTCTCCTTCCTATGTTAAAAAAACAGATGTTTTCTTGAATTTGTTGTGTGCGTTTGGTTGACCCACAATGACCAAAACTCTCATGTGTACAAGTAATTGAAGTATCAGTACACTGTTCCAGCCAACATAGTTTCCAATCCTCTGAGTCAGCCTTATGTCTCCTTAATAAAATACCCATGTGTATTGTTCTGTCTTTTCTCCACCTTTCCTGCCCAACATGATCTAAATCAATTTCCAATTTTGATCATGATTTTGATACCTGCAGATGTCTTTGTAAATTTTCAAGATCTCTTTTTCCTCTTTGACACCTATCAAGTTCATAATTGTAAACTCTTTCTCTCCTCCTCCAAAGATGTTAGATAATTCACTCCCTAAAAGTAGCCTAGACAAACCATCAGCAACTACATTGTCTGTGCGCTTAATGAATATGATTTCATAATTGAACTGCTGTAAAAACAAGGCCCAACGAGTAACTCTGTTATGGTACAGCTTCCACACCCGAAGCTAACATAATGCTTGGTGATCAGTACAGATGATGACTTTATGACCGACCAGGTAATTTTTAAATTTGTTGAATGCCCAATGTACAGCCAAAAGTTTTTTCTCAGTTACAGTATATGTCGTTTCATGTTTCTGCAATACTCTACCAGCAAACACAAGAAATCTGTGTTCAATAACACCATCAACTTCAACTTACCGAAATAAATGAGCACCCAAACCAACAGCACTACTGTCTAATACACAAATCTGGTATGAACAATATCTTACTTTGACACAACTGTCCTTTGATCTCATTGAAAGCATCCTTGCACTACTGATTCCAATCCCAAACGGTATTTTTCATCAAAAGTTCGTGCGAGCATGGAGCATTCAAAGCTTTGTTGCTACAAAATTTTCTATTTCTAACTCAAAAAATGACTGAAGCTGTTTTTTGTTTTTGAGGAGTAAGAAAATGAGCAATAGAATAGAATAGAATCTTTATTGTCACATGACATGTTGTGTACAATCATTTGATTGAAACATTGGTGACTCATCAATGAATAATTCTATGCCTACTTCAGTATACCTTAAGACAAGATACATTAAAACAAAAAGCATATGGATGCTCTCAGGAGCACATTACAACATATAAAGATAATTACATTTTAGGTTTCTTCCTGTTTTTTTAAAATTTCCACAGTGGTTTAACATAATTCTTTTTAAGTATTTTTCATGTTTCTCTAGTTTATAAATATGGACATCCTTGAAAGAGCACATATGTGTCATAGAAGTAGTATATATGTATATATCTTGATATTTAGATGTATGGACACATATAAAAAGAACGTATACCTCCATTAAAAGGGTATATATCCATACACATAGAACGTAATGTAGAGAAAAAAACAGGAAAACAAAACAAATGTAATATCTCCTACTTGTCTTCCTCGTTTATAAAATCATCCACACTGTAGTAGCATTTCCTTTTTAAATATTTTTCAATGTTTGCACCTGTGGGTTCTAGCTTGTAAACCTTCAACTCTGAATGCATTTTATTGCTAAGCTGCAAAGCCATGTAATATGGAGTATTTTCAAATAATGTTAGTGTGTGGCCATGTAACATGGAATCTTGTTTACACCTTGTTCCATAAGCATGTGTTAATGAATTTCCCTCAAAAAGATGTTGGTTTTTAGCTCAAAGAGAAGTGTTTCATATATACGCATGGAAGGAATTGTCATTATTTCAAGGCTTGCAAATAAAGGTTTGCATTATTGTCTATTGTTTGTTCCAGTCATAGCTCTGATAATTTTTTACTGTAGCTTGAACATTCTGAGGAGACTTCCTTTATCAACTCCCCAAAAAATTATTCCATTTCTTACACCTGATATAAAATATGCAAGATGCATTGTTTTCCTAACATTTAAGTCAGTTACTTTATTTACTACCCTCATGACTTACACAAAACTATTTAACTGCTTCAGTAAGCAATCCACATAATCAGTCCATGATAAATTTTTGTTTATGGTCACTCCCAGAAACTTAACAGATTCTGCAGTTATCAGTTCTCTGCCTTCATAACTTAACTATGTTATATATGCAAAAGTTTGTTGGGTCTTGAAGTGTAAAATTTGTTTTTGTTAGGTTTAGTTTCATAGCATTATTATTTATCCAATTTTCTAGTTCTTGAAGAGTCTGTTTCGTTTTCTGTGCTAGTTATTCAGTGTTTTTACAGCAGAATACTGCTGTTGAGTCATCTGCATACAGAATCGTATCTGAAGTTACCTTACATGGTATGTCATTTATATAATATAGAAACAGTAATGGGCCTTGCATGGACCCCTGGGGTACACCTGCTTGTTTTTTCTTCCAGCTAGAGCAAGCTTTTTCGCCCTTATGTTGTATAACTACCCTCTACTTCCTATTTTGTGATACGACATGAACCAACTTAAAGATTTTTCATGGAAACCATAAGAGGCTAATCTGCAGAGCAGCTGCTTATGGATTACCATATCAAATGCCTTACTGAGGTCACAGAAGACACCTGATACTCTGTCCTTGTTATCAAGGCATATGACTTTTTAGTGATTAGTTCATTAATAGCATGCAAAGTGCTTCGGCCCTTCCTAAATCCATATTGATTCTTAAGAATAATGTTATGTTTTTTGTTATATTTTATTAGTTGGTTAAACCCTAAGCACTCAAATATTTTAGAAATAACTGGTAGTATTGATACTGGGTGAGTATTTCATATCTCCTCTTTTTTGGATAGGTCGAATTTCTGCATACTTTAGCCTGTCTGGAAAGCAGCTCTCATCAAACGATTGATTTATTGACAGAGTTGGAGCGCAATATTATCATATCCTGCCTTTATTATTTTTATTGGAACTTCATTACATTCCAGAGATCTAAGATTTTTTAGGGATTTTATAATGCTAGCCACTTCATAGCCCGGTACATGAGTGTTTTTGAATTCTACTGATCTGTGCCGCATTATATTGGAACTTATGTGTGGAGGAGGGAGATCGTCAATTTTGTTAGAATTTATGAAATACCTGTTGAATTCTTTGCAAATATGTCTGGAGTTTGTAATCATTTCCCCATTTATTTCTAATTTATGATTAAATCTTTTTGTTTTTTCAGCACCTATTTCAGTCCTGACAAACTGCTTTTGATTTATTTGTGGCATCTTATATGTATTTACTGTATGTCATTTGTTTTGCCTGTTTAACAATTCTACCAAATATTCTTTTGTATTTGTTTACATAGCTAACAAACTCTGCATCATGGTTGTTCTTTGCTTCAATGTGCAGTTTCCTCTTTCTAATACTAGAGTTCCTGATGCCTTCAGTTATCCATGAGTTCTTTTTACGGTTTTTGTCACGTGCTGTTATGAAAGGGGAGCATTCATTGAAAATTCTCAGACAAATGTATTCACATTGTGTTGGCTGGAGTTCCTGATTCGTTTCACTGTTACAGTTTTATCTAAATTTGGCGATGAGATATAAAGGGCTGAATGGTGAGATATACCTAATTCCAAAACGGATTTTCCTGCTGCACCATATTTGCTATGGCTCACTATATTATCTATACATGTTTCAGAATATTCTGTTATTCTAGAGTACTCGCTAAAATTTAATGTTAAGCCACTTGTAGATAACATGTCCTTCAGAGAAATAGCAAACCTGTCATCAGCTCTTACATTTATGTTGAAGTCAGCACAAGTTATGCCCTTTCTACATAATTTTTTACCTGCAGCAAGGTTTCAAATTTGTCTAAAATGCACATGTAACTGAATAGTCAGGAATATGATATATACAAATAATTAATATGCTGTAATCCGTAAGATCAGTGCAGTAGCTTTCAAATAATAGTTCCTTGTTCAAGCAATTAAAAGTCTGCCTGACGTCAAAGCTTAGAGATTCTTCCACTAGAATGCACGATCCTCCAAAAAACATTTTTTTCTACAAAAATTTACTGCTAAATTGTAACCTGAAAGTGAGTATATCAAGTTTATATTTTCACTTTTAAGCCAGTGTCCGTTTAAGCAGATAGCTTTTACAGAACCTGTGTTCTCCAGAAATACTTCTGGTTCATACAATTTGTTCATCATTCCTACTGACAGACCGACTATGTTAAGATGCACTATGAAATTATTATGACCTAAATCAAACAGAGAATCATTTAATTGGTCATTGAATGTGGCACCTGAGTGTGTCTTTAATTCTAAATTACATTCGTTTCTCATGGACCAAATTCCTTGGGAACTGGTCCACTCTGTTAGTTTCCCTGTGAAGGATCGCCCAGCACAATAACAGACTTATTTCTACTTTCATTGACGAGAGAGATCTCTTCAAGAGCATTGCTTATGTTAGAAGCTAGCATCCTTTTACCGCATTTGTTGAGATGCATTCCATGGTATGTGAAATAGTTTCTTTCATCGTTCAAATGGCTCTGAGCACTATGGGACTTAACATCTGAGGTCATCAGTTCCCTAGAACTCAGAACTACGTAAACCTAACTAAGCTAAGGACACCGTACACTTCCATGTCCAAGGCAGGATTCGAAACTACAACTGTAGCTGTCGCGCGGTTCCAGACTGCAGCGCCTAGAACCGCTCGGCCACTTTGGCCGGCTCTTTCATCGTTACTAATTCCTATCACCTTAACATTCGCAATCGTGACGCAGAAGTTTTTCAGCTTCAAATTGGTAAGTCTAAATTATTTATTTGCTAATGTACCACCAGTCTGGTAAGTCATACCTTAGTGGCATTGTTGTTACGATGACATTGGTGAAATACAGGAACCGCAGCACTTTAAACAACTTCTTAATAAAGGCACTAGCTTCGTTATGAAGGCGTTATTAGCACCCCCTATGAGCACAGCACAATTATGAAATCAGAACATTCTTCGTTAACACTCACCATTACGCTATTGAAATTTGCTTCACGTTTTACGATGCCAGAAACTTGAACATAGTCATTCACATTGTTTGTCAATAATTCTGGAACTTTTCATGCATGACTATAGTCAAGTAGCTTCACTTTTCTTCTTTTGTAGCCGTTTTTCCACTGCTGAGCCGTTTTTTGACGTACATTTAGCATATTCCTTTGAAAAGCCGTTATTACACGACGCAGAAATGTCTTACTCAGTTTCCTAATGTTTATGGTTGTTATCTTTTGATGAAGTACTATTTGTACGGTGAATCAACATGTCCACTTTGCTTACATCGGATTCTTTATTGTGATCTTCTAGTGATGGAGAGAAATGTATTTTCTTTTCCTAGAGCGCACTCTTAATCTTCAGAGTAGTATACTTTCTGTTTAGAGCAAACAAATCACTTTGAAGTGCTCTGATTATTTCGTCCTTTTTTCTGATTACGTCTTTAAATTTGCATCACTAACGCACATAAGAGTAGACCATGAATAATCGTCAGTTACAAATATTATGCTTACTTTGGACCATTTCTCATGAAACCATCGCTGACAGTAGCTACACTGGAGATCCTTTAATACTTTCTTGTCAAAAACCTTGCAGTTGTTTGCATTTTTAAGTTCGTTTTTACTGGCGCAGTTTTCTCTTTATCAGGTGTAATTCCTTTGTCAGATACAACATGTCCCAAAAATTTAACTTCTTCCAAACCAAATTTACCTTTACCTATTTTCAGTCATACCTCCTGATTCTAATTGTGAAAACACATCTCTTAACAGATGCAAATGTTGTTCCGAAGTCTTCCCTGTGACCAGAATGTCATCAACAGACACAATTAATTTTGAACACACTTCACTTCCCAAGACAGAATACAGAGCTGTTATGAATTCAGCTACAGATACACTTAGCCCAAATGGCACCACACAGTACTGAAAACACTTACCTCCATACAATAATGTTGCATATTTTCTAGAATTAATTTCAAGTCAGATCCAGTGAAATCCAGAGATCAAGTCTAAACTACTCATTTATTTTACATAATCAAATTTGTGTAACGGTTTGTCACTGTTCTCAGGATAGTCATTCTCTCTGATAATAAATTCGTTAAGACGTCTAGAGCACGGAACAATTCTCGCTCCACCATTTCTCTTACTTATGACAACTAAAGGATTATTCTAAGCACTCCTACTTCAGCTCAATTAAAACCCATGTTTCCGTTTTCTAAATTTCTTTCTCTACATCCTTCCTTTTTGAATATGGTGTATTATACTGATTGAGAAAGAAAGGGTGATAATCTTTAAGGTAAAGTATGTACTAGTAGTCCTTCAATTCTTTTGGTTTTTCACTAAACACATTTCTAAACTCCAATAACAAATTACTAAGTTGTTCCTTTTGCAGGTCATTAAGAGTCGTAGCTTCCCTTACTTTAGAATCTACTACACTTTCAAAACCGTGGTCAATCTCATAAAAATCTATGACATCATCAAAAACCTTGCACTCACCTTGATTCACAATGTTTTGCAAATAGTTGCAACTTTTGACACAGTTTAAAATACAGAAATTAGTTTTCACATAAGTCTTATTTTTAGGTTCCAAAGTAAACTATTCTTAAGCATTCCATCCAGAACAAGCCTCAGCTTTCATTATCAAATCCATACCAATAATTATATTTTTTTCCAGACTAGGGATCATTAAGCACCCATGTTCAAAAGTTTTGTCTTCTGTACTAAACGTTAAAGATACCTGAGATTTGACCAATTTGCTTTGCTTCCCTGTAGCTCCTCTTATCTTTACACCTACAATGGGCATTTCCACAAAATTCTGGCTAAACGTGATCTTGTCTCCAAATTGTTCAGATATACCACAAATCAGGCTACCTGTATTAATCAAGTAATTCGCTTCTTACTGACCAAGCTTAATCTTAATGTAAGGACATCCAAAGTCTGAATCATTATCTCTGTTATTACACACTTCATGTAAAAGATCACTTTCAGTTTCATTGAATGCTAGATCCACACTGTCTTTACAGGGTTTTATCAATTTTACTGGTATCATAAAATTACTTTGGTTACTCATGTTGTCACTTAAAGATTGAACACACTGAGTGGGTTCCATAGCACAACTAACACCAGTTATTACAGAAGGAACACAAAATATATTACTGTCAAAATTACTTTTCCTGCTTATATTTTCTTTCATTTCATTCCACCAATATAGACACAAATTTTGAGTAACCACAGTTAACTAATTCCAGAATGCAAATTAATCTATCTTATCATCCAAAAAGTTTCACTTTTATTCTCTAGGCTTACAGATAACTCACCTTTACTGTTTGGATCATTACTCTGCGTGACATTAATGAAAAACTGCTTTGACTGGACAGGTATCCCATGACTCTCACTTATATCATCACATACATCACTTGCCTTATCTGTATTCACAAATAACTCTGCAACTTCATTATTTTTAGACTCTACATATACCTGATACTCATCATTACTATCATGATTGTACTCTTCCAAAATTACTTCATCAACAACATCATTAGCAACACAAGTCTGATCTCCATCAAAGTTACACACCTCACCTGCATTCATTTGCAATAAGCTACCAGTCTGAGACTAATCAACGTGAGTTATTTCACAGCTCTCTTAACACCTACAACAAAATACCACCTAATTAAGATCCAACACAGCCATCAAATGTTTTACATACATCAATAACACTGTTTTCTGACCAAGAGAAAAGTTCTTATTACTCTCACATTCTAGATTGTGATTACCACATACATCACTATAATGAAACATAGTATCCCAAAACTTTTGATCAAAACATAAATGAGAAATCTGATGTTCCTTCTGTTTAACTTCAGATAATGTGCCACATTATTAAAACTGTTATTATTGTCTAATTGTAAGTGTAAATTAGGGGTCCTCTACATGTGTTTCCTTGCCCCAAAACTGTGGACCTTCATTGAGGCAGACTGCCAGTTCCTGAATAGTTACCTCTATGATTGTTTTTTCTATTAAATTGCCCATGGTTATCCCCATTATTCCTATTCTGCTGATGTTCAAAATTTCTGTCCCTATTAACATTATGACCCTGACGGAAGTTACCATTATCTCTGTTTCTGCAGTTGTTACCAGTTTGATCTCTATAATTTCGATCGCTATGGTACATAGTTCTTTCTACTGCCCTATTCCAGCCTGTCAACATATAGTAAACATTGTTGAAGACAATCATCAGGCCTGTGCACTAAATCCCACTGCAATCTCCCTGGTAATCATCTTTTGAGTACATCAATCAATGTCATTTTGTCAAATGGTTTGTCAAGGGGTGTATTACTTTCTTAAGCTGATTCGTAAAGAACTCTCTCAAAGTGCTGTCCCTATTCCCATAATTAGGACTGTCCAAAATTTAACTTTTAAATCTCCCTTATTCAGAATTTGACCAAAATTTATTTACAAAACTTTTTTTCAAAACTTTGATATATCTCCCACTGACTTATATTTGGATTTACACAAAACAGAGCTTCATCTTCAAGACATCTTTTAACAAATTTAATTTTTTGATTGTCACTAATGCCTGACACAAAACTGTCTCTAAGTGGTGCAGAAAATCCACTAGATGTAAATTGTCTCATGAAAAAATGTTGGTTGGAGTTTCAGACCACGCAGTACTATTGTTTGAATACAGATTGTTGTGACTACAATATTCCTGAACTACTGAAATTTTTTTATCTAAAACATGTAGATTAGTTAGCATACTGTTTTCTACATTTAAAATTTTATGATCTAAACTACTAAAGTTCTGCTCCATTTTTCCACAATGACCTTCTTTTCAACTCTGACATCATTAATATTCTTCATCTGTTCTGCAGATTGGGCAACTAACTCATTTTTCAAAACAATAAATTTATTTTCTAAGACATCGACTTTTTCATTCACATTTTCTAATCCATCTGACAACCCATTTCTTTTAGCTGTGAAACTTGATTACTAAGTCGGTCTATTTGCTATTGTACCCTGTCCATTTTACTATTGTTTTCCGTTTTGAGGTCATTTAATTGTCCTTGTAGTGAAGTAAATGTTTTGGTTAACTGATCATTAAGGATACAGGGCACTTATAAAAAGTGGAAAAATCGAAATTTTGTAATGACTTTATGGAATTCTATAGCCTTCTCTGATTACATTGATATATATATATATATATATATATATATATATATATATATATATATATATATATGTATATACCAAATTTTAAAGTTATGGTCATGTACGCCGCCACACCCCGTTTATTTCTGTTACAGAAACCAGTAGTATTTCGAAAAGAACTGTAAACGTTCTGTTTGCAGCAGTTATACGTATGATACATTGTATATGGAGTGTTGTGGACATGTGAAAAAGAGGGTGGGTGCTAGTCTGAGAAAGCTACAAAGGGAAACGAAACGAAAGTTGTTATCTGATGGGAAATCTCTGTCTGGCCGGGGCAGATTGCAAGAAACTGAAATAAACCTTCTTCAGAGTTATTATGGACTGGTCATTCGACGAACTGCACCTCTGAATGATGTTACAGCAATGAGAAAAGCTGTATGGGCCACATACCTTCACAAGTTGTTCACAGATGACCACCCTGTTCATAGACTTTGCCCTAAAGAAGCAGATTCTTGGTGTGGTTACCAAAAGGCCAAAGAAAGTGGTCAAATATACCATCATAAGCATTCTCTTCCTGAACCTGTTACAAATGAAATAAAACCATTTTTAGAGACCTGAGTGACCCTGTTTTGCTTAGTAAACGTCTTCATGGGGCACTCAGAATACATATGAAAGTTTCAACCATTGCATATGGGAAAGATTAGACAAGAATATTTTGTAGGACTAAATACATTAAAAGTTGGAGTACTAGATGCAGTGATATGTTTCAATGATGGACTGATGGGAAGGTCAGGAGTCCTGAGAAATTTAGGCATAAAATGTGGCTCTGACATGGAAGATCAATTGCTTGCATGTGACAGACAGTGGCTGTATGAAGCTGAAAGATACGCTCTTCAAGTTGCCTAAGAAGCAAGACGTGCTACAAGGGATGCCAAGAGGAAGCTTGAAGATGAAAACTTTGCTTCAGGAATGTTCCGAGGCACAGTTTGTTTGGACTCAGATCTTCATTCACAATTTCCTGCAAGTTGTAATTTTCAGGATTCAGGTACAAATATTTCCTAAAGTTTATAAAGCATTGCTCTAATTTTTTTCTGTAACTTGCCATAGTCCTTACTTATGTAGCAGACCTACTTTTTATTGCAGAATCAAATTATAGAAAAAATAACATTTTTATTAGAAAAAAAATTATATAAATCAAAACGTAAGATGTAATATTTTTTATCCTTGTAATATACATAATTTGTGGAATTAAAAGGTCTAGTACCTCAGCCATCATGTCATGGATACCTGGTAAAAATTTGGTCTCCTTCAAATGTATAACATTGGATTAAATGGTACCTCAATTTGAGGAAGCATTTTGTAAAAAACAATGCCATCAGTTTCTTTGCAATTTTATTAATAACCGTAAGCAGGTTCAAAAACATTCAAAATACTTCTAATTTGTTTAGAATGTGTGCTGCATTACCTGATATCAAGGAAAAAAACCTGTAAAACATATGCATTATAAACAGTGCCTGAAAGAATTAGGTGTTGATTTTTACATAAAATTGAGCCGAAAAAGCACCCTGTATCCTTGACTGCACTAAATTTACTGTTGTTATCTGTTTTTATTTCAGTTAACTGATCATTAACTGCACTAAATTTGCTATTGTTATCGATCTTCATTTCTTCTAATTTTTCCAAAATCAACTGCAAAATATCGGTTTTTTACCTTTTCTTTGCTGACTACTCTTTCACTTTATATTAAAAACGAAGAAATTCCTCCAGCTGTATTTAAAGTGTCGATTTTATTTTGGCAACTACTTTCAACATTGTAATAATGTCATCTTCAGGCACTATAAAATATACCATACATACAACAACCAATGTGACATCAGTAATCTTTGAGTTATTATGTAAACAAATATATTATAAACATATTACATAATGGACAAATTCAATAAAATTAATTACATTTTGGCCATTTTCATTAAATGCAATCGTTTTGGAAGTTAAAAATTTATGTGGTACCAATAAATAGAAATGAAATTATGTATACATGATCCTTTTTATTACAGATCAATGTCAAGCATTAAATGAAATGGAATTATATATAAAAAATTTAGGTTCAAGCTCTTACACTTACAGATAATAAAGAGTGCTGAAGAGAATATGCATTGCTAATCAGACATATGTAGGGTAACATGCATTATTAAAGAGTAGTAAAGGGAGGGAAAGGTAGAAATAGAGTTATGTTTGCATAACACTGCATTGTCATCATACTAAAGTGACAGTGAAGCAAGTTACTTAAACAACGTCAATCATAACATCACAAAACGAATAATAAGAAACTGGAGAATGAGTATAGAACCTAGTTAATAAAAGGAAGTCTGTGGTGTAAAATACATACTAATCAATCTAAAATCTACTCATTCGAATAAAAATTTAAGTTAACATGCTGCTGAGAAACCCTATGTCAACGTCTTTGTCTCATTGACAGCAGTAACCTAGGTCACAAGTAGTGTAATTCTAGTATATAATTAATTTTATTGAATTCGTCCATTATGTAATATGTTTATAATATATTTGTTCACATAATAACTCATAGATTACTGATGTCACATTGGTTGTCATATGTATGGTATATTTTATAGCACCCGAAGATGATGCTGTTATAATGTTTAAACTAGTTGGCAAAATAAAACCGACACCTTAAATATGTCTGGAGGAATTTCTTCATTTTTAATATAAATTTATACCAGCTGACGTCATACTGCCCTCCATTTCAACAATGGATGCATGAAGACTCTTTGATGTGGTTCAAACATGTTTTTGCTCGGACCTACAGCTTTCACCTCATCACCACAACACTCATCTCCATCGATTTTCCTAGCAATCACACAAGCAGAAAAAAAAATCACAGTTTGTACTTATCTTTTTTCTTATTGATGTCCCTCATTGCTGTTGTTACATTCTCTTTCAATTGATCTGGTCTGTCATTGTTGATAGTATCTCACCACTGTTTATATGATTTTGGTGGGCTGATCTCTGTCTTCTTTCTTTGAGTGATTGGAGATTCAAATAAACCGCAACTGACTGAAATCACTGTCCTTTCTTCTTCTGCAGTAGACAAAACTTTATCAGTCAACTGACCCCAGACAAGTCCCTCCCTCACATCGCCATTAAATTTTTTTAGTCTCTTCATTAGTTTGAAAAGCTTCAAGAGATGTAAGGTTTACAAATAAACTTTTTTTTATTTATCTACACTTTCTCGTTGGCTGCAGTTCTCACATCTAGGGGTAGATTCTTGAGGCTGAAATTTTGTGACTATATAGGTTCCAGTTGCCATGCTAATGTTATAAGATTTGCCTGTCTTTCTCTTGAATTTTATTTTTTGTTACACTTTTTCAATATCGCACTGTCTTTACAATTTACACTTCTATAACACCACAAATTACATTATTATAGCCAAAATTAAAAAAAAAACACGACTGATTTCATGAGAGGCATGCCTGCTACTCCTTACATTCTGTGGTATTCACAATATTCCAAAGAGTTTACAAAGGAAAATAGTTTTCGAACTTTCTTGACAAAAGAAGAATCTTCACCAAGTTAATTCATTATTTTGTAAATGAATCCAGAAATAAATTTAAGAAACATCGTCAGATTGTATAATTAATAATAGGAATTTTTAAGTATGCCAGATATTTCGTAATTTCAAGCACTTCTAAAAGAAAACTAATTTTAACTGTCTATACAGGAATAGTACTTATTGAGTGTAATAATTTAATTTCTTTTCATACATTTAGCCTGAAATATAATGAATCATATACAAAATCGTATGAAATTGTTTTAGTGAAACAGCTGAGATAGTTTTAACCTATACAAGATTGAAAATACTTCTTGGTATCAGCTATTTCCATAAGGAAAGGTAAGGTCAGAGGAGAGTGTCATATTACATGTTGAAAATAAAATGATGTGGTCACCACTGTAGGTAGTGGAGAGCCGGCATGGTAATTATGAAGATAAATAATTACTTGGACTCCTGTCACATGCTGTGAATACTTTTATTCTAGCAATGCTTTTAGCATAGAGTGTGTACTACTGAGAACTGATCTGTCAAAGATACAGTTGTTCTTGCTGCAGTAGGGCAGCAGTATTATTGGTGGAGGGGTGAGGGGTAGAGCCAGTGGTTCTATGTCCTCATGGCTTTATTATCATGGATTTCGGAGAAACAATGTTAACCACACTACAACATGTTTAACAGTAGTACTACAGTTCGTTGAATTCTCAAATTCATGCTTGATTTTAGCAAAAACTTAGAAAAACTGTAATTCTCAGTTCCAACTCACATAGCATGTAATGACAGGAACTCGGCTTTCTTCTTTGGGTCACATCACTTAGATGTTGGTTTCAAGCCTTGACATGGCACAGAGAGGGATATGTTGACCTACGTTATATATGGTCTACGTTAACAGCGTTGTGTCACTGCACTTTTCAGTGGGCACCATCTTGCTGCTTCTCATGATGCTGATATCATGTCCCTAGACCAACTTCAGGGTGTGAACATAACACTACAGGCTAATATACAATTTCTCTCCCTTTTTACTGTTTTTTCATCTCCTTCTTTTCTGCTTTACTTTCACCAAACAATGAAAAGTTTCCAGAATGAGATTTTCACTCTGCAGCGGAGTGTGCGCTGATATGAAACTTCCTGGCAGATTAAAACTGTGCGCCCGAGCGAGACTCGAACTCGGGACCTAGAGTTTGGAAGGTAGGAGACGAGATACTGGCAGAAGTAAAGCTGTGGGTACTGGGCGTGAGTCGTGCTTCGGTAGCTCAGTTGGTAGAGCACTTGCCCGCGAAAGGCATAGGTCCCGAGTTCGAGTCTCGGTCGGGCACACAGTTTTAATCTGCCAGGAAGTTTCATATCAGCGCACACTCCGCTGCAGAGTGAAAATCTCATTCTGGAAACATCCCCCAGGCTGTGGCTAAGCCATGTCTCCGCTATATCCTTTCTTTCAGGAGTGCTAGTTCTTCAAGGTTCGCAGGAGAACTTCTGTAAAGTTTGGAAGGTAGGAGACGCGATACTGGCAGAAGTAAAGCTGTGGGTACCGGGCGTGAGTCGTGCTTCGGTAGCTCAGTTGGTAGAGCACTTGCCTGCGAAAGGCTAAGGTCCCGAGTTCGAGTCTCGGTCGAGCACACAGTTTTAATCTGCCAGGAAGTTTCAATGAAAAGTTTGTTTGAGAATAAGGTTTGTAAATTTCATTCTTGGTATAGTTATGTTTCTGATTATACAGGGTGGTCCATTGATCGTGACCGGGCCAAATATCTCGCGAAACAAGCGTCAAACGAGAAAACTGCAAAGAACGAAACTTGTCTAGCTTGAAGGGGGAAACCAGATGGCGCTATGGTTGGCCCACTAGATGGCGCTGCCATAGGTCAAACGGATATCAAATGCGATTTTTAAAAATAGTTACCCCATTTTTATTGCATATTCGTGCAGTGTGTAAATAAGTATGAATGTTTTAGTTGGACTACTTTTTTCACTTTGTGATAGATGGCACTGTAATAGTCACAAACATATGGCTCACAATTTTAGACAAACAGTTGCTAACAGGTAGGTTTTTTAAATTAAAATACTGAATGTAAGTACGTTTGAACACTTTATTTCGGTTGTTACAATGTGATACATGTACCTTTGTGAACTTATCATTTCTGAGAACGCATGCTGTTACAGCGTGATTACCTGTAAATACCACATTAATGCAATAAATGCTCAAAATGATGTCTGTCAACGTCAATGCATTTGGCAACACATGTAACGACATTCCTCTCAATAACGAGTAGTTCGCCTTCCGTAATGTTTGCACATGCATTGACAATGTGCAGACGCATGTTGTCAGGTGTTGTCGGTGGATCATGATAGCAAATATCCTTCAACTATTCCCCCCCCCCCCCCCCACCCCCGAAGAAATCCGGGGACGTTAGATCCGGTGAACGTGCAGACCATGGTGTGGTGCTTCGACAACCAATCCACCTGTCATGAAATATGCTATTCAATACCACTTCAACCACACACGAGCTATGTGGTGGACATCCACCATGTTGGAAGTGCATAGCCATTCTGACATGCAGTGCAACATCTTGTAGTAACATCGGTAGAACATTACATAGGAAATCAGCATACACTGCACCATTTAGATTGCCATCGATAAAATGGGGGCTAATTATCCTTCCTCCCATAATGCCGCACCATACATTATCCCTCAAGGTCGCAGATGTTCCACTTGTCGCAGCCATCGTGGTTTTTCCGTTGCCCAATAGTGCATATTATGCCGGTTTACGTTACCGCTGTTGGTGAATGACGCTTCGTCGCTAAACAGAACGCATGCAAAAAATCTGTCATCGTCCCATAATTTCTCTTGCGCCCAGTGACAGAACTGTACACGAAGTTCAAAGTCGTCGCCATGCAATTCCTGGTGCATAGAAATATGGTGCGGGTGCAGTCGATGTTGATGTAGCATTCTCAACACCGACGTTTTTTAGATTCCCGATTCTCGCGCAATTTGTCTGCTATTGATATGCATATTAGGCGCCACAGCAGCTAAAACACCTACTTGAGCATCATCATTTGTTGGAGGTAGTGGTTGACGTTTCACATGTGGCTGAACACTTCCTGCCTCCTTAAATACCGCAACTATCCGGCGAACGGTCCGGACACTTGGATGATGTCGTCCAGGATACCGAGCAGCATACATAGCACTGACCCGTTGGGCACTTTGATCACAATAGCCATGCATCAATACGATATTGACGTTTTCCGCAATTGGTAAACGGTCCATTTTAACACGGGTAATGTATCACGAAGCAAATATCGTCTGCACTGGCGGAATGTTACGTGATACCACGTACGTATACGTTTGTGACTATTACAGTGCCATCTATCACAAAGCGAAAAAAGTGGTCCAACTGAAACATTCATATTTCTTTACGTAGAACATGAATATGTAATAAAAAATGAGGGTTCCTATTTAAAAAAAAACGCAGTTGATATCCGTCTGACCTATGGCAGCGCCATCTAGTGGGCCAACCATAGCGCCATCTGGATTCCCCCTTCAAGCTAGATGAGTTTCGTTCTTTGTAGATTTTTCGTTTGATGCTTATTTCGTGAGATATTTGGCCCGGTCACTATCAATGGACCACCCTGTATGTAGTTTTATGAACATGACTGCCATTTTCAGTTTTTCTCGTGATGTATACTTTCTTATTTGTTAACATGCTGTTTAAATTCATTTTATGTGGACTGAGTAATACGTATGAAAGTGGTAAACGATGTATTCAAAATTCTTGGAAGTGTTATGTAAACAACGTAGAATCATATCAATAGATCTAATGATAATGCCACAACAAAAAGTCGGGAAGGGAAGAAGGGAGTGGTGGTGGTAGTCATGCCACGTATGTACTGCTGCCCATTGTGTTTATGGTCGGTGAAAAACATCAGTGTCTATGGGCTTGGCATGCACTATAATTAAAGAACTAGTGACTTTAAGTGTTGCATTGCTCATGTGCTGCAACTGTGTTTTGACTCATTAAGCATAAAACTTTGATGTGCAGACTGGTAAACTGTGTGCTCACTATAAAGATACTGCTTTTAATTGTATACAGCACAAACTGTTTAGTGCATACCATGGGCTGTAGAGTGAAACCGAAAATATGGTAACACATTTAGATGTCATATACTGATATGAAGAACTTTAACTGTGAATGTACAGTTTGCTGATCACTGTGTGGTTGAAGTGATTGCATAGACAACTGTGTGTGGCACTTATTGCTTGGTTTAAACCATGGACTCATGATCTACGGTACAATAAACTTGATTTACGTTCAGAGTGTAGATGGATATAATGTGAAAACTGCCACACTGTGATTGTAAACCCTAAATCTGAAGACCATAGCTAAAATGTGTAACAAACATTATGATGTCAGGTTACATTACACATTACTGGAAAGAAATGTGACTTGTTTTTGTTGTATTCAGATATGCAGAGGGCAATTAGTGATCAAGAAGATCAACAAGGTGACAGCAGCTACTGGATGATATGCTCAAGGATCATGGACTAATGACACAATATCAATGTGTCATCAGCATCATCAGCTAGACAGAAACTGCTCTGAAAGAGAATTGACAAAGAGACTCTTTGAACTACATCATTCAGATCAGTGATGTAACAACTCTTTATATAGAAACAATAATAACTTTTCTTGATCATTTACTTTGCATAGTTGTAAATTATCATATTGGAATATGAACCATGGACCTTGCCATTGGTGGGGAGGCTTACATGCCTCAGCGATACAGACAGCTGTACCGTAGTTGCAACCACAATGGAGGGGTATCAGTTGACAGCTCAGACAAACGTGTGGTTCCTGAAGAGGGGCAGCAGCCTATTCAGTAGTTGCAGGGGCAGCAGTCTGGATGATTGACTGATCTGGTCGTGTAACAATAACCAAAACGTCTTTGCTGTGCTGGTACTGTGAATGGCTGAAAGCAAGGGGAAACTACAGCTGTAATTATTCCCGAGGGCATGCAGCTTTACTGTATGGTTAAATGATGATGGCGTCCTCTTGGGTAAAATATTCCGGAGGTAAAATAGTCCTCCATTCGGATCTCCGGGCGGGGACTACTCAAGAGGATGTCGTTATCAGGAGAAAGAAAACTGGCGTTCTACGGATCGGAGCGTGGAATGTCAGATCCCTTAATCAGGCAGGTAGGTTAGAAAATTTAAAAAGGGAAATGGATAGGTTAAAGTTAGATATAGTGGGAATTAGTGAAGTTCGGTGGCAGGAGGAACAAGACTTTTGGTCAGGTGAATACAGGGTTATAAATACAAAATCAAATAGGGGTAATGTAAGAGTAGGTTTAATAATGAATAAAAAATAGGAATGCGAGTAAGCTACTACAAACAGCACAGTGAACGCATTATTGTGGTCAAGGTAGATACGAAGCCCGCACCTACCACAGTAGTACAAGTTTATATGCCAAGTAGCTCTGCAGATGAAGAGATTGATGAAATGAATGATGAGATAAAAGAAATTATACAGATAGTGAAGGGAGACGAAAATTTAATAGTCATGAGTGACTGGAACTTGACAGTAGGAAAAGGAAGAGAAGGAAACGTAGTATGTGAATATGGAATGGGGCTAAGGAATGAAAGAGGATGCCGCCTGGTAGAATTTTGCACAGAGTATAACTTAATCATAGCTAACACTTGGTTCAAGAATCATAAAAGAAGGTTGTATACATGGAAGAAGCTCAGAGATACTGGAAGGTATCCAGAAACGCTATCCTTGCCATTGCCAGTCTACATTTTATATCCTCTCTACTTCGACCATCATTACTTAATTTGCTCCCCAGATAGCAATACTCCTTTACTACTTTAAGTGTGTCATATCCTAATCTAATTCCCTCAGCATCGCAAGCCTTAATTCGACTACATTCCATTATACTAGTTTTGCTTTTGTTGATGTTCATCTTATATCCTCCTTCCAAGACACTGTCCATTCCGTTCAACTGCTCTTCCAAGTCCATTGCTGCCTGTGACAGAATTACAATGTCATCGGCGAACCTTAAACTGTCTATTTCTTCTCCATGGATTTTAATACCTACTTCAAATTTTTCTTTTGTTTCCTTTACTGCTTGCTCAATATACAGATTGAATAACATCGGGGAGAAGCTACAAGTCTGTCTCACTCCCTTCCCAATCACTGCCTCCCTTTCATGTCCCCCGACTCTTATAACTGCCATCTGGTTTCTGTACAAATTGTAAATAGCCTTTCGCTCCCTGTATTTTACCCCTGCCACCTTCAGAATTTGAAAGAGAGTATTTCAGTCAACATTGTCAAAACCTTTCTCTAAGTCTACAAATGCTAGATACGTAGGTTTGCCTTTTCTTAATCTAGCTTCTAAGATAAGTCGTAGGGTCAGTATTGCCTCACGTTCTCCAATATTTCTACAGAATCGAAACTGATCTTCCCCGAGGTCGGCTACTACCAGTTTTTCCATTCGTCTGTAAAGAATTCGCGTTAGTATTTTGCACCTGTGACTTATTAAACCGATAGTTCGGTAATTTTCACATCTGTCAACACCTGCTTTCTTTGGGATTGGAATTATTATATTCTTCTTGAAGTCTGAGGGCATTTCGCCTATCTCATACATTTTGCTCACAAGATGGTAGATTTTTGTCAGGACTGGCTCTCCCAAGGCCGTCAGTAGTTCTAATGCAACGTTGTCTACCTCCAGGGCCCTGTCTCCACTTAGGTCTTTCAGTGCTCTGTCAAACTCTTCACGCAGTATCATATCTCCCATTTCATCTTCATCTACATCCTCTTCCATTTGCATAATATTAGCCTCAAGTATATCGGCTTCGTACAGACCCTCTATATACTGCTTCCACCTTTCTGCTTTCCCTTCTTTCTTAGAACTGAGTTTCCATCTGAGCTCTTGATATTCATACAAACGGTTCTCTTTTCTCCAAAGGTCTCTTTAATTTTCCTGTAGGCAGTATCTATCTTACCCCTAGTGAGGGAAGCCTCTACATCGTTACATTTGTCCTCTAGCCCTGCCTGCTTAGCCATTTTGCACTACCTGTCGATCTCATTTTTGAGACGATTGTATTCCTTTTTGCCTGCTTCATTTATGGCATTTTTATTCTTCTCCTTTCATAAATTAAACTCAATATTTCTTCTGTCACCCAAGGATTTCCACTAGCCCTCATCTTTTTACCTACTTGATCCTCTGCTGCCTTCACTACTTCATCCCTCAGAGCTATCCATTCTTCTTCTACTGTATTTCTTTCCCCATTCCTGTCAATCGTTGTCTTATGCTCTCCCTGAAACTCTGTACAACCTCTGGTTCTTTCAGTTTATCCAGGTCCCACCTCCTTAAATTCCAACCTTTTTGCAGTTTATTTAGTTTTATTCTGCAGTTCATAACCAATAGACTGTTGTCAGAGTCAGCATCTGACCCTGGAAATGTCTTACAATGTAAAACCTGGTTCCTGAATCTCTGGTTTATTATTATATAATCTATCTGAAACCTGACAGTATCTCCAGGCTTATTCCATGTATACAACCTTCTTTTATGATTCTTGAACCAAGTGTTAGCTATGATTAAGTTATTCTCTGTGCAAAATTCTACCAGGCGGCTTCCTCTTTCAGTTCTTACCCCCAATCCATATTCACTTACTACGTTTCCTTCTCTTCCTTTTCCTACTATCGAATTCCAGTCACCCATGACTGTTAAATTTTTGTCTCCCTTCACTATCTGAATAATTTCTGTTATCTTGTCATATATTTCTTCAATTTCTTCGTCATCTGCAGAGCTAGTTGGCATATAAACTTGTTTTACTGTAGTAGGCGTGGGCTTCGTGTCTATCTTGGCCACAATAATGCGTTCAATATGCTGTTTGTAGTAGCTTACCCAAACTCCTGTTTTTTTTCTTCATCATTAAACCTACTCCTGCATTACCCCTATTTCATTTTGTATTTATAACCCTGTATGTACCTGACCAAAAGTCTTGTTCCTCCTGCCACCGAACTTTGCTAATTCCCTGTATATCTAACTTTAACCAGTCCATTTCCCTTTTTAAATTTTCTAACCTACCTGCCCGATTAAGGGATCTGACATTCCACGCTCCAATCCGTAGAATGCCAGTTTTCTTTCTCCTGATAACGGCGTCCTCTTGAGTAGTCCCCGCCCAGAGATCCAAATAGGGGACTATTTTACCTCCGGAATATTTTACCCAAGAGGACGCCATCATCATTTAATAATACAATAAAGCTGCATGCCCTCAGGAAAAATTACGGCTGTAGTTTCCCTTGCTTTCAACCGTTCACAGTACCAGCACAGCAAGGCTGTTTTGGTTAGTGTTACAAGGCCAGATCAGTCAATCATTCAGACTTTTGCCCCTGCAACTACTGAAAAGGCTGCTGCCCCTCTTGAGGAACAACACATTTGTCTGGGCTGTCAGCAGATACTTCTCCATTGTGGTTGCACCTACAGTATGGTTATCTGTATCGCTGAGGCATGCAAGCCTCCCCACCAACAGCAAGGTCTATGGTATATGTGCTCAGTAGAATGCCTAATCGTGGTTGTAAAAACTCTGCTGTCAGTTTTTGTTATATTTGTGGTCAATCTGTGATTAAAAACACCAAAGAAACATTACAGACTTTGTGAAGAAGGTTTATCTGCCATATTTCAGATGTAAACTTGGTGATGAAGATAAATCTTGGGCGCCAAATAGAGTATGTTATATGTGTGTTGAAAACCTGAAAAGTGGTTCAAAAAGTACAAAAAAGCCTTTAAATTTGCTGTTCCTGTGATATGGTGGGAGCCAAGAAATTTTTTCCATGAATGCTACTTTTGCGGTGTTGATATTACTGGTCATATTTCGAAAAACAAGAAGGTAATAAGCTACACTAACCTTCAGCCCGCCATCCGACCAGTAGGACATGGTGTAGATTTGCCAGTTCCTGGACCACCAGATGATTTAAATTCTATTCATTCAAAAGTATTCTCTGACGTACAATCTGATTTAGATGAACCAGATGACGGTAAATTCCATTGTAATACAGAAAGTCTAGAGTCCAAATTGGTTACTCAGACTGAGCTTAACGATTTGGTCAGGAATCTGGGCTTAACGAAAGAAAAAACTTGAATTGCTTGGCTCTAGATTAAAAGAAAAGAACTTATTGGCAGTTGGAACCAGCATATACATTTGTAGAAAAAGAGAGCAGCAGTTTTCCAAGTTTTTTTCAACGAGAAGGCTATTTAGTGTACTGCTCAGACGTTCCCAATCAGATGAATGAGTTTGCAACTGAATACAAAAAGAAAGACTGGAGGCTGTTTATTAAGTCATACAAAACTAGTTTAAAGGCTGTTTTATTACACAATGGTAACATGTATGTATCTACACCTGTTGTACCTTCTGTACATATGAAAGTGCTAATTAAAATAGGCTATTCTGCTCAAGGTTGGATGATATGTGGCGATCTAAAAGTAATATGTATGCTCCTTGGTCAGCAGGATGGCTTTACCAAATTTCCATGTTTCTTGTATGAATGGGTCAGTGGGGCTAGTGATCAACACTGGTGCAGAAAGAACTGGCCTGGGAGAGAGTCTTTAAAACCTGGTGAGAAGAACATTCTACGCAAAAAACTTGTAGATCCAAAAGACGTACTCCCACCACCTCTACATATATAGTCAGGCCTAAAAAACAGTTTCTAATGGCTTTGCCTACAGATGGACTGTTTTTTAAGTATCTCTGCCAAAAGTTTCTACACCTTTCAAAGCTAAACTAAAAGAAGGCGTCTTGTCGGACCTGTCAGTAGAAAATTGCTTTTTGACGTTAACTTCGAATCCACAATGACATTAAATGAGAAAGAAACATGGGTAACATTCAAGCAAGTCGTTACAAAGTTTTAGGACATGAAAACGACTCAGAATGTGTTTCTATAATAGCTACAATGTTAAAGAAGTTTAAACCTTTAGTATGTATAATGAACCTGAAAGTTCACTTCCTGAACAGTCACCTTGCTTATTTCCCAGACAATACGGGAGATGTTAGTGAACAGCAAGGAGAGTGTTTTCACCAGGACATTAAAGTAATGGAGAAACGCTACCGACGCAGCTGGAACACCAACATGATGGGGGGACTACTGTTGGGCACTTAACCGAGAAGTTCAGCGACTCATCACAGTAAAAGCTATACAAGAAGCTTCAAAGAAAAAAAAGAAAGAAGATATAAACCATGCTTATGTTGTAACAAAGCGTTTCATTAATTTTTGTACTTTCAACATTGCAGCATAGTCAGCAATCATGATAATCTAATATATAAGAAACTATCAGGCTCGATTGCGGTAATGAAACCAACCTTTACCTAGGTTTCAGCCCAAATAATTGAGCCTTCTTCAGAAGATATACCTGGTCTATAATGTGTCTAAGTGGGCATGGTCTAGAAATAAAACTAAAACAGCCTGGTCTACGCCTATCAGTCTGTTGGTTTCATTACAGGAATCGAGACTGTTAGTTTCTTATATATTGTTTAATGAATTTCCCGATTTACCATATAGCATAGGATTTTTATACTATATAATAAAAAGCATATTACTCGAAAACTATGGGTGATACAAAAAAACTAAGGCTAGATTTGGATTCAGCTCATAAAAGTCTATGAAGATCAGCTATCAAAGTAAAAAAACTTTTTTTTTTTTTAAAAAAAAGCGTACCTGTTGTACCTTCTGTACATATGAAAGTGCTAAATAAAATAGGCTGTTCTGCTCATGGTTGGATGATTACCTTCTGTACATATGAAAGTGCTAAGTAAAATAGGCTATTCTGCTCATGGTTGGATGATATGTAGCGATCTAAAAGTAATACGTACGCTCCTTGGTCAGCAAGGCGGCTTTACCAAATTTCCATGTTTCTTCTGTGAATGGGACAGTGGGGCTAGTGATCAACACTGGTGCAACGTATTTCGTTGGGCTGTGTTATTAATACAAATGAGATAAGAGTCAAACAGTGTTGGTTTCTTTTCATTTGCTTTTAACTGCCAGTACTTCTCTATTTATGTAGTCTGTAAATTTTTACCTACATTTTCATGTTTTATTGTTCTACATATAATCTCATATGAATTATTGTGCTCTGGCGATGGATTTAGTGCACTAAGCATTATCCGCTGATGCATCAGTAGGTAGAAACATATCATTATTGTTCAGTTTGTTTAGGGAAATATTTTTATCAGTGGTTATCTGTTTAATTTGGAGCTAATGGGTGACCATTCACAATATTATAGATCTTGGATATTTATTTGCATGTGTGAATGTAATGTTCAGACAAATGGAAGGAAAGTAGAGTATACCTGTTTCTAGTTAACTTAAAATTTCTGGACATGCCAAATTTATGTGACAGATCAGAATATTTTCACTCCAAGTAGTTGAATGTGGATGGTTCTAGCTCAGTTAAGATTACAGGAGGTGCGATTCTGGATGATACAGCTACACTTTGTAATACCCTCTGATCTTTTATTGCCACAAGGGGCAGTGTGTGTCATTGCACATTTATAGTCTGGCATCTGGCTCTGTACTGATTTCAGTATTCACAATATGATGAAAATTTCACAGTCTTTTAGTTTGTGAGGACAATGGACCAAATATCATTCATAAGAAACAAGAAGGGGTCACAGCATGGGGTCTTGGTGGCAGTATACTGTTCCATTAGTTGGCCAAAGTTTGGAGATATGTATAAGAAGGATTCCTGTTAGGATTGTATTGTATCGAAGTAAACTGCATCTGAAGACTATCCATTCACTATCGTGGGTCATTTCAGATGATGGCACTGAAAATGAGCATGGAGGGGGGTAGTTGGAAATTATTCCACAATAATGCAGAAGCTATCAGTTGCTCCTTTACCATGTAGCAGATCTTCATACTACTTCAATCTTTCTCTTACATTTTCGCTGATGAGATGAGCCAATATTCATCCTCTACTTTGACATCTTAAATTGTCCAGTACCTGTTTGCCACTGTGTACAATATTCTATCTACTAATTCAACATATAATGCAGCTGAGTGGGAAAGTACATTATGAACAGATTGAAGCTGTATTAGAGATTGCAAAACTCATATAGCATACTGCATATGTGAAATACATTCATTTTTCTGTGTTCTGTAACAATGTTATTCCAATAAAACAGACAGTCAGAATTACAGAGAAAATATGCTAGGGACAATTACTATTATGTACTATTGAAGTAATTAACATTTTTGTGTGGAGCATTGTTTGGACAAATACAATTTCATTTTTAAGTAATTTAGCAAGTGTATTCTTGTTAAATTATTATCATACACAAAATTTTATAGAGAAATGTGTCTGGATTTTCTAATAGGTTACCCAAAATTGTAAAACCTTAACTGTAACTTGTGAAATTCACTCAAATAGCAATGTATTTAAACGAATTCTGTTATTGTAATTTGATGTAAGCACCAGTAGCAGTAGCTATGAATGGTCAATCAGTCAGAGGGGTGCTTGTTGTGACAGATTTTGTGGTGTCAGTATTGTGTTGTGTGAGTCTAAAATACTGTAACTAATGTTCTGAAGTTGAATTCTGTATTTCATGTAAATAGTTTTACCATTGCATATAACAAATCATGTGACTTTGCAAGGAAGTGGACCAGAGACAATATATTTAATGGAGGAACTGTGAGTCAAATTGAGTTTCCCTACCATTTATTTTGATGGTGGATATCAAGTTAAATAATGAACTGTTCCATTCTACGTGGGAACATTTCAGGCACATACATAATTCACAATGTAATATGCTCTACACTAGTCAGACTTCATTGTATAACAATCATTTTCTAGCGACTGCTCACTGTTACACATCATGTGACATGTTCCACATCATTATGAAATGTTGTATTCATGATCCATGGAACAAGTATTAATGTCTGAAAATATGTGTGTGTGTTCAAACTCATTCAGTTATTAATATTGAGCCCTTTTTGTTAGAGAGTCATTTTGGTAATTTCTTCTACATTACCACTTTGTTTGTTGTCTGTTAACTATCTGTGCTTATGTAACACCTACTTTTCCAGTTACATAAAAGACAACACTGCTGAGCTTACATGCACATAAGCTCTCTACACTTACCAACTTTTGCTGTCAGTATGCTAATTTACACATGCTGCATTCAAATTAGTAATTTCTATATATTGATGTATTTTAAAGTAAATGTGCACTCAAATACCATCAACAAAAACACATACCATATATATTCCACAGTAAGAGAGAATAATCTCAATTTGTGTTTCCATTGTTAACAAGTAGCAACATAAGAACCAAACCATCCGAAAATATTGAACATAGAATGTACTGCAATTGCTGTCTTGAAATAAACAAATCATTAACGTGTCACTGTTCACAGATTGAGATACTATGAAGGAGTGATGAGTTTGGTCTCATTAGCAGAATCAACATCAGTAGACAGACTTACAAAGCAGCGTCTGGTAGAACATTTAAAAGCTCAGTGGTATTTCAATGAGGGGCTAACAGTCCTCTTTGGTGTCTCAACATTTTATGACACTTCAGAAGTAATGTATTCACAATTAACAGAAGAAATACATGCAGAAGTTTTGAGGAATATACCACTTTTGAAGGTAAGGTGTTTCTATATTTTCCAACTGTAAAATTTTTAATGTTGCTACCTTTAGTGGTAGCACTATAAAGTTAGTGTACAGAAATAGATGATACACTTGTTTTAAAGGCTTCTGAAAACGAAAAATGGTTCTGGTTGACTGTTAGTGGATACAAATATTGAAGAAGTAAAATTCACTATATATTGCAGTGAAAACTAACTAAAACCATACACAAAATTTAGCCAATCATATCTGTTAAACTTCATATTTGATTCTGTGTTGAATTCATAACAGTTTGGGATACACTTTGAAAGCATTCATAGCCATTTGCTTGGACAACATATGCCATACTAAGGGCTATTCCCTATCCCACTCTTGTTTTCAGTACAGATCATGTGACCAAACTATGGTACAGCACGTGAATATTACCAATGGCAGGTTGCTTTAGATTTGTGCTGAAAGATTCTCTGAACTGAATGGTTTCACCTTTGATTACTGAGAGAATTTTGAATAATTGAACTTGTGGTGGCACTGATCATCAGCGTAGACTCCACCCAACATACTGACTCTAGCAGCTGCTAATGTAGTTTTATCTGTAACTGGAAATAAGAGTCTTTCTTTGACAGGTACCACTAGCTTCTTGAGTTGTGTGTTTTATGGTAAAATGCTCTGTAACTGACTGATGTTTAATAGTGACAGCTAAATACGGAATTCTTAGCTGTAGTTCCCATACCAGTACGTTACGTCAATCTGCTCACCTTTGGCTACCAAGGATTACCACATTGATGATCCCAGACCTCAATACATTATCCATGTATTTAACAGACACCCAAGCCACCACCAGAACAAGCCTTCTGTCAGGCTCAAAGTGTTCAGCAGAGATTACACAGTGCAATGAATAATTTCGAACATATCAAACCCAAAAATGGGAGCAAAGGCAAATTTTTCCACACTTCCACATGTGCACACAGAAGTGTTGCCTCCATGTAGCACACTGCAAAGGACCTGATCAAATCACCTCCTATTTACCTGCAGAGCTCAGCCAGCTAAACCATGCCAGAAAACTCCCAGTTTCTCTACTATTCCACAGAAAATCAATAGTGTTCTGCATGTTGAAATCTCTGATATATCTGTTGGTGCCCTGCTAACAATCCCTGTGCCATTCCCTATGCCACTGCCTATGCCATTGCGGTTGTTGTCCCTTTTACGAACCACAATGGATCCCTCATAAAATTACAATGTTTCGCTGTGGTCCATATGGTCAAGTAAATTTCCGCACAACATCCAAGCTGTGCTAATATGCAGCTACTGCATACTGAAGTGTAACTTCCAGTTGGCAGATTACATAGATGTTTTGTGTAATGGCCACTCTCACTACCCAGAAGCCACCAGCAGCACATATTGTGGGCAGCCATGTTGCTTGCTGAGATTACAGATGGCTACCAAATGACACCAATCTCATCCGAGGTGGCCTGACGTGCCACACTCGGTGCAGCAGCAGCCATCATGTCTCTTTACCCAGTAGGCTACAACCAAATGCTTCTGGACTTAGCCATTGGGGACTGATGAATCCACGGAAGACCCAACTGATGACAACAAATGGCATCATGTCACCCTCACTGCACAATACGAAATCAGCCAACACATTGTGCATTGGTCCTGGTTCCACACCCACTTCGGCAGTGCTGCATGCAAGTGCTTCCATCCCTGTCAATACCGAAATGCCTACCACTTCCTTCAGAAGATGTCAGAGGCCATGTAATCACCAAAGTTTGCCACACATTACCCTGTGAACCAAACCAACTTGTCTCACACACCCACTGGCAGCAACTCCCAGCTGTATGTACATGAGCATCACACCATACAGCACTTCTAATCCGAAATCAACCCAGTTCTGAATAGTTCTTTCTCCCCTTAGGCTTCAACACCATAACTATGCTAAAGATGGCACATTGATCAATCACCACAACATACAGAACAGTCACCCACAGTATAATAATAATAATAATAATAACAATACTTCATTCAACATTGAATGATTCATTGCAGATGTATAAAAGCAGGTTACAATTCTTGATACATATCACAATAATACATCCTTGTGAATATGTCACTGACTAACGAAATGATCAAATTACAATTAAAATGGTTTGCTTAACACGATTTAGACATTTCTTCGAAGCACTTCTTACATTATTTGTTTTTGAACCAGAGAGCAAGAGTGAGAATACGAGGTGTGATGAGTGGAGAAATTGAACTGAGAAGAGGTATAAGACAAGGTTGTTGTTTATCAGCAACACTGTTCAATATCTATCTGGAGGAAATTATTAATGAAAGTTTTGATGGAAGGAGTGGAGTTTGTATAGGTGAACAGAGAGTGGAGTGTATAAGATTTGCAGACGACATGGTTGTGATGGGAGAGAGTGCAAGGGAGATGGAACAGATGTTAGATGATCTAAATACAAAATCAGAAGAATATGGAATGAAGATTAAGAAGAAGAAAACGAAAAGCATGGTAATAAGGTGAGAGAAAATAGAGCAAGTGAATAACTTCAATTACTTGGGAAGTATAAGAATGGATTGTATGTAAAGCTCAACAGAAATTAGGAAAAGAATTACAATGGCAATAGAAGGATTGAAGAGGAAACAGAAATTATTTTGTGGACCACTAAACAAAGATCTGAGGAAAGGACTTGCCGAATGCTTCATCTGGAGCCTTGCACTGTATGGAACAGAGACCTGGACACTGAGGAAGGAAGATGAAAGAACACTGGAGGCATTAGAGATGTGGATATGGAGAAGAATGGGAAAAATGAAATGAGAGGACCAAGTAAGGAATGAAGAAGTATTAAGAAGAGTTGGAGAAGAAAGAAATGAAAAGACTGGCTATGGACAGACAACAGTGGAAGAGTCTTAACCCATGACAAGACCTGCCATAATGCAGAATACCATATTACTACTATTCTACATGTAAGTGTGGTATTCTCCTAATGTGTAAAATGGATTTTGTAATGATCAAAAGTACGCATGGACATTCTTTCGTGCCATCATCAAAGAACCTTTATTGTGGCTGATTTTCTACACTATTTCCACCAGTTTCTCGGATTTATGGGAAGGTTATATAATGTCACCATCAGGGGCGCGATCAGATAATAAACTTTCATTGGTACACAGGCTCCAACTGCTATGTTCCTCCACCAAGAATCAATCGACAGCTGTCAATCAACCACCCATCGAAACCAGGAACAAATGGCTCGCAAACAAGAGGAAAATTCACTCCTTTAGAGGTTACTGCACAAGTGACAAAATCAGTTAGCTGGGGCAAAAAAGCAACTTAGGTCACTTCAAGCTTCACCTATCATCAACATGGAACAACTACCACCATAGGACACATACCCTGTGGACGTATGGCAGGGGACCTTATAGCAGACTGGAAAAGTTCGCCACCATCCCCAGCAGCAACCAGAAATGCCATAACCTCGATGAGCTGTTGACCCAGACATTATTCACCTTGGGCTCCACCAATATTAATGGTGGTATGCATGCAGATCACTACCATGACGAAGCAGTGGATACCATTCAGCATTACATCGACCTTCTTGAATCTTCACAGACATTTCCTCTTGCCATCAGCAAACACCTTCCTTTGGAAACTACTGCCAGTGTAACAAGCAATAGTATAACCAGCGTTTGTGCTACAAGTCACTGTGATACCCAAGTTTTCCACTCCACTAACACCCAACCTTCCCCCCTTCCCCCCCCCCCCCCCCCCGCCCCACACACACACACACCATGGCATTATGGGTGACACACTACACATAATCAAAACAGAGGGACCCATATCCCTCGCAAAGAGTGCTCTCTTCCCCCTGACAAACTGCAAATCGTCAGAGCTACAATAAACGAGCTGCTTGACAAGGCTATCATCTGCCTGTCAAAAATGACAGTATATTCGATATGTGAACTAACAATAGGGCACTCAGACAATCCCTGACCGGTACCCAGCACTTAATATTCACGACATTATACACTCAGTATTGGGGGTAACGATCTTCAGCATCATAGACTACCGAAAGGCATATTTGCAAATACCAGTAGTGAATGAAAACTTCACTAAAACGGCCATTGTCAAATGCTTTTGGTTACCTGAATACCTGTTCATGCCATTTAGGTTTTTAAGAAAGGCGGCTCGAACATTACAGAGACTCATTGACTCAGCCCCACACAAATTCCCGTTTTTTTCCCATACTTGGACAATATGCTGATATTTTTTCCGTGCACAAAGAGCATGAAGACTACATTTGACTGTTTTCCATACTTTCGAGCATCTAGGCATTATTGTCACTACTGAAAAATTCCACTTAGATCAGCAAAGCATAATATTTGTGGAACCTTCCATTTCATCAGTACATATCAGGCCAACAAAAGCGTGAACGGAACACATACAACTCACTCTTGAGTCTACTACCTACGAGGAGTTACATAGATTACTAGGAATGATCAATTTCTACTGGTGCCACATCCCACCTGTTGCTTCAGTTGAAGCTGGTGAGGCTCAAGCAGTTGCAGGTGTAGACAGGCCACAACAAACTTTCAGCAGCAAATTGAAAAGGAAGAATGTAGGGAAATCAGTGAAAAGAAATAAAGTGTCACTGTTAGGTAGTTCCCATGGAAGAGGTGTTGGCCAACTTTTGCACGATGAACTAGGATCAGAATACCAGGTCACAACAGATTTTTAGACCTAATGCTGGTCTGGAGCAGAGGATTTAGGATCACTTTGCAAAGATTTCACTAAGGAAGACACACCGGTTATAGTGGGCAGGCCAGGTTATAGTATTGACAGAGATCCTGGATACAGTATAGAGTGTGACCTGGCAAAGATTGCATTAGCATTGAAGCATACTGGTGTTGAGTTTGTATCTTTTCTTGGGTGCCATGACTGACCTCATTTGAACTCTTCTGTCAGGAGAGTTAATTTGGAGTTTGAACAGCTGCTTAAGTCAGGTGCAGGGTCACACATTGGTGTGGTTCCCGTTGATTCTCTCAGTAGGTGGGATTATATGAGGCATGGCCTTCACCTCAACAGGAAAGGGAAGGATATACTGGCTGGGAATATAGCAGAAAAGTTAAAGGTGGGAGGCACTGTCATGAGTGATAAGATACCAGTGGTTATAGGGTTCAGAAAAGAACTTTTTTAGGTTAGGGAGGACAGAAATAAACCAAGTTTTAAGAGAGTTTAGGATTGAGACAAACCTTCAGTTTGAGAAAGAAACCGAAAAACATAATTCTATCTTATTATATCAGCATACATAGCCGTTGGTTAAGAATTTTCAACAATCATCAGAAATTTTAACTCTACCCAGTTTTAACTCAGTCAGTGTGAAATGTCAGCTTTCTTTATTGCATCAAAATATCCGATGACTGAGAAATAAAACTAATGAATTAATTACCTGCATAGATGAATTATAGTCCTCAAACCCAACTGACATAATCTGCCTCTCTGAACATCATGTGACCACTGGTATAGGAGTTTTAAGTGTTGCAGGATTTAGGTTAGCACCTCCCTTTTCCAGAGCAGAAGTAGAGAGAGGAGTAGTTGCCACATTCATCAGGAACTGTCATAAATTTAAGAACATAGACATTCATAAATTTTGCCTAGAACAGCAAATGGAAGCATGTGCAACAGAAGTAGAATTTCATAAAAAATCCTTCATAATATAAAGTGTATAACGAACACCTACAGGTAACTTTAATCTGTTCATAGACCACTTTGAAGCTGTACTGGTGCATTTAACAACCAAAAACAAAGAAATAGTGGCTGCTGCTGACTTCACTGTAAATTCCCTTAGACACTCTACTAATAAGAACTTATATGAGTTAGTAACACTGTCATTCAACTTAATTCCCAGTGTAAAGTTTCCAACTAGGGTAGTCAATGTCTCACAAACAGCCATTGATAATATCTTTATAGAAAAGTTCAATGAACAAAATTATATTACAAAACCAAGAGTCAATGTCCTCACATATCATGACATGCAGTTCCTTCTGTTAAATGTTAATACTGAACAGGATATAAAATCTGTTAAATCTGAACTCAAGAGGGTAATCAATAAGCTAAAAATTAATTATTTTAGGACACTCCTCAGAGACATTCACTGGAGTGATGTTTACAATGCTCATGGCATGAGTGAAAAATATAACACTTTTTCTAATAGTGCTTACCTTATTTGAACACTGTTTTCCATCAAAATTAACCAAGATTAAAGTCTACAAAGAAGCCATGGATTACTCAAGGACTAGAGGTGTCTTGTGAAACAAAGAAAACTCTGTCAATCCGAAATAGTTCTGATGTTGGTGTTATAGCACATTACGAGAAATAATGTAAAATATTAAGGACTGTAATACGGACATCAAATCAAATACATTATAAAGAAGAGATAGTCATATCAGATAACAAAATAGAGGCAATATGAGATTTGGTGAAGGAGGAGACTGTTAGAACCAGACAAGAAGAGGAGCAAACAGCATTAAGAGTAAATGATACATTGTTGGTGACAAATTCGCATAGTGTTGCAAAACTTTTTAACAAACATTTTATAACTGTTATTGAAAAGATAGGGTTATTAGGTTCTGTAGATGCTGGCATGAGATACCTCACACCAGACATTTCAAGTAACTTCCATAATATGAATTTGTCACTCACGAACCCAGCAGAAGTAATGTCTGTCATAAAATCTTTGAAATCAAAAACATCTAGTGGGCATGATGAAATATCAACAAAGTTAATTCACGAATGTGATACTGAGTCAAGTAACATACTACACTGTCTGTGTAACCAGTCGTTTATCAGTGGAATATTTCCTGAGTAGTTGAAATGTGCTGAAGTTAAGCCACTGTTTAGGAAAGGAGGTAAAGAAATAGCATCAAATTTCTGTCCAATTTCACTTTTGCCAGCATTCTCAAAAATTTTAGAAAATGTAATGTACAATCTGCTTTATAACCATCTTATCATAAATAACATACTCTCAAAGTCGCAGTTCAGATTTCTAAAATGTTCTGATATTGAGAAGGATATCTACACTTACAGTGAAAATTTACTTAATTCACTAGACAAAATATTGCAGGCAACTGGTATATTTTGTGATCTGTCAAAGGCACCTAACTGTGTAAATCACAATATCCATTTAAGTAAATTAGAAAATTATGGGGTAACAGGAAATGCTGCAAAATGGCACAGATCTTATATCTCTGACAGGAAAGAAAGGGTGTTACTAGGAGAGAGACATGTATTAAGCTATCGCACATCATCCAACTAGGAACTAATTACGTGTGAGGTCCCACAAGGTTCCATCTTAGGGCCCTTACTTTTTCTTTTGTATATCAATGACCTTCCATCAGTAACATTACCAGATGCCAAATATGTTTTGTTTGCCAATGATTCAAACATTGCAATAAATAGCAAATCAAGTGTTGTCTTAGAAAGATCGGCTAGTAAAATGTTTGTGGACATTAATCACAGGTTACTAGCCAATTCCATGTCACTAAACTTTGAAAAAACCCACTACATGCAGTTCAGAAATTGTAAAGGGCGTCCCATGAGTATATACCTAACATATGATGACAAGCAGATAGGAGAAGTGGAATTACAGATTGATAATAAATTAAACTGGAGGGGCACACTATAGAACTGCTGAAGCATCTTAAGAAATCTCTGCTTGCAATTCGAATAGTGTCAGACATAAGGGATATACAAATGAAAAAGCTGGCACACTATGCTTACTTTCATTCCATAATGTCATATGGGATTATCTTTTAGGGAAATACATCAAGCCAAGCTAACGTTTTCTGGGCACAAAAACATGCAATAAGAGTTATATGTGGTGTGAACTCAGGAACATCCTGCAGAGACCTGTTCAGGGAACTAGGGATACTGACTACTGCTTCGCAAAATAATCATTCCTTAGTGAAACTTGTTATTAAAAATATATCACTTTTTCAAACCAACCTCTCAGTTCATGAAATCAATACTAGAAATGGGAATAATCTTCACAAGGATTTAAAGTCACTAACTCTTGTACAAAAAGGTGTGCATTATTCAAGAAGACACATTTTCCATAACTTGCCAGCTTCCATAAAAAGGTTAACAACCAATGAAACTCAGTTTAAGAGAAGCCTAAAGGATGTATTGGTGGCCAACTCCTTCTACTCTATTGATGAATTTCTCAGTAGGACCAACTGATTTTCTGTGTGTGTGTGTGTGTATGTGTGCGTGCGTGTGTGTGTGTGTGTGTGTGTGTGTGTGTGTGTGTGTGTGTGTGTGAAGTACAACCTAAATTCTGCACCCTTTCAGTGCAGTAATGTGTTCATTGTATATAAGTATTGTAGTAGTTCTATTATATGTTTGTTACCTTATAAATAAAAAATATATTTTTTTTTAAATTTTAAATTCGGTGCATTAATGCTATCTTAGTAAGTTAGTGTTGTAAAATGACCCTTTCATGTAGTGTTCATTAATAAAAACGATCATCATTTCACTTGGGACCTGTGGAAGGTACATTAACTTATTTGATTTAGTTGTAAATATTTGTCGTGTATTATTGTTTTCCTGATATATTCTAATCCTGGAGGATCTCCTGGCTACAGATCAATTGGAATTAAGTAAATCTAGTCTCTAATCTCTAATCCCACAGAGAGCTGAAGTCTAGATCTAGATACCCGTAGCAAATATCCTTTACAGAAACAATAACAAAAAGAATGAGATTCACTCTGCAGCAGAGTGTGCGCTGATATGAAACCTCCTGGCAGATTAAAACTGTATGGCAGACCGAGATTCGAGCTTGGGACCTTTGCCTTTTGCGGGAAAGTGCTCTACCAACTGAGCTACCCAAGCACGACTCACGCTCCGTCCTCACAGCTTTACTCCCGCCAGTACCTCTTCTACTACTTTATTATATAAACGTTATTATATTTTATGCCTGCTCCCTATTCTGTCACTATTCAATGAACAATATCGAAGTTTTTGCTAATTACTCACAAATGAGGTCTAAGAAGATGAACGGCTACAAGGTGTGACATCTAGGATATTAATGTACATCTCAGAATACTTGGTTTCAAGAAGCCAATTCCACCAATGCGAACCTCCTCTTGTCAGCATGGCTGCTCTTAGCAGGATGCCTGGCAGAAATGTTCTAGAAGATGACAGCCTCCACTAGTAGAAGTTGTCCTGGTGAACAAAAGTGTGAGGTGGCAGGTCGTCCACATGACTGCAGGAGGATGGTGGCTGTACTGTTAGGACTACTCCCCAGGGCAGTAGTCTCGATGCTGCTGAAGTGAGCCTGGAGGCAATTCACCAGTAGAAAGGAGGCAAGTCACAGAGGAAGATTTTATGCTAACATACATACACACATTAATCCTTGTTCCATAGATCATGATTACGACATTTCATAATGATGTGGAACATGCCACTTTAATATAAGTTTTCTATACACAAAATAATTAATTAATTAAATCTTTTACAGTTACTACTTCATATGTAAGAATTCATCTATTAAGTAGAAGGAGTTGTCATTCAGAAATTCTTTGAATTTGCTTTTAAATGTTGGTTGGCTGTCAGGCTTTTAATACTATGTGGCAAATGACCGAAGATTCTTGTGGCAGCCTAATTCACCCCTTTCTGTGTCAAAGTGAGATTTAATCCAGAATAGTGAATATCATCCTTTATTCTAGTCTTGTAGCTATGCACTTCGCTGTTATTTTTGAAGTGAGATGGGTTATTAATGACAAATTTCATAAGTGAATATATGTACTCCAAAGGTACTGTGACTATCCCAAGATCCTTAAATATATGTATACAAGGTGATCTTGGGTGGGCCCCAGCTATTATTCTGATTACACACTATTGTGCAATGAATACTTTCTCTCTTAATGATGAATTGCCCCAAAATATGATGCCATATGAAAGCAGTGAATGAAAATAGGCGTAGTGGGCTAATTTACTGATATGTTTATCACCAAAATTTGCAATAACCCTAATAGCATATGTAGCTGAGCCTAACCGTTTCAGCTGATCATAAATGTGTTTCTTCCAATTCATTTTCTCATCAATGCACACACCCAGGAATTTTGAGTATTCTACCTTAGTAACAGACTTCCGTTCATAGTCTATATTTATCAATGGTGTTATGCCATTTACTGTACAGCATTGTATAAACTGTGTTTTTTCAAAATTTAGTGAGAGTCCATTTGCAGAGAACTACTTAATAATTTTCCAAAAGACATTATTTGCAATTTCCTCAGCTGATTTTTACTTCTTGGGTGTGATTACTATACTTGTATCATCAGAAAGGACTAACTTTGCAGCATCATGAATATAGAGTGGCAAGTCGTTAATATATATTAAGAACAGTAAGGGACCCAAGACTGAACCCTGTGGGACATCATTCTTAATACTTCCCCAGTTAGAGGACTCTGCTGGTTTTTGTAGACTTTCTGTACTGTTAATTTCAACCTTCTGCATTCTTCTAGTGAAGTATGAATTAAACTATTTGTACACTGGCCCACTCATACCACAATAGTTAAGCTTATCTAGAAGAATTTCGTGATTCACACAATCAAAAGCCTTTGAGAGATCACAAATATCCCAATGGGTGATGTTCGGTTATTCACTGCATTTAATGTTTGATCAGTGGAAACATGTATAGCATTTTCTGTTGAAATGCCTTTCTGAAAACAAAACTGACATTTTGTTGGTACTTCATTTTTACAAATATGTGATGCGACTCTCGAATATGTTACTTTTTCAAGAATTCTGGATAAAGCTGTCAGAAGTGAGATTTGGCGGTAGTTGTTAGCATCAGATCTATCACCTTTTTTATGCAATGGCTTAACAATAGCATATTTCAGTCTATCTGGAAAAATTCCCTGTTTCAGTGAGCTACTACGTATGTGGCTGAGAATCCTACTTATTTGTTGGGAACAAGCATTCAGTACTCTGTTGGAAATGCCATCAATTCCATGTGACCTCTTACTTTTGAGTGAATTTATTGTTTTCCTAATTTAAGTAGGAGAGGTGTGTTGAATTTCAATTTTATCAAATTGTGTAGGTACTGCCTCTTCCATATACTGCCTTGCATTTTCTAATGAATAATTGGAACCTATATTCTCTACAACACTTAAAAAGTGATGATTAAAAATATTTTCTGCTTCTGGCTTCTTATTAACAAACTTTTCATTGTGTTTGATAGAAATACAGTCTTCCTGTACTCTCAGTTGCTCTGTTTCCCTTTTCACAATATTCCAAATTGTTTTAATTTTATTATCAGATGTGCTAATCTCAGATATACTGCACATACTTCTGAACGTTTTATTAACTTCTATTAATAGAGTGCAGTAGTTTTTATAGTGTTTCATTGTTTCAAGATCATTACTCCTCCTAGCTATAAGATCATTTCTCTTTTCTGTGTGCAAGACATTTTTATCCCTTTAGTAAGCGGTGGCTTTTTACATGGTTTCTTACATTTATATTTCACTGTTTTGTTAGGGAAACTGTTTTCAAATATACTCACAAAGGTCTCATGAAATAGGTTAAATTTTAAATTAGCATCATGTTCCCTATACACCTCATCCGAGTCTAACTGTTGCAAGCTTCCCCTAAAATTTTGAAATCTTAAATCATTACTGGAATGCACTGTTTTGGAGGACTGTTTTGCATTACTGTGTGGAGCTATATCATATACTGTAACTAGCTGTGCATGATGGTCAGACAGACCATTCTTAACAGGAAAAGTTTTTATTTGATTAAATTTATCTTGATCTATTAAAACGTTATCTATTAGTGTGCTGCTTTCCTGTACCACCTGAGTAGGAAAATCAATACCTGATGTCAAGTTGAAGGAACTAAGGAATACTTCAAGGTCAAGCTTTCTATCTGACCATTTCAGAAAATCTACGTTGAAATCCCCACAAACAATAATTTGCTTTCTTGACTGACAGGTAGCACAACAAAGAATCCAAGTTTTTCAAAAATAGTTGAAAATTTCCCAATGGTGACCTATACACGGCTACAATTATAAAAGCGCCCTTATTTAGTTTAAGCTCACATGCTCATGCTTCTATGTGTTACTCTAAGCAAAGTTTTTTAGTTTCCATATTTTTCACACTATGACTGATTTTAACATATATGGCAACTCCTCCTCTCTCCACAGAGTCTCTACTTACATGTGCTGAATGCTTATACCCACCTACATTTACCATTTCCATACCTGTGACTATATGACGTTCAGACAGGCACAGTACATCTATTCCACCCTCAGTTTCTAAATCTTCTATACAAACAAGAAGCTCATCTTTGTTTTTTAATCCTCTGATATTCTGATGCAATACATTAACATTATTGTTTACTGTGCTTTTATGTGAATCTTGTGACATACTAACGATATTTTTCACTGTACTGTCAAGAGAATCTTGTGATATTTTCACATCTCTAGTACCTGCCTTTCTGAACTTTTCATTAAGCTTAATTTTAATCAATTTAGGATGATTGCTTAAAAAACTACTCCCATGAGCTTCAGTGCCCCCCCCCCCCTTAAAGATTTTGCTATCATTCCAGCCAGTTTACCCTACCCTTTGCTATTGAGATGCAGGCCTTGTCTTGTGATGTTCCACCTACCAATACCATCAACAGGAACCAAACCTATGCTTGACAAAGTAGCCACCCAAAGCAGCTGATCTAGCTCCATATTTACCCTCCTGACAGAGCTGTTTAATTGGGGCTGGTCATACCGCATGAACACAGGAACCAAGCCAACATTTGTGTGGTTCGTTGCAGATGCTATTTTTACCAGGTCACACTCAATATTGTAGCCCTGATCCCTATCAATACTGTTTCCCTCTCTTCCCACCATCACAAAATGATCCTGCTTTGTAAAACCTTTGTACAATGATCCTACATCCTGTATCACTTGGCTAAGACATGCACTGGGCTCGAAAATACTTGTGACTTGGTACCTGTCACTTAATTTTTCCTGCAAAATCTGGCCCGCACCTCCTCCATGGATACTACCTAACAACAGAACTTTCCTTATTCTTTATACCTTTTTTACAACACTTGGCTTCGTGGCGAAAGTCCGTTGACTGCTGACTACACTTACATCTACTTGAGCCTCTTCCTTAGCTGACTGAGGTAGCAATTTAAATCTATTGTTTGTGCCAATGATGAAACTGTCTGATACTGTTCTCTTTCTGTGGCCCCTGTTACCTGCTACCACTTCCCACCTGTCGTCACCCTCCTCCCCCCTTAACCTCATCAGTTCCTCCCTAGCACTATCCAGTTCAGCCTGAAGGGCTCTAATCTTCCCTTCATGTTCTGCTATTTTCGTATCCCTTGAACATAATCTGCAATGCCATGGAAGAGACCCATGCCACTACATTCAACCCAATGTAACCACCTGTCACAACAGCTGCACTGAACCCCAGAACTGACTTTCCTATGACAGCGCAAACACTTCTCGCTCATGGTTGTTTACAATATTTTTTACAAAATTTATTTAGGCAATAACAATAATATTTTATTAACTACAGATCACAAAAGCCACTAATGCCGTTAAACTAACGTTAAAAATCTAAACTTGTATAACCGAAAAATTAGGCCTAAGATCTTGTATGCACGATATGTACTTTACGCGTTTTGAAAGGAAGTAAAAGATAGACGTTAAAACCTTTAATTCCCTGAGTAGGTACGGTACTACTAAATATATGTTTAATGAAAACGACGTAAATTCTCCACATAGTACTTAAAGAAATGTCTTAAATTTATATGTAAACCTACGTCTAAAGTACTTGGAAACTGGCCCTTATGTTGTTTTTTTCGGAGAAATACTTTGAAACGCGTGAAAGCTTCAATAGATGGTATAAAACAGACTTTAATTAACTTCGTTACTGTGTAATATTAACTTACTTGACAGTTATTATAGAATTAATTACTTATTTTGATGAGCTTAAAATTCAAGTGTGTGCGATATGCGCTAGTGCTGCCAACTGCAGATGGTCTGACAGTGGCAGAAGACCAAACTTGTGGCAGCCATTTGCTGACCGATAGTGCTTCAGGTAGCAGCACAGTTGTCTCGTTGTAGTAGGTGCTGCAAGACTATGAATGCCTCTGCCAGAATTGGTAGTTATTTATGCTGGTTAGAGAGTCATTGGTTGTGTCAGCCCACTGCATCCAGCTTTATACAGAATTAACAAATTTGTGGCTCTACAGTGTAGAAATTACGTAGCCCATCCTGAAAGAGCCCCATCTTTCTGCTGCATCGAAAGGATTGCAGTGCTCAGCCTGGTCTACCTCACAATGTTTCGACAGCCCTATTGCTGCAACTGGCATGCCAACACCTTGCCTGCTGGTTACGGTCTCTTAAACTAATGCAGTTGAGATCCCTTTTTCCACAAACCTGCACAAAAACTAATGCTGTGCTACACATTAAAGAAGCATATATTGTCTTCCATTTTCTCAGCTGTGACAGCTGTGGATGGCTTGAAAGACATGGTTACAGGATATGACTTTTTTAAAAATTGTTTATTGTTTTGAATTTTAAGTTGACATTCAAAACCTACTATGCACATTGGTTAGTCTGCAAAAATTTACTTTTACTGCTTCAATAGCTTCAGTAGATCAGTCCTTTCCTCCTGTGACAGCTTATGATATTCCTTTAGTTTGCTAGCTATTTGGCCTTCAAATAGTGTTGTGACTGACTTATTACCGGCAACATAACCCCTTCCCACTGAGAAGATTGTAGTTGCACACAGATTTAACTGCTCTGTTGCTTTGTTACCACCTGCTTCTCCATTTACAGAGTGGACTGAGATTTGTTGTCCCCAGACCTGGCAGATCAAAATTTGCTGCCGAAAGCCTAATAACAGCAGGATGTATAATGGATAACTAGTAAGAAATAATAAACTACTTTACTGATCGTTTTTCGTTTACACCCTGTTACTCTCACTATCTGGACTACAGAGTCTTGCAAATCAGGACACTCCCAGTGTTCTCTTTTCCGCTCGAAATAGTTCTCATCTATGATGTGTCATGTTTCTTCATTTACCCGCATAAGTATGTGAACTTGGTAGCAGCACACATGGTGGGTGACCATCTGAAAACCTATGTGACAGAATTCTATGTCCAACTAAATGAAAGGACAAACAATTGCTTCATAGTTTCTTCTTTGTATTTTTATTTAAGTCACTGTATAGATAACGGCTATATCTCACACAGTTTAAATGTTTCTAACTGGTAAGAGAAAGGGACATTGATAAATCACGCAAAAGAACATTAAAGGTCGCTTTTTCTGCTAGTCTTTACACTAGTGACTATTGCAAATCGTTACTAATAGTGGCCATAGCAGTTAATTATCAACCATATAAGCAGTTCCAAACTCTATTACAGATACTCGAAATATTAGTAATCTTCCCACAACATACAGTGGCAATAATTGCATACTCAAAGAGTTATACTAGAATTCTAGCAGATACTGCTCACAAAGTGCAGGTGAATTCACAAAGTATTGTTTATGCAACATTATATTGCAATATTACAGTTCCCAAACCAAATATAAATAAACACAAATACGAGATGCATTGCATACTCTTCTGTAACCGAAACGAAGCGCCAAAGGAATAAAAAAATATTCCAATGACTCGATGAACATGTACTGACTGGATTGAAGCCAAAAGCTACAAAGACCGAATATAGACTGACTGAAACATCTTCACAAGACTTTCTCTAGAATATTAAAGCAGTTTTGATTATTAAGTTATAGTTTTAAAATCCCTTAGGATAAAATATATATTCCTAACTTGTGGTTCAAACTATGGTCAAGTTTATTTTAACAAATACTGGATATGGGCAATAACTCTTGCAATGTACAGAACCAAAAGGTGCACTGGGATTCTTTGGATTACAAGTGTGGCATCCATAATGATTGATGAAATATAGTTATTTAAAATTATGTAATTCTTTGTTAGTGATTGTTTGTCACTTAATAACATGGGTGTCATTTGGTGCATAAACTTCTGATTAACGAAAGTTACTTCACTAAATCCTGGAAAACTAACAGCATTTTGATCATAATATGTTCTGAAAGTTTGGACTAGCTGAAATATTTAAGTACAAGTATCTGATAAATGAATTAATTTTGGGCAAATATAATTACATTACTGAAATCAGGGGAAATTACTCTTTGCATTGAGTGGGTCTTTCCTTTAGATTTAACTTATTAGCTCACAATGTTTTCTATGAATAGCTAACTGCATGAAATTTTATAATTACTGGAACTTTTGAACTACAATATACCTAGTGAAACTAATTATTACAATACAATCATAACAGTCAATAGCATGCCTGAATAATATCGTTTTTATGGGAATTTCTGTTTACAGAAAGCTGAAAGTATTGTGTAAGAAGTGCTTGCTATCATAATATAACCATTAATATTTGGATAAAGGTCACTTCACTGCTAGAATCTAGAATTTTATGAATGATTTCTTTCTGAATTTTGCCTTGGTAATGGCTGTTTTTAAAAATCACCTTCTCCTCCAATGTGTCATTTCTGAGTAATGTTACTTGCTGTGAATTAATCAATCAAAATGTTTTGGACACTTAGGCTACCCTTAGAGGTCTCTGGGAGTGGCTGCTGCTGAGAGACCTATTGTGTTTTCAGCATTTTGAGTGATTATGGTGCCTACTGGACAACCACCATTCTACTGGAAATGATTGCCATGTAACCCATGGATTTTCAGTTTTTTTCTCTCATCATTGCTGTTACATGACAATTTGACTTGGCAGTACTGACTATTCCTTATTCTTCCCTTTATTCCACTTTACTTGTCCTCCTTTTCTAATCATCTCTCTTACACTAGAAAATTATTCCAAATTTATAATATGTCATAAGACAATAATAACTCATAACCTTCTTCTGTCTCCCTTTATTTGCTATATTCTATTAATAAATAGTTAATTTCATGATCTTCATTTCTTAATTACTTTTTAGTCTATAATTGTTTAAGGCTCTAATATTATTAACCTTTACTAAAGTAAGTTTCTCATTCTATACATGTCAACTTTCATATTGTGAAAATATGACCAATCTTACTAAATATTTGGGCAGGTCAGTTGTAAATAGTTACAAATAAAATAAAATAAAAAATAAAAATCTAGAACATTCGTCTTCCCACATTTTAAAATGTCTAATTGCTAGAAGTAATTTTGCGATACATTTACTGTAACTACCCTCTGCCAATCATTTTTCTCGCTGACATAGGCAGCCATATGGCCAAATAGTATCTTTATTAAATGTTTCTCACTAGTGGGATTAGTACACTGACGAGAGTTCTGGACCAAATAGTATTTTCAAGTAAGAATTCCAGGTTGAATACCGAGAATCTAATTTTGCTGTTTTCTGGAACCATAAAATTTCATTTGCCTATATCGAAAAATGCAAATTCTAATTTGCTCATTTAAAAGCTTTCAAATGTAATAAATTCTATTCTTAATAAATAAGAACCATTAAACCTAAAATTTCAGAGGTAAATTTTAATCAAAAGAGTTTAAATGTAAATGAAAATCAATTTCATTCTATATAAATAGAATGAAAACAAAAATTGAATTGCAAACAAGTCTGAACTATATAAAAATTTTGAAAATTATAGTAAAGGAGAGTACAGACTGAGTTATCGAGATTTAGAAAATTATTGTAAGGAAATCATTATTCAAATGTAACTAGAGAAGAGCTATGGGAATTTATTGATTATTTTAATAGGAGAGAAGTGAATAAAGAAATAAAGAAGAAAGAACTAAAATATAGAACTTCAGAAGAACTTTGATTAGTTGCTAAAATAGAAAATTTACTGTTCTCCTCTAGCTGATGTACCTTCTAATTAGTTTCACAGACCAGAAAATCGGTAGCCTGGTAGATGTATCTCAAAAAATAATTTGTTAATTAAGGTATTAACAGAATCTTTTCCATATTTTTCACATTTCCAAAATGTATGTGATAAATTAGTCAAAAATCTAATGAAATAAGGAATTCATTTTGGATGGTTAATAATAAAGCACTAAATTTATTAGTTTACATTTGATTTATTCCAACTTTTTGTTTCAGAAAATTTTTAGTTCCTGCTAATGATTCATAGTGAATTTCTGTTAATATATCAATTATATCTCTAATGTCATTCACTAAAATATTCTCAACTGATTTTTCTGAATGAATGTATTTGTACTTAACCTTCACAAACTTTTCCAAATGAACCACGAAGCTTCCTTTTCGTAAAAGTAGGAAAATATTCGTCAACAATTGTCTTTATCAAATATTTATTTTTATTTCCTCTACCTGATTTTATTTTATTTGGATTACTTTCATTATATACAGCATTTGAATTGAATAATAACAAGTACAGAGAGTCACGTTCTGTTCCTAAATCATCCATAGTTATTTGTCTTCTTAAAAGTTTCATTAATCCATCTGTTTGTTCACGTTCTTTAACAATAACTTTTAATTTTTTCACCACTGAGTGCTAGAGGTAATTTAACAATATATTTATCAGGCTCAACGGATCTTAATCCATAAACAAGATCTTCACTATGAATGATAAATTCTAAGATTCTTTCACTTATATTTATTTTTGCCATCTTTTTCTTTCAATTTTCTTTCTTTTTTTAGTTCTGTAACAGTTTTTTATTTCCAATCCACTGAATGTGTAGTGACTCTAGCAGGATTCATGTTGTGGAATACCATTAACCTCAGCAAAATAATGTCAGTTGTATGGAACCATTTGGTTTTCAACTTCGTTATCTTCTTCAATTGCTTATAAAACTTTTTAGGCTAATCCTTTAATTCCTTGGTAAATTTTTCGACTGTATCGATAACTGGCAGATCTTCTTTGTTAAATTTGTACTTTTACTTTTTTACATTGTTCAGATATTTAACAATTTCTGGATCATGTTTTGCAATCATTTATTAAGGAAAAATATGATAATCGTTTTTATTTTACGTTCAACGTTTATGTTTATCATTTATGTCCAATGTTTTATGTTTGATGTTGATGTTTAACATTTACATTTAACGTTTTTATGATCAATGTTATTATGTTTATCATTTATAAAATTTGTAAATGAATATTACTCGAACCTTTTGTTACAGTTCTGTTCCTTTTTTATGTTCAACATTTAAACAGTTCTTAACTTTTTCATTATATTTACTATCAATAATTTTTCTTGTCAGGTCTATCGTAATAAAACGAAATTTTATTGTAAAATTTCGTATATATTTCTTTAAATTAAACAAACCTTATATTACAACCACAAATTCATGATAAATATTGAATTTATCTGTACCATCTCCACCAAAAGTACTTTAAAAATTACAATTTTCTGTAACTAATTGTTTTGGTACTTTTGAATATGTTTGACTTAAATAAAAACGATCTATTCCTTTATGACTTCATCTAGTAAAATGTTGTCAGACTATAACTAGATCTTGAAGAATCAAATATTCAAAAACTGCAACTAAATTATCTTCACATTCATTGAATGGATAATTTCATCATTATTTTCAATAAAGATAACAATTTTCTCAATTTTATCTTCAATTTTTGCACTTCTTTTGATAATTTTGGACACTTTTTTGGTCTAAGCTTTATGTATAAACATATAAATGACTAATTTTTCTGATTTAACCATCCAGGTGCTAAAAAAAAATTATCAATCAATAATGTTGTTTTTGAGCAACAACTTCATCAAATGATAGCACACCAAATAGAATTTGGTAAAAGTTTATTATTTAATTTCTATTCTGGAATTCTAAGTTGTTGTTTCGAATCTGTCATTTATTTAAATAATTCTTATTGGTATAAATGAGAAGATTATTTCAGCTGAGGTTAATTCTTCTGTTCTTAGAAAAAGATTAACTGATTCTCTAGTTGGTTTCTATTCAATTTTTTTAATTCCAAATATACATCGAAAAATAATAACCTTTACTGTGATGGAGAAACACTATGAATTCGTATTTTTCAGCATAATTTGTATAATTTAGTCAAAATATATTAAAGCAAATAAACTTTTGAGTAGCATTGTTATAGAAAGTAATAAAAATTATATATGGATATAAAAGGAAATACTATTGCAAGTGCATTAGGATTTAATAATCAAATTATTTAACCAAATAAGTAAATTACTGCTAAAGTTGTGTCTAAAACATAACACTGGAATTAATTAATGGAAAACTTAAATTGGCTGATGGAATATTTCATAAGCATAATGATAATTACCATCATGAAACTAATATTATTGCTTCATTTAAACATAATTCTGAATTTGGCAGACCAATAATTTATGAGCCAAATCACCCTATAAAAATTCCAATTTTTGATACTATTTTAAAATTGTATTGGTTTTATGTAAGAGAATTGAACGTTTGTCCCCCTGTGGGTTCGGGGGTAAGAATAGGTCCACGGTATTCCTGCCTGTCGTAAGAGGTGACTAAAAGGAGTCTCAAACGTTTTGGCCCTGGCCTTTATGTGATGGTCCCCTGTTGGATTTGACCTCATTATCTCAAAATTTTTCCAAAGAGGGAGCCGACTGGAGAAGGGCGCCTTACTTGGTGCATTGTGTCCATCTTGCATTAAGACCTTTCACCAACTTATTCATCATTGCATTGCAGTCCTGTCCGCTCTCCATCTCTTGGGCATGGATAAATCCTGCATGCACTTTCTGCCATGCGATGTGCTGTGCCTCTTTATGCACTGACGACGACCGTGGACTACAGCATGGTAGCCAGTCCGTTGTGGTGGGGCCGCCATGTACCCTGTTGGTTGTAGCCCCCTGACAACACAGGGATCGCTCTGCTGATGGCTACGTCATGAACTCCCCATGTATGCCAAGGAGTAGATGCCTATCCTCCTGGGGTATCAGGACTCCTGGCAATGGCCATCCTTCCAGATGGCCCTTGCTGAGGCTGGGTGGCGCCCGTGGGGAGGGTCCTTGCTCAGAGTAGGTGGCATCAGGGCGGATGACCTTCAATGAAGCGTGGTACATGTTCTCTCGCTGGTGGCCAGCCGCCAGCAGTCTCTAAGCGTTCTTGGGCTCAAGTTAACGCTCAGAAATTCGATCCAGAATCGTTCCCCTCCCTGGCCACCCCGTGGGAGAAGCGTAAGTCTCAGGATGGCAGTGACAGTTATTCGCCCCAGTTCCTAGTTTGTAGGACAGCTGATGGGGAGTCTTTCATGTCCACAAAGCCTCAGTTCTTCGTAGAGCATTTAGAGGACAGGTTTGGGGAGGTGGAGGGCTTGTCCAATATGCGCTCTGGGTCAGTACTGATAAAAACGGCATCCTCTGCACAGTCACGAAGGTTATTTGCTTGTGACAAGTTGGGGGATGTTGCTGTTACGATCACACCCCATAAGAATTTAAATATGTTCCAGGGTATTATTTACCATAGGGACCTTCTTTTGCAGTCTGATGACGAGCTGCGCGCCAGTTTAGAGCGCCGTGGTGTTCATTTCATCCAGCGCGTTCATCGGGGTCCGAAGGATAATTAGATTGCTACCGGTACCTTCATCTTGGCCTTAGACGGTGATACATTACTGGAGAAGGTCAAGGTGATGGTCTACCATTGTTACGTCAAGCCCTGTATCCCTCCCATGATGCGGTCCTTTAAGTGCTGGAAGCTCGGCCATATGTCTTCTTGCTGTGCTTTCAACCTCACATGTCGAGATTGCAGACGCCCATCACATCCCGATACTCCACGTGCCACCTGTGTCAACTGCAGAGAGCATCATTCACCTTGCTCGCCAGACTGCAGGATCTTACAGAAATAGCGAAAAATCATGGAATATAAGAGCCTGGACCGACTGACCTATACTGAGGCTAAGAGGAAATATGACTGACTACATCATGTTCGAATGACATCTTCATATGCTGGTGCTACATCAACCGTGTTAGGCCCATCAGTTCAGTATATTCCAGCCAAATCATCGAGCCGTACAACTGAAGGAGGGCTCTTTTATAATTGTAACAGTATATAGGTCCCCTTCAGAAAACTTTTATTTATTCCTGGAAAACTTGCACGCCTTGTGCTATCTGTCAGATAGGGGAAACCAAATTATTATTTGTGGGGACATCAATGTTGATTCACTATTCACTGAAAGAGTGTAATAGGATGACCTGAAAGTCTTGCTCAGTTCTTTCAATTTGACATCTGTCATTCATTTTCCTACTTGGGTAGTTAAGGACAGCAGCACATTGATAGATAACACTTTTATACACCAAGATAAGTTTAAAAACATACATTCTTGTCCTTTTGAGAATGGCCTTTCTGATTATGGTGCTCAGCTAGTTACAGTATATAACGGCTCCATTCAGTAATTCAAAACTACCCTCCAAAGTTGTGCATTCAATTAATGACTCAACAATTAGAAATTTCAGGGACGATCTTCAGCAGTTAGACTGGGATGGCGTGTACAAGGAACCCGACACTGATTTAAAATATAACTTATTTTATGATACACTTGTAAGAGAATTTGAAAACTGTTTCCTCAAGAAAGTAGTTGAACCTAATTATAAGAAACCATGCAAAAAACCTTGGCTTACTAAAGGAATAAAAAAATGTTGTAACCACAAAAGGGAACTGTATCTAACAACAAGAAAGATTAATGACCCAGAAGCTGTCAAATGTTATAAAAACTACTGTGCTACATTAAGAAAGGTTATTAAAAAGTCCAGAAGCATGTGCATCATGTCTGAGATTAATATCTCTTATAACAAAATCAAAACAATTTGGAATATTATTACAAGGGAGACAGGGCAACCGAGAGTACAAGGTCATGGCATTACCACCAAAGCAAATGGAAACTTGACAAACAACAATCCGGAAGACGAAAACATTTTGAATAATCATTTTTTAACAGTAGAGAAAATAGGATCTAAATGTTCATCAGAAGAAGCAAGGCAGTTAATAGAAGAGACCCTACCCACACAATTTCATACAATTGAAATTCCACTGACCTTTCCTTTTGAAATTAGGAAGATAATAAACTCTCTCAAGAAGAAAAGCTCACATGGAATTGATGGCATTCCAGCAGGATAATAAAAGCTTATTCACAAGAGATAAGTGTAATTCTTAGCCACATATGTAATAGCTCTCTGAAGCAGGGTATCTTCCCAGACAGACTGAAGCATGTCATTGTTAAACCACTGCATAAAAAAGGGGATTTGTCTGATTTCAACAACTACCGCCCACTCTCTCTTCTGATTGCCTTATCCAAAATTATTGAAAAAGTAGTGTATTGTACAGTAGCTTCACACCTTTGTAAAAATAAAGTTTTCACAAAGTGACAGTTTGGTTTCCAGAAAGGGTTTTCAACGGAAAATGCTATATATACTTTCACTAATGAAATATTAAATGCTCTAAGTAACCAGAAGTCACCCATTGGGATTTTTTGTGACCTCTCAAAGACTTTTGATTGTGTAAATTATGGAATACTTCTAGATAAGCTCAAGTACTGTGGTATGAATGGGACAGCGCTCTAATGGTTTAAATCATACCTAACTGGAAGAGTGGAGAAAGTTGAAATAAGCAGTTCACATAATATCCAAAAAGCTGGTGATTTCTCAAAATCAAGAATGGGGGTGCCACAAGGTGGGTCTTGGGTCCTCTGCTGTTCTTCATATATATTAATGACTTGCCATTCTATATTCACGAAGATGCAAAGCTGGTACTTTTTGCCGATGATACAAGTATAGCTATCATACCCAACAGACAAGAATTAACTGATGAAATTGTAAATGATGTTTTTCAGAAAATCATTAAGTGGTTTTCTGCAAATGGGCTCTCATTAAAATTTGACAAAACACAGTATATACAGTTCCACACAGTAAATGGAATCACACCATTAATAAATTTAGACTTAGATCAGAAATCAGTAAGTAAGGCAGAATATTCAAAATTTCTAGGTGTATGCATTGATGAGGTGTTGAACTGGAAAAAACACTCTGAAGTTCTACTGAAACATTTGAGTCCAGCTACTTGTGCCTTTGGGGTCATTGCAAATTTTGATGATATACATCTCAGAAAATTAGGTTACCATGCCTATTTTCATTCAATGGTTTCATATGGCATCATATTCTGCGGTAACTCATCATTGAGTAAAAGAGTGTTCATTGCACAAATGCGTGTAATCAGAATAATTGCTGGAGCTCATCCAAGATCATCCTGCAGACAATTATTTAAAGAGCTAGGTATCTTCACTGTAGCCTCACAATATATATATTTGCTCATGAAATTTGTTATTAACAATCTCAGTGAATTCAAAAGTAATAGCAGTGTACATGTCACAACACTAGGAGAAAGGGCGAACTTCACTACTCAAGGTTAAATCTAACTTTGGCTCAGAAGGGAGTAAATTATGCTTCCACAAAAGTCTATGGTCACTTACCTAATAGTGTCAAAAGTCTGACAGATAGCCATATAGCATTTAAAAGGAAATGGCAACTCCTTATACTCATTAGATGAATGTTTGGATATAGTAAGTGGGTAACTTCTCCGCCTCACAAAAAAAAAAAAAAATTAAATGTCATGTAATATTTTGTGGAATGTAATATCTTGTATAGACATATCTTATTAACGTCACATGTTCCACATTCATTATGAAGTGTCGTAGTCATGATCTATGGAACAAGTACTAATCTAATTACCTTTGATATCTTCTTTAAAAAGTACACAAATCTGTGGTATTCTTCCTTGCCAGCAAAAAAGCAAGTAGTGGTAACTATGTAGAAAGGGCTGCCAATAAATGCAAGGCAGCATGGCAAATAATAAGACAAGAGAATACACCAAAATGCATTGAAACAGCTCTGCTTGGACCTGAGGAATTAAATCAATACCTTTAAAACTCAGTTAGAGAAATAAGTAACAGTATTAAAGCAACAAATTCATCTGCAATTGAGCTTGTTGGAACACCACTGCCTGTTAACCTGGTATTTCAATGGAGGGCTGTAACACCTGCTGATGTTATAAAAGCTGTGTCCAAATTTTCAGGTTCTAAAAGTATAGACTGTTATTGGTTACAAATAACAACTTAAAAAGACAATACACTCAATCACCAAACCATTAGCTTTTATTTTTAATAAATGTGTAGAATTTGGAGTTTTTCCAGATGCACTTAAGGTATCAAAAGCTGTCCTAGTTTTTAAAAAAGGGGATAAACATCTTCCCCAAAGCTACAGACCAGTCTCCATTGTTCCAATAATCTCAAAGATAATTGAGGCACTGATACACACACAAATAAGCAGCTTCTTTGAAAAACAATATCCTGTGTAGCAATCAGTTTAGTTTTTGTGAAGGGAAAAACACAACAGGGGCCATCATGGAAATCATTGACCAAACCTTAACAGCTTTTGAAAACAATAACATCATATCACTGGTTTTATGCCACCTAATCAAAGATTTTGGTTACATTCCTGTTGACATACTACTGTGGAAACTAGAGTTTTATGGAGTGAGAGGGAGCACTTCAGCTGTGATAAATTCTTATTTAAGTAACTGAAAACAATTCGTTTCAGTCAGAAAAGTAAATTCTTGCATAATGGAAATCAGCACAGTTGTACCACAAAGGTCTATCTTTGGACCCTTCTTCTTCGTTGTAGCTACTAATGATTTACCTAAAAAATAGCTCACCATGTCGTGTGTTATGCTGATGTTACAACACTGTTTGCGACACATCAGAACATTTCAGATCTGAATAAACTAACAAAGGAAACACTTGATAAGGCCCTGGACTGGTTTGCAGCCAATAAGCTCCTGTTCAATCCTGATAAAACCCAAAAACTTAGAATGGGAACATCAAATGAAGTAGGCAATAAGTCAGTAAAACTCTTAGCTATTTACATTGACTCTAAACTCTGTTTGGAGGAACATGTTATTCACGTGTGTGAAAAAATATCTAGGGTGGCATACCTTATCTTGAAACTTAGGGAGGTAGTGAGCTTGGAGTACCTTAGGGTGACATACTTTGGGCTATTCCAGTCACATATTTCATATAGTCTGATTATATGGGAGCACTCACCTCACATCAAGAACATCTTGAAATTACAAAAAAAAGTCTTATGCATAATATGTGAAAGAGGTCATAGGGAGCACTATAGTCCTCTTTTTTCCAGACTCAGAATACAATTATAAATTTTACATCTATGTGTCTGTACTCTATATTAAATATAATATTTCAGAATTTATTGCCAGAGGGGAAATACATGAACATAACACCAGGAATAAGGGTAATTTAGACATACTGTGCCACAGATTAGCAAGAACAGGAAATTCCCACAAAGTAAACCCACTCAAAACGTTCAATAAACTGCCAATTCATGTTCAGTCTATGGATATAATTTTTTTTAAAATTAAGTGGTGCAGCTGACTGTCAGATCATCCATTCTATGACATTAAAGAATTCTTTGAGATGCCTGATGGGGATATCAATATCAAAAGTTGTCCGTAGTTAAACATATTATTGTGTGCTTGGTTAATTTGTCTAATTTCATAATGTATACAATAAACAATAGAATAATATATTTTGTTAGATTATAGTATAACTTACTGCATTAACTTTTAGAAGCTATCCTGGTGAAATTTGGTACACTACCATGCTTGGAATGTATTCTATAATGTACTGACACTTGTTTATTTTATTATTCTGTTTGTACTACTACATCCTGTATGATGCATCCAGTATCATTATGAAATGATCTATTGTGAATAAAATGCTCGATTCCTGATTTCTGACCTTCCAACCACCATCTGACTAGAAGGGCATGGTGTAGATTTGCCAGTTCCTGAACCACCAAATGATTTAAATTCTATTCCACCGAAAGTATTTTCTGATGTGCAATCTGATTTAGGTGAACCAGATGATGGTGAATTCCATTCTAATACAAAAACTCTAGAGCCCAAATTGTTTACTCAGACCGAGCTTAATGATTTGGTTAGGCATCTGGACTTAAAGAAAGAAAAAGCTGAATTCCTTGGCTCTAGATTGAAAGAAAAGAACTTATTGGCAGTTAGAACCAGTGAATACGTCTATAGAAAGAGAGAGCAGCAACTTTCCAAATTTTTTCAACAAGAAGGTGATTTAGTGTACTGCTCAGATGTTCCCTGTCTGATGAATGAGTTTGGTAGTGAATACAAAAAGGAAGTCTGGAGGCTGTTTATTGATTCATCAAAAAATAGTTTAAAGGCTGTTTTATTACACAGTGGTAACATTTCTACATCTATACCTGTTGGACATTCTGTACATACGAAAGAAAACTATGAAAACAGAGAAATAGTGCTAAATAAAATGGGGTATTCTGCTCATGGTTGGATGATATGTGGCGATCTAAAAGCAACATGCATGCTCCTTGGTCAGCAGGGTGGCTTTACCAAATTTCCATGTTTCTTGTATGAATGGGTCAGTGGGGCTAGGGATAAACACTAGTTCAGAGAGAACTGGCCTGTAAGGGAGCCTTTAAAACCTGGTGAGAAGAACATCCTACGCAAAAACATTGTAGATCCAAAAAACGTACTCCCAACACCTCTAAATATAAAGTTAGGCCTAATAAAACAGTTTGTAAAGGCTTTTCCTAAAGATGGGCAATGTTTAAAATATCTCTGCCAAAAGTTTCCGCACCTTTCAGAAGTTAAACTAAAGAAGGCGTCTTTGTCGGACCTGACATTAGAAAATTGATGTTTGATGTTAACTTTGAATCCACAATGACCTTAAATCAGAGAGAAACATGGGTATCATTCAAGCAAGTCGTTACAAAGTTCTTAGTACATGAAAAATACCCAGAATATGTTTCTATTATAGCTACAGTGTTGAAGAAGTTTAAAACTCTAGAATGTTTAATGACTTTGAAAGTTCACTTTTGGAACAGTCACCTTAATTACTTCCCAGATAATATGGGGGATGTTAGTGAGGAGTAGGGAGAGCGTTTTCACCAGGACATTAAAGTGATGGAAAAACGCTCCCAGTGCAGCTGTAACACCAACATGATGGGGGGACTACTGTTGGGCACTTCACCGAGAAGTTCAGCAACTCATTGTAGAAAAAGTTACACAAAGAGCTTCAAAGAAAGAAGAGAAAGAAAATACAAACCAATTCCAGCTGACAAGTGAAACCTCTATTAACACATATCATTGTTTTAAGTAGTTTACTGTAAATACAAACCATGCTTATGTTATAACAAGGGTTTCATTAATTTCCCTATTTACCATGTAGCATAGGATTTTTATGCTACATAATAAAAAGCATATTGCTCGAAAACTACGGGTGATACAAAAAAAAAAAACCCAAGGCTAGATTTGGATTCAGCTCATAAGAATCTACAAAGATCAGCTATCAAAGCAAAAAAAAATTTAAAAACATTTTTCGTTGGCCTGTGTAATGATTATATAATTTATATTCAAGAATTAATTATAGAGTTTTACACATTTAGCTAATAATAGTTACACTATCCCCCCCATGAACCATGGACCTTGCCGTTGGTGGGGAGGCTTGCGTGCCTCAGCGATACAGATAGCCGTACCGTAGGTACAACCACAACGGAGGGGTATCTGTTGAGAGGCCAGACAAACGTGTGGTTCCTGAAGAGGGGCAGCAGCCTTTTCAGTAGTTGCAAGGGCAACAGTCTGGATGATTGACTGATCTGGCCTTGTAACAATAACCAAAACGGCCTTGCTGTGCTGGTACTGCGTACGGCTGAAAGCAAGGGGAAACTACGGCCGTAATTTTTCCCGAGGGCATGCAGCTTTACTGTATGATTAAATGATGATGGCGTCCTCTTGGGTAAAATATTCCGGAGGTAAAATAGTCCCCCATTCGGATCTCCGGGCGGGGACTACTCAAGAGGATGTCGTTTATCAGGAGAAAGAAAACTGGCGTTCTACGGATCGGAGCGTGGAATGTCAGATCCCTTAATCGGGCAGGTAGGTTAGAAAATTTAAAAAGGGAAATGGATAGGTTAAAGTTAGATATAGTGGGAATTAGTGAAGTTCGGTGGCAGGAGGAACAAGACTTCTGGTCAGGTGACTACAGGGTTATAAACACAAAGTCAAATAGGGGTAATGCAGGAGTAGGTTTAATAATGAATAGGAAAATAGGAATGCGGGTAAGCTACTACAAACAGCATAGTGAACGCATTATTGTGGCCAAATAGATACGAAGCCCACACCTACTACAGTAGTACAAGTTTATATGCCAACTAGCTCTGCAGATGACGAAGAAATTGAAGAAATGTATGATGAAATAAAAGAAATTATTCAGATAGTGAAGGGAGACGAAAATTTAATAGTCATGGGTGACTGGAATTAGTCAGTAGGAAAAGGGAGAGAAGGAAACGTAGTAGGTGAATATGGATTGGGGCTAAGAAATGAAAGAGGAAGGCGCCTGGTAGAATTTTGCACAGAGCATAACTTAATCATAGCTAACACTTGGTTCAAGAATCATGATAGAAGGTTGTATACATGGAAGAACCCTGGAGATACTAAAAGGTATCAGATAGATTATATAATGGTAAGACAGAGATTTAGGAACCAGGTTTTAAATTGTAAGACATTTCCAGGGGCAGATGTGGACTCTGACCACAATCTGTTGGTTATGACCTGTAGATTAAAACTGAAGAAACTGCAAAAAGGTGGGAATTTAAGGAGATGGGACCTGGATAAACTGAAAGAACCAGAGGTTGTACAGAGTTTCAGGGAGTGCATAAGGAAACAATTGAAAGGAATGGGGGAAAGAAATACAGTAGAAGAAGAATGGGTAGCTCTGAGGGATGAAGTAGTGAAGGCAGCAGACGATCAAGTAGGTAAAAAGAAGAGGGTTAGTAGAAATCCTTGGGTAACAGAAGAAATATTGAATTTAATTGATGATAGGAGAAAATATAAAAATGCAGTAAATGAAGCAGCCAAAAAGGAATACAAACGTCTCAAAAATGAGATCGACAGGAAGTGCAAAATGGCTAAGCAGGGATGGCTAGAGGACAAATGTAAGGATGTAGAGGCTTATCTCACTAGGGGTAAGATAGATACTGCCTACAGGAAAATTAAAGAGACCTTTGGAGATAAGAGAACCACATGTACGAACATCACGAGCTCAGATGGAAACCCAGTTCTAAGCAAAGATGGGAAAGCAGAAAGGTGGAAGGAGTATATAGAGGGTCTATACAAGGGCGATGCACTTGAGGACAATATTATGGAAATGGAAGAGGATGTAGATGAAGATGAAATGGGAGATACGATACTGCGTGAAGAGTTTGACAGAGCACTGAAGGACCTGAGTCGAAACAAGGCCCCCGGAGTAGACAAAATTCCATTGGAACTACTGACGGCCTTGGGAGAGCCAGTCCTGACAAAACTCTACCATCTGGTGAGCAAGATGTACGAAACAGGCGAAATACCCTCAGACTTCAAGAAGAATATAATAATTCCAATCCCAAAGAAAGCAGGTGTTGACAGATGTGAAAATTACCGAACCATCAGTTTAATAAGCCACAGCTGCAAAGTACTAACACGAATTCTTTACAGACGAATGGAAAAACTAGTAGAAGCCGACCTCGGGGAAGATCAGTTTGGATTCCGTAGAAATACTGGAACACGTGAGGCAATACTGACCTTACAACTTATCTTAGAAGAAAGATTAAGGAAAGGCAAACCTACGTTTCTAGCATATGTAGACTTAGAGAAAGCTTTTGACAATGTTGACTGGAATACTCTCTTTCAAATTCTAAAGGTGGCAGGGGTAAAATACAGGGAGCGAAAGGCTATTTACAACTTGTACAGAAACCAGATGGCAGTTATAAGAGTTGAGGGACATGAAAGGGAAGCAGTGGTTGGGAAGGGAGTAAGACAGGGTTGTAGCCTCTCCCCGATGTTATTCAATCTCTATATTGAGCAAGCAGTAAAGGAAACAAAAGAAAAATTTGGAGTAGGTATTAAAATCCATGGAGAAGAAATAAAAACTTTGAGGTTCGCCGATGACATTGTAATTCTGTCAGAGACAGCAAAGGACTTGGAAGAGCAGTTGAACGGAATGGATGGTGTCTTGAAGGGAGGATATAAGATGAACATCAACAAAAGCAAAACGAGGATAATGGAATGTAGTCGAGTTAAGTCGAGTGATGCTGAGGGTATTAGATTAGGAAATGAGACACTTAAAGTAGTAAAGGAGTTTTGCTATTTGGGGAGCAAAATAACTGATGATGGACGAAGTAGAGAGGATATAAAATGTAGACTGGCAATGGCAAGCAAAGCGTTTCTGAAGAAGAGAAATTTGTTAACATCGAGTATAGATTTAAGTGTCAGGAAGTTATTTCTGAAAGTATTTGTATGGAGTGTAGCCATGTATGGAAGTGAAACATGGACGGTAAATAGTTTGGACAAGAAGAGAATAGAAGCTTTTGAAATGTGGTGCTACAGAAGAATGCTGAAGATTAGATGGGTAGATCACATAACTAATGATGAAGTATTGAATAGGATTGGGGAGAAGAGAAGTTTGTGGCACAACTTGACCAGAAGAAGGGATTGGTTGGTAGGACATGTTCTGAGGCATCAAGGGATCACCAATTTAGTATTGGAGGGCAGTGTGGAGGGTAAAAATCATAGGGGGAGACCAAGAGATGAATACACTAAGCAGATTCAGAAGGATGTAGGTTGCAGTAGGTACTGGGAGATGAAGAAGCTTGCACAGGATAGAGTAGCATGGAGAGCTGCATCAAACCAGTCTCAGGACTGAAGACCACAACAACAACAGTTACACTATTTTTATTTATGTGATTCAAGAATTAATTTCACAGTTTAATGCATTTATTTAATGATAGTTACATTATTCCATTGTTTATATGTTCCTTCCAAATTACTTTCAAGATTTTTTCAGTGAGCAGTATGCTTTATTTTTAAACAATGTTTCTAACATCTCCTCAGATTTATAGAGGGTGAGGTTTTTGATTGATTGTTACAGTTTATCGTATAACTTAAGACTTAGGTGTCTGTGACTTTTGTGTGTTAGTGACAGCCTAGAATACAATATATCAAGCATTCAGTTGTTTCTATTGTTCTACAAATGTAAAGTCATTCACTATGTAAATTGTTGTACATTTCTTTTACGTATATTAAGCAGTTATACATATAGAGAAGGTCATTATGTTTAATAACTGAAGAGCTCTTTACAGGTTTCTCTTGGACCCAATCCTTGTATACATCTATTTTTTATTTTTATTTATTTATTTATTTATTTGGTACTGGAAAACACATTTTCTGCCTTTTGAATTACCCCATAACAGAATACCATATTGTAGCTGTGACTGAAAGAATGCATACCAGGAGAGCATCAATAAACTTTTACTGACAGAATATCTTAGTTTATACAGCAGGAATATTACACATGCAAGTTTGCCTGTCAGGTAGCTTATATGCTGGTTAGCAATACACCAGACCCTAATTTTTTCAAAAAGTTCGTTATTTTTGTTTACCACCTCTTGCATACTCTCACCTGTGGAGTTCATGGTCATATCATCACCATATAAGACATTTTTGCCATTTATATAGATTGTGAAGTCATTAACATATACAGTAAAGAGGAAAGGTTCAAAAACGGAGCCCTGTGGAATTTCTCTCTTATTTTTCATTAGTTCTGACCTTTCATTGTTCACATACACTAACTGTTGCCTGTTATTTACGTATGATTTAATTAAATTAAGTGGTTTGTCTGCAGTAGCATAGTATTCTATTTTTTTAACAATTATCTCATGTGATACTAATCAAATGCTTTGCTTAAGTCTATGAGTGTTGCACAAGTGGTCAGTTTCCTTTATAAAGCATTGTGGATTTCAGTCATCAGTCTTTGAGTACCTTTTGTGGTTAATTGATTAGTGATTAAGTAATTTATTGTTCTCAAAATATATGTAAAACTGTGTGTGAACAGATCTCTATGATTTTGGCTAGTATAGGGACAATTGATATTGATCTACAGTTATCTGGTATTTCTCTGCCACCCTTTGTGTATATGGGGAGTGTAATCGTAATTTTAAGGCGATCAGGCAAAAAACCATCATCAAGGATTTTATTTTCAAGGTGGAAGAGAGTAGCTCTAATTTCCTTAATTATCGTCTTTATTACAAAGTTGCTGAATCCATAGTAGTCTTCTGTTCTAGAGTTGTTCAGCTTATTTACAGAGTTATTTATATCTGTAGCAGTTATTCTACTCCAGTTAAATCTTTTATCTGTTATATTCTGTGATTACAAAAGAAAATCTTCTGCATCAGTTAAATCAACACTTTTTGGTACACGGGCATTTACTGAATTTGTGGAGTGTTGGTTGAGAGTGTCATAATTAATTCGGTTGCTGATTTCCTCCTTTCCCTTGTTCATCTCACTTTTAGCTATGGTTACTGCCTTCAGTGTTGTCATTCAGCATGAGTAAAAGGATTCTAGTTTTATTGAGGTGTGGGGTGTACCACTTTTTAATAATAATAGATTTATTGCAGCCAAACTGGCCATTTAGTGTGTGAAGTACAGTAATCATTCTCTATTCACTATTATTATTATTCTTAGTCACTACAGAATTTCTCCAGCGATTCTGTTCTCATCTTACAGATTAACACATGATATCTCTCATACTGGTCACCTGAACCTCGCACATATACAGCTCATTCTGGGCTCATATAAACTCTGGATGTTGCACAGTTTGTGGTGAAATCCATGCACAAAGAGTCTTGTCACTATGTGGCGGAGTTCGTATCCTCCCTGCGTGCATTCATGGTTTCTCATGGCGTCTGCAACAGAAATCGCTTCATATCTTGTGTTTCTTCTCATACAGTTCCGCCAGTCAGTCCTGGTAGGCTGTTGTCGCTGGTAGCAAGTGCTTCAATTGCAGTTCTTCTATGAAGAAGGGCTTTCTGGCCTATTCATACTCAAGATGCGAGAGTGTGTATTTGGAGAGACATAGTACCCTTTTTGAGTGAGTAGCCCTCAGCTTCTCTATTTTTTCGAGATCTGTCTTCTTCAAATGAATTCATGTGTTTTCCAGTCCATAAATTGCAACAAGTTCAACTTTGAGTTCAAACAGTCGTAGGGCTGTTTCCAGGGAGAGTTTGAGCTGGCTCTGCAGTTTATGTAGCGTGTGAATACTGCTCCTTGTGACTGAAGCGTAACTCCTAGGTACGTAAAACTGGCGATTGACTTTAGTGGTGTCTCTCCAACAGAGAAAGTGCCTCGTCTTCCTCTTCTTCTGAAGGTCACGGAGACTGTCTCCTCTTCATTCAAGGATAGGCCGCTTTTTCGTGCCCAGAACACTAACTGGTTGAAGGTTTTCTGCAGATCATCCTCAGAAGCCGAGGTTAATGCCATGTCGTCTGCGAACGTGAGTAGATTTACATTTTCGGGTTTTATTGTCTCAATGATGTCTGATGTAGCTAAGATGAAGAGTAAGGGGCTCAGTGGGTCATCTTGCAACACTCCAACTGTTTGCTGTATCAGGCTGGGCTTATCCATACCACCATATATTTCTACATCTACAGGGTGTTTCAAAAATGACCGGTATATTTGAAACGGCAATAAAAACTAAACGAGCAGCGATAGAAATACACCGTTTGTTGCAATATGCTTGGGACAACAGTAAATTTTCAGACAGACAAACTTTCGAAATTACAGTAGTTATAATTTTCAACAACAGATGGCGCTGCGGTCTGGGAAACTCTATAGTACGATATTTTCCACATATCCACCATGCGTAGCAATAATATGGCGTAGTCTCTGAATGAAATTACCCGAAACCTTTGACAACGTGTCCGGCGGAATGGCTTCACATGCAGATGAGATGTACTGCTTCAGCTGTTCAATTGTTTCTGGATTCTGGCGGTACATCTGGTCTTTCAAGTGTCCCCACAGAAAGAAGTCACAGGGGTTCATGTCTGGCGAATAGGGAGGCCAATCCACGCCGCCTCCTGTATGTTTCGGATAGCCCAAAGCAATCACACGATCATCGAAATATTCATTCAGGAAATTAAAGACGTCGGCCGTGCGATGTGGCCGGGCACCATCTTGCATAAACCAAGAGGTGTTTGCAGTGTCGTCTAAGGCAGTTTGTACCGCCACAAATTCACGAAGAATGTCCAGATAGCGTGATGCAGTAATCGTTTCGGATCTGAAAAATGGGCCAATGATTCCTTTGGAAGAAATGGCGGCCCAGACCAGTACTTTTTGAGGATGCAGGGGCGATGGGACTGCAACATGGGGCTTTTCGGTTCCCCATATGCGCCAGTTCTGTTTATTGACGAAGCCGTCCAGGTAAAAATAAGCTTCATCAGTAAACCAAATGCTGCCCACATGCATATCGCCGTCATCAATCCTGTGCACTATATCGTTAGCGAATGTCTCTCGTGCAGAAATGGTAGCAGCGCTGAGGGGTTGCCGCGTTTGAATTTTGTATGGATAGAGGTGTAAACTCTGGCGCATGAGACGATACGTGGACGTTGGCGTCATTTGGACCGCAGCTGCAACACGGCGAACGGAAACCTGAGGCCGCTGTTGGATCACCTGCTACACTAGCTGCGTGTTGCCCTCTGTGGTTGCCGTACGTGGTCGCCCTACCTTTCCAGCACGTTCATCCGTCGCGTTCCCAGTCCATTGAAATTTTTCAAACAGATCCTTTATTGTATCGCTTTTCGGTCCTTTGGTTACATTACACCTCCTTTGAAAACTTCGTCTTGTTGCAACAACACTGTGTTCTAGGCGGTGGAATTCCAACACCAGAAAAATCCTCTGTTCTAAGGAATAAACCATGTTGTCTACAGCACACTTGCATGTTGTGAACAGCACACGCTTACAGCAGAAAGACGACGTACAGAATGGCACACCCACAGACTGCGTTGTCTTCTATATCTTTCACACCACTTGCAGCGCCATCTGTTGTTGAAAATTGTAACTACTGTAATTTCGAAAGTTTGTCCGCCTGAAAATGTACTGTTGTCCCAAGCATATTGCAACAAACGGTGTATTTCTATCGCTGCTCGTTTAGTTTTTATTGCTGTTTCAAATATACCGGTCATTTTTGAAACACCCTGTACATCTACATACATACTCCGCAATCCACCATACGGTGCGTGGTGGAAGGTTTCTCGTACCACAACTAGCATCTTCTCTCCCTGTTCCACTCCCCAACAGAACGAGGGAAAAATGACTGCATATATGCCTCTGTACGAGCCCTAATCTCTCTTATCTTTGTGGTCTATCCGCGAAATATAAGTTGGCGGCAGTAAAATTGTACTGCAGTCAGCCTCAAATGCTGGTTCTCTAAATTTCCTCAGCAGTGATTCACGAAAAGAACGCCTCCTTTCCTCTAGAGACTCCCACCCGAGTTCCGGAAGCATTTCAATAACACTCTCGTGATGATCAGTCCTACCAGTAACAAATCTAGCAGCCTGCCTCTGAATTGTTTCTACGTCCTCCCTCAATCCGACCTGATAGGGATCCGAAACGCTCGAGCGGTACTCAAGAATAGGTCGTATTAGTGTTTTATAAGTGGTCTCCTTTACAGATGAACCACATCTTCCCAAAATTCTACCAATGAACTGAAGACGACTATTCGCCTTCCGCACAACTAACATTACATGCTTGTCCCACTTCATATATTTCTGCAATGTTACGCCCAAATATTTAATCGACGTGACTGTGTCAAGCACTACACTACTAATGGAGTATTCAAACATTACAGGATTCTTTTTCCAATTCATCTGCATTAATTTACATTTATCTATATTTAGAGTTAGTTGCCATTCTTTACACCAATCACAAATCCTGTCCAAGTCATCTTGTATTCTCCTACAGTTACTCAACGACGACACTTTCCCGTACACCACAGCATCATCAGCAAACAGCCGCACATTGCTATCCACCCTATCCAAAAGATCATTTATGTAGATAGAAAACAACAACGGACCTACCACACTTCCCTGGGGCACTCCAGATGCTACCCTCACTTCCGATGAACACTCATCATCGAGGACAACGTACTGGGTTCTATTACTTAAGAAGTCCACCCAGTTGTTAGTGAGAAGATCTCTAATGATTGGCAACAGTTAATGTGTAGGACCAAAGGCAGTTTACAATTTATTCATTAAAATGAATCTATTGATCGTGTTGAACGCTTTGTTGCAGTCTATAAAAATTGCAATAAGCTTTCCCCTCGATTCGCTAAGGCCAATTCTGTATCAGTCTGGAGGCAGTGTACAGTTTGTGTCATTGATCTCCCACATCTGAAACTAAACTGTGAGTTGGAGAGTTTCTCATCAATGAAATCTCTAAGATACTTGTACAGTAATGTAAGGATCTTGAATTCTCTAGTGCAATGCCCCTGTACGCATTTGGATCAGCCCTTGTACTGCATTATGAACTTTGAGTGTTTCCACTGATCCAGCACAATTCCTCATTTCAGGCACTCATTGTGGAGTGCTGCGAGTGGAATCACTAGTGCAGGGTGCGTAGTTTGCAGGCGCTCATTATTGATGGTGTCTGGGCCACATTCTTTATTGTTCTTGTGCTCATAATTGTGTGGATTATTTCTCCTTCTGTGAAAAATTCAATCTCCTGCCTAGGGGCTGGAATCGCTGTTGGGCTTCTTGCTGGCGGGTGTGTCGTTAGCCTGAAGGATTGAGCTTAAATGTCTTTCCCATGTTTCCTGGGAATTTGGTTGCTTTTGCTGAAGAGCCTTGTATGGTCTCTGTCTCACTGATTCTGTTAGACGTTTTTCCTCTTCCTCCCAGAATACCCTTTGCGCTCCCTTAATTTCATTCTATACTCTCTCCTCAGCTTACCATAGCGGTCCAAGTCATCCCATGATCGAGTTCTTTTGGCTATATGCATGACGTTGATGGCTTTCTGTCTCACTTCATAACGTTCCTTGTTGAACCACAGTTTAGCTTTTCTTTTTTCTATGTCTGCTGTGTGAGTTGTCTTTAGGATGAGTCCTTCCATCCATGATGCTGCTTCATTGAGATCCTCCCCTTGTAGCAATGTTGGTATTGTACAGGTGTCGACACTGCCCAGTGTTGATATGTCTGCCTTCCTCGTTCGCTTGACTGGAGCTTTCGGCCTCTTTTTTTTTTTTTTTTTTTTACTGCGTTCTCTAGTAGTAGCGATGTTTCCACTGGTAGGTGTTTCCTTTCGACTTCCAGGATGATGGTTTAAGTTTGGAGTTCACGAATATGAAGTGAATTGTGCTTGCACCGTTATGACAGAAATAAGTGTAGGTAGCTTTGTTATTGACAAGTGCAAAGCCTTCCTCTTCCAAGTAGTCATTTTCCGTGAAGGGGTCGCCACACTGCAATTCAGGTCTCGTTCCAATATGACTGGATCGTCCTGAGTAGTAGTATCTAAGAACGAACTCATTTCCTTTATAATATTTACTACTGTGAGCTCAGGCTGAAAGTACACTCATGTAAGAACACAGATTGTGGTCCTTACTATTCGAGAGTGTTTTGATTTGTGAGAGACTCTTTTGTATGTTGTGGTTTATTCATAATTCAAGGTTTACATCTCTTAGTAATAAGAGGGTAGTTATTCTCTAATGTAATTTTTATATTGCATATGAATGCAGAAAAGCTTTCGTTTATATCTTTGTTGATAGTATTCTACCCCATCCTATTCTGCTCTGCAATCCAGCGTTTCAAGTAAACCATCCAGTATTTCAGACTCAGGGGTCATAATACCCCATCCAGTATGTGTTGGAATGTCGACAGTGGATTCATCAAACAAAATGGCATTCGGCAGTATTGATAATGACAAGATGGAACCGTGAGTGTGGTCTTAGACCTGTCCTCTGGTGCTCCCTGCAACTGATGATACCCACTTTGCAAATCCATAGTCATAAAATAATAACATTGCCACAGGTTGTCAAAGATTTCCATGATGTTTGGCATACTATATGTATCTGTGATGATATGCTGATTTAGGCATTAATAGTCACATAACCTATTAGCCCTACTGCCATCTGAGCTGTTCTTTGGTACAATAACTACCATGCTCGCCATGATCTGATACTTTTTCTGTTATTCTGTCGTGGGGTTGACATTTGTAAATTTCTCCATCACTGGTCTGAGGTGTTTCTGGACTCAATATGGTTTCCTATACACCAACAGTTCATTGCAGTGAGAATCCTGCATTGTGTTATTGCCGTAGTTGGAAATGGGCTGGGATAATTGAATAACTATGCATATTCCACTCACAATTTTTCTATTACCTCTGTATCCTTCCCTTGCAAAGGCAATACTTTCCTCCACAGTGTAGCTAAATTAGCCTCTGACAGGTCTTAGAACACTTCACACTGAAATCTCTAGCCAATTCTTCCACTGCCATTTACAAATTGGCTATAAGTGCACCACTTCAAATTTATCGAAATTATCTAGGTTGGTCACTATTTGGTTACAGTCAGCATCTTGTATATCCATTAAAATATATAGTGCAAAGCATTATGTTTTGCCCAATTTCTCATTTTCTGACAAGAATTCAACTATACCTGTAGTATTATCTGGTAGGTCTGCTCCTACATCACCCACACTAACTTCGCTGTATCTTTCGATACTTTATCCTATGAATCGAGTCTAAGGAGCCATAAATGCCTTTCAGCTGGCTTACTCCATATCTGGAGTGTACCTTGTGGCATTATGATTTTTCCAACTGTAGAGCCTCAGCTCCGTTATATGCTGTCCCACATTGACCTCAGTGTGATGTTTACTTAGGAAATCCAGTGCAAATATAACATTGTACCATCTGCCAATCTGAGGAGGCGCTGCCTGGAAATCTTTCACACCCACTCAGTAGCTCATCCATGACAAACTTAGTGAATGACTACTACTTTCACCTAAGCTATGTAATCTACACTAATAAGGCGGGCTCAACTTCTTCACAACAAGAATATCTTGATTTGCTATGGATACTTGTGGTTCAATACCCAATAAAAATTTATATTCCCTTACTCCTGCGTATTATGATGCACTGTCCTTGATTTAGCTTTTAACACTTTGGCACCTATTGTTGTTAAGTGAGCAGATGTATGTTGTAAAATTTACAGCATGGAAATTTGTCAATAAGAACAAGCCTCTGCTGAACAAACTACGAGTGTGTTTTGAAAAGTTCTCGGAATCACCATGAGAGGTCTGCACTAGCGCAATGACTTGTTCACATGATATACATTGGACTGTTACCTGTAAACACGTGCCACGTCAGTGCTCTTGGAAGAGAGCTGTGGCGTGAGGTGCCTCTGTTGTTGTTCCCACATAGTGATTTGTGAAGTTGGAAAAAAATCGAGGTTTGAGCAGTGATTAAGTACTTCATAAAGAAAGGTATGAAAACGAAGGACATTCATGCCGACCTCCAGAATACACTGTGGCGGCTCCGCTCCTTCATATTCAACTGGCCAAGTGGACAAATGAATTTAAATTTGGTCGAGAGAGCTTAGATGATGTTCCGCGCAGTGGTCGGCCAAGTTGTGTCACTACTCCAGAAATCATTGGAAAAGTGCACAAAATGGTCATGGAAGGTCGCCGATTGAAAGTGCGTGAAATTGCTCATCTTATCAGATGTCATCTGAAAGAGTATATTACGTTTTAACTGAAGAATTAGAAAAAAAATTATTTGTGAAATGGGTGCCACGACCCTTGACGCTGTACCAAAAGCGCGTGAGAATGGACATATTGGAAGAATGTTTGGTCCGTTTTAGGAGAAACAAACAAGATTGTTTGCGCTGGTTTATGACCACAGATGAAACTTGGGTGCACTACTATACCCCAGAGACAAAACAACAGTCAAATCATTAGAAACATGCTGATTCTCCACTACCAAAGAAAGCTAAGACAATTCCTTTGCCAGGGAGGGTCATGGTACCAGTGTTCTGGGATGAAAATGGGATTCTGTTTGTAGATTGTCTCCCCACTGGGCGAACAGTTACTAGAGAATACTATGATAACCTCCTGGACAAATTTCAACAAAAGATACGCGAAAAAAGGCCAGGCTTAGCAATGAAGAAAGTCGTCTTCCATCAAGACGATGCGTGCCCGCACACGTGCCGTTGCTATGGCAAAATCACACAAACTAAGGTATGAATTGTTGTTACACCTGCCTTATTCACCTGATATGGCTCCGTCACACTTCCATGTTTTCCAAAACTGAAACTTTTTCTTGATGGACGAAGATTCACTTCAAACGAAGAATTGATAGCTGAGGTTGACAACTATTTTGCAGGCCTGGAAGTAACTCATTTCCGAGATGGGATCAAGGCACTGGAACATCGTTGGACCAAGTGCATTAATCTATAAGGAGACTACATTGAAAAATAAAAAATAGTTTCAGTGATATAAGTACTTTTTTCTATTCCATTCTGAGAACTTTTCAAACCATCTTCTTACTATATTTATTGTAGGAAGCAGTTTATATTTACTAACTTCAACATTTATAACAAGAAAAAATTCTTTTAATAACAAATTAGCCAGTTATTCTGACATATATTCACTTTTATAACACTTTTCATAGACAATATATTTATTACTATGCTGTTTATAAGAAAAGTTATTACGTCTATCACATTTAATTGGTGCGGATGAAATTTTTTGATATATGTAGAGGTAACATGTCTGCGTTTTTTCGTTGGAGGTTCATGGTGCTGATCTTTGGAAGTCGATACTTCAGCAAGAAACGGTGTAAGAAATATTATGAGATCAGTTAGCCATGATTTGAGTTGTGTTGTAGGTAGAAGTTGTTCTTTCGTAAGACCTTCTGCTAGCTTCTCGAGATAAATACTTTTTCACAAAGCTGTGAAGGAAAATAATATTTGTGAATTCATTCCAAAAAATTAACAAAATAGTCAATGTCCATCTCTATCTGCAATTTTTGATATGGAATAATAGGCACACAATTCATCTATAGCATAAATTCCACCTTTTGTCATGTTGTAGTCAATTGTGATTTCAGGTTTGTGTCTTTCTTCATCAACTTTCGCTGTGTAATTCATAGCAGACAAATGTATGACAGCAAGAGTTTTATGAGGAACGTAGGAAACTAAGCTCTGATCCTGCTGAAATTCCACACATCCAATTTCTCTTGTTTTGCTTGGGAGAAATTCTGAAGGAATTTTACGTCTGTTCATCCTTATTGCATCAATGCAAGTAATTTCCTTCAGTGGCAAATATTCATAAAGGGAGTAGCTCATGTACCAACCTCTGGAAAGGGGAAGCATTTCATATGTTGTGATAAATTCACTCAGGCTGAAATAACTTCGGCAATTAGCAACAAAAAGCATCCAGTACAGTACAAATTGTAGCTTGATCATCAGTTTTTCTCCTGTCGTTCATCATTTTCATGCCATCATGCCATCAAATCGCATACAGTGCAGAAGAAACAGAAACTCATTGCACCCGTAAGTAGTTACATTTCTGTTCCATCTTCCACCAAGATTTCCAGAGCAGCAGCATGATGGCCTTTTGTCGTTCATTTCGTATCTTGGTGATACTTTATCACGCGGAAATTTGTGTGTTTCTCGCTGTCTGTTTATGTATACATTGGTATATTTTACAATTTCATGAGTAACATCAAGGTCACTTTTCAGGAAAGCACTAAATTCAGCAGTTATGTCTATCATATTGCTCTTTGGACCTGGCAGAATTTACACACTGTTTTTTCTCCTTTTTTCTGGACATTTTAGCACAGTCACTTTTACACTGATGTGTAACTTTTTCTTTTCCAATAAGGAACTCCCAGAAATTTTCTATCTCTTCAAGATCATCACTATCCACACTTTCAAGTTCAGTTTCACTATCATGGACTTCATATTCAATGTTTTCATCACTCAGATGCGCTTTACTTTCCTCAAGGCCTGAAAAGTCTGGATGGACTTCATCATCACTTTCATCGAATATTTTGCGAATTTCCTTGTCTGATAAACCCTTTGAACTGAAACAAAACATCAGAAGAAATCAAATGAATAAGAACATTCAATGCCAATATAACAATATAAACATTTAATGTGCATCTAATAAAATAACAGACAATAAATAACTATAATTAATTTTTTATTACATTTACCTCTGCATATTGATAGCTGGAACAAAACTTTCAAGTGTCACACCAGCAGGCACCCACAGTAATTTTTACAACATTCGACACCCTGTTGCTTAAAATACAGAAAGTAAACTGAGAAAGCTGACCAAAGGAACTGAAGCTGCTAAACACGTTTGTGAAAACATCAACAATGGGACAATGGAGCACTGTCGCAGTAGCTCAAGGTTAAAACATCGATTAGGCAGAAGAACCTCTGTTGCTGTACTTTTTCAAGAAGTGTACCTCCTCAAGGATTAAGAGTGAAATCTTGTAGACATTGTATATAAAGAAAAACTGTTGTGCGACAAGGCACTCGTAAATCCAGGAGATAATGCGTAAAAAATACGTATAGGCAAGTTCACTTAACTTTGAGATGGTCGCAGTGTCCAGCAGCGAAAAGATGTTGTGCAATATTCTGTATGAGGTACAGGTCCTTATATGACACAGCTTGGAGTCAGTTGTTGAAAATGGTTGTTTAATTATCCTTTCACATTATCTCACAATTGCTTTCACAAAATCAAAACTATAACATCAAAACATAAGAAATGTAGTTCCTATTATTGTCCATCTCAATGAAAAATTCTCAAAGAACTCCAAAAGTTAACTCACATTAAGTTAAAAACACTGTATAAGAGTCCAAAACAGCCTGAACGAGTCTAAAGCATATTGAAAGCTAGAGTGATGCATTTGGCGCCAAACAAACGTAATATAAAACATATAACTGTTCTGGAACATTCCAGAACGCACCATACAGACCCATACAAAACTGTATGTCAGCAATTACTTCTTTTTTCCCGCTTTTGCTGACATTGTTACCTTTGTTGCTGTGAAAGTCACACCACCATTTCAGTCTCCATCAGTACCTCTGACACAATTTTTAGAAGATGTGAGTGTCTTCTGGTGTGGATATCTTGCTGTAATCAGCATTTGAAGTTGGCTTTGTTGTGGTCTTCAGTCCAGAGATTAGACTGATGCAGCTCTCTATACTGCTCTATCCTGTACAAGCCTCTTCATCTCCAAATAACTATTGCAACCTACATTTTTCTGACTCTGCTCACTGTATTCATCTCTTGGTCTCCCTGTCTGGTTTATGACTCCCACACGCTCCAGTACCAAACTGGCGATCCCTTGATGTCACAGAATGCCCTTTATTCAGTACCTCCTCATTAGTTACAGGATATACCCATCTAATCTTCAGCAACTTTAAAAGCCTCTGTTATATTCTTGTCTAAACTGTTTATCATCCTTGTTTCACTTCCATACATGGCTACACTCATAAAAATACTTTCAGAAAGACTTCCTGACAATTCAGTTAATACTCGATGTTAATAAATTTCTCTTCTTCAGAAACACTTTTCTTGCCATTGCCAGTCTACATTTTATATCCTCTCCACTTTGGCCATCTTCAGTTACATTGCTAAAATCTGTATACTACTTTAAGCGTCTCGTTTCCTGATGTAATTCCCTCAGTATCACCTGATTATTCGATTATTTTCCATTATCCTTGTATTGCTTTTGTTGATGTTCATCTTATATACCTCTTTCAAGACACTGTCTATTCTGTTCAACTGCTCTTCCAAGGCTTTTGCTGTCTCTGACAGTATTACAATATCATCAACAAAGCTCAAATGTCTCCTCCAACTTAAATTTCTACTACAAATTTTTCTGTGGTTTCCTTTATTGCTTGCTCAACTTACAGGTTGAAAAACATTGAAGATAAGGAACAACCCTGTTTCACTCCTTTCTCAACTACTTTCCCTTTCTAGTCTCTCGCCTTTCATAAGTGTCATCTTGCTTCTGTACAAGTTGTCTACATCTCCATCAACATGCACATCTACAAGGATACTCTGCAAATCATATTTAAATGCCTGGCAGAGGGTTCATCTAAACACACAATTCTCTATTATTCCAATCTTGTATACTGTTCAGAGAGAACGAACACCTATATATTTACCTGCGACCTCTGATTTCCCTTATTTTATTATGGTGATCGTTCCTCCCAGTGTAGGTCGGCGTCAACAAAATATTTTCGCATTCGTAGAAGAAAGTTGGCCATTGAAATTTCGTGAGGAGATTCCGCCACAATGAAAACCACCTTTGTTTTAATGATGTCCACTTCCACCCCAAATACTGCATCATTTCAGTGACCCTCTCAACCCTATTTAGCGATAATACAAAGCGGGCTGACCTTCTTTAAACTTTTTCGATGCACTCCATCAATTCTATCTCATAAGGATCCCACACCGTGCAGCAGTATTCTAAAAGAGGATGGACGACAGTAGTGCAGGCAGTATCTTTAATAGATCTGTTATCATTTCTAAGTGTCCTGCCAATAAAAAATAGTCTTCTGTTAGCCTTCCCCACATCATTTTCTGTGTTCTTTCCAATTTAAGTTGTTCATAATTGTAATTCCGAGTTATTTAGTACCATTTACGGCCTTTATATTTGACTGATTTATCCTGTAACTGAAGTTTAACGGATTCCTTATAGCACTCATCTGGATGATCTCACACTTTTCTTTGTTTAGGGTCAATTGTCTATTTTTGCACCATACAGATATCTTTTCTAAATCGTTTTACAATTTGTTTAGATCTTCTGATGACTTTACTTGTCGATAAACGACAGTGTCATATGTAAACAACCTAAGACAGCTGCTCAGATTGTCTCCCAAATCTTTTATATGGATAAGGAGCAGCAAAGGGCTTATAACACTATCTTGGGGAACACAGGAAACCACTTCTGTTTTATTGATGACTTTCCATCAGTTACTATGAAGTGTGACCTCTCTGACAGGAAATCACGAATCTAGTCACATAACTGAGATTATATTACATAAGCACGCAATTTCGCCACAAGCAGCTTATGTGGTACAGTGTCAAAAGCCTTCTGGAGATCCAGAAATACGAAATCAATTTGAAATCCCTCGTCAATATGTAACCTCCCCCCTCACTTATCGACCTTAAAGACAGTGAAAAATTAAACCGCGTGTACCTAATGGAAATTTGGGAAAAGCAATCGTCACCGAAGTTAATTTATCGGTAAAGAGGGAGGAAAACGTTACATCTAAATGAAAGGAAACATGCAAATGAAACTGGTGGAAATTAATTTTGAAAAGGGGTAAAGTTAATAAAGAAAGTAAATGTGCGGCCGTTACGTTAACAATTAACTAGCGGTAATTAGATATTTGAGATTTGGGGGAAATCACGGTCGCCAGTCCTAAGGACAATTACTATAGTAACTGAAAAAGAAAGGTTATTACACATATAATTAACACTAGAAGCGTGGCAACTGAAGGTTGACACGTGTAGTGTGAAATCTGAAAGTTTGTCAGAAGTAATAAATTTCGCTACACTCTGACTTAATTTAGCGAAAGAATTAATAAAACCGGAAAATCGAAAGTTAATTTAGTGACTGAAGTTAATAGTGAGCTTTCTTTCTGAAGCACATCGAAATCCAGTAAAATACGGTTAGTCTTGGACTACCTCAACAATCATTTCAAAAGCAACTTGACTCTATGTAATTTAGAAACAAGAGATTTAACTTTGAACTTGAATTAAATGATTCTGAACTGTTAACAATAGTAAAATTTAGTACGTACCAAGCTGAGCTGCAGTCACAGGTAAGCTAAAATATGCTAACAAAACTCGCACTCTAAATTTGTGCTCGTGTAACCTAAATATTGTAGCCAGCTACTGAACTTTGAAATTAAAGCAGTGAAATCTAATTGTATTATTTTAATGCTGGCGTTTGAATTTCAACGACACTCGGGTTCATTTCGGAAAAGGAAGGGACCCTGCTCGGCAATGAAATTGGGACAATGAGCAACAAAGGTTCATGCTAAGTTGCTGTAATTTTGCGAGGCAAATGGAACAATTTGAAAAGCTGAGGTCTGCCATACAGTTCTGAAACTTTACGTGCTTTTAGTCTTCCTTGTTGGTTGATTGAAGGTTTGAAGCCGTCGATCGAGGAGGTGGCGACAGTCACTCATTGTCGGCCGTCGCTGTTGCAGAAGCTGGATGTTGGCGCGCCTTCTTCTCGACACGGTCACCAGGCGAAACGGGCTCTTGATGTGCGCCAGCTAATGCTTCCCGTCCGCGACACCATGTCAGAAACTATCATCGCGAGTCGAGCGCCATTACATGCTGCCAAACCCCGAAAGCGCGGCAACTCGCGGGAGCGTCACACAACACCTGCTCCACTCGCTACTCCCGCCAGACTCTCACTGCCCTGCCCGCGCTCCACGCGGCAGAGTTAACACTACCAAAGATCCTACACACTTTGATTCTTCACACGACCTATCGATGTAATCGTTCGATAGCAGTTTTCCCTAGGCAAGACCCAGCGTAAAAATACAAATAATCTTTACACAACAAACCAATTATACATCGACATAAATGCATAAATATATATACAAACAGTAAAACAATTACAATATATAAAGAGACAGAAATGTCATATCTTGAGGTAACAAAACAAGGAAAAAAAAATAATAGTACAATAGATGGAAATAGGAGGATATGCATTTCCGGCGTTACACGTGCCCCACATTGTCTGAGGATGTTCGTGTAACGTAAACAGACTCAGAAAATGTCCCAAAAAAGAAACAGCGGAAATGCATATGCTCAAAACATCAACAAAATTTAGCATTCGTCTAATTAAGCATAAATCAATTTTTAGACCATAATAATTGAGTGGAGACACTCCTAATCTTATTCCACTCTGTCATCTTGCACAAAATAAAACAGGTTGACAACATATTAAAATTCATAGAAGATATAGAAAATGGTTTAGCTATTCCAAAATCATTAAAATTCGTAACACTATGAGAAATGGAATACTATTTGCAAAATTAATTAGAGTGCATGGTCATAAAAACAGGTAGATCAAAATACGTAAATAAATAATTAAATAGACTACACATTTTATATAACCTTTTCATAATTAATATTCTCGTCACGAGAATCTATTTAACGCTAAACAAGAAAATAATGTACAGCAGATCGACAAAAACATAAATATTAACAGCAGAATTCTTTCAGCTGTCCAGGAAGAAAAACAATTCCGCCTTTCGTACTCGCAAATACAAAGAATGCCGACAGCGGCACAAGAGCCAACAGCGGCACAAGAGCCGACAGCGGCTCGCCCCGCCAGTATTGTTGCGGCCGCGTGTGCGGCACGCTTGATCTCACTCGCCCTGGTGATGGCGTTTCCAGAACGTCCGTTTCACTGAATTCTTTCGGAAAAACTCACTCCCGAGTAATCTCAAGGAGTCCATAAACACTATCACAGTGGATAACTCAACACTGTCCATCATCACACGCATGTACTAGCCTGAAACTTAAAACAGCGTCTAAGTACATCGGCAATGACTAGTAAATCACATATTTATGAAATCTTACAGCTATTTACAAAATCATATTTACATTCCTTAATCTACTGTGACTCAGCTGAAAACTTAAACTAGCAGCTTGGATTTTTAAATTGATTAATATTCAGTAACTCTTAAATCATTTAATCAACATAAATTACTTATTAATTACAACTTCTTTAATGACCTCTAGGTCAGGCAAAAGTATCGCCACATGGCACATCCTTAAATCTTACACTCTATACCTACATACTGTACAAATTACCCTATCTGTGGTACTAATCAATCCTTGGTTGGTACAATTTCAGGTCTACTATGTTTCGTATACCTAATAGCTTTCCAGAGCTTGGATACTCTAAGCAATAAGCATTTGTGTGAGGTATACCAATGACTTTATATGGTCCATTATAAACAAACTTAAATTTAGAGATTTCATTGTCTATCTCGCTCGATTTCTCATGAGCTTTTACAAGTACTAAGTCTCCGATCGCAAACTTAGCAAAACGCGCTTTAGCGTCATGATGACGTATGCGAGCATCGGCTTTAAGCTTCATTACTTCTCGCAAACGATCTTTTTTCACACCCATACTAATGTCAATCCGTGGAGGGAATTTGATTATCTCTTCCAATTCACTTTCTACACTTTTGTCAATGTCGAAATTCCTCATGTTACGGCAGTTCAAACTCATTCCTACGTCAATGTCATCCGGCCAGTTAACAATGTGTATAGGCTGGTATTGCCTATGCACACCGTCTCCTGCCTCGTCAAAACTAACTACTATTGTTTTATCTTGTGACGTACATGCCAAAGTTTTGCTTTCGCAATTAATCACTGCACGATACTTTAATAGCCAATCTAACCCGATAATTACTTCCGTAGTTAAGTCTGGCACGACGACAAACTCTTGTTCAAATCGTGCCCCACATATCTCGAAGTTGACAAAAATCTGTTTTGTGACCGGTTTACTGGCCTTCCCAGTAGCACCGATAATTTTCACTCCTGTTACTGGCATAACTACGATGCCAGGTCTGTCTTTCAGCAACTCAAATATTTTCCCAGATACAGCACTCAATTCTGCACCGGTGTCAATCAACACGTTTAGTTGTAGGTCGTGCATATTAACAGACACTACTATCTGTCTACACTTGTCCTCGATTGTTTCTTTATTTTCCCACAGTAAATCCTCGTCTACATCCAGGTCATTCCAGAAAAAAACCATCCGGCTTTGATCCTAAATCCGGTTTATCTGGCGGCTTTTTCAGCCTCTGTTCACATACAGTTTTAATTTCAACACGTTTGTCCTGAGGCATAGTCTGTAGCTTCGCCTCCAATACCGAAACCTTTTCCTGTAACTCGTCAACTAGTGAGTGCTGCTTTGCTATCACTTCACTAATTGTCACCTTCGTTGATTCCTCTTTGGTCAGATTGATCTCATCTGCCAATCTACCTGGAAGAATGTGCCCAGTAGCATCTGAAATTACTTCCTCTGGATCTGCGCAACCCACACTGCTACCGTCTGACCGTATAACGTCAGCTCTAACCTCATACACGCTGTAATCTACGTGCTTTTCTACCAATCGTTTCCGGCTATCACTAAAATTTTCGTAATCTTTCTCCTTAATACTCTCGCAATGTTTAAACTGGATGTTCGCGTCGGATGGGTCGGCTACTTTTATCACTATAACTTTCGGTAAAGTCTGCCGGTTAGCGCCAGAACTTTCCGTTACTACTTCAACATCTAACTCCTGCGGGACGAAACACGACGAATCTTGCTCGTGCTCCCCATTAACATCAACTATTTCTGGTAAAGTCTGCCGGTTACGGCCAGAACTTTCCATCACTTCACTAATACTATCTTCCTGTGGGACGAGAAGCGGCAAATCCTGCCCGCGCTCCCCATAAACACTTCTCCCGTACAGGCCCCTATAATCTCTTAGTTCGTCGTATAAGCGACCGAACTGCCTTAACCAGACCTCATCCCTCTCTGCATCCCCTCGCTCGATGACGGACGTTTTATCCGACATCTGATCTTCTTTCAACACTTGCGAATCATTCTTAAACTCAATCTCCAGTTCCGCTGTGGGTATTACAGCTGCCACTTTATAGTCGATTTCCGGAACACTACTTAAATTGTTCTCACTGACAGTGAATGTATTTTCTACTGCCGTGTCTACAGCTGATCTACTACTTGTGGGCGCACTCCTTTCTCCTAATACTGGCACACTCTCCCGCCGTTGATTATTCCATACGGAATTTTCATAACGACGACACCTGGGTTTTCTCCTGTTATTGGGCCGCCAAAATTTCTCCACGCCCGGTCGGCCCCTCACCGGCGCGGCTAATGGTTTCCCTGTCTCGTCCCAGCAGATACGCTCCCCGGATACTGCTGAGGCGGCTGGTCACACCCTCTGGCGTTATTACTATTCTGCGCAGCCCGTATCATGCTAGTATGATACTGGTTTCCGTCATTTCGGTTATTATTTGCATTGTACCGATTGTCATTACGGCCCGAACCATTATTGTTATTGCTGCCAAGATTGCGGTATGCATTATTCCCATAGTTATCGTTGTTGTGGTTCCTGTTGTTGTTACCACGGCCTCCACCACTGTCGCGATTATTGCGCCAATTGTCCTCGTCCTCAACTCTTTCCAGGAAATCATTGATTGTCCTGTAATTGCTTCCTACGTAGCGTTTTGTATCATCTGGAAGCTTCTTGTAGAGTTCCCAGACTATTTCGGATTCCGTGCGGCGATCACGCAAATATTCCAACTTGCGGATCCAGCCCTCACAAAACTCCTTCATCGAAACGCGCGAATTCGCATCGAAAGGCCTCGATACGACAAATTCGCGCCAGACACCTTGCTGTTTCTGCTCTGACCAGTATTCAGCCAGAAACAAATTTTTAAACTCGTCAAAAGTCAGGTTCGTAATGTTGAGGTTTAAGCCCCAACGCTTGGCATCACCAGCCAACACATCAATAACCGCATTAATTTTTCTCTCATTAGTCCATGATCTGGGTAAAACTCTTTCACAATTTTTAATGAAATCCGTCGGATGTATACCGCCTTTTTTCAAGGGGTCGATCCGCTCCTCTTTCGTCAACAACTCCGAACTATGTGCACAGATTGGCACATAGCTCTGTTTTTCGTCAAGTTTCCTTTCTAATTCCGACACCCTCGTAATCACTTGGCAAGTGGTTGTCGCAAGCGTTTCCACTTCCCTCTTTTTCTCTTCGCAGGTATTAGCCTGCTTCGTCACTTTGGTATCTACTTCGGATACTAAAGCCTTTAAAGTTTCCACCTTCTGATGATCCTCTTTTCTCACTAATTGAATTTGTTCCGTCACCTTATTCTCGATGATCGGAGCAACTGCGTCTCCTACACTTTTCTCGATTCTGCTAATTTCGGAATCAAAACGAGTATTTATGCTCGCAATTTCTGCCTGAACGCCTATCATTTCCTGTTTAAGATTACCGATTTCGGTATTAATTACAACAATATCTTCTTTGATTTTATCAACTTTTGTGTTAACAACTCCAACATTGTTGATAACAACGTTAATAGCTTCGTTCTGATTGTCTAGCATCCGTTCAAATTTTTCAGACTGAGCTTCTTGCTTGGCAGCCTGAGCTTCTTGTTTGGCAGCCTGATCTTCTTGCTTGGCCGATTGACTCTTGATTTCGTTAATCAAAACATTCAATAAATCAGTTAAATTCCCGGAAACTACCGGTTTTACTTCCGCAGCGGCTTCCTCTTTAATTGTCCCCCCGTATTCTTCATCAAGGGATTCAGATTCGATTTTCACTTCCGATTCCGAAACAATTTCTTAAGTTTGGAATTCCATTTCTGCTCTCTGTTGCGTTTCGGCGGTCGCGTCTTTCATGCTAGCCGCCTGCCCCTGAACAATGGGTACCGTGGTGCGCGTTTCCCACTGTTCGACCGATTGTTCCGTATCCAAGTCTACCAAATTTTGGCAATTGTTGCCTTCACTCATTTTAATATTTTTCAATATAAATGCCAAATCTCAAATATAATTAGGATTACTCCCACTAATTATTCTCGCTGACGTAACGGCCTGTACGTAACCAGTACTTTGTTACGAGATTTGCAACATACAAAATTCGTGTCCAGAACAACCTCAAATCCGAAGATTGTCCTGTCACCAGGTCGCCACGTGTAACCTCCCCCCTCACTTATCGACCTTAAAGACAGTGAAAAATTAAACCGCGTGTACCTAATGGAAATTTGGGAAAAGCAATCGTCACCGAAGTTAATCTATCGGTAAAGAGGGAGGAAAAGGTTACATCTAAATGAAAGGAAAAATGCAAATGAAACTAGTGGAAATTAATTTTGAAAAGGGGTAAAGTTAATAAAGAAAGTAAATGTGCGGCCGTTACGTTAACAATTAACTAGCGGTAATTAGATATTTGAGATTTGGGGGAAATCACGGTCGCCAGTCCTAAGGACAATTACTATAGTAACTGAAAAAGAAAGGTTATTACACATATAATTAACACTAGAAGCGTGGCAACTGAAGGTTGACACGTGTAGTGTGAAATCTGAAAGTTTGTCAGAAGTAATAAATTTCGCTACACTCTGACTTAATTTAGCGAAAGAATTAATAAAACCGGAAAATATAAAGTTAATTTAGTGACTGAAGTTAATAGTGAGCTTTCTTTCTGAAGCACATCGAAATCCAGTAAAATACGGTTAGTCTTGGACTACCTCAACAATCATTTCAAAAGCAACTTGACTCTACGCAATTTAGAAACAAGAGATTTAACTTTGAACTTGAATTAAATGATTCTGAACTGTTAACAATAGTAAAATTTAGTACGTACCAAGCTGAGCTGCAGTCACAGGTAAGCTAAAATATGCTAACAAAACTCGCACTCTAAATTTGTGCTCGTGTAACCTAAATATTGTAGCCAGCTACTGAACTTTGAAATTAAAGCAGTGAAATCTAATTATATTATTTTAATGCTGGCGTTTGAATTTCAACGACACTCAGGTTCATTTCGGAAAAGGAAGGGACCCTGCTCGGCAATGAAATTGGGACAATGAGCAACAAAGGTTCATGCTAAGTTGCTGTAATTTTGCGAGGCAAATGGAACAATTTGAAAAGCTGAGGTCTGCCATACAGTTCTGAAACTTTACGTGCTTTTAGTCTTCCTTGTTGGTTGATTGAAGGTTTGAAGCCGTCGATCGAGGAGGTGGCGACAGTCACTCATTGTCGACCGTCGCTGTTGCAGAAGCTGGATGTTGGCGCGCCTTGTTCTCGACACGGTCACCAGGCGAAACGGGCTCTTGATGTGCGCCAGCTAATGCTTCCCGTCCGCGACACCATGTCAGAAACTATCATCGCGAGTCGAGTGCCATTACATGCTGCCAAACCCCGAAAGCGCGGCAACTCGCGGGAGCGTCACACAACACCTGCTCCACTCGCTACTCCCGCCAGACTCTCACTGCCCTGCCCGCGCTCCACGCGGCAGAGTTAACACTACCAAAGATCCTACACACTTTGATTCTTCACACGACCTATCGATGTAATCGTTCGATAGCAGTTTTCCCTAGGCAAGACCCAGCGTAAAAATACAAATAATCTTTACACAACAAACCAATTATACATCGACATAAATGCATAAATATATATACAAACAGTAAAACAATTACAATATATAAAGAGACAGAAATGTCATATCTTGAGGTAACAAAACAAGGAAAAAAAATAATAGTACAATAGATGGAAATAGGAGGATATGCATTTCCGGCGTTACAAATAGCACTCAACACTACATGCGAGTAAAGAGCTCTACCTTTCCCAACATCTGACAGATTCCAAACCAACAACCTCGTTCCTAGTCGCCATGACCAACAATATCTTCACTCACAATTACTTCTCGTTTGAAGGCATTACCTAGGAGCAAATCCAGGGTACAGTTATGAGCAGCCGGCCGAAGTGGCCGAGCGGTTCTAGGCACTGCAGTCTGGAACCGTGCGACCGCTACGGTCGCAGGTTCGAATTCTGCCTCGGGCATGGATGTGTGTGATGTCCTTAGGTTAGTTAGGTTTAAGTAGTTCTAAGTTCTAGGTGACTGATGACCTCAGAAGTTAAGTCCCATAGTGCTCAGAGCCATTTCATTTCAACCATTTACTTTCAGTTATGAGCACCCACATGGCGCCATCCTATGCCAACCTATTCATGGGCAATCAGGAGGAATCCTTCCTAAGAACTCAGAATACTAAACCCTTCACCTGGTTCAGACTCACTGACGACAGCTTTGCTATCTGGATTGAAGGTGAGAACACCCCATCAACATTCCTCCAGAAGCTCAAAAACTTCTCCCCCATTTGCTTCACCTGGTCCTACTGAAACAAACAAGTCACCTTCCTAGATGTTGACCTCCACCTCATAGATGGCTACATCAGTACCCCCATCCATATCACACTAACTACCAGCAATACCTCCACTTAGACAGCTGCCACCCATTCCAGGCCAAGAAGTCCCTTCTGTACAGCTTAGCCACCCATTGTCATAGCATCTACAGTGACAAGTAGTCCCTCTCAAAACATACCAAGGGTCTCACTGAAGCCTTCACTGACCATAATTATCCTCCTAACCTTGTACAAAACCAAATCTTCCGTGCCTTATCTTTCCAGTCTCCCACCACCTTCCAATGTCCCACAGTTTGGCCACAGAGGATCACTCCCCTTGTAACGCTATTCCACCTAGGATTGGAACAACTCAATTACATTCTCTGCCAGGGTTTTGATTACCTCTCATTGTGCCCTGAAATGAGAAATCTCCTGCCCACTATTCTTCCCACCCCTCATACAGTGGTATTCTGCTGTCCACCAAACCTACACAATATACTCGTCCATCCTTACACTACCCTTGCACCCAATCCCTTACCTCATGGGCCACACCCCTGTATTAAACCTAGATGCAACACCTGTTCCATATGACCTCCCACCACCACCTACTCCAGCCCGGTCACTAACATCACCTATTCCATCAAAGGCAGGGCTACGTGTAAAACTAGCCATGTGGTCTACAACGTAAGCTGCAACCACTGTGCTGGGTTCTATGTAGGCATGACAACCAACAAGTTGTCTGCCACTTGAATGGCCACTGACAAACTGTGGCCAATAAACAAGTGGACCACCCTGTTGCAGAACACACTGCCTTCATTTCAATGACTGCTTCACAGCCTGTGCCATATGGATCCTTCCCACCAACACCAGCTTTTCTGAATTGCACAGGTGGTAACTGTCCCTGCAATACATCCTACATTCTGATAACCCTCTTGGCCTTAACCTTCGTTAGTCACTGTCCTCACCAATCCAGCCTCATCCCTGTTGCCATTCCAGCACTATACAGCCGTCATTCCACCACCATACCCAGTCTCTTTATTCCTCTCCCTCCCCACCTCTCCCCTGCCCCCAGTCTAACCTGAAGCACTTCACTGTCTGCCACCCCTACCATACTATACTTCCCCCTTCCCGTTCCAACCTCCTCCTTACCTCAACCCATCACCACTCCCATCATGCACTGGTGCTGCAGCTTGCAGTGCGGTTTCAGTTTCTTGGACTGCAGTCGTGTGTGTGAGTTGCATTTGCATGTGTGTATGTGTGTGTGTGTGTGTGTGTGTGTGTGTGTGTGGGTGGGTGGGTCTGTTGTTGATGGAGGCCTTAATGGCTGAAAGCTATAGTTGTGAAAGTCTTTTTGTTGTGCCTATCTGTGACTCAGTGTCCCTGCTATTAGGTAGTAACAAGTTTCTTTCTTGTAATGTTGTTACATTCCATCCTGGATTTTCCATTGTTTGATCATTGCACAGAGTGTTACATTTCAAAAATTATTCTGTATCTGATAAATCTTGATGCAGGGGACAGTGCACAGTGTTGAACTAGATACCTCATAACACAATTAAGTGAGGAGCTTAATACCTTAGTATAGAACTGAAACAAGGTAGACAAACAGTAGTGCAACAGAAGTAGAAATAACTCTATGAAACAGAATGCAAGTGCCATCTGGTGACTCTGGTGCTAACTACACTCTTTGAACACAGCCACTAGATCCCACATTGGTAAAACTTCCACAGAAGTCAACTGGAGGAAAGTACTGGGAGAGGCAGAACTGCCACAACAGCTCACTGGCTGAATGACACAGTCCATTCCTACTTCTACAGAAGGTCACTTGTGCAAGAGAGTTAACTTACCATCAATAAGTTTTAGGGTCAGTATTGCTTCATGTGTGCCCACATTTCTCGAAAATTCAAATTGATCTTCCTTGAGGTTGGCTTCTACCTGTTTTTCCAGCCTAGTGAATGCAGCAGAAGATAAAAAAAGTAAAACGACAAGGCCTAGTAAAAATCCTTGAATAACATGGGAGAAATTGAATTTAATTGATGAAAGCAGAAACTATTAAAATGCAGCTAATGAAACTGTAAAGAATTCGTATTAGTATTTTGCAACTCTGACTTATTAAACTGCTAGTCAGTAATTTCCATACCTCTTAGCAACTGATATCTTTGGAATTGGAATTAGAACATTCTAGCTGAAATCTGACTGTATTTCGCCTGTTTCACACTTTTTGCATGCCAGATGGATAAGTTTTGTCATAGTTGGCTCTCACAAGGCTGTCAGTAGTTCTAAAAGAATGTCGTCTAATCCAGGGGCCTTGTTTTCACTTACATGTTTCAGTGCTGTGCTAAATTCTTGTCGCAGTATCATATCTCCTATCTCTTCTTCACCTATGTCCTCTTCCATTTCTGTAATATTGTCTTCTAGTTCATTTCCCTTTTTGGTACTGGTTTGTCATCTAAGTTCTTCTTATTCACAGAGCTGCTTGTCTTTCCTCCAAAAGCCTCTCTGATTTAATTGTTTTCCCCCCAGTGAAATATGCTTCTAAATCCTTCCATTTGTCCTCTAGCCATTCCTGCTTTCCGATTTTGCACTTCTTGTCAATCTCTTTTTTAGATGTTTCTATTGCCTGCTTCATTGGTTGCATTTTTATATTTGCTCCTTTCATCAAGTAAATCCAATGTCTCCTGTGTTATCCACCTTGTCTTTTTACCTACTTGATTCTCTGATGCCTTCACTATTTCATCCCTTAAAGTTACCCATTCTTCTTCTACTGTATTCCTTTCCTATGTCCTAGTCAACCACTGCCTATTGCTCCCTCTGAGACTCTCAACACCCTCTGGTTCTTTTAATTTATCCAGGACTGATCTATTTAATTTCCCAACTTTTTGCAGTTTCTTCAGTTTTAATCTGCAATTCATAACCAATAAATTTTAGTCATAGACCACATCTGCCCCTGGAAAAGTTTTACAATTTAAAATCTGGTTCCATAATAATATAATCAATCTGAAACCTTTCGGTGTCTCCATGTCTCATCTGTGTATATGGTCCCCTTCCACAATTCCTAAAACAGCTGTTATCGATAATCAAATTATGCTCTGTGAAAATTTCTACCATACAGCTTCCTCATTGATTCCTTTTCCACAGTCCACATACATCTAACATTTTTCGTTCTTTTCCTTTTCTTATTACTGAATTCCAGTTTTATGTCACAATTTTCATCTCACTAAACTATCTGTATAAGTTCTTTTATCTCATCATACATTTCTTCAATCCCTTCATCATCTGCAGAGCTACTTGGCATATAAACGTGTACTACTGTGGCACATGAGGGCTTCATATCTTACCTTGGCTACAATAATGTATCCACTATGCTGTTCATAGTAGCTTATCTGCATTCCTATTTTCTGATCCATTTTTAAACTCACTTTTGCACTACCCCTATGTGACGTTCTAATTTTGCATCTGTAACCCTATATTCAACTGACCAGAGGTCCTGCTCCTCCTGACAGAAAATTCACTAATTCCCACTACACCTACCAACAACCTATCAATTTTTCCTTTTTAAATTTTCTAATCTACTGGCTCCATTCCATTTTCCAATCTACAGAATGCCAGTTTTGTTTCTCCTGATGACAACATCTTCCTAAATAGTCTCTGACCAAAGTCCCAAAATGGGGACCATTTTACCCCCAGAATATTTTATCAAAGAGGACACTATCATCGTTTTTAACCATACAGTAGAGCTGCATGTACTTCTGAAAAAAATTGTGGCTGTTGTTTCCCATTGCTTCCAGCTGTTCAGTGTACCAGCACTGCAAGACTGTTTTGGTTGGTGTTACAAGGCCAGATCAGTGAATCATCCAAACTGTAGCCCCTGCAACTATTGAAAATGCTGCTGCCCCTCTTCAGGGACCTCGTATTTGTCTGGTCTCTCAACAGATACCTTCCTATCATTGACGTACATGATCCACACCACTAATGGCATGGTCTATGGCATGACCCACTTATTACTTCAATAGTTCATGTAACAATTTCACGCCAACATCTGGCAGATCTGGAAACCTGCCTCAATGCAGCCACTGGCAGCTGCTGTGGTCAGCACGGTCCAGGAATGGCCAGCAGCTGAGTTACATCAGGATCAATGTGGCAAGCTCTGGTGCCCTACAGCTCGATGATTAGATGGGTCTCAGTTCAAACAGAGACCATCAGGTGCTGTCAGGATGCCCTGATAGGTGGTCCTGTCATGAAGATAGTGAAGCAGATTGGCCTCAAGTGGAAGTCATCATTGTGGTGGATGCTGACTCAGTGATTCAGTGACCTTGTTGGCCAGTAGGCCAGTGGTTTTTGTGGTGTTTCTGCTACCAAATGCTGAAGTGTTTCAGTAATTAGATGGGCACCGACCGGTAGGCACGTGGAGGCACACAGCCCATGCCAGAGTATTGCTGCAAGTGGCACTCTCTCTGGTGTCATGCCGTCTGGACTAGCTCTGCGTCATTACAAAGTGATTCCTGTTATACCAATTCATGGGTAAATCAGATAGTGTAGAAAATAGAAACATGCTTATTCATTTATATGGGGCAGGATGTGTGAGAGTACAGAATGAGGTTGAGTGAAATGCAAAATTTTCCTAAGCTTTCCACATGTGAAATTTTCTGTACCCTTAACATCTACAAACAAATGTGTGTGTGTGTGTGTGTGTGTGTGTGTGTGTGTGTGTGTGTGTGTGTGTGTGTGTTGTGTGGGTGGGTGGGTGGCTGGGTGGTAGGGTGGGTGGGTGGAAGGGTGGGTGGGTGGAAGGGTGGGTGGATGTGTGAACAATTTGTCTGTTCTAATTTTAATAATGACTGAATGTGGCAACAACTCTTTTCTCATAAGCAAGTAATATACTATATTTGTTCAAATATTTGTTTTATAGTTCTTTACTATATAGTTTGATGTACTTCTTGGGTGGTGTGAAGTTAATGGAGTTTGACAGCAGACATCCCGACATCACAGCTGGTGCTGCATGGTGCTACCAGCACCACACAGAGTGCCATGGGGGACCTCAGGGTACGCCATCCCATGGATGTGTAAAACAACAATAAAGAAATTAATATAAAACTGTTAGAAGTACAATTCTAGCACTTACTCAAACCATTTACATGTATTCACTCATGTATTTAAAGTTTATTATCATTCAGAAATGGTGGATGTTCTTGGTAGCAAATAATGACAGAAAATAATTAGCTTGTTCTAGTTAAAAAGTATTTTGAAAAGGAAAGCTGCTGTAAACATAGGACTGTAATAAAGTATGGTGAAGATATTCATCTTGGACAAATCTTATACTGTTGCTGATTTTAAAAAATTCAGGAAGGACAAGAAACTATGTTTCAGAAGAAAACATACATGAGTTTTAATTTGACTCAGATTTGCTGCATGGTTTTTTGCGTCACTCATGTTTACTGATAATCAGTTTCAAATACTACTGCGACAGAGTACAAGTCCACCTCAAACAGTTTCTGAGCAACAAATATGAAGAGAACTGCATGCCATGGATATTTTCAGGTGGATGTCTCACAAAGGATCACTGATCACCGTGGCTCATGAAGCTGCACACCATCAATAGGCCAAAGCAGACAGAAATTTGATGGTAGTTGGCTGAAAGCATACAATGTGGTACAACATGTTCTGTATTTGCCTCATTTCAAGTGGTGCAAACTCCTGAGTGTGCCTACAGCCCAATGAGGCATTTAATCTGCACTGTGTGGAGGACGTTGTCCAGGGCAGAGATTTTTCTCTGCTGTTTTGAGAAGGTTCTCTTACCATGACTTGGGCCCACCCATTCAGGTTGCCTTGAACATGAAACAATAAATTTATTTCCACATTCTAATTGGTCAGGCAGACTTCACCATCTGGTATTGTTGGGCAAAATGAGTTATACACTGGGTAGTGTATTTTCCTGGCAGACCAATCAACTGGTGAAGAAAGGAAGTAGCTGTGGCAGCTTTGTATGTCTGTTAGAATTACATTAATAGCTTCAGCTGCTGACGGGTATTGATATATATCAATGAAGACAGGTGAAAATGTGTGCCCTGACTGGGACTCGAACCCAGGATCTCCTGCATATATGCAGATGCTGTATCCATCTGAGTCACCGAGGGCACAGAGGATAGTGCGACTCCAGGAACTATCTCATGCCCGCCTCCCATGAGACCCACATTCTCACCTTGTAAGTCTGCACACTACATTCGTAGTGTCCCACCACAACACACTCATTATTCATGGAAGACATTCTTACCACGTTCCGAAAGAGTTCAGGAAATATGTGTGCATCCACCCAGAAGAAGAATGTCATATCCAGTATTGGATATGAATATGGAGTCTGTTCTTTCGGACATGTCCGAAAGAACAGACACCATACCCAAGTAAGTATATTGCATGACTGTAGTTCACAACTTGTTCTCCATAGTTGGTGATGAGAGGAACTAACTGCTGCACTTAGTTCTGTTCAAATTAAGACACTGCAGCATCTGATATGATAGTGGTGCCATGTCAGAATACTGAAGATTATATGTAAAAAGAAATACAGATACCTATTTGCACATTTTCCATTTTGCAGAGTTTATTGTGCGTGGAATAATATTGTGCAAGGTTTTCTGGAATTATGTAGCAAAACTATGGAGTCCAAACCAGCACAAGATGAGCTAAGGTCTCTACATGGAAGCAAGAAGTGATAGAGAATACCTGGAAAGTTATAATGCCCTTCTTTGCTATACCTAAACGATTTTATGGTTATAGTTCACATCGACATTGCATAAAAATGTCTAATGTTCACTAAGAAATATATTAATGTGCAAGAAAAATGATTTAAAACTATTTTACAACTTTTCCGTGGCTTTTCAAAATGACATCGGTTTCTAGAGGCATTGCACTGTTGCATAACATCTTATTTGAGGTCCAGAGTGTTAAATGACGTGGCATAGAGATAACAGTTATCCTGTCACAAAGTATGGTCTGTTCACCATTATAGATAACATTTCACATGTATTTTCACATTTCCACAGGTAAACATCAAAACATAAAACATTACCTAGTTGCTTTTTTAGGTGTTCACTCAAGCCATGTCAAAAACAGTATATTGCAAATGGTGTCAGTCAAGCGTAATATAAGACACATATTTTGTTCCACATCTTTTTAGAACATTTTAAAAGTTATATAAATGCAAAGGTCTTTACAGTACAGATATTTATTGAACATAGTTTTAAATTTAATAAACACATAAATATATAAATAAAAGTTATGAATATTTACTTCTTTAAAGATTTTGCAGAATTACAGTTGTTGATAATATAAAATGTTAACAAAAATCAATTTGTAAGCTTCTTGTCAAATTGTTATGTTGTTTATATATCAGTATTATCAGCAATAAAAATATTAATAGGAACATATGTTTTTTCTGCATTTAAAATTGAGTAGCAAAAACAAATAACACTGTCTTCCTTCCAGGGGGTCCCCATTTGAGTTCACAAAACATCAATATAATATTCGCATGTTGATCAAACCTACCAGCTAAAAAATAGAAGCCTGCCTCATATTTGTTTGAATGTTTTCCTTTAACCTGCCCTCATGGGATCTCAAACACTCAAGCAGTACTTGAGAATGGGTTGCACTAGTATTTTATACACAATCTTCTTTGTAGATGAACTACAATTTCCTAAAATTCCCCTACTATTCCAAAGTCGACCGTTTGCCTTCCCTAGTACTGTCCCTACAGGTTCATACCATTTCATATCACTTTGCAATAGTTGTGCCAAGCAGCACATTACTAACAATGTATTCCAATATTACAGGATTGTTTTTCCTGCTCATCTGCATTAACTTATATTTTACGCCAGCTAGAAATTTTGTCTAAGTTACCCTGTATCCTCCTACAGTCACACAATGGTGACACCTTCCCATACTCCACAGCATCATCAGGATACAGCGGCAGATTGTTGCTAACCCCATCCATCAGATAATTTATGTATACAGAGAATAAAAACAGTTCTATCACGCTTTGCTGAGGCACTCTTGATGATACCCTTGTCTCTGACAAACACTTGCCTTTGAGGACAACATACTGGATTCTATTACTTTATTTAGTCATTTATTAAGTAATAGTAACTGCTGTACGCCACCTCAAAACAATGAAATGGCTGTAAATTGGTTATTTAGTAAAAAGGTAAAAACGCCTGCTTCTGAAATGGATAGTAAAATGCACAGTAGCAAGAAGCCTCCGAATTCAAAGTTAGTAAATGAAAATTATCATCAACTGCAGAATACCTAGCATGTTTAGAAAAATAAGAAGAAATAGTAGTTTTAATACTATAGTAAGAAATGTTGCTTTATTTAATGAAAGTCTTCCAAGCACTTTCACAAGCAGTAAAAAAAATTTGTTCCTCAAATTTCAGAGTGAACTGGCAGATGTGACTAAACTGCCACAAAATTTTGAGACAGGATCTTCTGGCCATCTTCTGATGTATAATCTTAATGGTGAAAGTACACTGAGCATCTCTGTTTAAAACTGCTCCAAAGCATGTGTGGTGTACACACTTCTTTCCATCCATATGTTTCTAGAATATGCATAAGTATGCTGCAAGCCTGTTCACTGCTGTGAGTGCCCTTAACCTTCACACTGAATGACACAAGCAATATAAGGCACAAAGATTTTATACAGCACGATTCAATGAATTATATAAATAAAAACCTATGTCTTAATTGATAGTTCCCTCAGAAAGCCATATTTCTGATGATTCATTGATAACAGAGTTCCAAAAGTTTGCAGTATTGGCTGCAATGAAGCAAAATTAAACTGGATCCAAACTGATAAGGGCCCCAATGAAACAAAAGTCGTGGCCAAGGTTTCAAACTTCTGAAATTCTGTCATCAATGAATAAGTAGATTAATGGCTCTCTGAGACTCTTATCAATTGGGAGGGCAGTTTTCGGTTAGATAATGTATGGAATTCTGTAGTAGAAAAAGTTTGTGTTCTGCATTGCTAGCATCATTCGTTGATTTTACCATCTGAAGACTGACGATGCTCATAGCAGCATACCGACATCCAGCAGACAATCATCTGCTCAAGAAAAGCAGCCACACTGACAAATGGTTACACCAGACATGCAATGGTACAGCTCTAAACAATATGGCTCAGTGTACTTTCACTGTCATATACACCTGAAGGTGGCCTGAAGAATTGATACTCAGATATCATGGCGGAAAGTTATTGATGTTCAGTAGTTGATGCAGGATTTCATGGAACAACCTAAGTGATGGGAGAGTTTTACATTTCACAGTAATTTATATATTTGAATTATGTAAGGAATGTCTGAAACTTACATGATTTTTATATCCTTATGTAGGGCTGCAGCAGAGATCTTATTTTGAAACTAGCCAGTGTTTCACAATTGCACCTAATACCACCTAACGAAATTGTTATTCATCCTGGTGAGGTTCCAAAAGAAATGTATGTCATTGTACATGGTTTCTGTGAGGTGAGTTGAAAGATCTATGTATTTTATCTAAAAACATTTTTTTATCTGCAAGTTAATTAAACAGTTGTGTATTATTATTTTTAAAATCAAATGTGATGGCTTTATGCTATTCAGTTATGAAAGTGGTTAGAATTATTTATACCTGGATTGTATTTCAGAAAGTTCAGTTTGTGTCACACATCTTACCTGTTTTGTACTTGATTCAACACATCTTGAAGTTTAATACTATGACATTTCTGACATTTCTGAGTTTAGAAAAGGTGGTACCAAGTGATTCTTGCCACACATTAGTTAAAATTAAGTTGTTCCTTCCCACTTTGTCTGCACTTGATTAAATTTAAGTAGCCAGTTTCAGTTGTACAATACACAATCTTTACAGACAGAGAAAACTGGACTTCTTAAAAGCAAGCTGAAAGAGATACTCCTTGACAACTTCTATACTGTACAAGAATTTCTGTAATTGTAACATGTGAGGTTTGGTGCATAGGAATAATAAACAAAAACGCTACACTTGTGAATCTGGTGAACGTCAGCATGTAGCCATATCCACAAATTAATTTGTGATGTGAATAAAAAATGATGTGTTCCACGTAGTTGCGATTTATCATGTAAAGTGACACGTGCAACATGAAACTAACTTACTAATCAGCCTTTTATAAACTTCCCCACAGTACAGCAACTAGGTTTTAAAGCAGTGAAACAATTTTTTTCCGGACTGCAATACATCATAACAAACGCAGTGCACACATTATTGTCACAGGTGAAGTCAACAACATTATTGAAATATCTAGTTAGTTGGTTTCATGAAACCATCACACACAGATATAGTCAGCTTACTATCGCACCCATGTTTTGAAGATACATAGATGTTACATGGTTACTTGACAGTTGCAGACTTTTAAAAGTTAGTAAAACGGAGCTTTTAAGCGATTCCAATCCTAGCCCAGTGTTTTGCAGATACATGACTTTATTTGCATATATGCTGCAATCCTTTCAAAGATACACTTTGGCTGAAACACCTAGCAGAGGCCATATTGGATTTTGTCAAGCCCATATTTGGTGTGGTTTACATTTCCACCACATGATAACTTATGGCTTATAAACAAATGCTATTATAATACACTAGTGGATAGAGGATCTCTTGAAGAGACACAGTTTATTGATATTAAATGTCAGGTAATTAGTTATACGAATATAAAGGTTTCAGGAGGCATATGAGACAGGACAAACTTGCAAGCTGTGTGGCATCACTATTGTGTAAGAGATCACATGTGAGGAAAATGATATGGTTATACAATAATTTGGGTTCACATCTTACTATAGGCAATAATTTTATTATTTATCTTATGATAAGGATAGTTGCCACTCAATACTCAGGGTGAGCACAAAGTCTTGTCCTGATTATAATAATTTATTACAGAATAATCGTTTGACACAATAATTTACATTTGATGCTGATACATAGGTTCGTATTTCTAGTTTATTTTAAGACCACTTACGTTAGTAAACCTCAACATGTGCTCCCTTGGTAGCTCGGAGTATGTGAAGGCAGTATTCCAGCTCCCGCTAGGTGTTTCGTAACATGTGTTCTGTCACAGTACCCACAGCAGCTTGTATCCTAGCCTTCAGTTCATCGACATCAACAACTGGTGTGACAAAGACTCTGCCCTTGATACAGCCCCAGAAAAAAAGTCAAGGGGCATAATGTCTGGAGAGTGGGGTGGCTAGGGTGTTGGACCGTTTATTCCAATCCACTGATCCTGAAATTTTTCATCCAGAAAATCACGCACCATCAAAGCCCAGTGGGGGGATGCTCCGTCTTGCTGGAAAATTATCCATGATTGATATTCTTCTAACTGTGGGGCAATGAACTGTTGCAAAATGTCTAAGTAAATGTTAGTGGTAATGGATTTTTCGTCAAAGAAAAATGGTCCAAAACTTTAGTAGCACGTGGAGACTCTGAACCCCGCATACGGACATTATGCCTATTTACCATTCCACTGACATGAAAGATGGATTCATCAGTAAAGCATATGTGATTAAAGCAATCGTTAGCACCATCAATCCTGTTGAGAATCTCAATTGCAAGTTGAGCACGTGTCAGCAAGTCATTCGGTTGCAAGTCCTGCATGATTTGCACTTTGTAAGCATACAACCTAATTCTTTCATGAAGAATCTTCACCACACTTGCTTACAGTATTTGAAGTTCATGTGATGCTTGATTTAGACAGCATAGGTCAGCCTATCTTAGGTCTGCCAACCTGCCCTTTTATATCTGATAAATGCTGGGTGCGCCCTCCTTATCCTTCCTGAATAGGTCTCATGGTTCATTACCCTAGTATACATCTTTATGTATACTGTAATTCGAAACTAGATCTGTTTCACACTTAACACTCACTTCTTAATACTTCTAGAGTCCTCCATTACTCTTCCACGCCTACACTCCACCACATATATATTATTCAATATATCATACATTTACTTATGCTATACTTGTCCCACTATCCTACAAATTGTCAGAACAAATGTTCGACTGACATTCCTGATTCATTATCACAATTAGTTCCTCCCTGGCTTATACTCATTAGTTCCTCCTTGGCTTATGCTCATTAGTTCCTTCTTGGCTTATGCTCTCCTTAACTTCTCACACTTCCTTCTAATGTACTTACTCACACTTCGTTCTTATGTACCCCTGATGTGGAATTATCATAGTTTTTAGTCCTTATGTACATATGCAATATAGAATCGTCATTGTTCTTATACATATACACTCCTGGAAATGGAAAAAAGAACACATTGACACCGGTGTGTCAGACCCACCATACTTGCTCCGGACACTGCGAGAGGGCTGTACAAGCAATGATCACACGCACGGCACAGTGGACACACCAGGAACCGCGGTGTTGGCCGTCGAATGGCGCTAGCTGCGCAGCATTTGTGCACCGCCGCCGTCAGTGTCAACCAGTTTGCCGTGGCATACGGAGCTCAATCGCAGTCTTTAACACTGGTAGCATGCCGCGACAGCGTGGACGTGAACCGTATGTGCAGTTGACGGACTTTGAGCGAGGACGTATAGTGGGCATGCGGGAGGCCGGGTGGACGTACCGCCAAATTGCTCAACACGTGGGGCGTGAGGTCTCCACAGTACATCGATGTTGTCGCCAGTGGTCGGCGGATGGTGCACGTGCCCGTCGACCTGGGACCGGACCGCAGCGACGCACGGATGCACGCCAAGACCGTAGGATCCTACGCAGTGCCGTAGGGGACCGCACCGCCACTTCCCAGCAAATTAGGGACACTGTTGCTCCTGGAGTATCGGCGAGGACCATTCGCAACCGTCTCCATGAAGCTGGGCTACGGTCCCGCACACCATTAGGCCGTCTTCCGCTCCCGCCCCAACATCGTGCAGCCCGCCTCCAGTGGTGTCGCGACAGGCGTGAATGGAGGGACGAATGGAGACGTGTCGTCTTCAGCGATGAGAGTCGCTTCTGCCTTGGTGCCAATGATGGTCGTATGCGTGTTTGGCGCCGTGCAGGTGAGCGCCACAATCAGGACTGCATACGACCGAGGCACACAGGGCCAACACCCGGCATCATGGTGTGGGGAGCGATCTCCTACACTGGCCGTACACCACTGGTGATCGTCGAGGGGACACTGAATAGTGCACGGTACATCCAAACCGTCATCGAACCCATCGTTCTACCATTCCTAGACCGGCAAGGGAACTTGCTGTTCCAACAGGACAATGCACGTCCGCATGTATCCCGTGCCACCCAACGTGCTCTAGAAGGTGTAAGTCAACTACCCTGGCCAGCAAGATCTCCGGATCTGTCCCCCATTGAGCATGTTTGGGACTGGATGAAGCGTCGTCTCACGCGGTCTGCACGTCCAGCACGAACGCTGGTCCAACTGAGGCGCCAGGTGGAAATGGCATGGCAAGCCGTTCCACAGGACTACATCCAGCATCTCTACGATCGTCTCCATGGGAGAATAGCAGCCTGCATTGCTGCGAAAGGTGGATATACACTGTACTAGTGCCGACATTGTGCATGCTCTGTTGCCTGTGTCTATGTGCCTGTGGTTCTGTCAGTGTGACCATGTGATGTATCTGACCCCAGGAATGTGTCAATAAAGTTTCCCCTTCCTGGGACAATGAATTCACGGTGTTCTTATTTCAATTTCCAGGAGTGTATTTCCTATACATACATATTAATAAATATCTACATAATAGTTTTCTCAAGTAACTAGGCAATGTAGAACCGTCACAACAAACAGCCACATGTGCATATTTCACTATGTGCACGTTCTTTCCCCCTACTACACTTGACAGTTCTTACATAATTTTTATCTGTACTTTCACTGTTTGCATCTACATGTTTCGTTGTGTGTATGCGTAAATGTGTTTGTGTAGCTTAATTCTTCGGCCTACTTATACGAAATAAGTTGAAGGATATTGGAAACCACGGAAAATAAGAAGGACTTCAGCGATAGAAGTATATTAATATGTAAAGAGGGAAAGATAGGCTGGTACTCAGATGAGAAGTAAGAAAGGAAAAAGTAGATGTGGTTGCTATGATCGAAGAAGAGATAGAAGATAGTCCAAAAGACAGGAAACCCTTCCCATCCTCCCCACCCCCTTCGCCAGGGCCCTACTCCGCCGGCACTTCAGTGACAACCGGAGGAAGCATGATGTTACACGTCTCCTACAGAACGGACATTCTCACCTTCACCTTTTAAGTCCACAAAGAAAGCTCTTAGCAACCACTATGGAATGGCAAATGGTTAAGAATCAGTCACACTTGTTTGTGAGAGTTGTTTGGGAGGTGTATGTGTGTTCTGTGTTAGCCATGTTTGTATTTACACTACCTACCCCTCCAAAAACTAACATAAACCCTCCCCTTTACATCACATCTCAAAGAAGGTAAAATTATGCCCCATGTTATCACAATTATATAATAATTTATAAAAAAATTCAATTTTCTATTAATGTAATATTCTTTGCAGTTTATTAATCTGCACCCAGGATTTTATAGACCAACTGAATAAGAGATTACTTTCAAAGAATAGCTTAGGCAAAAATAAGACCTAACTATACACGGATGGCAGGAAAGACTGGCTGGCTAGCAAACATAAGACCAAAATATAAGTGGATGGCAAGAGAGACTGGCTGGCTAGGCAATCGAGACCACCGGTGGCTAGAGTGGAGCGTGATGATGACTTAAATACTTAGCGGGCACGATCCTCTAACAACTGAGTACTAAGAACACAGACTGTTCTGGATGTAATTGCAGATATATCAAATCGGTATCCAACTGCTTTTAAGGAGCATATTGCGAAAACAATAATAGGTGTTTCAGTCCTGACTCGATATAACAACAAAATTTATCGAGTTGATGACATAGCATGGAACAGAAGCCCATGTTGCACATTTGAGACAACCAGTGGTGAAACAATCACTTATCGCAATTACTACCAGAAGCAGTTTGGCCTTGATATGAATGACTTGCAACAGTCATTGCTTGTCAGCCAAGTAAAGAAAAGGATACAGAACCCAGAGAAAACTGAACAGCTTATATGTCTCATACCTGAGTTGTGCTTCATGACTGGACTTACTGATGAAATGAGAAATGATTTTAGAGTGATGAAAGATATTGCAACATACACACGTGTAACACCAAATCAAAGACAGGCAGTGCTGAAAATTTTTATCAACAGAATAATATCAAATGATCGAGTAAAGTCTTTGTTAGAAGGCTGGGGTCTTAATTTGGAGCCATCAACAGTAGAACTCACAGCAAGAGTCGTCAAGAATGAAGAAATAATTTTTGGTGGTAACAGGATGGCTCCTGGCACCCCACAGGCTGAATGGAGCGGTGCACAATCCTCTAAAAACTAAGGACGACTCAATCACATACAAGGAGCAGTTTTGGGTGATGTTATCACACTTCCACACAGGTACATTTCTCTAAATGTGGATAATAGGATAGTATAAGAATTCAAGAATAGATTACAGAATAGTTTAAGTTTAGAAGGGAATTCGGGGCAGGAAAAATGATACAGAAGAAGTACTGAAGACAACTCGGGATCTGACAGTCGTCACTCCGCCCGTTAACACAGAATGTTAATGTCACTGTGGATACACAACTTTATGTCTTTAACATTGAATTTTCTTTTTTTCTGATCCTGTCATACGATCTACTAAAGCTAAGGCTTTTGGATGCATCATCGCTTGTACTCTGTAAGGTAATTCATACTTTTGGAAAAATTTATGCGTCTCCTTCTTCAGGGCAGAGCTCTGAAGATGCTGTTTTACTAGAACCAGGTCATTGACCTTGTATTGAATTTCTATAACTTTCTCACTATGTCTACTTATTCTTTGTTGTGCCTTTTCAACCTAGTCCTTAGAAACTATTGTTTGATTAAATTTTTCATCAACAATAGGTTGTTCCGGCCAAGCAAAACATTTAATAAGAGATTCTCCCACAAAAGGTTTACCTATTACTTCCAGAGGTGTTAATCCAGTTGACAAATATGGTAATTCATTTAAGATAAGGTCAAAGTCTTTAACTTTCGATGCCCATGACATATGTTTTTCATGGCAATAGGTGCAGCATAATTTTCCAATTTCTTTCATAACCCTTTCACAGGGATTGAAAGATGGCTTATAGTTGGATATTAGTACTTGACGAACATCTTCCCACACCAAAAATTCTTTAAATTCATTACTAACAAATTGTGGCCCCTTGTCTGTAATAAATCGTTATGGTTTGCTTACTTCGATAAAGTATGGATGCAGACAGTGAGTCACTGTTGGTGTATTTGCTTTCTTAATAGGATATAATTTAACAAACTTCGACCAACACCCTATGAGGACAAAAATGCATGATACTCCTCCTTCCCTTTCGGAATTTGTCCGAAGAAATCCGCTGCTGTAAGATCGTGTGCCTTAGGAATGACTGGATACATTTTGTATTTAACTTGAGTGTTACTCTCTTTTACTTTCAGACAGGTTTCACAAGTTATGATTAAAGATGCTACATTATGTCCTAATTTCTTAAAATAATAGAGCTTGTTCATGTAGGCTATACATTTTTTTATTCCAAAGTGTCCATATCCTGTATGAATATACCACACAATTTCATCTCCCATTAATTTCGGAATGCATATGTGCCAAAGTTGCAATGTTATACTGTCTCTCCAAAACAAATTATGCCATTTTCCTGCTTGATTCTTGCACCCTGTTGTACAGATATTCTACTGTCATAATATTAATCGCAAAAATTACACCGGGTCCCTCTGTATGATTAAACTCTTTCACGTCTACAGGTAGTCTAGACAATGTGTCAGGAACAATATTTTCAGAACGTTTTACATACTGTATTTTAATGTCATATTCCTGTAGGAACAACATCCTCCGAATTAATCTACTTTGTAATAACCGACTACTAATTACAAAAGATAGAGCTTCATGATCTGTATAGACATGGATTTCTGACCCCCATACTAGTGTTTGGAATTTTTAGATACTCCATACTATTGCTAATAGCTCTTTTTCAGTAGCTGTGTAGTTTAATTCATGTTTAGTAAGACTACGGCTAACAAAAGCTATAGACATGCGATTTTTACTTTCTAGAGCCCACTCTCTTTGGAAAAGTTCTGCTGCTATACCACAGTCAGACGTATTTGTTGATATTTTAGATGGCTCACCCATAACCGGATGGTGTAATATAGGTGATAATTAAATCGAAACCCTTGGCTGCCGACAGGCGTTGATGTACATCAATAGGGACAGCTGAGAATATGTTCCCCGAACAGGACTCGAACTCGGGATCTCCTGCTTACATGGCAGATGCTCTATCCATCTGAGCCATCAAGGGCACATAGCATAGTGCGACTGCATGGACTTGTCCCTTGCATGCTTCCCGTGAGACCCACATTCCCAACTGTCCACAACCTACATTCGTAGTATTCCTAATAGATATTTGCCCATTCACTCATTACTCGCAACAAACTAAGCTTACGAGTCCTGTAAGAGTTCAGGCAAAGAGTGCACATTCGCAGAGAAGAAGGTCAATGGCTGGGCATTGACCTTCCTCTGTGTGAATGTGCACACTTTGCCCGAATTCTTACAGGACTCGTCAGCTTAGTCTACCCACAGTAATGAGTGAATGGGCAAATATCTATTAGGGACACTACGAATGTAGGTTGTGGACAGTTGGGAATGTGGGTCTCATGGGAAGCGTGCAACGGACAAGTCCCTGCAGTCGCACTATCTTATGTGACCTCGGTGGCTCAGGTGGACAGAGCGTCTGCCATGTAAGCAGGCAATAGCAGGTTCGAGTCCTGGTCAGGGCACACATTTTCAACTGTCCCCATTGATGTATATTAAGAACACCTGTCGGCAGCTAAGAGTTTCGATTTAATTATCATTTCATTCTAGAGAAGCTGCACAGTCATCAATGGTGTCTGTTCTTTCGGGAACATATACCATCTTAATACAATTAAAGGATACCCAGCCATTGACCTTCTGTGCGAATGCGCACATTTTGCCCAAACTCTTACAGGACTCGTCAGCTTAGTCTGGTGCGAGTAATGAGTGAATGGGCAAATATCTATTAGGAACACTAAGAAGGAACAGAAAAGCAACTGGAATCACTCAACAGAGTAAAGTCCACTGGACCTGACGGGATACCAATTCGATTCTATACAGAGTACGCGAAAGAACTTGCCCCCCTTCTAACAGCCATGTACCGCAAGCCTCTAGAGGAATGGAAGGTTCCAAATGATTGGAAAAGAGCACAGGTAGTCCCAGTCTTCAAGAAGGGTCGTCGAGCAGATGCGCAAAACTATAGACCCATATCTCTGACGTCGATCTGTTGTAGAATTTTAGAACATGTTTTTTGCTCGAGTATCATGTCGTTTTTGGAAACCCAGAATCTACTATGTAGGAATCAACATGGATTCCGGAAACAGCGATCGTGTGAGACCCAACTCGCTTTATTTGTTCATGACACCCAGGAAATATTAGATACAGGCTCTCAAGTGGATGCTATTTTCCTTGACTTCCGGAAGGCGTTCGATACAGTTCCGCACTGTCGCTTTATAAACAAAGTAAGAGCCTACGGAATATCAGACCAGCTGTGTGGCTGGGTTGAAGAGTTTTTAGCAAACAGAACATAGCATGTTGTTATCAATGGAGAGACGTCTACAGACGTTAAAGTAACCTCTGGCGTGCCACAGGGGAGTGTTATGGGACCATTGCTTTTCACAATATATATAAATGACCTAGTAGATAGAGTCGGAAGTTCCATGTGGCTTTTCGCGGATGGTGCTGTAGTATACAAAGAAGTTGCAGCATTAGAAAATTGTAGCGAAATGCAGGAAGATCTGCAGTGGATAGGCACTTGGTGCAGGGAGTGGCAACTGACCCTTAACATAGACAAATCTAATGTATTGCGAATACATAGAAAGAAGGATCCTTTATTGTATTATTATATGATAGCGGAACAAACACTGGTAGCAGTTACTTCTGTAAAATATCTGGGAGTATGCGTGTGGAACGATTTGAAGTGGAATGATCATATAAAATTAATTGTTGGTAAGGTGGGTACCAGGTTGAGATTCATTGGGAGAGTCCTTAGAAAATATAGTCCATCAACAAAGGAGGTGGCTTACAAAACACTCGTTCGAACTATACTTGAGTATTACTCATCAGTGTGGTACCCGTACCAGATCGGGTTGATGGAGGAGATAGAGAAGATCCAAAGAAGAGCGGCGCGTTTCGTCACAGGGTTATTTGGTAACCGTGATAGTGTTACAGAGATGTTTAACAAACTCAAGTGGCAGACTCTGCAAGAGAGGCGCTCTACATCGCGGTGTAGCTTGCTCGCCAGGTTTCGAGAGGGTGCGTTTCTGGATGAGGTATCCAATATATTGCTTCCCCCCACTTATACCTCCCGAGGAGATCACGAATGCAAAATTAGAGAGATTAGAGCGCGCACAGAGGCTTTCAGACAGTCGTTCTTCCCGCGAACCATAAGCGACTGGAACAGGAAAGGGAGGTAATGACAGTGGCACGTAAAGTGCCCTCCGCCACACACCGTTGGGTGGCTTGCGGAGTATAAATGTAGATGTAGATGAATGTAGGTTGTGGACAGTTGGGAATGTTGGTCTCATGGGAAGCATGCAAGGGACAAGTCCCTGCTGTCGCACAATCTTTTCTGCCCTCAGTGGCTCAAATGGACAGAGCATCTGCCATGTAAGCAGGAGATTGTGGGTTCAAGTCCCGGTCGAGGCACACATTTTCAGCTGCCCTCATTGATGTATATCAACACGTATCAGCAGAGAAAAGTTTCGATTTAATTATCATTACTGATATTTATTACGTCTAAAGCGGCTAATTTCTGTTTACAATTTCTTTCCACATTATCAACTTGCATATTAATGCCTGCAATTTGCGATTGAATTATAGAAATTAGTTTGTCCTGCTTTTCATCACTTTCCTTTAAAGTGTGTAATCTTTGTTTTACAGCATCAACTGTAACATTACATACACTTTGAAATGATCCTAGTTTTTCGCTCAGTTCAGTCTCTACAATATTACACTTGTCTTCAATATCAAATTCTAGTTTCTTTGCCAAATCGTGAAATTGTTTACTCTGTGTCTGACTAAAGATAGTGAACAGCTGATTGGTGTGACTACTTATAGAGCTAGTTAATTCACCCTTCAAATCTATTTTAAAATTTTCCACTTTAGTGGTTAAAATGTCAAATTCAGTCTTCAAATTTCCTATGCCTTCACACAAGTGGCTAAATTCCCTATTTTGTTCCTAAACTTTTGTACTTAACAACCTTAAAGTTTTATTCTGAACGTCCAATTTATTATTTACTTGAGTATTCACTGTGTCTATTTCTCTACAGTGTCTTTTTCTCTACTGTGTCTATTTCTCCACTATTATCATTGTATGAAAAGGCAATCTCTTACTGCAGAACTACTTCAAGGGGTGGAGGATCATGCATTTATATCAGAAAAGGAACACAGTTCAAATCAAGACATGACCTCAGTATAGTAAGTAAAGACAAACACTTTGTAATATCACCTATTGAATTAACAGTGCTTGTTATCACCAAGAAATTAATCATTTTTTGTGTGTATAGAGCCCAGTGGTAGTGTGGGCACTTTTTTAATAAGTTAACAGAAGTTCTAGATAAAGTCTCAAGTACAAAGATCAACATAATTCTGTGTAGGGACATTAACATCAACACTAATATCATAAATGAATCCAGCAGCACCTTTATAAACATCCTTCAAAGTTTTGGCATGTCCCTATTGGTCAACTGTGTAACAAGTGTTACTACATGAACTTCATCAGTAATTGACCATGTGGCCACAAATATGGAGAGGAAAAAATGTGATGTAGCTGTAAAATATCCTGAATTATCAGACCATCTCTGTCAAATAACAACAGTAAAATTAGGCATCAAATCATTCCCTGAAATACAAGCCTACAAACGACATCAATCAGAAATCAAAATAAAAGATTTTTCAAAGAAGTAACAAAAGAAAGCTGGGATGAAGTGTATAAGGAAACCAATATGAATATGAAATTCTCTAAATTCCCCACATTGCTTAAATTGAACATTGGAAAGGCATTTCCAAAAGTATCCATATCTGTGTAAAAGTCTCACAACAAATGGATAACAGCAGGTATTAAGAAGTCCTCCCAAACACTTAAACACCTCAGTTCCATGAAAAAGATTTGCATTGATCCAGAATTCTTAAATTTCTATCATAGATACAAAAAGATCTATAGGAAGGTGCTGACTGCTGCAAAAAAGTCATTTAATGTCTAAATAATACATAACGCAGAGATTAAAAGCAAAACAGTCTGGGATGTTATAAAAAAGGACACAGAGAGAGGCACACAAATGCAGAATAGCATTCTGCTAAGGGAGGGAGGGGATAAGGTAATAAATGATCCACAACACTTCGTAAACTATGTAAACAAGCATTTTTCAAGTACTGCAGAGAAGTTGCAGCGAAAATTCCCCAAAACACCTCTAAATACTGTTGCACTAAATATGACGATATTACTACCAACCACAGAGAAGGAAGTCAATAAAACTGTTCAAAATCTAAAAAATAAAAAGTCAGTAGGCTTAGATGAAGTAGCAATGTGTGTACTGAAACAATGCATAGGGATTATACAAGGCCCCTTAACAAATATAATAAATGAATCCTTCACATCAGGGACATTTCCAGAACAGTTAAAACAGGCAGGAGTTGTACCTTTTCTTAAGAAAGGTAATGCAGAAGACATAGAAAATTACTTGCCCATTTCCCTGCTGTCACTATTCTAAAAAATAACAGAAGCAATTAGAAAGAAAGATTAATGAATTACCTGAATAAATACAATTATTTAAGTGAATCACAGTTTGGTTTATGAAGTGGCAAAAATACAGAGTTCAAATGTTCAAAAAATGTTCAAATACTTATAAATTCCTAAGGGAAAATACAGAGACAGCCATAGTAGAATTCACAAAAGTTGTACTTGATGCTCTTGATGAAGATGAGTGTGTCAAAGGCATATTTTTGGATTTTTCTTTGATGTTTGATACTGTTGACCACAACATTCTATTAAATGAATTACAAGCATTAGGAATAACACGGGTAGCTAATGACTGGTTTCGATCTTAACTAACAGATAGGGTACAAAGAGTAGAGATAACACATACTTCAAATAGATCCAAACATTTAATAAAACACTTATCAGAACCAAAATACATTAATATAGGGGTTCCACAAGGTAGCATATTAGGACCAATACTGTTCCTGATATACATCAATGACTTTCCCAATAGTGTGACTCATGATGAAAAAATTCTCTTTGATGATGACAACAATATTATAGTCACTGAGAAAAGAAGAGAACTTCTTGCCAAGAAAGCAAATGAAACTCTCAAGGAAGTTTATGATTGGTCAATAAGCAATAAAGTGACATTGAACATAAAGAAAACTGATGCCATGAATTTCAGTTTGAAGAGGAAAAATGACAATGTTAAATTAAATGTAGATGGCGCCTCTATAGACTGTGTAAGAAATGCAAAATTTCTAGGAATGAATATTGATTCTCAGTTGAAGTGGTGTGAACACACAAAGATACTTGCAAACAGAATGTCATCAGCATGTTATGCCCTTAGAATCCTGTCATTAGTATGTAACATGCAGTGTCTTTTAGTTACATATTATTCATATGGACACTCAATTCTTAGCTATGGCAATCTTCTTTGGGGAACAAATGCACAAAATATGAACACAATTTTCAAACTCCAGGAAAGAGCCATAGGAATAATAACCAAAAATACTAGTCGAGCTCATTTTAAAAATCTGTTCAAAACACTGTGTATTTTAACTGCTCCATGTCAATACATTTACCAGTCAGTTGTACACACCAAAAATAACATTGCTAATTACTGCAGAAACAGCTTTGCCCATGACCATGCAACAACTTACATTTACCAAGAAAAATAAACATAAAACTCAAAACAGCATTTTCTACCAAGGAATAAAACTGTACAATAAATTATCAAACAAGATTAAAGAAACTGCAAAAATACACTTATTTAAAAAGGCTGCTAAAAAGTACCTGTTATGAAATACATTTTATACATTGAAGGATTACTTAGCCAAAACAGAGTAGCTATTTGATAAAAAGTGTTATACTAATAAATAATAATAACAATAATAATAATAATAATAATAATGATTATAAAATATCCATAATAATAATAATAATGATGATTATAAAATATCCAACATTCCATGTAACAGATACACTCTATGTTTTTTTCCTTCTTTTTTCCTTTGTAGAAATACTTACCCACAAGCTATGTGTAGCACAATAGTAACACCTTTTCCTCTTTGTGAGCTCAACACCTCACTCATTATGGAGGGATGCTGACTCAGTTTTTCAGTATAACAAATGGGAAGTTGAGGTACACAAAATGCCCCAGAGATCACCAGTTTTTGTGTGTGTGTGTGTGTGTGTGTGTGTGTGTGTGTGTGTGTGTGTGTGTGTGTGTGTGTGTGTAGTGAGTGAAGTGATGTGAATCAATGTGTGTATAGTGTGTTCAGTGACTGATAGTGAGATATGAGTGAACAGTGTGGCATTACATTATTTAATAAGTTATGAGTGAACAGTGTGTCATTACACTATTTAATAAGTTATTTGTAAAAATAGTATTTTTTACCAGGAGTAAATCTAATGATTGTCTCTAACTAGAAGTCTGTAAATGTATGTGTAAACGAATTAGCTTATTTTAAATTGATCTAAATTTGTAAATACTTTGACATGTCCTACATCCTTGTAAAAAGAGATCTACGGATGAATAAAGTTACTACTACTTAAACTAGCACTCTGTGCATCAAGCTTTTCACTTATAGTGGCACTTGGTGCTTCTAGTGTTTCGCTTAAACTCGTACTCAGATCCTTTCTCAAAGAAGCATTTTGAGCATTTGACTCTGTTCTCTGGTCATCTAACTTAGCATTCAGCTCTTTTCTTAAAGAAGCAATTTGAGCGTTTGCAGTTGCTGAATCTGCCCACTGGGCTTTAATTAAATTCACTATTTCAGACCAGTCTGGCATTTCCCTGGTCACTTTAACAGCTGTGACTGATTCTGCTAGTTGCTGTTCTTGATCCATATTCTTTCTTTTTTTAGATCTAGTCATCATCAAAAAAATTCACCTCTGAGTACAATAACTGTACTAACAGTCTGTTATTGAACAGCGTCCTTAACTTTACATTCAAATAATTATTGTCTTTTACTCACCCGGCATAGAGGCTTAAGCTGCTTTGGTGAGCAGGTGTGGAATTGGCGCCAGTGAACGGTATGGGTGCTGGCAGCATTGAAGGTTAGTTTCAGCGTCAGTGTCAGTGAACAGATTTGTAGTCAGCACCGGTGAGCAGCAGCTGCCGCCATTGGTGTAGGTGGCTGGTTATTGCGTCCACGCCCCCGTGATGTGTATGAGGGCTGCTTACTCTCCACACTGGATCCTTGTCTTCGAATAGATCTCGTCGCAACTGTTCTTAGTCTAAACTGTTGAGATTTTCCTTACTTCTTCTTTTGTCTGGTATTCATCAACTTTCACCCTCTCTGCTGTTTATATAGAATCCAACTCTGCGAAATAATTTCTCTGCCTTGTTGCTATTGGTTGCTATGGCAACTAGCAGTCACATGTTATCTTGATTTCATTTCATAATTCCTCTTTATTTCAGTCCTGATCACGTCGGTCGCCACGTCCTAAAGGTTTGGTGACAGGAGAAGTGGTACAAAACTGGATTGCATGCTTTCCTTTTCTCTTAATACAATTCACTTACTTGAAACGTTCAGCCAATCCTCTTCTCTGGATACATGGCTGCGCTGATCTCCACGACTTCTTCTCTGAAGAAATAATGCTGGTTATAGGGATTAAACAAAAACTCTCTCGCTCTCTCTCTGTTCTTGAAGTAACTAGGTACTCTCATAATACTTTCAGTTCAGTTCTGGTATATTTCCAGTTCCACAAGTCTCACATAAGTATACAAATTCTTGCAAGTCAACTGCATCTTTAACCGTCAGATACAATTAAATATATTTACAATACGGTGAGTTTAATAACCACCAGAAATTCAAAGACAGTTCTTCCTTCCACCAAGTCTAACACATGAATTAAGAGTCTCTTGTCAAATCGTATTTCATCTGTTCATGACAATTACAATCTTTACACCCTCAAGGAATAACGCATGCTTGCTCCTTGTACGTCACATACAGCTTCTGTGTCATGAGCGGCAAACACTTGTCTGCACCGATCGACCACCATGATTGCAGTATTCTCCTGATACACGTCCATACTGCACACACAAAAACCTGGTGGTGCAGTAGACACATCTCCATTCTCCCACACTCATATTTAAATTGTGGAGTGTTCGAGATGCTGGAAGGCCGAATGTCTCTAGAATTAACCCCGAAATTCTCAAGGGACTACAGTGCAGCATGGTAATGCAGAAGAGAGTGCATCCAAAAGACATAATAAAAATAGTAAAAGACTATAAACATTCAGGGAACTCTGATGTTTACAGCATGTCCTGTACTATATTAAAAAGTATAGTCCGCTAAATTGCCCAGCCACTGTCAGTATTAGTAAATAAATGCCTCCATGCCAAGGAATTTCCAGACTTCCTGAAAGTAACAAACACAGTACCAGTTTACAAAAAAGGTAATCCACAAGCAGTGTCAAGCTACAGCCCTATACCCATAATACCAGTGCCTAGCTAAGGTGATGGAACCCATAATGAAAGATCAACTATTAAGCTGTTTTGATGGAAATAACCTCTTTTATGATACACAGCATGGCTTTTGTAAGGGCACGTCAACTACAACAGCAATACTTGACCTAGTTACAAATATAAGTCAGGGTTTTCAAGGCAAGGAGTCTATAGCACTACTGGTCAGTTATCTAATTAAGGCATTCGATTGTAACCTACATCAGGCCTTGCTCATCAAGCTAAAATTATATGGTACTGAGGGAGCTGTTCTACAAGCTCTCAAATTGAACCTAAATAACAGATGGCACACTGTGTAAGTGCAAGTAGCAGACTCGGCAGAAATGAAGTTAAAACATGGTGAGCCACAGGGATCTGCAATAGGGCCTCTGTTGTTCTTCATTTTCATTAATGACGTAGGCTCCAATGGGTACACCTTGCAGTTTTCAGACGTCACAGCTTTGTTCTCAAAAGGAGAGAATGTACTTCAAGCTGTTCAACAAGCATAAGTCCTTTTCTGAGAGGCCAAGGACTGGTTCATCATTAAAAAGATGAAAATTAATGAAGACAAAACACAGAGGATGAAACTGGAGCACTGGGCGGCACAGCAGCTGTTAAGCTTCTGGGCTTTTTATTGATACATGTGAACTGGCAAAAGCACACTAATCATGTATGTTCCAAACCATCATGAGCCCCATACCTGTTGAGGAAACTAATAAGTGTTGTACCTCACCAGTACCTATTATCAGTGTACTACGCAATGTTCCACAGTCACATCACCCATGGCTATTACTGTGGGGCAATTCTGCAGGCTGCAAGTATGTGCTTTTATTACAAAAGAAAGCAATGAAGATCACAATGCAAAGCAAAAAGACTGACCAGTGCAAACCCATATTTTTCCAGGTTAGGAGTTCTGACTGTATCAACCCAAAATATTTTCAACTGCGTTGTTCACACAAAGACAGATCATGTTGTTGTTGTGGTCTTCAGTCCTGAGACCGGTTTGATGCAGCTCTCCATGCTACTCTATCCTGTGCAAACTTCTTCATCTCCCAGTACCTACTGCAACCTACATCCTTCTGAATCTGCTTAGTGTATTCATCTCTTGGTCTCCCTCTACGATTTTTACCCTCCACGCTGCCCTCCAATGCAAAATTTGTGATCCCTTGATGCCTCAAAATATGTCCTACCAACCGATCCCTTCTTCTAGTCAAGTTGTGCCACAAACTTCTCTTCTCCCCAATCCTATTCAATACCTCCTCATTAGTTACGTGATCTACCCACCTTATCTTCAGCATTCTTCTGTAGCACCACATTTCGAAAGCTACTATTCTCTTCTTGTCCAAACTGGTTATCGTCCATGTTTCACTTCCATACATGACTACACTCCATACGAATACTTTCAGAAATGACTTCCTGACACTTAAATCAATCCTGGATGTTAACAAATTTCTCTTCTTCAGAAACGCTTTCCTTGCCATTGCCAGCCTACATTTTATATCCTCTCTACTTCGACCATCATCAGTTATTTTGCTCCCCAAATAGCAAAACTCCTTTACTACTTTAAGTGCCTCATTTCCTAATCTAATTCCCTCAGCATCACCCGACTTAATTCGACTACATTCCATTATCCTCGTTTTGCTTTTGTTTATGTTCATCTTATATCCTCCTTTCAAGACACTGTCCATTCCGTTCAACTGCTCTTCCAAGTCCTTTGCTGTCTCTGACAGAATTACAATGTCATCGGCGAACCTCAAAGTTTTTATTTCTTCTCCATGGATTTTAATACCTACTCCAAATTTTTCTTTTGTTTCCTTTACTGCTTGCTCAATATACAGATTGAATAACATCGGGGAGAGGCTACAACCCTGTCTCACTCCTTTCCCAACCACTGCTTCCCTTTCATGCCCCTCGACTCTTATAACTGCCATCTGGTTTCTGTACAAATTGTAAATAGCCTTTCGCTTCCTGTATTTTACAACTGCCACCTTCAGAATTTGAAAGAGAGTATTCCAGTTCATGAGAGCTACAAAAAGAGAACCGAAGTTCATCACTATAGCATTCACTATAGAGACAGTATAGACAGGCAAAGACATCAATTAAATAAGACACAAAATAGCTTCCCAGTGATGATCCCAAAATTTTTGATGCTCTACCAATGGATATTCAGTCATCAGCAATTGAACAATTTAGGACAAAAACTTTGTGTATACTTCCCTGGTGACACAACAGTGTTTACCTGAACTGCAACTTAGTGCCAATGAAAACAGCAGCAACTCTGTTATTTTACTACATCAATATCTTATTATTGTAAAGTATATTGTAATATGGTTCTTAAACGTATATTTTATAGTACCCACTTTAGTATCATAGGTAGAATTGCAATTTGTTTATTAATTTTAATGTGGTAATATTATTGTAAAACTGAAGCTGTCTGTCCAGCTATGCTGGGTGAATGACAAAAAAAAGTAATAAAGGTTAATAAAGGTGATGTGCAATTTTCACATAATGGACTGGTAGACAAGGACTTGTATTGTTAGTCAGTAAGTAGATTGTAATTATATGTAGAAAGTGTATTTTGTTGGAGACATGCACTTTTTAAAATGAACAGTTCCTGTTGACATTAAAAAACTAAAAGTAGGTCAAATGAAATGTCAGTCTCATTCGTTGCAGGATTCTAGTGTGAGTCATTTATGAGACATTGTATGTTGAAATATTTGCACACCAACACTTGTTTGTGCCATTCAACCTGTGTAGTTGCTAGGTGCAATGTTGTTATGTTGGTTTGCAGTGGATTGTGTCTTCCTTGATTGCATTATGACTCACTAATCAGTTAGTGTGTGACAGTCAAGTCAGCAGGTCAGGACGATGAGAGTTACTAATGCAGAAAAAGTCGACATGTTCATAGTGTATAGAGAATTTAGGGAAAATGCAGTTCGTTTATGTACAGTGTACACAGCAAGATATCCTACTAGACAACAATCATCTCGGCAATTATTTATCAATGTCTTCATTACATACAAGTGTTAGTGTAACACATAGACAATGTAATAGAAAGAAACAAGTGGTGACAGAAGAGGGGGAAATTAATGTTCTTGTTGCTATTTCAGTTGACCTGCAATTTAGCTTCCATGCATCTACATATACATCTACATCTATACTCTGCAACCACCATCAGGTGCATGGTAGAGAGTACGTTCCAGTGTATCAGTTATTATGGTTCTTTCCTGTTCCATTAATGAGTGGAGTGTGGAAAGAATGATTGTTTGAATGTCTATGTGGATGCAATAAATATTCTAACCTTAGTCTCATGATCCCTATGTGAGTGATACATAGGAGATTATAGTATATTCCTAGAGTCAACATTTGAAGCCAGTTCTTGAAAATTTGTTAATAGACTTTCTTGAGACAGTTCATGTCTATCTTGAAGAGTCTTCCAGTTCAGTTCCTTCAGTATCTCTGTGACACCCTCCCATAGATTAAACAAACCTGTGGCAATCCATATTGACCTTCTCTGTATATGTTCAATATCCCCTTTTAGTTCTACATTTCACAAACATGATATGTGCGGTAGGCTATAATGTCAAGGTCACGCGCTCAGAGAGCTGACGTAACATGCTGTTGCATACTCTATGTCGACAGATTCTAGATGTACCCTTGTCCGATTTTCAGCTACGCTACAGATCACTTTATTTATGAAAATACAAAGTACAGTTTCCAACAAATTTTACATATTCACATGTACCTTTACCTTTAATCCAAATAAATACAGTTTCATTGACAGATATTTTACGTCTATTACGTGTATACAAGGAAAAGGGTGAGGGTGACATATATGATGATTTGCCAAAGTCTTTATTTGCATTTTCACAAACATGATATGTGCGGTAGGCTATAATGTCTCTGTCTACGAAACTTTTCAGTCCTGATACATTGGGTACACCTGTACCACCTCTTAAAACAGCGACAGTTAGCCAGCCATTACCATGCGAAAATGTATCATTCAGATCAATACTGAAGTTCAGTCTACATCCACAGAAGACAGTGGGTCCATCTAGTAGTGAATGTGCGGCGACAGATTTTATAGTATTCTCCTTCTTGTCAGCAGCAGATGTTGTCATTTCAACGTCTTCAATTGTTTCATATATTGTCTGTCTTGCACGACGACGGTATCTTCTGTGTGGCATCTTGGCAGCATTCAATGCAGTTGCCTGTGCAGCAGCAGCAGCGCGAATTATCCGCTTCGCGGGCTGCGCTCGCTTTTATAGCCGCGCACTGGCGCGTGCCAGATAAGGGACTTAGAATATTTCACAGTGCCAGCCGCGAGTTATCCCGGACGGGCGTACTAGCCTTACTAGGTACGCCCGTCCGCTGTTTGTGAGTCTTCGGCGGCTGGCGCGCTGCCAAGATGGCCTTGAGCCGCCTTATCGGCGGGGTCAAAGGTCACGCGCTCAGAGAGCTGATGTAACATGCTGTTGCATACTCTATGTCGACAGATTCTAGATGTACCCTTGTCCGATTTTCAGCTACGTTACAGATCACTTTATTTATGAAAATACAAAGTACAGTATCCAACAAATTTTACATATTCACATGTACCTTTACCTTTAATCCAAATAAATACAGTTTCATTGACAGATATTTTACGTCTATACAATATATACGTGTATACAATTGTTTGTAGATTGTCTGTCTTGCACGACGACAATATCTTCTGTAGGGCATCTTGGCAGCGTTCAATGCAGTTGCCTGTGCAGCAGCAGCAGCGCGAATGATCCACTCCGCGGGCAGCGCTCGCTTATATAGCCGCGCACTGGCGTGGTGCCAGATAAGGGACTTAGAATATTTAACAGTGCCAGCCGCGAGTTATCCCGGACGGGCGTACTAGCCTTACTAGGTACGCCCGTCCGCTGTTTGTCAGCCTTCGGCGGCTGGCGCGCTGCCAGGATGGCCTTGAGCCGCCTTATCGGCGGGGTCAAAGGTCACGCGCTCTGTACCACCTCGTACAACAGCGACAGTTAGCCAGCCATTACCATGCGAAAATGTATCATTCAGATCAATACTGAAGTTCAGTCTACATCCACAGAAGACAGCGGGTCCATCCAGTAGTGAATGTGCGGCGACAGATTTTATAGTAGTCTTCTTCTTGTCAGCAGCAGATGTTGTCATTTCAACGTCTTCAATTGTTTTATATATTGTCTGTCTTGCACGACGACAGGTATGATGTGCTTTTTTCCAAGGACTGGACATGGTTTTTTGTTCAAGGGTTCTAGAATAGATTATAGTTAGAAGAGGGGCTAACTCCGCCACGAATTCAATATATAATCTGCAAGGGATTCCATCAGTTTCATTGATTGCATCTGTTTTTCGAGACCAGTAACATTGATACTTATTTCATTCAGCTTTCCAGTGGTATGAGAATTAAATTGGGCATTTCCTCCTGAGTTTTCCTTTGTAAAGGGACACTTGAAAATGGAGTTGAGCATTTCAGCTTTTGCTTTGCTAATCTCAGTTTCAGTTCCTTTCTCGTTTGCTTGTGACAGGACACTACCTTTGCTACCACTAACACCCTTTACATTCAACTAGAATTTCTTTTGGTTCTGTGAAGGATCACTTGACAATATTCTGCTGTGGTAGCCATTCGAGGTAGCATGCATTGCTCTCTTGACAGCCAAATAAGTTTCGCTCAGCATCTCTCTATCTATATCCCTACACTTTGTTTTACACCTGTTATGCAGTAATCGCTTTTTTTTTAGAAGTTTCTTTACAGTTACTGTATACCAAGGATGTTCCCTCCAATTATGGACTGTTCTACTGGGTACATATCTATCCAGTGCGTGCTCAACTATTCTTTTAAACTTGAGTCACAGTCCCTCTACATGCTCCTGCCATGTGGTGAATGTTTCAAATTCCTCATTGAGACATGACACTATTGAATTTTTATCTAGTTTGCATAACACACATACCTTTATGCGTGGTTTATTTGTCCTTTGTATTTGGTAGTCATTGTTGCCACTCCTGTGTCATGGTCACTGATACCAGTTTCTATGTGGACATCCTCAAAGAGGCCACATCTATTCGTTGCCATTAGATCCAATATATTTTGCATTTAGTACAGTTTAACCGGGTACCTTATCATACCCATCCCTAACAAAACTGCAGTTTTCCAAATTAATTGTTGGATGATTAAAGTCTCCACCAATGATTACAGTGTGACTGAGGAAATTATGTACAAGTAAACTGACGATTCCTCTAAAGTTTTCAGTTACATCAAGAGATGAGCCAGGTGAGCGATAGAAAGATTGAGTTATCGTTCTATGTCCACCCACGATATTGAGGGTTACCCAAACAATCTCACATTCAGTTTTAATTTCTGTCCTGGTGTGTTTGCGTTTCTTGTCTACTGAGACAAATACACCACCAGCATTTCCCACTTGCCTATACTTTCGATATGCACTTAGATTTTCCCCAAAAATCTCACTGCTATCAATTTCAAGTTTCAACCAACTCCCTGTACCTAGAAATATGTGAGCTTCACTGCTTTTCTTGAGCTCTTCAAACCCTGTCACTTTGTTGTGAACACCGGCATTTGTGTCTGGGGTACATGCTTGGAGATCTCGGGGGCCTGAGCTGGGGACTGGTAAGTGCTCCAGATATCTGTTATCATTAGCTCTGGGCATGCGTCACGAACCATCATCTATCTCAGTGGTGGAATATTGTGTTTTGGAGAATGGGGACCTTTGATTCACCATATTGACCACGAGGAAGGTATACAACACTGTAAAAAATGCAGCAACCTCAAAGTATGCCACGTGCTGATGTGGTGAAAGGCTGTTGAGATAAAGCAGTCTCTGATGGGCAGCCTTTTGGGCACCTACCATGTTCCAGTTGTATAAGGTTTGCTGGGGCATGAAGGCTCTGCCTGGGTCAGTGTTCAGTTTTCCTAGTGTCTTATAGAGTACAGTAGAGTTTTATTGGTCCTTGGTAATAATATAGTACACAAACAGTACATTTTGATGTAGGAGAAGTCAATGTAGAACAAAATATATTATTAAATTTGCATTAATTTCGTTATTTGTACATTAAATGAGCACTGAGTTACAATATACAAGCAAATATTGTACAAAAATAAACAGAAGTTATTTTAAATCAGAAAGAGACTCAGAGGACCATAGACACGGGTTCACAGGTAGATGCCGTGTTTCTTGACTTCCGCAAGGCGTTCAATACAGTTCCCCACAGTCATTTAATGAACAAAGTACGAGCATATGGACTATCAGACCAATTGTGTGATTGGATTGAAGAGTTCCTAGATAACAGAATGCAGCATGTCATTCTCAATGGAGAGAAGTCTTCTGAAGTAAGAGTGATTTCAGGTGTGCCACAGAGGAGTGTCGTAGGATCGTTGCTATTCACAATATACATAAATGACCTTGTGGATGACATTGGAAGTTCACTGAGGCTTTTTGTGGATGATGGTGTGGTATATCGAGAGGTTGTAACAATGAAAAATGGTACTGAAATGCAGGAGGATCTCCATCGAATTGACGCATGCTGCAGGGAATGGCAATTGAATCTCAATGTAGACAGCTGTAACGTGCTGCGAATACATAGAAAGAAAGATCCCATATCATTTATCTACAGTATAGCAGGACAGCAACTGGAAGCAGTTAATTCCATAAATTATCTGGGAGTACGCATTAGGAATGATTTAAAATGGAATGGTCACATAAAGTTGATCGACTGTAAAGCAGATGCCAGTCTGAGATTCATTGGAAGAATCCTAAGGAAATGCAATACGAAAACAAAGGAAGTAGGTTACAGTAAACTTGTTCGTCCACTGCTTGAATATTGCTCACCAGTGTGGGATCCATACCGGATAGGGTTGATAGAAGAGATAGGGAAGATCCAACAGAGTGCAGTGCGCTTCGTTACAGGATCAGTTAGTAATCGCGAAAGCGTTACAGAGGTGATAGACAAACTCCAGTGGAAGACCCTGCAGGAGAGATGCTCAGTAGCTTGGTGCGGGCTTCTCTTGAAGTTTCGAGAACATACCTGCACCGAGGAGTCAAGCAGAATATTGCTCCCTCCTACGTATATCTCCCAAAGAGACCATGAGGATAAAATGAGAGATATTAGAGCCCACACAGAGGCATACCGACAATCTTTCTTTCCGCAAACAATACGAGACTGGAATAGAAGGGAGAACTAATAGAGGTACTCAAGGTACCCTCCTCCACACACCGTCAGGTCGCTATAGGAGTATGGATGAAGATGTAGATGTACTGTACTGGCAGCTTAATATCTGTATTACAGCAACATTTACATGGTAAATCATTAAAGTTCTAGTAACATTTATATGATGCATCAATAAGGCAAAGACACAAATCGTTAGTGAGCTTTCTGAAGGAACTCGAGGAAGCTATAGAAGCAGTGATGAGTCAAGTATGTCTTAGCAGTTGACATGAAATTAGACAGGTCCTTTATTGATTGAATTTGTGGTATAAGTTTATTATGAATAACTTTCCCATAGTACAGGCTTTCTTTTTTATTAAGGGTGGTGTTGGTTTCCTTTTTGCCTGGTGTTATAGGACTGTATATTTTCATTTTTCTGGAAGAGAGTGGGATTTCCCATTGAGTATTTTTTCACTAACATGGTTATCTCATACACATATGTACATGAAAGTGGGAGGATTTCTAGTTTTTTAAAGAGTGGTCTACATGTTTTGTTCCATTTTAAACTTTCCATTATTCTTATAATTTTTTTGTAGCCTAAAGAGCTTTTGGCTAAGAGAAGAGTTTTTGATGACTTTGTCACATCACCCTCTCATTGGATTGACCAGATAGATATTGCAAATAGCTAACTGGGCACACCAAAAAATATTACATACGAAATCTTATCGAAAACTACGGGATTTCAAATTCTAAATTATATGAACAGGTAAAACGAAAATTTCCATACAAAATATTTACATACAGTTCATTGTACAATCTCACAAAAGATCCACAAGTTATACTTTTAATAAAAATTATGCATCTTCATTATATGTGATGTCCTTTTTGCGTAAGTGAAGATTACATTTAAAGATACATATCGTTTTATACAACTCAGGTCTTGCTTACAAAGTTTAATCCTTCGCTTGGGTTGCAAATAAGTTAAATTACACTGCACATTGTGGTTCACTTTGTTGTCAGAAAATTTCACGTGTTCAATGTTTTTCACAAGCACTTTCACACTTTTAATGACCTTTTACACATTTTCTCACCAAGTTGTCCACTCCTTCAACGGGTCCAAGAAGCAGTTAACAAGGAAATGCCACTGCTATCAGTTCCCTTGGAGGTGTTTCTCCTCCGCCACAGTACATGAAAAAGTTAGATAAAATATTCTACTTTAGTACACTGTCTAAGTCTAAGAAAAAAAATTTTCACACAAAAAACGATGGTCGTTACTTCATAAACATATGTATTAAATAGTTCTCATAACATTACAACAGTTAGCACTAAAATTGACTACAGTACGAAAGGTGAGGACTAGAAAAAATTAAATCAAGTGCACATTACAGTACAATAACATTGCCCTAAGTCATAACTGTCTGAAACTGATTAAACCAGGAAGACTGGATCTCTTTCCCATTTGCAAAATAGCAAAAACTCAAGATGCTCAGTAGCATAGATTTACTAATCATTACTTTATGAAAAAAGAATAGAATCAGCATCACATACCTTAATTACTATTCAAATCAAAATTAAGGGAATGGAAGTTGTACCAAATCATCGCCCCACTTCTCTACTCAACTGTGAGCACTACTCTCATTCAAAAAGATAATTAAATCTCCACAAAAATCACAAAATGTTACCAAATACTAGGCCTGTCAGAAATATTCACATCAGTCTAGCACAACAGTTATCACTTAATCAGCAACATTACTGTTCTTTGTTCCAGCATCACCACTTTAAGCTCATAGATCCTCAGAACACAAATAGGAGTTTTCAGTTAGGCTACAGATCTGATAAGGGAGCATTATATAACTTGTACCTCCCTAAAATACTCTTCTTTCTGTTAAGTTCTCATTCCCAGCTGCAGTGTCATGAATTGCACAATACACACAGAACCCAATGTTGCCTAGTTCACAATTAAATCCTCAATGTGGTTACACCACATTTGTTTGTATGCGGTTATCTTTTGCATTAATCATGTCTGTCAGTTCCTTTATTTTACTTACATTTCTTACTTAGTAATAATAATAATAATAATAATAGTAGACGCACAGGGTTAGCCGAGCAGTCTAAGGCGCTCCAGTCATGGACTGCGCGGCTGATCCCGGCGGAGGTTCGAGTCCTCCCTTGGGCATGGATGTGTGTGTTGTCCTTAGGATAATTTCGGTTAAGTAGTGTGTAAGCGTAGGGACTGATGACCTTAGCAATTAAGTCCCATAAGATTTCACACACATTTGAACATTTTTTTGAACAATAATAGTACTTTAATCAACATCGAATAATTAATTGCTTATGTATAAAAACTGGTTACAATTCTTGATACATAGCACAATAATACATTGTTCTGAATTAACAAATGATTGAATTACAAATAAAATGGTTTGCTTAACAATATTTACATATTTTTTCGAAGCACTTCTTATTCTGCATGTAAGTATGGTATTCTTCTATTGTGTAAAATGCATTTTGTAACAGGAATTTCTGTAGATGAAATTTAAGCTTCATTGTGGGTAGGGTCATAACTTTACTGGGCAGTGCATTGGCTATCTTCAAAATACCCTTTTCATAGAGTGCTGTTCTGTGGCTGCTAATGTATAATTTTTCATTATTTCTGGTATTATACTGATACAAATTGGAATAAATTTTGGGCTGCAGTCTTTTAACAAGTAATATGGCTTTTAGAATGTACATGTTTATACGGTAAGTACACCAGTTTTTGGAAACAAGCCATGGCATGATTCCTTATATTTTGCTCCACATATGATTCTTATAGCTCTTTTCTGAAGTAGCAATAGCTTATTTACATTTACTTTGGTTGTTGCTCCCAATATTTCTATTTCATAATTCAAGTGAGAGGAAAATAGAGCATGGAACGCTGTCTTTAGGACAACAGTGCCTTTGCAGAACTTGCTATTCATATTAATTGCAAATATATTCTTAGACAACTTAAATGCTAGGGTGTGAACATGTGTGTCCCATTTTAGATTGCTTTGAATCGTTAAACCTAGGAATTTTACACTAAATTCTTCTTTTACTAATTCATTGCCTATGTATAGTTTAATTTCATCATTTAAACTACTGTTGTTAATCTCCATGAGACATGTTTTACTACTGCTTACATTTAAGTGCGTTTCATTAAAGTACCATATAGCGGAGATGCTGAGTCGCGATAGGCACAATAAAAAGATTCACACAATTAAAGCTTTCGGCCATTAAGGCCTTTGTCAGCAGTAGACACACATACACACATGCACGCACGCACACACACATACACACGCTCACATAAACGCAACTTGCTCCCACATCTGCAGTCTCAGAGAGCTGAGACCACACTGGAAACATCAGCATCACGAATGGTTGGGGGTAAGGAGGAGGCTGGGGCGGGGAAGGGGAGGGGTAGTATGGTCGAAGTGGCGGACAGTCAAGTGTTGCACTTTAGACGGAGAGCAGGAGAGAAGGTGCGGAGGAGGGAGGGGGTAAGTAGCGGAAAGGAGAGAAATAAAAGAAATTAAAAGACTGGGTGTGGCAGTGATATGACGGCTGTGTAGTGCTGGAATGGGAACAGAAAGGGGTTGGATGGGTGAGGACAGTGACTAACGAAGGTTGAAGCCAAGAGGGCTACGGGAACGTAGAATGTATTGCAGGGAAAGTTCCCAACTGTGCAATTCAGCAAAAGCTGGTGTTGGTGGGAAGGATCCATATGGCACAGGCTGTGAAGTAGTCATTAAGATGAGGGATATCATGTTTGGCAGCGTGTTCAGCAACAGGGTGGTCCATTTGTTTCTTGGCCACAGTTTCTCGGTGGCCGTTCATGCGGACAGACAGCTTGTTGGTTGTCATGCCTACCTAGAATGCAGCACAGAGGTTGCAGCTTGGCTTGTAAATCACATGACTGGTTTCACAGGTAGCCCTGCCTTTGATGGGATAGGTGATGTTAGTGACCGGACTGGAGTAGGTGGTGGTTAAGTATTTTGCCAACTGATATATAGGAGACCCAATAGCACTAACAATAGGTCTCAATGGGACCCCATCCTTATGGACCTTGGGTAGAATGTATAACCTGGGTGGCCTTGGTGCTCTTGGTCGCAGATTATTGACTGCTGCTGGGCGACTGGTTCACCCAGGCTTTAGGTAAGAGGTCCGCCAGTCACGATTACCTACTTGTTTCACTTCGATTTCTGTTCTCTTTTCCTCGTGTTTCCTTTCCTTTTTTAGTGCGTTTCTTCTCCTCTTGTTTTGCCTCTGTATGTGAGGATTTGTAACTGCCTCAGGCCTGTACCTTTTAACCGTTCTCCTTGTTCGCTGTCCGTCTTCGTCCCTTCTCCGCATGTGTTCCTGTTTCTATGCGTTTGGGCGCTGATGACCACGCTGTTTAGCGCCCGAAAACCTCAAACCACACACACACACACACACACACACACACACAGTTCTTCTGTTACGACAGACTTCTTCAGTAGCTCCCCTGTCTTCCTGCTAAATGCTGCTGTGGGATCCCGTTTAAGAATCTGATGTGTGGTATCTTCCAACAATAGGGCCCCTTTCTTATGATAACAGGTAACACTGAGTATAACTGCGGCATTCCCTTTCTCTGCTGGTAGCACAACTAACTCTTCATCCTTCCCCAACGATTTCAATGCCAGTTTCTCCTTTCTGCTTACATTGAACTTAGGAGGCTTGGCTGTTGCTTAGCAAATTGTTAGCACCTATAGTCGGCCTCTGTAGCCATCATATTAATAACTCAAAAATGTTTGTTGACATCATAAAGCAGATGAGGATAGGTCCGAATGGCATCACGATCAGCCTAGATGTGGGCTCTTTGTTTACAAAGGTACTAGTGGAAGAAATGTTAAAACTGTTGACTGCTCATTTCTCTCCTGAAATACTGAAGTTATTTCGACACACTTTGATGAGCACCTATTTTTTGTATGGTGGAAAATATTATGAAATGACTGATGGAACAGCCATGGGTTCGCCTTTGTCACCAGCCATAGCTAACTTTTTCATGGAGGATTTTGAAGAACGAGCGTTGAACATTGTTCCCTTACGTCCCTCCTGCTTCTTCAGGTATGTTGACAATACATTGTTAATCTGGCCACATGGCAATGAGGCACTGCAGCAGTTCGTTGATCATTTGAATGGTATACACCTCCACATAAGATTTACAGTGCAGGTGGAGAAGGATGGGAAGTTACCCTCTTAGATGTGCTGGTGGAGCGAAAATCATATGGACGTCTTGGACAGTCTGTGTACAGAAAACCGACACATATAGATTTATATCTAAGCGCATGTAGTTTTCACCACCCAGCTCAGAAGAAAGCCATGCTGAATACCTTGGTACACAGAGCAAGGACTATTTCGGACAAGGATCGTCTCGGCTCCGAGATTAACCATCTGCCGACGGTACTCAGAAAAAAATTGATATTCTGATCGTGATATCAGATCTACTCTGGCGAAGAAAACTAGGATGGACACTGTTAGAACAGATCAAGAGGACCAACACATCGCGTGGCTACCATTTTGTGGTGCAACGACCAGCAACATCGGTAGAGTCCTGAGAATACTTGTTCACGCTTCAAACTATTGGGACTTTGTCATCAGGTAAGCAGTTCAAATAATACTACGTGAAAATAATTTCAACAGAGTCTCCAGATATGCAGTCAGCAATGCATGGAAGCGCGCAGTTGATACAGAAAGAGCGCAGCGAGAGACTTCTAACATTCCTCACAGTTCTCCACCTGTTGCGATGGATGGCGCTGCGAGCAACGCTGGATAGAGCGCGCAAACAAAATCTACGGACATAGAGGCCGCCACCTCCGTATGTGCTGTTTTCACCATGACGTCATCCAGCCAATGAGAATCTGTCCACTGTTTATAAAAGCGGAAGCCTCGCCGGTCCACCACAGTCAGTTTTCCCTGATGAAGATGATGGAGGCAGTCATCGAAAGCTCGGGATTTGATCCAAATTTGACGTGCCAAGTAAACCGAGAACTTTTTAAGTATGGAGTCCATCGTGAAAGACTTCGTAGTCATAATATTCTTATTCCATTTATTTCATCTAGAGATCACTGTTTATCTGTGATTCTCTTAAGCCCAGTCTTTATCTTATAGTCTTATCCAGTTTTCTAAGTACTAACATTATAGGATAGTTTAAGATTTTAGGAATAGATTACAGAATAGCTTAAGATCTGAAGGGAATTCGGTGCAGGAAAATTTTATTACTAACGAAACACCAAAAACAACTCGAGATCCAACGGTCGTCACTCTGCCCGTTAACATAGAGTGTTAACATCCCTGGGGCATATACAACTTTATGTCCTACACATGGTATTTTTACTTTTTCTGACCCAGTTTTAGGATCACTATAATTAATGTTTTGGAATGGATTATCGTTTGTATTCGGTAAGGTCTCTCATATTTCTGAAAAAAACTAGTGTGTCTCTTTCTTCAGCGCAGAGCTCTGATGTTGCTGTTTTACAAGAACTAGGTCATCGACCTTGTACTGCGGTTCTACAGCTTTTTCATTATGCCTACTCACTCTTTGTTGAGGCTTTTCCACTAAATTTTGGGAAACTATTTCCTAATTAAGTTTGTAATCGATGATAGCTTGTTCAGGCCAATTCAATCGTTTAATCAGCGGTTCTCCTACAAAAGGTTAGCCTATTACTTCTAAAGGTGTTAATCCACTTGATTAATGCAGTAATTCATTTGAAATAAGTTCAAAGTCTTCAATTTTCGTTTCCCATAAAGTATGCTTTTCATGGCAGTAGATGCGGCATGATTTTCCAGTTTCTTTCATAACTCTTTCACCCGGATTCTAAGACAGGTTATAGTTGGATATTAATACTTGATGAACATCTTCCCAAGCTAGAAAGTCTTTAAATTCGTTACTGACAAATTATGGTCCATTATCTGTGAGAAATCGTTTTGGTTTTCCTGCCTCCAGAAAATACTGTTGCAAACAGTGTATAACCGTCTGTGCATTTGCTATTTTGATAGGATATAACTTAACATATTATGACCAGAACTCTATGATGACCAAAATGTATGACACTCCTCTCTTTCCTTTAGGAACTGGTCCAAAAAAATCTGTTGCTGTAAGATCATGTAACGATTTAGGGAAAATTGGATACATTTTGTACTTAACATGAGTGTTACTCTCTTTCACCTTCTGACAGATTTCACAGGTCCTTATTAAAATTGCTTCTTTATGTCCTAGCTTCTTAAAATAATAGAACTTATTCATTTGAGCTATACACTTTTTTATCCCGAAGTGTCCATATCCTCTATGAATATACCACACAATTTCGTCTTCCATTAGTTTCGGAATGCAAATGCGCCAACGTTGCGATGCTATTCTGTCTCTCCAAAACAAATTATGCCATATAATATTCCACTTTCCTGCTTGATTCGAAGGTAAGGAATTCCTGATACACATACCAACATTTCTGTAAAATAGGGATCATGACGGATGTTTTCTGTTATTCTTTGAGCCATCTCTTGTACCCTGGTGTGCAGATATTCTAGTGTCATTAAATTAATTGCAAAAATACACTGGGTTCTTCCATATGTTTTAACTCTTCCATGCCTACTGGTAACCCGGTACAATATTCTCAGACCCTTTTACATACTGTATCTTAATGTCATATTCCTTTAGGAACAACATCCATCGCATTAATTTACTATTTAATAACTGACTATTCATTAAAAAGATAGAGCTTGATGATCTGTATTGATATGGATTTCTGACCCCCATACTAGTGTTTGGAATTTTTGGATACTCTGTACTATTGCCAATAGTTGTTTTTCAGTAGCTGTGTAGTTTAATTCATGTCTATTAAGACTACAGCTGGCAAAAGCTATGGATCTATGATTTACATTATCTAGACCCCACTCTCGTCGAAAAAGGTCTGCTGTGATACCATAATTAGATGCATCAGCTGAAATTTTGATTGGCTTACCCATACTCGGATGATGTAATATGGGTGATTCTACCAGTGCTCTTTTCATATTTTCTAATGCATCATTTGCCTCTTGATCCAAAACCCACGGTATTCCCTTTCTTAATAAACATAAAATTCGTGGGTCGTTCAGTCCTTGAACTCATATATACTGTCTATAGTATCCGGTCATTCCTATAAATCCCTTCAACTGTCTTATGGTTCAAGGGGGTGGACACTCCTTAATAGCTTTTATGCGCTCAGGATCTGGTCTAATCCGCTGCACCCCTACAATATGCCCAACTTAAGCTTGACAATTTCGCTGTAATACCTTTTTCTTCAAATTGTTTTCAGAGTCTTACTCAAGGTGAGAGAATGTTCTTCCCAGGTAGCTCGGATTATGAGGATATCATCTACACGTATTATTAAATCCTTCAATAAATCTCTTCCTAATGCCTTATACAGAGCATGTATAAATGTGGACACTGAGACATTTAGTCCGAATGGCAACACATTGAAATGATGCGATTTACCATCAAACAGAAATGCTGTATACTTCTTTGATTCAGGATGTAGACTATTTTGCCAATATCCCCCGTCAGGTCCACTGTGCGAAAGAAAATCTTGATTTCTCAAATTTGGACAACAATTCATCGATGTTAATTGGTCTATCTCATTCTGTCTCTATATACTCATTCAATGTATATGCATCTAGCAGTAATCGCAAGCCTCCTATTAAACTTTTTTACCCCTACTAAAGGGTCATTCATGATGCTAGAACTACATTCCCTTATATTGTTGTCAATCAGTTTGTTAATTTCCCCCTTAACTGCTTTTTTCAAACTTACCAGTATTGGATATGGCTACAGGAAAATGGAGTGTCATCTTTGATTTTAAACTTACATATGTAATCGCTGATATTACTGGGACGATTGGGAAATACTACTTCATATTCCATCAGAATTCTATATAAATGCCGTTTTTGTTCAGTGGTCAATATCAGAGACTTATTTACTTTGTTCTGTATGTCATCTTGATGTGATATGTGCTCTACATTATCATTCTCTGGTGACAATCGTGCTGTAGCAGTTAATCGTAAACATTGACATTCAGTTGTTTGTTTTACAATGTAGTTATTGGTCGCAAATGTTATTCAACGTGTACTGTCATCTTTACCAACACAAAGAAGATTTTCCTCAAAATTCAATAAGACGTTAAAATCTAACTACCAATATAAGCCAAATAACATACCCCTATTAATATTTTCTACTATTAAAAGTGTTTGACGATATGAGATATTTCCAATGTGGTAGTTCACTTGGTTTCGTGTTTCACAATCTTACTTTTTGTTCTGGTTATACTGACTATGTAAACCCCACTTATGGGTAACAGCGGTAAGTATTGTTTAGTCTTTAATGTGTTACACAACACGCTTGAAATGAGTGACACCTCACTCTCTGAGTTTATAAATATGTTAACTTCAGAAGTCTCCACAGTTCCTATTACTATTTGTTGTGGATTATTGGTAGTCAAGCTTGGTTCTTCCAATAACAACCATTCCTTTGTAGGTATTTTGTGCATGAAATTAACATACTTATTATGAATCAGGCCTCCTAGTGCATCTCTATGACCTGGACACTGGTCATGGATCCAGAATGCACTGAGTTTTCCTCATTGTTAGTACTCACTGATTGGTTACCAAATTGGGGTACTATGTTACCACTTTGTGCTCTATTATTACTTGGCACAAATTCCTGCAAAGTTACTGGATCTAAATCCGAAGGTGGATGCTTCTTTTGGTAATGGCCATTACATCTTTGTTTATTATACTGATACACTTTAGCGATGTTGGCGACTTCATGCTTTTTGAAATTATTACTACTATTCCTTTTGTAATTCACATTTTCTCCTTGATGCAAAGTTTAATTGCAGTCTTTATTTAGAGTGTCCAATGTGTCAACAAAGAACAACAATTCTTCTACTGTTTTCCATCCACTACATAATATATCTTTCCTCGTGTAAACGGGTAATCGTCTTACTAAAATTCTCACTAACCCCTCTTCTTCCATTGGCTTATCTAAGCACTTCGCCCATGTTAGATGCCAGTCGAAATACTTTCTCATTGTTCCCCATGTATTATTGTAATACTTTGGTTCCCACAAATCTGATATCAGATTTTCCTGCTAACTAGCGGACCAGTATTTTTCCTTAAATTTCTTCAAAAAGTATTTCCAAGAAGAAAAGTTCTCGATATTTACAGTACACCACTCTGAGGCTTTTCCTTAAATGTACCCAACAGAAAATTCAGTCTTTTTCGAATCTTTCGAGTTCTTTGGCGAAACTTGGTTAAATCTTTTCATTAAGTGAGTGGGATATACTTCCACATCCAGCATAAACTTAGGGAATTGCCTAGGTAATCTTGAATTGGCTCCACATTGTAAATCTGTCATTACCTCATTAGTCAATACCGCATTAAGAGAAGTCACCCTATAATCTACTTTATCCTGCATAACTTTAAATTCTTTCCACAAGTCATATATAACCTTTCGAGTACAGTATCAGAGAGTTCAGAAGAAACAGTAGGCGACACATTCTCAGATGTTATTCTATCAATGACTTTTTGATCTATAATTCCTTCAAATTGTTCCTCTAGACTACTTATATTTACTGTATCAGAGTGAGCTATTCTCTCTTGGAAGCTTCCTTCTACATTTTCTGCTCATGTATTAATACCTGTAATTTGCGATTGGGTTATTGGTATTAATTCACTATTCTTATCGACACTCCCTTTTGAAGTATGCAGCCTCTGTTTTACAGCATCAAACTTAACATTACACACATTTTCAAATGATCCTAACCTTCCACTAAGTTCAGGTTCCACATTATTACATTTATCTTCAGTATCAAATTCCAACTTTTTTGTCAAATCCTGGATATGATCATTCTGTTTCTGACTAAAGTCAGTGAATATTTCATTTACCTGGAGGCTTAAGGAGTTAGTTACTTCATTCTTTAATTCTAATTTCAGATCGCCTACTTTATTATTTAAATCGTCAAATTCAGTCTTTAAAGCCCCCATGCCTTCGCATAGACTACCAAATTCTTTGCTTTGCGATTCTACTTTCGCATTTAACAAATGTAATTGAAGATTTACTGAGCCTAATTCTTTACTTAAGGTTTCAAATATTTCCTCACTTAAAGTAGCATTTTCAGCTGTTGAAGCTGCACTCTGGGCATCTAGTTTTTCACTTAAAGTCGCAGTTTGAGCATTTGAAGATGCACTTTGTGCTTTAATGAAATTTGGGGTCTAGTGAAGCGTGGGATGCAGCCTGTCGGCTTTGACCAATGACGTCAGAATTTGCCAGAGATCATTTATTACACAGCTGTTGCAGCTGACAAGAGTGTTAAGAAACAAAGGAAGGTGAGAGACAAAAAATATGGTTGACATATATCAAGGCAAGTAGTATTTTCACGTTGAGGTTATCGCGTGTTTGTATCGTATTATTTGTGTGGAAAATGAAGGGGAAAATGGATGGAAATATTGGTAGCATAGAATACCTTACGTCCCATGTATATGGGTTGTATGTCGAACCTCACTCGAACTGTTTTGGTTAACTGCAGTATGGGGTACAAGTTTAGCGTACGCGATATCTCGTTTTCGTTAGCATTAATATCTTGTTGTTCAGTTGAATTATATAGGTCAACTGAAGCACGAGATACAAATTTTGCATGCGTTGTTTCTTTCGCCTCCGCTACCACTAATAGTCTGTTCTTATGTAGATAGTAGTACTACCGATGACAGGAGCTACGTACATAATATTTGTATCCCATACTTCCGTTAACATATTCTTCTAACGGAAACGTGGAAATGGACGTACGTTACATTTGCAACCTGCACCTCAGTTGAACTACGCGAAGAGGCAGTAAGACGACACATATGCAATTTGTATCCTGTACTTCACTATGGGGTACAGGTTTTTTTTTCGACTTCGATGCTAATAATATCGACTGAAAGTTTTGATCACAGCAGTGACAACAATATCCGATTCTTTAGTTGAGCTAAGTAGCTATAAAGAACATTTGTATCCTGGTCTCCAGTTGACATACACTCCTGGAAATTGAAATAAGAACACCGTGAATTCATTGTCCCAGGAAGGGGAAACTTTATTGACACATTCCTGGCGTCAGATACATCACATGATCACACTGACAGAACCACAGGCACATAGACACAGGCAACAGAGCATGCACAATGACGGCACTAGTACAGTGTATATCCACCTTTCGCAGCAATGCAGGCTGCTATTCTCCCATGGAGACGATCGTAGAGATGCTGGATGTAGTCCTGTGGAACGGCTTGCCATGCCATTTCCACCTGGCGCCTCAGTTGGACCAGCGTTCGTGCTGGACGTGCAGACCGCGTGAGACGACGCTTCATCCAGTCCCAAACATGCTCAATGGGGGACAGATCCGGAGATCTTGCTGGCCAGGGTAGTTGACTTACACCTTCTAGAGCACGTTGGGTGGCACGGGATACATGCGGACGTGCATTGTCCTGTTGGAACAGCAAGTTCCCTTGCCGGTCTAGGAATGGTAGAACTATGGGTTCGATGACGGTTTGGATGTACCGTGCACTATTCAGTGTCCCCTCGACGATCACCAGTGGTGTACGGCCAGTGTAGGAGATCGCTCCCCACACCATGATGCCGGGTGTTGGCCCTGTGTGCCTCGTCCGTATGCAGTCCTGATTATGGCGCTCACCTGCACGGCGCCAAACACGCATACGACCATCATTGGCACCAAGGCAGAAGCGACTCTCATCGCTGAAGACGACACGTCTCCATTCGTCCCTCCATTCACGCCTGTCGCGACACCACTGGAGGCGGGCTGCACGATGTTGGGGCGTGAGCGGAAGACGGCCTAACGGTGTGCGGGACCGTAGCCCAGCTTCATGGAGACGGTTGCGAATGGTCCTCGCCGATACCCCAGGAGCAACAGTGCCCCTAATTTGCTGGGAAGTGGCGGTGCGGTCCCCTACGGCACTGCGTAGGATCCTACGGTCTTGGCGTGCATCCGTGCGTCGCTGCGGTCCGGTCCCAGGTCGACGGGCACGTGCACTTTCCGCCGACCACTGGCGACAACATCGATGTACTGTGGAGACCTCACGCCCCACGTGTTGAGCAATTCGGCGGTACGTCCACCCGGCCTCCCGCATGCCCACTATACGCCCTCGCTCAAAGTCCGTCAACTGCACATACGGTTCACGTCCACGCTGTCGCGGCATGCTACCAGTGTTAAAGACTGCGATGGAGCTCCGTATGCCACGGCAAACTGGCTGACGCTGACGGCGGCGGTGCACAAATGCTGCGCAGCTAGCGCCATTCGACGGCCAACACCGCGGTTCCTGGTGTGTCCGCTGTGCCGTGCGTGTGATCATTGCTTTTACAGCCCTCTCGCAGTGTCCGGAGCAAGTATGGTGGGTCTGACACACCGGTGTCAATGTGTTCTTTTTTCCATTTCCAGGAGTGTATACAGGGTGGTCCATTGATAGTGACCGGGCCAAATATATCACGAAATAAGCATCAAACGTAAAAACTACAAAGTACGAAACTCATCTAGCTTGAAGGGGGAAACCAGATGGCGCTATGGTTGGCCCACTAGATGGCGCTGCCATAGGTCAAACGGATATCAACTGCGTTTTTTTAAATAGGAACCCTCATTTTTTATTACATATTCGTGTGGTACATAAAGAAATATGAATGTTTTAAATTAGACCACTTTTTTCGCTTGTTATAGATGGCGCTGTAATAGTCACAAATATATAAGTACGAGGTATCACGTAACATTCCGCCAGTGCAAACCATATTTGCTTCGTGATACATTACCCGTGTTAAAATGGACCGTTTACCAATTGCACAAGAGGTCGATATCGTGTTGATGTATGGCTATTGCAATCAAAACGCCCATCGGGCGTGTGCTATGTATGCTGCTCGGTTTCCTGGACGACATCATCCAAGTGTCCGGACCGTTCGCCGGATAGTTACGTTATTTAAGGAAACAGGAAGTGTTGAGCCACATGTGAAACGTAAAACACGACCTGCAACAAATTATGATGCCCAAGTAGGTGTTTTAGCTGCTGTCGTGGGTAATCCGCACATCAGTAGCAGACAAATTGCGCGAGAATTGGGAATCTCAAAAACGGCGGTGTTGAGAATGCTACATCAACATCCATATTTCTATGCACCAGGAATTGCATGGCGACGACTTTGAACGTCGTGTACAGTTCTGCCATTGGGCACAAGGGAAATTACGGGACGATGACAGATTTTTTGCACGCGTTCTATTTAGCGACGAAGCGTCATTCACCAACAGCGGTAACGTAAACCAGCATAATATGCACTACTGGGCAACGGAAAATCCACGATGGCTGCGACAAGTGGAACATCAGCGACCTTGGTGGGTTAATGTATGATGCAGCTTTATGGGAGGAAGGATAATTGGCCCCCATTTTATCGATGGCAATCTAAATGGTGCAATGTATGCTGATTTCCTACGTAATGTTCTACCGTTGTTACTACAAGACGTTTCACTGCATGACAGAATGGCGATGTACTTCCAACATGATGGATGTCCGGTACATAGCTCGCGTGCGGTTGAAGCGGTATTGAATAGCATATTTCATGACAGGTGGATTGGTCATCGAAGCACCATACCATGGCCAGCACGTTCACCGGATCTGAAGTCCCCGGATTTCTTTCTGTGGGTAAAGTTGAAGGATATCCACCGACAACGCCTGACAACATGCGTCAGCGCTTTGTCAATGCATGTGCGAACATTACAGAAGGCGAACTACTCGCTGTTGAGAGGAATGTCGTTACACGTATTGCCAAATCCATTGAGGTCGACGGACATCATTTTGAGCATTTATTGTATTAATGTGGTATTTACAGGTAATCATGCTGTAACAGCATGCGTTCTCAGAAATGATAAGTTCCCAAAGGTACACGTATCACATTGGAACAACCGAAATAAACTGTTTAAACGTACCTACGTTCTGTATTTTAATTTAAAAAACCTACCAGTTACCAACTGCTCGTCTAAATTATGAGCCATATGTTTGTGACTATTACAGCGCCATCAATCGCAAAGCGAAAAAAGTGGTCCAACTAAAACATTCATATTTCCTTACGTACTACACGAATATGTAATAAAAATGGGGGTTCCTATTTTTAAAAACGCAGTTGATATCCGTTTGACCTATTGCAACGCCATCTAGGCGGCCAACCATAGTGCCATCTGGTTTCCCCATTCAAGCTAGATAAGTTTCGTTCTTTGTAGTTTTTTCAATTGGCGATTATTTCGTGAGATATTTGGCGCGGTCACGATAAATGGTCCACCCTGTGTATGTAAATCTCATCAATGTTACATATATCGTTCTTTTAGAATAGTTAGTGTCAGTGTAAAGGTCAAGTGAAGGACGGGATACAAATTTTAGTTGTGTCGGGCGTTTCGCGTTTAGTACTGCTAGTACAGAGTCGAAAAAATCGTACTGATACTAATGCAGGAAACGAAAGAACGATAGGTCCAAAATTTCTATCGCGTACTGGAGTATACGAAAACATATGTAATGGTGTAATACAACAATGAAATACATCAAAATAGTCAAATGCAGTAAAAGAAAAAAATTGAAAACTGAACCTATCACATGGGAACTTCTTAAAAGAACTGAAGCTCGCCTAGGAAGATATCAACAAAACTCACATACCCACATACACAACAATTAAAACATTACGAAAACACACACACACACACACACACACACACACACACACACACATTCACCCCCCTCCCCCCATTCCCAATGTGAAATTAGCTAACATCTTTCGGAAGGTACATCCATCCAACACGTTTAACAAAACATTTAAACTGGCAATATGTTTGAGGAATACTACAACTCCATGACATTCGTCGAAGTGACTTTGAAGTGTGGAAATCCGGCGTTTCCCCTTCCCTACAAGAGATTTCACAACTGACCAATAACCCTCTATGCTATTTGTGCAAGCCCTGTGGATAATGATCTGAACTCAATATTGTGATTAACTATGAGATGCTGATAACCCCTTTTCCCTAAATCTCTATATGAAGAAAGACGGTGTGAAATTACAATGGAACCCTCTGCAACGTGATCTTCAATTAAGCTGACCATAACTTCCTTCCTTCGATTAGGTACTACTTTAAACACTACATCGTCACACTCTGGACCTGAAACTACAGCCCAACAAACCCATAATCCCACCGGGAGTTCCCCCCTGTTGTACTTCCTTTTGCCAAAATGCGACTCGCCAATTTCGACCATAACACCCGCCCCCCCAACGGCCCCCTATATTTCATGTTTTCCCCACAAACTTCCCTACAAAAAGAGTACCAGTCCACAACTGTATGCTTACTCACCCAACATTCATGGACACACAGCCACACAGGATATCTCAAACACCAGCAGTAGGTGATTTTCATAATGTCTCTCACGGCGAGCTTAGATTTTTCGAACAACGTCCCTCATCTAATGGACTGCCACAACCGCGCTTTGCTCTAGCGCTATATGAATAAGTCGTGAGTACAGTGACGAGATATACTTGTGAGGGCATACGTTCCCCGCACTCACGACATCAAACATACTCGGCAACGAGACCACACATTTGTAAAAAAACAAATCGTGGCCAACATGTCTACGCCCATAGCCTCTCTCAAATCATCCAGGTTCATCGGAACAGATAAATCCATACCTACAAACGAAAATGAGATACTATAAATTGTCCTAAAATAAGAAGCAAATAGTGCAAATTACCTCAATATCAATAAGAATGGAATTAAGTACCGAATGAGTTGCAAACAACCAATTATTTAAATAAATGCACACAAAGAATATTTTGAGCAATATGTCGCGATCTCTTTTAAAATCACATTCAGTTATTTTAATGTACAATGATAGCACTTATCCAGAACACAGAACTGTTTTTTACCTATGGCTGAAAGTGAAGACACTAATAACTATTAGTAATGTATGATGTCATTGGTCAAAGCCGACAGGTTGTATCTCCTGCCTCGCTAGACCCTAAATTTGCTAACTCAGTCCAGTCTGGCATTTCTCTACTGACTCTTGTAGCCATAGCTGGTTCTTGAGTTTCTTATATTCGTCTTACGTTATCCATATTCTTATTCCTTATTAGCTTTAGACCTAGAAACCATTTTGACAAAATTGTAAGTATAATATCTACTCCAATAAAAGTCACTCCACTGTTTGTATCAGTTCTTGCTAAAGTACCAAAGTTCTATTTTCCGCTCGCCTGACGTAGAATTCTCGCAACGTAGGTAAGTGGACGTGATGGCAAGTCAGCACTGGTGAACAGCAAGCCAACGACGTCAGACGTTAGTGTCGACGTCGGCGTCAGTAGGCAGCTGTGGGAGCAGGTCCGCACCGGAGAACCGCAACTAGTGCCGGTCGCGTCGCCGCGATGTGTGTGAGAGCTGTATACTCCCCCCCCCCCCCCCCCCCCCCCCACTGGATCTTCTTAGTTGAATTATTCTCGTCGTATCTCTTCTTAGTCTAATACGTTGAGGTCTTCTTTCCGTTCTTTTAACGTTGTTACTTCCTTACGTCTTCCTTTTTGTTGCATCCACAAATTTTTCCATTTGATTTCTGGACTTAATCCAATTACAAAAAACAGTTCTCTTGTCTTGTTATATCTTGTTGCTATGGCACCACATCATATCTTCTTCTTCGATTTCTTCACCAAACTCCCGTTTTTAGAGTTCTTTTCACTGGTCGCCACTCTCTAATGCTTTTTGACGATAGAACATGTGGAGTAAATATACAAACTTTATGGTCTCACCAATTAACGATGTATTGGATTATGGTGAATAACATTCTTTCATTTCACATGTAAATATCTCCGTCTTCTCGTATTTCACTCATATTTCGAGCATTAGAAACAAATTAAATTAACATTCATAAGCGAGTTGGTTTAAGAAGCACTCGTAATTTATGAGTATGTCTTGCTTCTAGCAAGTCCAACACATGAAGTGCTTAATAGTCTATATTCAATTGTTCATTTTTTCTTTAACAATAATCACAGTCACTAAAACAGCAAAGAATTGCTCCTTGTTCTTTCATCACGGCTTCTGTGGCGCTAGCGTCGATCACTTGCCTGCGTCGTTCGACCGCCACATTTACAGTCCTCTCATAACAAACTTCCAACCTGCATACAGAAACAGGTGGTGCAGTAGGTACGTTTCCACTCTCTCACTTATACTTAAAGTATTGTGTGTTCGAGACGCTAGATGGACCAATAGTTCTCAAATTTACGCAGAAATTCTCGAAGCACTACAAAATATCAATTTACTGTTTAATTACTACCTGTAAGGCTACGATCTAAGTGTGTTTTATGTTTGTAACTGTATTTGGCATTTGTGAAAGCCATCATATTGATGACTCCATGCAAAAAAATCTAAATAAATAAAATAAATAAATAAGTTTGTTTATTCAGTGGGAGAGTGTCACAGAGATACTCTTCATGATAGACATAAACTATCCTGTGAAAGTCTATTCACGAACTTTCAAACCACATTAAATGATTGCTCTAGAAATATACTATAATCCCCTATGTATTGCTCACGTGGGTATCATGAGGATAAGATCAGAATACTTACTGCACACACAGAGGCATTCAAACAATTATTCTTTCCACAGTCAATACGTGGATGGAACAGGAAAAAAACCCTTATAACTAGTACAATGGGCGTACTCTCTGCCATGTATCTCACAGTGCGTTGCAGAGTGTAGATGTGGATATAGAGTAAGCTTGGAAAGGTATTATTAATGTAACTGAGCAAGGCGTTTTGTTTATTTTGGTTATTACTAGATTGACGTATAATATCGTGTTCCTTACTGATTTCTCCTATTTCTCTTTCACGAATTTCTGGTGTAGTTCTTGATTTAATGTACGACTTCCTTTTAATCTGTCTCTACTGTCTATTTTTGATAGATTAATTACTCCTCCACACACTTTTCTCTAGTGTCTTCCATATTCCTTAAAGTTAGAATCAGTACAAGTTTTCGTTTCAGAGTTAAGTGTTCTCGTAGTATTCGAAGAATTTATTATACAAGATTGATGAATTTGTGGGTCTATACCTGGATTAGCTGATTTTATCCAATATTTTTGGAAAGTACATTTCAAAATTTGTCATGAAAAGAGAAGAGAAAACATTGTATGCGGCATTTACATTTGTTTGTGACACTAATTCTGCTCAGGATTGGGTACTCAGTGTTACACCAAACAGGCTACAGCTTTCGGGGGAGAAACTACTTTTATGCATGTAGCGCACTCCTTTTGTATTAACTGGATTGTGAGAACTTTAATGATGAGTGCATTGTGGTCAGATATGCCTAGGTTAAAATTCATAGTTTCGATATCTGATGTTTCTGTATTTGATAATGTATTGTCTATAAGACTTTTTGAACTGTTTGTAAGCCTTGTTGGGCTGTTTATATTTTAATATATGGTAAGTCGAAATTGCATAGAATATTGAGGTATGGAATTTTAGTTGGACTTTCTGCCAAAATTAACATTGAGATTTAAGTCCCCACATATAATTATTGATGATTCCTCATCACTTAAGATGCTTTGACACACTTATCATTCGATTTCACAAAAGCTATTTGGCCCAAAAATTTGATTTTTACACGTCTTCTTGCCTGATACTTCCCCCCATAAATGACTGACTTTTGTTTTGATGTGCAGCATTAAATGTAGTAAACCATTGCACGAAATTTTGAAGAGTTTGCAGAGGTAAAAGTCCATAGCGTATACTTTCCGTATGGTGGATTTTAGTTGCCACAATGTTGAGAATGAAATGTGGACAAGATACCTAAATTTCATATAATATTTACTGTATAACAATATCTCATTTAATTTAAGTACCACATAGGTGTCGTATGTAATATTGAGAAATATGCCGTCTTTTGCGACTGTAATAAAAGTTTTATATACACACGGCGCGTTTGGCTTTATTTTAAAGCACTTCCATCGGTGAAAGGTATGGCACATACACAATGGTATTCATGTTCTATTTTTTGTTTTTGTTCCACAGTCGCAGTTTTACCAATGGTATTGAAATATATCCCTCTTCTGCAACTGTAATAAGCGACTTATTTAGACCAGACGCGTTTCTCTCTTTTGAAGCATCATAAGAGGACTGTATTTTGTGTCCTCCATTGCCAAGTCACCTTTCGTAGTTTTGTGCTGCGGTAGCACAAATTCAACGTTTGTGTTGGCTCATCAGTGTTTTAGCAAATAAATGCTGTTTGTGTGTGCCACACACAAAATTATATTTGACATAGCTCTGAGCACTTCACTGACAGACGATATATTCAAGTCCTAATGTTTTTGTAAGTCCACAGTTTTGTTTAATGTATTTTGTCTACTTCCTTTTGATTGATTGAAGTGCTTTAAAATAAAGCCAAACGTGCCCAGTGTAAGTAAAGCTTTTGTTACAGTCGTGAAAGGTGGAATATTTCTCAATATTACATACGACACTTATGTGGTACTTTAATTAAATGAAATATATAGGTATCTCGTCCACATTTCATTCTCTACATTCTGGCAACTAAAATCGACCATACGGAAAGTATACTCTATGGACTTTTACCTCTGCAAACTCTTCAAAATTTCGTGCAAAAGTTTACTATATTTAATGCTGCGTAATAACTGCGTTGAACATCGAAACAAAATTAAGTCATTTATGGGGGGAAGGTATCAGTCAAGAAGATAGGTAAAAATCTAATTTTTAGCCAAATAGTTTTTGTGGAATCGAATGATAAAGAGTGTCAAAGCAGTCGGAACACAATGTGTCTGCACAGGCGAGCAGTGCAGTGACAAAATCGCCCACAGCGCGGAATGCAGGGAGCACGTCTTTGTAGCAGCGAAAGGGTTAATGCGGCCGTGGTGGCTTTACTTCATGAACTGCGCGCTCCCCCCTAAACATAAAGCTTGCGAACTGTGCTATACTATGGCGCTGCTTCTATTGGCGCGTGCGTCGTGTACAACTGGCAACGCAGCAATCTCCAGCGTCTGGGCGGGCATGCGCGAGCCGCCAAGATAAAAGAATTGAACTATAGAATGACAATAGTTCATACTTGTATTTACTGGTGCCACCAGCTTCTTTGTGTTGAGGTTATGTACTAAAAAACCATTAGGGACAAAGGGTTCCTGCCTCTTGTCGTTCTACTTTCTGGGTGTGCTGCAATTGTTGAATCTGATTATTCAGTGGCTGCTGTCATATCAGTCAATATTTTACTTTTTGGTTGTAGTCTCCCTGATTACAATTGTTAAAAGAAGCAATACACTCAAGACTGTGATGCACCAAGCTGAGATATTTTTACTTCCCTTCTTGTTTTGCCATATACCTCCTTAAATTTGTTTTTTTTTCTCTTTTAACTAACTCTCAGTTTTAAAGAACATAACACCAGATCCAATTTTGTGCTTAGCTTTATGTATGTAATTGATATGAGTGTGGGATGGTAGAATCCTCCTATTGCATGTCACATGTTTGTGTGTGCAAGTTTAAAATAGGTCATGAGAAGAAAGTAGATGTGGCAGTCGGATGGCATCGACCAGTACCTGCTGGGCAATCGATAGATGTTTTAGTGAGTGTGTAAAGAAGAAACATGGAGTTTATATGCAGCTCTGTGCTTATTGTGTCATTGCCTATAGTTATTTAAATAAGAACAATTGAAAAATGTACTCTTGTAGACTCTTGATGCGACCTTGTTAGAGGCAAGACTCATTTTATGATTCATGTTAAGAAAGTTCATGGTATCCAAGCCAACTTTCTTCTAACTGTAATTCAATTTGTTTATAACGTCCGACTGTGCGAGAGTCTTGCGTTTTTCGACAGAGGAGAATTCAAGAGGGTTTCCAGGAGCCATCTATTCAGTAAAGAAGAGTGGCGGCAACATCCAAGTAGTTCAACTCGTAAAGAAGGTGGTTTGGGGGAATAAGCCGATACAACCCATATCAACACTCACACTTTAAGTCATCGGAACGTTAGAATGTAGCGACCCGTGTGAAAGGACAGAGAAAACAGGAATTTTAAGTCAAAAACGAGAGAGGTAGCTGTTATGCATTGCCATAGCAACCAATCATAAAAAGACATGGGACTTACTCTGAGACATTGGAATATGTTCAAGTATCCAGTGGAGCGATATTTAAATGGAAAAACATTGAAGAAATGAAAATTTCACAATTATAAAAATAGTCAAAACTCAGTACAATATTAAACATAATGGTGTAAGACAGGGAACGAATACTTTGAAAGAGAGTGTAGATAAGCACAATGAATTAATGCCAGTCATTCCACTGCAAATTACAGGTGTCAATACACGGGTAGATAATGTAGAAAGGAATTTCAAAGAGAAAATAGCTAATTCTGATATTATAAATATAATTAGTTTGGAGGAACAATTTGGAGAAATTATAGATTGAAAGGTTACCGAGAGAATAACATCAGGAAACATATTGCCTATTCCTTCTTCCAAACTTAATGATACCAGGAAGGGTATGGACGACCTGTGAAGAGAAATTAAGCTTATCCAAGACAAAGTAGAAAAAAGGGTAACTTCACCTAATGTTGTGTTAACTAGTGAAGTGGTGACTGATCTGCAATGGGGACCTAATTCATGGTTATCTAGACAATTCCCTAAATTTAAGCCACACAGAGCTGTACATCCAACCCACTTCTTAAAAAGATTTAATCAAGCTATATCTTTCTGATGAGTAGTCGATTACTACACAGTAGGTTGATGTGATGGTTGCTTTTCCTAAAGGAATACGATATTAAGATACAATACATAAAAGGTTCCAAAAATATTGTACCTGATGCCTTATCGAAGCTACCCATAGAAATGGAAGAATTAAAACATATGGAAGGGCTGAGCGTTATTTTTGCCATTAATTTTAGGTCAGCAGAATATCCGAACATCACTGCAAAAGAAATGGCTCAAAGAATAACAGGGAATATCCATCATGATACTTATTTCACAGAAACATTTTCTATGTGTATCCAGAACTGGTTATCTCCTAATCAATTAGGAAAATTGTAGATCATAACTTGCTTTAGAGAGACAGCGTAACATCACAGCTGTGGAGCTTATGTATTCCGAAAGTAATGGAAGATGAACTTGTATGGTATGTTCATACAGGATATGGACACTTTGGAATCAAAAAAATATATATTCGATATGAATAAGTTTTATTACTTCAAGAAACTATTGCATAAAATAGCATCTTTGATTAGAACCTATGAAACTTGCCAGAAAGTAAAAGAGAATAATACTCATGTGAAATACAAAATGTATCCTATATTCCTAAGTCATTACACGACCTCACAGTGGCAGATTTTTTTTGGACCAATTCCACAACAAAAGGGAGAAGTACCATATATTTTGGTTATCATGGAACGTTGGTCAAAATATGTTAAACTATATTCCATTAAAATAGCAAATACTTTCTAGAAGTAGGTAAACCAAAACAGTTTCTTACAGATAATTGACCACAATTTGTGAGTAACGAATTTAGAGAATTCCTAGCATGTGAAGGTATTCGACAAGTGTTAATATCCAATTATAACACATCTTGAAATCCGTGTGAGTGAGTGGGGAAGCCGGTCGAAGTGGCCGTGCGGTTAAAGGCGCTGCAGTCTGGAACCGCAAGACCGCTGCGGTCGCCGGTTCGAATCCTGCCTCGGGCATGGATGTTTGTGATGTCCTTAGGATAGTTAGGTTTAACTAGTTCTAAGTTCTAGGGGACTAATGACCTCAGCAGTTGAGTCCCATAGTGCTCAGAGCCATTTGAACCATTTTTTTTGAGTGGGGAAGGAAATTGTAAAATTATGTCGTACTTACTGCCATGAAATATATACTTTGTGGGCAACGAAAATTAAGGAATTTGAACTTATCATAAATGAATTACCCTATTTATCGACTGGGTTGACAACTTTAGAAGTTATAGGCAAACCTTTTGTAGGAAAACCTGTAATTAAGTGCTTTAATTTGCCTGAACAACCTAGTGTCAATATTGAAGTAAATCAAGAAATGGTTCCAAAAATTTAATTGAAAAGGCGCTACAAAGAGTAAGTAAGCATAACGACAAGGCTGTGGAAACTCTGTACCAAGTCGATGACCTGTTTCTTATGGAACAACATCTTCCCAGAGAGACTCATAAGTTTTCCAAAAATATGAGGGACCATACCGGGAACAAACATTGGTCCATCCTAAGACGTTATTTTTAGTAGATCCCACAACTGGATTAGAGAAGGGTAAATACAATGTAATGGATGTAAAATTGTATATCCCCCAGGGACGTTAACATTCAAAGTTAATGCGTGAAGTAACGACCGTTGAATCCCAAGTTGTTTTCAGTATTTTTTCCAAATAGTTCCCTGCACCGAATTCCTTTAAAATCTAGAACTATTCTATAATCTTATTGCTTAGAAAACCGAATGTGACTATGAAATAGAGAATAACTTAAGAGAATCATAGAAAAGTGATAAACTAAATAGAGTATTATATCCATGGAAAATATAATAAGATGTGATTAGCTGAACAACTGTTATACCATATTTTATAGATTTTCTATTCTGTATAGAGTATTTTACACCTGTTATGAGATGTGATATAGATGGCAGGGTTTGTATAAATTTTGAAAGGGGTGGGTATTGTAGCTAAAATCATGGTTTACAAGAACAGATACATCATAACTAACACAAAACACACATCACACCTTTCAAACAACCCTCACAAAGACGTGTGCCTGATTTTTCATCATTTGCGTTTCTGTAGGGTTGCTAGGATTTACTTTGGGGACCTCAAAGGGTGGAAGTTGTACAAGTCCGTTCTGTAGGGGACGATTTAACACCAAACCTCCTCCAGCATCTCACTCAAAGTACCTGATGGGTAGGGATCCTAGGGAAATGGGGTGGGAAGGGTTTCATGTCTTTGGGGCTATCTTCTTTCTCTTCTTCGATCCTAGCATCCATATCTATTTTTTCCTTTGTTACTTCTCATTTGAGGACCTGTCTATTTTTTTATCTCTTTCCATATTCACAAAATTCTATTGCTGAAGTCAATCCTTATTTCTGTGGTTACTAAAAACCTAAATCTTATCTTTAGATAAGATGGCCGAAGAATCAGATTACACGAACACACATACACATATACACAAATATAGACATCTACACACACATTAAATCACATAAGAGGAATCCTGTCATGATGTGAGAACTGCCAGGTGTTGTAGGGAAAATGTGTGTACATATGGAAATGTGCACACATATATAGGAAGTTAAAACGGTTCTGCATCGAATATAGATAAGAAGAGGTGCACATACATAACAAACAACTATAAAGTAGCAATGAGTAGTGGATAAATAAGAGAGAGTCATGAGCAAAGAAAGGAAACGAAAGTAAGAGTAGAATTAGTCATGCTGATCATTAAGAAACGTCAGTGTAATGAATACTCTGAAGAATTGCAGGATAGTGGGATGTAAGTGGTATATGTAGACATAGTATCTACTGCAAATATAGAAGTTGATAAGTAGAGGAGGACTCTAGGGAGTAAATGGCTTATTAAAGAATAAATGCGAAGTTTTAGATAGATTTATATCTTTACCAAAAGATACTTAATTATGGTATACCTAGAAACGTATACTAGGGTAATGAACTGGGAGGCCTACTCAGAAAGAATACGGGGGGTACACCTAGCATTCGCTAAGTATAAATACATCGTCAGTTGATGAAAAGTAAAGTTTGTATGTCTACTTATTTTATAAGTAGAAAGAGGGTAAAAATTCCCATACCTAGCATTATTAGACTGTGGAAAAAACAAGAGGGTTTCCAGGAGCCAGCTATTCAGTAAAGAACAGTGGCTGCAACTTCCAAGTAAGTCAGCTTATAAAGAAGTGGAAGGTGGTTTGGGGGAATAAGCCGATATAACCCAGATCCACACTTACACTTTAGGTCGTCAGAACGTTAGAATGTAGATGTGTAAATCACTTATTCTTCTATTCTTTCTGCTATTTCAGTGTCCTCTCTCTTGATTATTACACTGTGTGCCATGTTTTAAGTTTCCAGGTACCTCCAATGGAGGTACCAACAATCAGTGCTTCCATGTTGTCCTCCATAGCAAATCTACCTGCCCTAGGGTTGTGGGCGACTTTTCCATAACTGTCCCCATTTTCTAGGCTTCACTAGTCAGTCCTCTTCCTTTCCCTTCAACCCTCCTGCCTCTGGAGAAACTGCCTCCAAAATCATGCTTTTCCACATATTTTTTCTTTTTCCTCTGTTCTGCTTGTTGAGGGGTTTTTCTATATATTCATTTATATATGTGATGATGTTTAAGGTATCTTGGTTTACCTCCTGTTTCCTGTCCATGTCTTTTCTTGACATATTATATTAACCCAGCAATTGGGCTGTATAATATAATACCCACAATGATTTAGCCAACATACCATGAGGCCCATATTACCCAGACCTCAGTTTACATGTATTACTCTTACATACAATACATTAGGTAGCACTTTTTTCAATCTTTTATATTCATGTCATCCTTGTACACTACTGGCCATTAAAATTGCTACACGAAGAAGAAATGCAGATGATAAACGGGTATTCATTGGATAAATATATTATACTAGAACTGACATGTGATTAATTTTCACGCAATTTGGGTGCGTAGATCCTCATAAATCAGTGCCCAGAACAACCACCTCTGGCCATAATAACGGCCTTGATACACCTAGGCATTGAGTCAAACAGAGCTTGGATGGCATATACAGGTACAGCTGCCCATGCAGCCTTAACACCATACCACAGATCATCAAGAGTAGTGACGAGCCAGTTGCTTGGCCACCATTGACCAGACGTTTCCAATTGGTGAGAGATCTGGAGAATATGCTGGTCAGGGCAGCAGTAGAACATTTTCTGTATCCAGAAAGGCCCGTACAAAACCTGCAAGATGCGGTCGTGCATTATCCTGCTGAAATGTAGGGTTTCGCAGGGATAGAATGAAGGGTAGAGCCACGGGTCGTAACACATCTAAAATGTAACGTCCACTGTTCAAAGTGCCGTCAAAGCGAACAAGAGGCGACCGAGACTTGTAACCAATGGCACCCCATACCATTACGCTGGGTGATATGCCAATATGGCGATAACGAATACACGCTTCCAATGTGCGTTCACCTCGATGTCGCCAAACTGGGATGTGACCATCATGATGCTGTAAACAGAACCTGGATTCATTCGAAAAAATGACGTTTTGGCATTCGCCCACCCAGGTTCGTCGTTGAGTACACCATCGCAGGCGCTCCTGTCTGTGATGCAGCGTCAAGGGTAACTGCAGCGACGGTCTCCGAGCTGATAGTCCATGCTGCTGCCAACGTCGTTGAACTGTTCGTGCAAATGGTTGTTGTCTTGCAAACGTCCCCATCTGTTGACTCAGGTATCGAGACGTGGCTGCACCATCTGTTACAGCCATGCGGGTAAATTGCCTGTCATCTCGACTGCTAGTGATACGAGGCCTTTGGGATCCAGCACAGCGTTCGGTATTACCCTCCTGAACCCACCGATTCCATATTCTGCTAACTGTTATTGGATCTCGACCAACGCGAGCAGCAATGTGGATAAACCACAATCGCGATAGCCTACAATCCAACCTTTATCAAAGACGGAAACGTGATGGTAGGCATTTCTCCTCCTTACACGAGGCATCACAACAACGTTTCACCAGGCAACGCCGGTCGACTGCTGTTTGTGTATGAGAAACCGGTTGGAAACTTTCCTAATGTCAGCACGTAGTAGGTGTCGCCACCGGCGCCAACCTTGTGTGACTGCTATGAAAAGCTAATCATTTGCATATCACAGCATCTTCTTCCTGTCGGTTAAATTTCGCGTCTGTAGCACGTCATCTTCGTGGTGTAGCAGTTTTAATGGCCAGTAGTCTATTATATATCTTTTAATACAAATCACTGCAAGGCTTGTTATGTTCTCATTATAATCTTCACTGGTAGGCTACATCTTATTTATTTATTTATTTATTTCATTTGTGTTCTGTAGACCCATTAGCGATAAATCGCTAATAGATTTGAGACATTTGTTTATAATAATAGGTTGTACAATGAACAATACATTACATAGAAAAAAATGTTTACAAGAATTGTTTTTTGTAAAAAGTAACAAATTACATTGAACAGACTTACAGTAGATCAAAATCAGTTCAGTGAGTAAATAGTATTACTTAGAAGATATTGTTTAAGTTTATCTTTAAAAGTAGGTGGACCAGTAACTGACATTTTTATTGCCTGATGGAGAGCATTAAATATTTTTATGCAAGAGTAGTGTACTCTTTTTTTACCATACTTAGATTCTTTTATTCAAGATGTAGATCATTTTTTACCCTAGTATCATAGTTATGATAGCCTACATGCTGTTCATTTCAAAAAGGGAATGGTGTTTACACAAGAAACACATGTTCTTTCGAGTACAGTTACTGTATATATATATATATATATATATATATATATATATATGAATATAATAGAGGGAAACATTCCACGTGGGAAAAATATATCTAAAAAGAAAGATGATGAAACTTACCAAACAAAAGCGCTGGCAGGTCGATAGACACACAAACAAACACAAACATACACACAAAATTCTAGCTTTCGCAACCAATGGTTGCCTCGTCAGGAAAGAGGGAAGGAGAAGGAAAGACAAAAGGATATGGGTTTTAAGGGAGAGGGTAAGGAGTCATTCCAATCCCGGGAGCGGAAAGACTTACCTTAGGGTAAGGACTCGAACCCGGGATCTCCTGCTTACCTAAGGTAAGTCTTTCCGCTCCCGGGATTGGAATGACTCCTTACCCTCTCCCTTAAAACCCATATCCTTTTGTCTTTCCTTCTCCTTCCCTCTTTTCTGACGAGGCAACCATTGGTTGCGAAAGCTAGAATTTTGTGTGTATGTTTGTGTTTGTTTGTGTGTCTATCGACCTGCCAGCGCTTTTGTTTGGTAAGTTTCATCATCTTTCTTTTTAGATATATATATATATATATATATATATATATATATATATATATATATATATATATAGATAAAGGCTACCCAGCCATTGACCTTCGTCTGTGCAAATGCGCACGGACTGCCCAAACTCTTACCAGAATCGCCAAAGCGTGCGCGAGTAATGAGTGAATGGGCAAATGTCTATAAGGTACATTACACATGCAGAATTGTGGACAGTTGGGAATGTGAGTCTCACGGGAAGCGTGCAAGGGATAAGTCCCTGCAGTCGCACTATTCGTCTGTGTCCTTGGTGGCTCAGATGGATAGAGCGTCTGCCATGTAAGCAGGAGATCCCGGGTTCGAGTCCTTGTCGGGGCACACATTTTCAGCTGTCCACGTCGAGGTATATCAACAACACCTGTCGGCAGGTGAGGGTTTCAGTTAGTCATCATTTATTCCAGAGAAAAGCTGCACGGTCAACAACAGTAATCTGTTCTTTCGAGAACAGTTACTGTCTATATATATATATATATATATATATATATATATATATATATATATATATATATATATAGATAGATAGTTAAAGGCTACCCAGCCATTGACCTTCATCTGTGCGAATGCGCACAGGTTGCCCAAACTCTTACGGGAATCGCCAAAGCATGCGCGATTAATGAGTGAATGGGCAAATGTCTATAAGGTACATTACACATGCAGAATTGTGGACAGTTGGGAATGTGAGTCTCACGGGAAGCGTGCAAGGGATAAGTCCCTGCAGTCGCACTATTCATCTGTGTTCTCAGTGGCTCAGATGGATAGAGCGTCTGCCATGTAAGCAGTAGATCCCAGGTTCAAGTCCCGGTCGGGGCACACATTTTCAGCTGTCGACATCGAGGTATATCAACAACACCTGTCGGCAGCTGAGGGTTTCAGTTAGTCATCATTTCTTACCTTGTTATCTAGTGGAGTGCATATTCACAAATATCCCTACAGCAGAAACAGGCTTCCTAACCATTAAGACCCTAACATTATTCATTATTTTATTATTTCATTATTGTTTCATTTTCTAATAAATAAACATCTGTTCTTTTTATCTAATGCAAATTGATTCTACTGAAAAACATTTCACAGTAACAGATTCTTATACTAAGGCAAACTTAACTCTCATTACTAATCAGACAAAATTATCACTTAGAAAAACTGTTTTTAGCTTGACCTTCTAGCTTGAAGGGTGATATACATACAAATCTTGCTTATTCTTTCCACACCTTACATCAGGCAACTGTGTTTAAAGATGTAATTCCTGTATGCTAGAAAAGACTGTACCATGACACAGATAGATAGTTATCTCCATATAGTGATTGCACTGACTACAAAAACATCTATTATACCACCATTAATATTAAGATCTCATATTTAAGATGTTTTTTACTGCATATTGCTTCTGCTGTTGCACCCATGAGCTGATTACTTCAAATGTTAATTATCCTCTAAATATGCTGATACCTTTCATTTTAGGTTTAACCTACCTCTTTGTTTGACATAAATTCTTTAATCACGGTCCCAATTTACTTTCTTCCATTCTCTTACTCCTTTACTTATCACTAACATAACATAATATACATACACACACAGATAACACTAGAGAAACTTTTTGTGAAACATTCCTATACTAAAGTATGCTGCTGCACAAAATCACATGACATTCAAGGAAAGAATGGTTCTGATTTACTTATAAACTACAGGTGGGATAGTAGAAGAATTTAACTACCTCAGGAAACATGAAAATTGAGACAGACAGCTGGGGTAAGCATTATCGACACATACTGAATCCCACACAGATTGTTGAGACCCCTACTTGCTAATTTCTCAAGAAATTAGTCCCAAATATTACATCACTGTTGAGATTTTGCATCACCAATATATTGCACTCCAGCAGCTGTCCTGCCAATTCCACAGTTAATAATACAACTTGTTCCATGGTCTTTGATAGCCTACTAGTAGTACCAATAATTTTTATTCCAGAAACATGCATCACATCTATACCCTCTGTGCTCGTAATGGATTCAAAAATGCCTGTGAAATGCCATTCATATCACTACTACTGTCAGTGAACACATAACTTGTATACCTTGTACATTTGCTGTTATTACAGCGTGCCACACTTCCTTTGTACTTAACAAGTTGCCATCGTTATCACTACTGGATTTGTCATTGCTACCATCATTACAACTACTGTCAGAGTCAGACCCACTGTCACTTTCTCTCTGCTTTATATTTTGTCCTTCTTCCACGTTTATCTGCCTTTCAGTTAATTTTGAATCTACATTTTCATTTAATTTTTCAAGTTTTTCCTCTACCACCACTGCACAACTGGTTTCTACCATAGTGTCTGAATCATTTTTAATCTGATCGACTTGGTTCTCAAGTTTAACCTTATTTTCAGCACATTATTTCTCGAAAACCTCCACCTTCCTACTATTGTCATCACAAAGTTTCTCTCTCTCTCTTCCACACATTTACGACTCAATGTAGATTTCCTACTAGTACTGTCACAATCTGTAATTACCACATTAAACTTCTTATTTAATTCTGAAAGATTAGCACTAACTACCTTAATTTCCTTTTTAATTTCTTTCTTCAGTTCATCTTTTAAGCTAACCGTGTCAGTTGGAATGCTAATGTCATTTCTTACACTACTAATGTTTTCTTTCATAGCTATATTACTCAAAACACTCATAATTTGCCTTAACATCGCTTCCACTTTTCCATTACCACTATTGTCCTGTGACTCAGTCCCCCTTAAGTCTTTCCGCTTATTTAACAACTTAATCTCTACAGCTTTGTCCTCAGTCACACTGTCTTGTTCGTTAAGGGCACTCATTATGTATCAGTTAATACAAAATAGCTTTTGCTATGAAATTACCTTGTTTTTGAATCACTGGTCTGCTGCTGCTCTGCTGTGGTTATGTTGACTCTGCTGCAAGTTGTAATTCTCTCGTCTTGTTTATCCTGATCAGGTGCGTCCGCCTGCGTGCTGCTTGGCTACTCCTGTACTCAATGGCTGCTTCCATAGAACCTGAATGCTGATTGGCTGCTGTCATACTGTGGTCATGAAACCCATGTGCTGATTGGCAGTATTTCTCTTCCATTTAAATCACTGTAAACCTCCCAATTTCACACTTCATTGTCAAAATTCATGAGGTCTAGTTTATTGTGCCCACATACAATAGTCCTCACATAGGTGCAACACATGTGATGACGCTCGCTTGCTTCATTTCTTCGTTAGTTGTCCTCGGTGTCGACGTACTGGCTGAAAGAATAGGGTTGGATGTGCAACTACAGCCTACTGTAAATGATGTAGCTGGCAGATGCACATATGCATTTCACACTCTTTTACTTTCAGTGTTCTCAACCCATCCAGTATTACACAGTTATATAGCCAGTCACTATTGTTTTAACTTTCCTTGAGCCTCATTAAGAGGTTGCAGGCGAACATACATATACTGCTACAATAGTTTACTGTTGAATGTCTATGAGCAGTAAAAATACATGACCACATAGTTTGCAGTTCTTTCAGAATAATCGGGTACATATGGAGCACACATTGTCATTACTTTAACACACGGCCTATTGGTGTAACACTTCTTTCACTGTTAATTTGATGCATTGTTGCCATGCTAACCACCACAGGCTCCTCATCTGAAACTTGGCCCTTATATATCCTCGCAGTAATAGGTACTTAAACTTCACCCTGTTTGATGTTTAATTTACAAAAATTACAATTAAAATTTACCTCATTAAATTAACTGAATACATTGAAAAATTCCACTTTTAATGGTTTCTTTTACTACAAGGTTTAAGCTGAATTATTTGTTTAAATCATGAAATTAACCAATATCATTACACAAACAATACTTTTGACAAAACTGTCAATTACTTTGGAATTAATTAAGGGCTGGTTTTGCTAACAGGTTTCCGACTAGAGCCAAACAGATACTTCAAGAATACTAGCATTTCATCTTCCAGATGTTTACAATCATTACAGAATTTATAATCGTTTATACTTTAACAATAGAATTTAAGTTGCAAAACAATCACTGATTTCGCCCTGTAATGAAAGATACTAACCAGGAATAGTTCAAATAAATTAGAAAAACGATTACATACCTAAAACTAAGCACAAAGTTACATCTGGTGTTATGTTCTTCAAAACTGAGGGCAACCTTTCTCTTTTATGAAAATGCAGATTATACTCATGTATGTTAATGGTAATTACTCAGATGTGAAAAAATGAATTTTAAGGAGGCAGATGGCAAAACAAGAATTCAAGTAAAATTATCCCAGCTAGCTTTGTCACAAATGTTGTGATGTGTTATTGTTATTGATGATTGTTGTTGTAAATTATTGAATGCCATCTTTTGGAATGTCCCCTAAACAAAAGCGAATTGAAATTGAGAACAAGAGGAAGAGAATTGAGGCTAGTGTTCATTGGTTGCCATATAAGGACTACACTGTGAATGCAGTTCCAGAAAAATCTATTGGTGCTGATTGCAAGTAAGGTATCAGTACTGACATTTTGCCTTGCAACAAGTACAGTGTAATATAAATTCCATAGCATGTGCTACATGCTTTGTTATTACTTAATAAGCTCCACATGCTGAATGGAATGTTTCCAATATGTAAGTGAGGATGATCACATCGAGATACTTTCAAACATTTTAAATATGAAAAAAAAATATTCTGGGTATTTATCTACATGGGTTAATTGTGGTTGGTGACATTTCAAAAAGACGGTGAAGAAAAGTTGTCAGTGACATTGATAGCATCAAGAAACAACATTCCTTCATTTACTTGGCGTTATGTGTGGTAGAAGATTTCATGTCTGCAAACATGCTTTACTCAGTGTTGGTGCTGTATCACAGAAACATGTTTTTTGTATTTCGCAGTTACTAGTTAAAGATCAAAATCCAAAGGACATGCATGGAATAAATCCATGTGTAACCAAAATTTCGTAAAATATAATAAATTTAATAGATACCCACATAACATCTTTTCCACTCAAAGATACTCACTATGCTGGGGAGGAAATGAAATACTTAGATGTAAGCTTGGATCTGAAAACTATGCACGAAATGTTCCTTAGAAAGTGTGTAGAAGAAATGCAAAAGACAACTTCTATAGGAAACATTTTCATGAAAATTACAATTTTCCTTTTGTTCGTCCCCAAATTAATGTATGTGGCAAATGTGAGGACGTTTTATAAATTAATTAAAATAACTATGCAAGAATGTATGAGCAGGGATGACACTGTTAGACTAGCTTTTGACTTCATACAAAACTTGCCTCTGTCAAAAATCCCAGCGCAGGAAACCTTCTATTTATGTCAGCTGTGGGTTAACTGTTTTTTTCCATGTGTTCCACGATGTACTTGTATCATGCAGGTGAAGCAAAAAAGGGAGCAAATGAGGTCTGTTCATTCCTGTACCACTACATTGAAAACTATACATCTAAGAATGTTACAGAAGTACCCCTGCTCTCAGACACAGTACCTGGTCAAAATAAAAACAATACTGTAGTAAGGATGTGCCTTGCATTGACAGACACTGAAAAATTTAAAAAAATCACTCACCGGTTTCCCGAAAGGGGTCACTCATTTCTCCCTTGTGACCTTGTGTTTGGAACACTAAAGAGTCAAATACGGAACTGTGACCGAGATTACACCCACAAAGCGTATGAGGAAGTCATACCAAACAAGATTTCTGAAGTTACAGTCAATATGGTGGAAAGTGAAGACATAACGGACACATGGTGGCCTCGTCGTTCAGAAAAAAAGTACAATGTAGGGAAATGGCGCCTCTCAGGATGCCTCGTCAAGAAAAAGAAAAATTTGTATCTCAATGTTCAAAGAATTTCGTTATGAAGCAATGAAACCAGGAGTTGTGACTGCCTACCCTTTTATAAACTGCTGTGTCAGTCACTCCTTTCATCTGGCAAAAACTAAATGTGCTTCATTTCAGATTTGATTGCAAAGGCTATATGCTGGATAAAGGTTAGAATCCTAAGAAAATTGAAGATAGTCAGAAACTGGTTAAGTACATCTATAGAGAAGACACTGAGACTTTTTTGAGAAGATGTTGAAATGGCTGACTACAAGTGATAACTCACTATGATAATGATGATGATGATGATGATTATGAACTATCAAGAACTTCGAATTCTATGAAGTAGTCGTTTTCATGTTCAGTTGAATACAATTTTCCATTCATTAATCAATGAATTTGAGTTTTAGACCACAAATGTGTAATTTGGAATGTGTTATACTCATGGAAAATGTTAAATTGCCTTGTTGATTGGAGAGAGGAACTATGTTATAAATTTTCTTTTTATTTCAGAAGATACTTTACAGAATATATGACAATTATTTTCAATCACAGTATGTGTGACTAGTGTGTAATAAGTGTCAAAACTTTCTATGTAATTTGTAAAATAGTTGTCTCTCCTGACAAGTGAGAAAATGTAACATAGTTCCTTTCTCCACCAACCAATTCACTTACAAACTTTGTAACATACTTGTAACACTTACAGATCTGAAGATTGTGATGATTCATGTGTGTGTTACTTAAGTTTCTTCTGCCTGGTCCATTGATGAATGAATGCGAAATTTTCATGCTTCACAAAATTTATTCACGTTAATTGACATCCGAACTGCACTCTTGTCATGTAAGCAAAACACGGAAAGAATTCACTGATCTCTTTGACTTCCAAAAATAACTTCAAAACGGACTTGTCGCAGTATCACTACATCGCTTTATATGGAATTTTAACAATAGCTTCAAAAATAATGCTTTATTAATTTTGTACAGTTTTGATGTTACAATTAAAATTTACAAAACGTAAAGAAACTAATGTTACAGCCGAATAAGGCATAAAATACAATATTCAGTGACAACCTTTTATAGTAATATCTTAAGTTTTCCATAAGAAAATCATTCTGAACTTAATGTCTCTCATATTATTTTAGTTACATAATAATAACAGTGTGGATTTGGTTACTAACATTCAATGGTAGTGCAGAGCTCGTGCTTTATACAACTACATACATAAAATGCACAAATAAGGCCTCCAATTCTGTAAATAGGACAGAATGATACATATAAAGACATACACACAAGGCCTTAGGAAGCACTGAATTGTCCAATAACTATCCGGATGCATATAAAAATAAAAGGTGGTATCGGACATTTTGTATGAGTTCTGGGGGAGGCTATACAGTTATAATCCCTCCCCCCCCCCAGCCACTCTTACAAGTATTACTTGTATTACTTGTATGAATTGCTGCTAAATACATATACCCAATGAAAAAATAAAAATAGTTTTCTTTTCTTAGCTGTCACTCCAGTCACTGGTACACATTGCACATTTAAAAAAATTGGAAGCTCTCAATCATCAGTCCTTCTGCGCTGACCATCTTGTGTCTGCAACTCCTCTTTTTCTGGAAGTCTTTATGCTCTGATAGCACAGTACACTATTAGTTTCACAGTTTTTTAATTTTCACTTCCGGGTCAGGTAAGGATCTTGGATACAGTTCTATAGGTAGGAACAGGGATTAAGTCATTACACAAGGTACTCATGTAGGTTACAATTAAGCTCACATCAGGTATGAATATATCAAAAGCATTCACATATTACCCTATACTATTAGCGTACTTACAAACAAAAGCACACAAAATTAAGTATCTCTAAACTGTAAGGATTTAGCTATATACAGATTAAAGTCAATGAACCTAAAGTGAATTATATATGTATCCTTTCTTTTTTATTAATATTTCAGTATATTTCACTATACAGTATATTTGACCCCCAGACCTCATTTAACTCTTTATCATATCAAACAAATTCGCAGATTGTTCATCATCACACTATCTTGTAATAACAAACTTTTCACAAAATCTCTTTTGTCATGGGGCAACTTGTCCATTTAGAAACACATGTACATATTTACTGTTGTCCATTTGTTCATATATTTGGAAAACTCATAAAATCATGACCATGCCTGTAATTCTCAAAGAAGCACCCACAAATCAAATACATGCTCTACAAAGTATAACTACAATAATTGGTCAACTGCTATTGTAGGAAAGTCACACAGTGTACATTTTCAAATTATTCCTCAAATAATGTCACTCAATAGTCATATTACACACAGAAAACTTATATTGCAGAGAATGGATAGTATTTTCAGTAAGAGATATCTGCATTACAGGTATATAGATGAGTAAAAGATGTAGCATCCGAAACCAAAAAGAAGAAAATAGAATGCTACAGAGCTTGGAGACCTAGTGCTCGCCACATGCTTCACACTTGATGTGTCCTCCTGATGGCTTTTACATCATCTTAATTTTTCTTGGTGTTTGACACTTACTCCACATGGTGTGATAAAAAGAGGTTCGTGAGGTTTTAGATTAAGTCTACATTCATAGTTTTTCAGTATTTCAGGTTTCTCACTAAACACGTCTTTGTATTCCCACAACAATCTACCTAATTTAACTACCTGTTCTTCATCTAGACTTCCAACTTCTTTTAGTTTGGTGGCCACTAATTCAGTATACTTGTCTTCACTGCATTATTCTTCCTCGTTAACGTCAATTTTTTCATTTACACCATTGTTGCCTGCACAATTTCTCTTACTTGTCTAAATTTTAATTAGAGCTACATCAGGTGATTGCTTGATGTCATGCCCCTCTTTTACACACTGTCTACTTTTCCCAGAAATATCTCATTGTAAGCCTGCTGATTGGTTCTACCCTGCCAGTTGGAATTCCGTTCTTCACAAATAATCTTGATGAAACTTTTTATTCTGTCGCTGTCAATATAACCCTTGTAAGTATCCCATAAAGTTTCTAGCATCATATCTAAATCATAATGGCTGTTCAAGTGTTCCTTATCTGATGATACGTTCCCAGTTTCCATTCGTACAATCTGGCTCTCATATTCTTCACAAATACTACTACATCATCTTCTTCACCATTAATTAAATCTTCTTTAACCTTCATATACACCATGCCGTCTAATTCTTCCATCCATTCATCATTAATAGTGTCACTTTCACTATCAACATCGTCACACATCTCCGATGCTAGCCACTTCTACAACGTCTTTGCAATGATCATCAGAATTGTTGACAAGTACACCAGTACAAGTATCATCACTTAACAGTGATATATTCTTCCCCCATTAATTTACTTAATCCAAACTCATTAAGTTTTACCATGAGAACCAACACTTTCCTTGCAAACTTCTTCACCACCCTGATTATATAGACTTGATAGTTTTTTCCTCTAACGGATCTTCTTCAACAATCTTACAGATGCTAATACTTCTATCCTCTAGACTTTCATTCATACTTCTCCAGAATTTACTATCAAACCGTAATTTGCTAATCTGATGTGCACTTCTTACATTAGTTCTGTCATTTCCACTCCAATATCTTCGATCACTCTCTCTTATGTAATTATTTTCGATGTTTCTGGGCCAGTGGTATTTAGCCTGAGTTCAGTATTCATTTCTCGATCCAAACTGACAATCTCCCAATGATGCGTCCATCAGTTTAAATTGCCTCATCTTGATTGGAGACAATCTAATTGCCTGTTGCCATTCTCCCAAGGTCTCTCCCCTTTGTCATGTCCTCTGTTTCCATTTCCATTACTATGGTTGATCCATCTGTTATCACTTCTATTGTAACCTCTATTATTATTCTGATTGTCATTGTCACTCCCGCCTTGATTCCTGCTGTGATTCAACACCCCAGATGGTTGATCGCCAAATCTGCCATTACTTAACCTCCCATTTCTCTCAAAGGCTCTATCCAACTTATCTACATACCTCAAGAACTGATCTATGGAGTCATCAGGTCCATAAATCAACTCCAACTGTACTCTTTTTCGTAATCTCCTTTTTAAGGCATCTTTTTGTATTAGTTCATTAAAAGATTTGTCTAAGTGTACTAATTTCTTCAATTGGTTTTCACAAAAAACTTCAAGCTACCATCACCTTCCATATACATTTGACCATTCAGAAACTCACTTTTAGCCCTAACTTTCTCAGATTCTAACCACAACTTATTTAAGAACTTTCTTTCAAATTCATCATATGACATGGTAGAATTAACATTCTGATTGACCCATGAGATTGCTTCTCCATCCAAAAATCGTTTAACAAATTTAATCGTAAAATTGTCTGTCATGTCATTACTAAAATTATCCTGGCAGTGCTGCAAAAAATCAACAGGCTGCAATTTCCCATCTCCTGGAAAGCATTTCAAAGATATGCCACGCTATACACAATGTTGCTATCAGAATTTCTTTGAGCTACACCCTCTTGTAATTCTACAAATTTCTTACTTAAATCTAAAACATTGTTTTTACACAATCCATTTTTTCTTCACACTTCAGTTCTACATTACTTATTTGATTGGTAATGTCTGTAAATTTTAACTCAGAGTTCCTTTTGTAAGTTTCTACTTTTTTGTATAAGATTCTCCTAGTCTGAACAACCTCTGCTTGAAGTTTAGAGTTTTTTACTTCTACATGCTTATCTAGTTTTTCGAATCTCTCCTCGTCTTTTGACAACTCTTATGTAAAATTAGTTTCTAATATTTCTAACCTTTCTTCTACTGCTCCTACACGAGTATTGAGTTCACCCTGACCTGTCTCAACAGTAATTTTTAGTGCTGCCAAACCATCCTGGATTTCCCTTGTCTTACTAGTTTCCTGCCTAATCTGCCCCATCTGTTCCTTTGCTTCTTTCATATGCTGCATTAATAACATTAACAAATCATCTCCACCTACTCATCTCTGTGTAATTGGAGTACTCGGGGCGACATTTTCACTGGAAACCTCTCCACCATAGCTTCAATCTACACTTTGATTACGACTGGGCCATAGAACACTGATACTTATCCCAGGTCTGAAGTGTTTTCCATTGGTTTGCTGCTTACAAGTGTTTCCTCACTCATTTTTACCTTGTTGTTATTGGCCATGATAAATTACAAAATGTAAAAACTTCCCACACAAATGTTTGTCACTGCCACAAAACTATTTAATTAAAAAGATAAACTGTTACTCATCTGAAGGTTGACAGTGCTGTCCTTTTTATCCACACCAACTCTTTCCATGGAGCAACATCCATTCGTTCTGTGCATCCATAACACAAAATTTTTCAAGACAATTTATGCCTGGCATTCGTCTTACATTCACCTGAAACAGTCACTTGCTAAACATATTTCCATACTTCAAACATCCCAGCTCAAGTCCACCAAATGTAACGATTCATGTGAATGTTACTTAAGTTTCTTCTGCCTGGTCCATTGATGAATGAATGCGAAATTTTCATGCTTTACAAATTTTATTCACAGTAATTGACATCTGAACTGCACACTTGTCATGTAAACAAAATACGGACAGACTTCACAGATCTCTTTGACTTCCAAAAGTAACTTCAGAGCTGACTTGTCACAGCATCACTGCATCGCTTTATATAGAATTTTAACAGTAGCTTCAAAAATAATGCATTATTAATTTTGAACAATTTTGATGTTACAATTAAAATTTACAAAACCTAAGAAACTGATGTTACAGCCGAATAAGATATCAAATACAATATTCAATGAAAATTTTTTATAGTACTATGTTTAGTTTTCCATAAGAAAGTCATTTTGAACTTTAATTACAATAATGTCTCTCATATTATTTTAGTTACGTAATAATTACAGTTTGGATTTGGTTACTAACATTCAGCGGTAGTACAGAGCTAATGCTTTATCCAGTTACACATATAAATATACAAATAAGGCCTCCAATTCTGGAAATTGGAAAAATTTGAGCTGTAAACAATCGGAGAGTTAATTAGAAATGTAATTACAGCGAATACTAATTACAGAGGAAGACATAAAAATAAATAACAAATAAAAATACATGGCTTAGTAATAACTTTTAAGCTGTTTCCCAAGATAGTGAGGTATTCTGTTACTGGATTTTTAGATTACCATTTTGTTAATTTGAAGCATCTCTGCAATCTCTAATTATTTATTGCTAAGGACTTATTACTTCAATTTTATCAACAACAACAATCCACTGATAATTATGTCAACACACGACCTTCTTGAACATTCCACATGCCTTTGCAATGAATATCAAGTTTTTTATGAAATAGGACAGAATGATACATATAAAGACACACATACAAGGCCTTAGGATGCACCGAATTGTCTGATAACTATCCAGATGCATATAGAAATAGGTGGTATCAGACTTTTCATATGAGTTCTGGGGGAGGCTGTACCGTTATAGGATGACAACATAATTTGGCTGAAACTGCTAATCCGGATATGTATCAGCTGTGATGTGTGCAATAAAACCTCTACTTTGCTAACTTTTTTAGAAAAAAAGTGTGTTTCAGTGTTTTTGGAAATTCAACACCTTAGGGGGTAATATATGGGATGAAAATTTTTATGAGAATATTTCCTTATCTTGTTTATAAATAAAGAAATACATGTTAAGAGATGAAAGATTTTATTGAAACATCACAATAACTCAAAAGGCAGGAGTAACTAAAACCTCTAACTCAAGCTAGCAGAATTGCTTTTTGTTGAGAAATCCCTGCATCCTCTGGTGATGTAATAGATGTTCATACACAAGTCCCTTCAGATATCCCATACAGGCAAAAAGTGATTAGGGACACATTGGGTGATAATGGGGGCCACGAGACCAGCCCATTGTGACCAATCCAGTGGCCAGGAAGGGTTGCCTGCAGATGTGCCCTCACTTGTCTGCTGAAATGCATCGGGGCTCCATCATGCTGAAACTGAATGCAGCAATGAATAAGCATGGAAGGATCATTCAGCATGCCTGCAGTACCCCTTGCAGGAATATAAGATATGTGTGACCTTAAGGGAGTCTGGAAGAATGTGTAGACCAATTAAACAGTCTCCAGTGATATCATCCTGGATCTTAAGAGCAAATTTGGATTGTTAGGCATGCATACATGTAGCATGTGGGTTCACATCTGCTCATGTATGCAGTCTGTTAATGTTCATCACACCCTCGAGTGAGAATGCAGCCTTATTGGTGAAGAGTACACTCGCTGTGAAGCTCAGTCTGCAGTGGATTCCTGCATAAATTGCTATGCAAATCCCATGTGCTTATTGTAGTATCTCAGTTCCCTTTCCTGGATGAGTTGGAAATAAAATGGATGCAGTCCTTCATGAATCAAAATATGCTGGATGGAATGTTGGTGTTTATCAGTGGTGTGGGATACACCTTGTGTTCATGTTTATGGCCTAGGCTGCATGTTTTTGAGAATATTTTCTTCTTCCACAACTTTCCATATTGTTTGTTGGTAATCAGCATCTGGCTTATCCATATGCAACGAGCCAATTTCGCAAAAGAGATGATGTAGTCTGGTGAATAATGTGTGGCACAGCACCTTTGAGCATCTGCTGATTGCAGCATGTGCCTAAATAACTGCAACACGATTTAGCAGCCCCAGAATGCCTTTGTGATACCTGTTTCCTAGGTGATTACTGTACCTTGTTGTATGCCATGTCAGTTTGTAAACTAATTTTTTAATCACACTATGTATACCCACCTAAGGATACATGTATATATTCTTAAGTACAAAATAAAAATACATTAATCCACTGGTGATGTACAAAGATTATCATGTACTAATCAATAAATGCTTAACACTCTTCTCTTGTGCTGAGATGTTTGTTTTTAGTAACTTAATCAAAATGTAATCTTCTGTCAGTCTTTTAATAAAACACATGTACCTACATTTGGTTTTCTTATACAGGTTATATCTGTCCTGTCGCAGTCAATGGATAAAATTTTGGGACCGAGCACACTTTTCTGTGCTGTTGAAATGTTGTTAAAAATTCCACTTGCTTCATCAATTAAGACATCAACTTTTTGCAAAATATTATCATTAAAATATGAGTCATTCATGCATATCATTTCATCACATCAGCAGGAACACAAGGATCTGATGCATGTGATTGAGGAGTCACAGAAAATTAAGGTAACAGCATTTCAGTAATTATATATATAGTGTGTCTGCTAGTGGAGGTTGGAGGAAGTGGGGAGGGGGAAGAGGAAAGGGGGACACACGTGCATAAATGTGTACAATGAAAAAAAAAATGAAGTAAGAGGGCCAGAGTGAAGTAGCGAGAAGAAATAAACTGATTTGATAGGATGGGAGGGTGGAAGTAGGTTTATGACCTGGAGTAGAGGAATTCTGTAGGAGGAGGAAAACGTATCCTAACTGTGACTCATTGATGTTATAGTCATAGGATAATATGTTTTTTTTTCATTCTGTGAACTGCATAAGTTTTCATTTCTAAAAAGTTAAAACGAAGTACCGATCTTTGCACGACTTTGAAACATTATCAACATCTAACTTAATATTTATGCAGCTTCTTTCAGATAGTACTTCGTTTTAGATTACTGTGTCATCTGCAAAAAGTCTGAGGTTACTGTTAATACTGTCTGAGAACTCATTATTATACAACATGAACAGCAAGTGTTCCCAACACACTTGCCTGAGGCACACCCAAAGTTGCTTCTACATCTGATGATGACTCTCCATCCTAGATAACATGCTGCCCACTCCCTACCAAAAGTCACTAATTCAGTCACAGAAACCATTTGATACCCCATAAGATCAAACTATTGAGAATAAGAGTAGACTGCGTGGGGTAGCTGTGCAGTCTGAGGCGCCTTGTCATGGTCCTCACAGCTCCCCCTGCTGTAGGTTTGAGTCCTCCCTCGGGCATGGGTGTGTGTGTTGTCCTTAGAATAAGTTAGTTTAAGTTATATTAAGTAGTGTGTGTGTTTAGGGACCAATGACCTCAGCAGTTTGGTCCCATAAAAAAAAGAAGATAAGAGTCGGTGTGGTACTGAGTTTTTTTGGAAATCAAGAAATACTGCATCTATCGGACTACCTATATCCAAAGCTTTCAGTATGTCGTATAAAAAAAGTGAGAATGTGGTTCCACATGATCAATGTTTTGAGACTCCCTGCTGGTTGGCATGGAGGAGGTCATTCTGTTCAAGATACCTCATTAAGTTTGAGTTAAGAATATGTTCTAAGAGTCTACAAAAAATTGAAGTCGGGAATATTGAAGGTAGTTTTGTGCATTACTTCTGCTATCCTTCTGGTAGATGGGTATGACCAACACTTTATCAACAACTGGACAATGTTGTCTGTTCTAGGGATCTGCATAGATTGTAGTTAGAAGAGGGGCTAACTCACCTGCAAATTCAGCATAGAATCTGTTAGAGATTCTGTCAGATCCTGTAACTTTGATCAGCTTCAGTGGCTTTTCAACACCACTGACATTAATACTTATTTCACTCGTTTTTACAGTAGTATGACGATTAAATTTGGGCAATTCTCCTAGGTTTTCCTGTGTAGATGATCATTTGAAAACAGAGTTAAGTTTTTGTCCTTTGTACTTTGGAAATCATAGTTGCCAAAAAAGCATCATGGTCACTGTTCCCAGTTTCAGTATAGTCATCCTCAAAAGGACAGCTCTGTTTGTTGTCATTAGATCACATATATTTTTATCATGAAAGAGATTTTCACTCTGCAGTGGAGTGTGCATTGATATGAAACTTCCTGGCAGATTAAAACTGTGTACCAGACCGAGACTCGAACTCGGGACCTTTGTCTTTCATGGGTAAAGCTCTTGCCCACGAAAGGCAAAGGTCCCGAGTTCGAGTTTCGATCCGGCACACAGTTTTAATCTGCCGGGAAGTTTCATATTTTCATCATGATTGGGGGTTCCTAACTACTCATTCAAGGTAGTTTTCAGAGAAGGCATTAAGTAATGTGTCACAGCATGTCTTATTGTGCCCACCACTATCAAAACTGTAGTTTTTCCCCACTGATTGTTGGTTGATTAAGGTCCCCACCAATGATTACTTTGAGACTAAGGAACTTACACACATGTGAACTGTGGTTTTCTCTAAAGTTTTTAATTACATCAGGAGATGAGTCTGATTGGCTATAGAAAGATCCAATTGTCATTTTATGCACACTCCTGATACTGAGTGTTGCCCAAACAGTCTAACATGCAGCTTCAATTTCCGTCTTGGTGGATTTGAGTTTCTTGAGTTCCACATCAAATACACCACTTTCATTTCCCATTTAGCCATCCTTTTGATAGACACTTAAATTTTCCCAAAAAAATCTCACTATTATTAATTTCAGATCCCAATCAGCTATCTGTACCCCTATTATGTTAGCTTCACTGCCTCTCATGAGTACTTCAAGCTCTGGCACTTTGTTATGAATGCTTTGGCAGTTTACTATTAGGATTTTAATACTTTCACCTGTGGGATGAATTTCTTTCAATCTTACATTGATAGTTGTGCATTTCATAGAGCTATCATTATCTGGATTAGAGAGTCACCTAATCTGAAAAAACCCTTCTGTCCACTCTACACACAATCACCTACCTGAGTGGCAGCCTTGCACGAGTAGCGAACACCAGACTCATCAAGGGGGACCCCACAGTTCTCAAACCTATGGCACACATTACGTACTTTAATAACTAACCGAAACTTTAAATGCCTTAGAATGATTTTCAATTTGTTTCCTAGATTGATTTTGGAAGTTGATGGACTGACAGCTGTTTGGTTGCTTTAAAATTTTACAACTGATGAAAACGTTTTTGGCTTCTTCACATATCACAATGAACCTTCCATGTGTCACTTTATTTACCACTTTTACAGCTGCCTTCAAATTACTGAGTGTGTTTATGCGCCAGTACTTCCAACCTCATGCTCAGATGCATAAACTAAATCATAATTTAAGTTTCTTTGTCGAGTCTACATCTTTGTTAAATTTTATTTCACATGATAGCTGCCTCACCTTTTACAGTTATTGTTGTTTTGGCAGAAGTAAACTATTTCGCTTTAGTTGTCACTTTGTTAAATTGGAAGTGTAGTGACGCGCCGCTCGCTAATTCAAGCTCGCCGGTGTGTGTGTGTGTGTGTGTGTGTGTGTGTGTGTGTGTGTGTGGTGTGTGCTCGTGTGTCAGTGCACTGCTGTGCGGTCGTAATTACTGTACACGACATCTGTGTAGTTCCGCGCCCAACCTCTAGAGGCGCTGTGTTTTCTAGCTTTTATATACGTTCTGTTTATTATCATTATTCCATGTTTTTTGAGTTAATTGGTAGTTCCGTGCCTCCTGGCTTGTATGGACGAGTACTGTTTTCTCTCCAGTAACTACGGAAGTTTTCCCAGGATTAAGGATCCTTCTGTAGAGGCCGGAAGCAAATTTTGTAACTCCAATCAGTCCATGCATGCCGGGCGTCATCAGATACGCGCTCGCAAAAAGTTATGATTGCTGAACTGAAGGTCTTTATTCTTCTGAATCATGTTGAGCAAAGGTCGGACAGCCACCAGTTTAGCTGAACCTGACAAGTGGTGACCCCGACGTGATCCAAGCAGAAACCGACGTGATTAAGAAGAAGCAGGTGTGAGCTACGTAATTAATGAGCACATAATGACTGAACAGCAGGCCGTCTCCAGGATTGCAGTCCGTTTGCCGCCGTTCTGGCCCGACAACCCAGTACTCTGGTTCACGCAGGCAGAGGCAAGTTTTGGCTGCGCTGGAATAACGGTCGAAGCAACTAAATTTGCGCTGATTGTGAGCCAGCTCGACCAACGTTGCGCAGCCGAGGTGCAGGACATAATCACAGCACCGCCCGAGAATGGAGCTTATGCCAGGCTAAAATGAGAGTTTATTCGACGGGTGGCCGTGTCGCAATGGGACCAGATACGTCAGCTTCTGACACAGGTAGAAATTGGGGACAGGAAGCCTTCTCAATACCTGAGACATCTACGCAGCAAAGTTGACATCGTTATTGTGCCAGACAGTCCGCTCAGAACGCTGTGGAGCAGTAGATTGCCGCCGCAAATAAAAGCCGTAATCGCCTCACAAACGGACATGCCGCAGGATGACGTGGCGCAGCTAGCAGACCGGATTCAGGACGCGATAACACCGGCTCAGGTCAGTGCAGTCGCGGCGTTGGACAACAGTACAAACAGTACCGCGTCTGTAGCACGGGCCGACCATGATTCACTCGCGGCCAAGGTCGAGCTTTTGTGCGCCCAGGTCAGTGCGCTGCTGGCACGTGACGACGACAACAATAGAAGACGCCGGTACAGACGGCGATGTTCGAGAAGCACATCTTCCGGCGGTGCTACCACTCCGCAAGGCGAGGTACCGTTGTGCTGGTACCACCGACGATTCGGCGATCAGGCAAGGAAGTGCACATTGCCATGCTCGCACCCAAACACCACCGGCGGTCGACAATAGGCGCAACCGACTGCCAGTTATCCTCCGAGCGCCTGTTCGATACCGATAGGAGTTCCGGCGTAAAGTTTTTAATTGACACTGGGCCAGACCTGAGTATCATACCACGAGCAGCCATACATCGTTGCCGGCCGCCAACTGCCTCCCGTCTGATGGCTGCCAACAATTCTTCCATCGCAACATATGGCACACAGAGGATGGAGCTTAATCTCGGCCTACGTCGCCCGTACGAGTGGAATTTTTACAGTGGCTGACGTCACGGAGGCGATCGCCGGGACTGACCTCCTGGCGCACTACCACCTGCTGCCGGACGTCGCGAACGTACGCTTGGTAGACAGCGCCACTGGCTTAGCAGTCACGGGTTTCCGTCGCGACACCGCAACGCACAGTGCCAAGTTGGTCCATGCTACGGAGGGTGAGTACACTGAATTACTGCTTAACTATCCGAACTTGACCAGGCCGCCCGGCGCTCCCAGGTTCGTACCACATGACATGGTGCATCACATTCAAACGACTGATGGTCCCCTAGTAGCATGCCGACCTAGGCGTATCGCTCCAGACCGACTGTCGATAGCGAAGGCAGAATTTGACGCCATGATTCGCAAGGGCATAGTGCGGCCATCTAAGAGCCTGTGGTCCTCCGCATTACATCTTGTTCCGAAGAAGGGTGGAGCTTGGCGCCCATGCGGTGACTACCGTGCGCTTAACGCGCGAACAGTGCCGGACAGATATCCCGTTCTGTTACTGAGGGATTATAATCACGCTTTACATGGTGCCACGGTGTTCACAGTTCTGGACTGCGCTAAAGCGTATACACAGATTCCGGTGGCCACTGACAACATTCCAAAGACAGCAATAATAACGCCTTTCGGTTTATTTGAAAGCAAATTTATGACTTTCGGTTTACGCAACGCCACTCAGACCTGGCAAAGGTTTATAGACTCGGTTCTCCAGGGGCTGCCGTTTTGTTTCGCCTACCTGGACGATGTGTTAATGTTCTCTGCTGACCATAAACAACACCGACAACATCTGCGAGAGATTTTCGAGCGATCGGAGCGTTACGGTGTCTTGAACGTGGACAAGTGTGTGTTTTTGGGCAGTCAGAGGTGACATTTCTTGGCTATAAGATTTCTGCTGAAGGCTCTCTTCCTCTGCCCGAGAAGGTGGACGCTATCTTGCAGCTACTCCGACCAACTACGATCAAAGAATTATGTCGTTTTTTGGGGATGCTCAATTTTTATCGACGACACCTTCCCCACGCTGCGGAGCTGCAGGAACATTTGACGGCGGCATTATCAGGCCCTAAAGTAAATAGCAAGTCTCTGACACAGTGGACAGAGGACATGTGTTCTGCGTTCGAGGCAACAAAGAGGAGCATGGCCGACGCGGCGCTTCTCGCACACCCACGGCTCGACACGCCATTAGCAACTGTCGTAGACGTGAGCCAGACGGCGATTGGAGCCACGTTACAACAATGGCCGGACGACGCATGGTAGCCACTGGCATATTATTCCCACAAGCTTTCACCTGCACAGAGAAAATGAAGCACATATGACCGTGAGCTCCTGGCGGTATACCAAGCAGTGAAATATTTCCGTTCCCAAGTGGAAGCGCGAACTTTCACGATATATACAGACCACAAAACACTCACGTTCGCCTTCCGTCGGAATAGTGTCAACTGCTCCCCCCGTCAATTTCAACACCTTGAGTTCGTGGCCCAGTTTACTACCGACATTAGACATATTTCTGAGATCGACAACATTGTTGATGATTGCCTATCACGTATCAGCAGTGTTTCCAGTACCATAGACTTCCCTGTACTGGCATAGGCACGGAGACACGACGAAGAGCTCCTTGCCTATGTTAAAGATATGGCTTCCGTATTGCAACTGAAACTCGTCGATGTTCCGGGGGAAGATACACAGCCATACTGCGACGTTTCTCGCGGCCGACATCGTCCCTTTCTGAATCCGGCTTTTAGAAGACAAGTCTTTGATACAGTACATGCATTGTGCCATCCAGGGGTACGTCCGACATACCGCCTAGTATCGCAACGTTTCGTGTGACCGGGCATACAAAAAGACTGCCACGAGTGGGTCTGATCTTGTCTTCAGTGCCAACGCTGCAAGATTAACCGCCATGTACACGCACCGATCGGCGATTTTCCTGATACCACCGCTCGCTTTGCCCACGTTCATTTGGATGTAGTCGGACCACTTCCACCTTCGAACGGACAAAGATATCTGTTTACAATGATCGACCGTTTTACACGTTGGCCGGAGGCAGTGCCAGTGGATAATATCACAGCAGACACATTAGCTTCCGCTTTTGCAATGACTTGGTTGGAAAGATTTGGGTGCCCACTCCATATTACCACTGACCGCAGATGGCAATTTGAATCAGACCTGTTCTCACAGCTGGCCAAGTTCTGTGGTTACACCCACCATAAGACCACAAGTTATCACCCAGCAAGCAACGGAATGATCGCACGCTGGCACCGTTGTTTGAAGACCGCGCTGATGTGACACGAAGAAACCTGGACAACTGCACTACCAGTGGTCTTGTTTGGCTTACGGACGACTTTCAAACCAGATCTGTGGTCGTCAGCGGCAGAACTGGTTTATGGAGAAACACTGCGCCTTCCTGGTGACTTTGTAGACGCTGATGCCATAGACACAGTTGCTACTGGCCAGCCGGTTTTCTTGCGACGCTTGAGGGACCATATATCAAAGATTCTCCCTCCGAAAGCCACACGTCATGGCAATCCGCTCACTTTCGGGCACCAGGACCTGGAACAATGTCGTCACGTCATGTTCTGCACTGAGGGCGTTAAACCGCCTCTACAAGCTCCTTATCCTGGTCCATATGAAGTGCTACGGCGCAGTGCCCACACGATGGATATCCTAGTGAACGGCAAAACCACAACTGTTGCGTTGAATCGGGTTAAACCTGCGTATGGTTTTCCTGACACCCCATTAGCGGCACCTCGTCGTAGGCATCCACCTACCGCTGTTCCAGGCACTGACGCCACATCTCCGGCGCTGGCTCTTCAACATCCGCCGCCCAACGCAGCACAACATCCGCCTCCTGACGCTGTTCCTCTTCCTACGACGAGGACGACCCGTTCTGGACGTCGGGTGCACTTTCCGGCGCGGTATCTCGACGCCGACGCTACGCTTCCGCCCGGGGGGCTGAATGTAGCGACGCTGCCGCGCGCTAATTCAAGCTCGCCGTTGTGTGTCTGTGTGCATGTGTGTGTGTGTGCGTGTGTGCGTGTGTGTGTGTGTGTGTGTGGTGTGTGCGCGTGTGTCAGTGCAGTGGTGTGTGGTCGTAATTACTGTACACGACGTCTGTGTAGTCCCGCACCCAACCTCTAGAAACCCTGTGTTTTCTAGCTTTTATATACATTCTGTTTATTATTATTATTCCTTGTTTTTTGAGATAATTGGTAGTTCCGTGCCTCCTGGCTTGTGTGGAGGAGTACTGTTTTCTCTCCAATAACTACAGAAGTTTTCCCAGGATTAACGATCCTTCTGTAGAGGCCAGAAGCAAATTTTGTAGCTACGATCAGTTCATGCATGCCGGGCGTCGTCAGATACGCGCTCGCAATAAAGTTATTGTTGCTGAACTGAGGGTCTTTATTCTTATGAATCACGTTAAGCAAAGGTCGGACAGCCTCCAGTTTAGCTGAACCTGAGAGAAGAACGAAAAAAATATGCAAAGCTTTCAGAAGTTTTGTTGTGATACTGCCTGACAGTCTCTACTTAATATTCTCAAATTACTGTGTGTGTTTATACACCAGTTCTTCTAACCTCATGCTCAGACGCATAAACTAAAGTCCATGTATAACAAAATACTGTCCACTGCTCCAACAGCCAAAGTCAGTGTCATAAGTCTGTATACAGAATCTCACTTTGCAGCACTCCCAATGGTGAAAACACAAATGTCTGATAGTTGTAATTGAACATTCAGTTTAACATCAGAAAAACCAGCTCCGCCCTCAATGTCCTCTGCTACAACAAACAGAGCTGTCCTTTTGAGGATGACAATACTGAAACTGGGAACAGTGACCATGATGCTTTTTTGGCAACTATGATTTCCAACAGTTCCCACTGCCCTGTCCACCACTGTCACTAAACTGTAGCAAGTGGGATCTTGAATAGCTCCATGCCACATGACATACTTCTTCTAACACTTTGACACATTATGTGCAGTTGAAATGTGATGAAAACTAACTTGAAATGTAATTGCTAATAGAATTGGACCACCAATCCTACACTAATAGATCTATGATTAATTTGCATACGTTACATGAAACATTATTTGATACCATATCTGCTTATACTCATTATATTCCTTTAAATATAGGTGTATGATTTACATAGACAAGAATGTCCATTTATTACATTTTGAATCAAATATTGTTGACAAGATTAATATGTTAAATTAATTTGTTGTACTAACAACTTTGTAACACTTCAAAAATAAGTGTATGTGTTAAGTCCTTTCTGATATGAGACACACTTGATGTAGATGATTATCATAGCATATTTAATAATAATGTAATTTGTATTGTTAATCATGATAGTGGCTACTGTGCAGTGTCTACCCTGTGAGATAGCCTTGTTTGTTATTATACTCTGTAAATATGTATGCTGTAGTCTAGCTATGGTTTATTTAGTTGGTGCTTGTGTACATAGCATTGCCTTTATTGGACTCACATCTGCATCAATATTCCTTTTTCACTCTTAGTTATTAGACTGTTTAATCTGTTTAGAGTCTTGATGTTTTCAAACAACACTTAGCTTCACACATCTGCAGCTGTTAGTGGCCCTCTCAGCTTTTTCCTGTAAATACCCACCACTTAAGGCCAGATGCTTACTCCTGCTAATTCCTCCTTTATCCTTAGGACCTCATCACGCCTACCTTGGTGGAACCCATTACCATTTGCCCAGCCTCTGTTAGTAAATACAACACAATTACAAGTTTCTTATATTAATTCTATGTTGGAGGTTTTGGTGTTCGCCTGCCTTATTTCTTCATTTGTTGTCCCCAGTGTTGACGTAGTGCATTGCTATACTGGCTGAAAAATGGTGGGGTTGAAGTCAAACACAGATTACCTTAAATGATGTAGCCAACAGGTGCACATTTGCGTTTCACAGTTGCTTACTTTCACTGTTCACAACCCCCCACCCCATATACACTTTTAATATGGACAGTGCACTATTGTTTAACTATGAATAAGCCTCATTAATATTTTGAAGTCGAACATCCACATACAGCTCCAGTAGCTTACTATTGAACATCTACAATCAGTAAAAACCTAATCACACAGTTCTTGAACAATGGAAAGGTATGTATGGAAGAGACACTGTCAATTGTTTTAACACATGGCCTAATTGTGTTACACTTATTTCATGGATGCACTGTTGTCGATCTAACCAATACTGGTTCCTCATCTGAAACTCGGTCATGGACTGACTGTCTTGGGACCAAAAATTGGGCCCTTATATATCCTCACAATAATAGGTACTGAAACTACACATTGTTTGCTGTTTAATTTACAGAAATTACAATTAAAATTTAACTCATTCAATTAACTGTATATGTGTAAAAATTGGTTCCTTTAACAATTTCTTCTACTAGAAGAGTTAGGCCAAATTATTTGTTTAAATGATGAAATTAACAGATAGCATTATGCAAACTACACTTTTGAAAAAACTTTTAATTACTTTGGAATTAATTAAGGGTTGGCTTTGCTAACACGATTTCAAATAGAGCCAAATAGACCCTTTAAGAATACTGTTAGTTGTTCCTCCAAATGTTTATAATTAGTACAGAATTTATATTTGTTTATAAGTCAACAACAGAATTTAAGTTACGAAACAATTACTGATTTCACCATATAACAAAAGATACTAACTAGAAATAGTCAAAATAAATTATAAAGTCAATTAAATACATAAAACGAAGCACAAAATTAGATCTGGTTAGATCTGGCATTATATTTGTTCTTTAAAACTGAAGGCCAACCTTTCTCTTTTATGAAAATGCAGATTATACTCACATATGTTAATGGTAGTTAGTTAAAATTGAAAAAAAAAAACAAATTTAAGAAGGCAGATGGCAAAAGAAGAGGGGAAGTAAAAATATCCTAGCTTGCTTCATCACAAGGAATTCCCCGAAAGGGAACAGCTTACACAAAGAGTTATGCTCCTCTGCCACTTTGACATTTCCACAAACTTATCACAGACTTTTTCATTGATTCTTCTAGGTACTCCAGTAGTAGTGGAATGTTGCCTCATTTCCATAGCTTTATCTTATAACTACACAGGTCCAAATAAGTGTCAGTGGCATCCTGAGGCTTCCTTTCCTGCCTTGTCATGTTATAAAACTTCCAGTTAATGTGACATTTAATTTAGTACATGGCACATTCAATAATGCAGAGCATATGACTGATGTTAGTGTAACTTCTATTCGTGTCTCACAATTAGTGTAAATAGCTTAAAGTGGTGAATGAAGCATTGCTACTAACTATAGAATTATAGTGGTCCTGTATGTATAAATACACTATCCAAAAGAGGTAGTAATTTTAGATGTTATTGTGGAAGCTCTTCTATGAAGTTGCATTCATTTATGCAAATTATTGCTGAATTTCATCTTTCACCTGTTTGAATGATTTATACTCACACACAGTGTTGCTCAACACTTAATTCAGCACTTCACTTTCATAATATGTAAATGGTCACAGCTTATAGTGTTGGTCCCTGTTCTTTCCAGGTGCACTTTTAATGGTGATTAGTCTGTTACTTGATGTTAAGTACTGCATCCACCTCTTTAAATAAGTTGTATAATCTATCAAAAATGGATCACAAAATCACTACCGGAATACTATATCTGAACAATTCTCCAAAGTTCACTAAGAGACGATGCAACCTATATAATGCTTTGGCAGAACTGCATGTTCATTTACTGTGAAAGAAAAAAACCTGCATGATTAATATTATTTTAAAATTTAAACCCAACAAAATGACAATTACAGTTAACAAAAGGGTGACAATACATAAATTAATAAACTGAAGAGTGTATTTCATACTTTGTTTCATACAGATATTTAATGATGTCAAAATATTATCCTTGCCACAAAATAACTTGTTAATCCACCTTTGGCAGTGTCCCAGGTTTACAGTTCATTCAGTTTACATATAAGAAAAGAAAGAAAAATAATATGATTCACTGCAATTCACACCACTGTGTATTGATGTCATACAGATGAGCACAGTGGGTGAACTTATTTCTCTTTTTGAGGTTAATGCTCCTGGCTTGTATGAGCATAGCCTTTATTTTTGGCCATTGCCTTTTTGCTGAAAATACCTTCCTCTTAGTTTTTTAGGGTGGTAAATCCAAATATGATACTTAAAAACCAATATCAACCACCATGTCTTCACATTTTACAGCTAAATTTATTAAATTAATGTTTTTTTATAGAATTTAACAGCTTTTATGTAGTTAAAATAATTTAAAAAGAAGGTGTAATAAATGTAGATGACGTTGGTAGCACTGCTGAAAAACATTTGCTGGCAAAAAAAGGTCGATTCAATTTTTGTGTTAACAGATTGTGTTTTGTATACTGTCTACCTAATCTCACTTTCCTGTTTCCTGTAAATGTGCTCAGTACAATGTCTAATCATGGTTGTAAAAACTCTGCTGACGATTTTTGTTGTATTTGTGGTCAATTTATGATTTAAAATCACCAAAGAAACCTTACAGACTTTGTGGAAAGGGTTTATTTATCATTCTTGGGATCTAAACTTGATAATCATGATATATCTTGGGTGCTGCATAGGGTATGCTATGTGTGTGTTGAAGGTCAGAGAAAATGGTCCAAAAAGGAGAAAAAAGACTTTAGAATTGCTGTTCCTATTATATGGAGGGAGCCAAGAAATCATTGCAGTGTTGATATATACTGGTCATAGGTCGAAAACAAAAAGGTAATAAGCTACCCTAACCTTCTGTCGTCACCAATCCGACCAGTAGGGCATGGTTTAGACTTGTCAGTTCCAGATGATTTAAATCTATTCCATCAAAAGTATTTTCTGATGTACAATCTGATTTGCATGAGCCAGAAGATGATGAATTCGATTGTAATACAGAAAGTCTAGAGCCCAAATTATTTACTCTGACCAAGCTTAACGATTTCGTTAGGAATCTGGGGTTAACAAAAGAAAAAGATGAACTGCTTGGTTGTAGATTAAAAGAAAAGAACTTATTGGCAGTTGGAACCAGCATATGCATGTATAGAAATAGAGAGCAGCAATTTTCTAAGTTTTTTCAACAAGAAGGTGATTCAGTGTACTGCTCAGACACTCCCAGTCTGATGAATGAGTTTGGTACTGAATACAAAAAGGAAGACTGGAGGCCGTTTATTGATTCATCCAAAACTAGTTTAAAGTCTGTTTTATTACACAATGGTAACATGCATGCATCTATACCTGAATGAGATTTTCGCTCTGCAGCGGAGTGTGCACTGATATGAAACTTCCTGGCAGGTTAAAATATATGCCATACCAGGACACGAACCTTTCGTGGGCAAGTGCTCTACCACCTGAGCTCTTGTGACGACTGCGATTCTACCCCGTCACTAAGTATCGCCAAAATACCCGAAATGTACTATGTTAACTAATGCAGTCAAAATCAAATCGTATCTAAATAGACGTTTCTCCAGATTTTACTTCCCATCACAATATCTGACCGTGCATTTATCCCAGTTTAGCATAGAATAACCATATTAAATAAGATCTAATGACATTGACAAAAAAAGAATTTGCTTCTAATATCAATAAACAAAAGAATACCAAAGTTGAGTGATGAACCCACAATTTTACACGACACTCATTCAAAGTAATCACAACCCGTGTGGTCTGACAGCTGCCCACCTTTGAATTACCCACTATAGAACATTAGCACCAATAACAAGCGAGCTTCACTGTCATTGGTCGACGTTTAAGAAATTAATGACGGGCGCCCTTGTCCAAGTAGCAAAACATTACAATACTTCTGGTAAATGTTACGGCACACGAATTTAAACACATACCCTCCGGCAGCGGATTTAAAATGTAAAAAAAAAAATAAAAATGGAAGTAATTAAAAGGGAAATGGCTACTGCTAATGAAAGTCAACAATGTCTACATAGAACACACCACTTCGTGGAGAACACTTTTATTCTAAAGAAGACAGACGTTATGTAAATTTCAGCCAAAAGGAAAAGAAATTACAAATTAAAATTGTTTGCAATAATTTTGAGTCTTTGAGGGGAAAGCGTTGTTTTTAAATCTTAGCTTGTGTGTTCTGACGAGGGTCGCGATATCGACAGCAGCTGGCTGGTCCTGGTGAAACGCTCAGATCTGCTCCCACGGTCGTGTGATTTTTCCTCGTAATCGGGTGGGCGGTAGTATTCATTAAGCTGCAATTCCGATTACAGTGGCGTTTTTCAGGCCACAGGCTAGTCGATGTAATTGTTGTTCCCTATGTCCATATGTGCACAGTTTTAATGTTGCTGGCACACACAATTTAAGTTTACATATGACACACACAGTTTATAAAACTTGCCGACCCCGAATTCTGTAGAAAGTCAAATCACGAAAAACCGTCCTGGGCGGGAATGTACTCACACACAATAGACAGTTTGCATAAGTTCAGAACGACTGTTACTGATTATAGGCGTCCGGTAGTTCATCGAAACGCGAATAAATACGTAAGTTCACAGTACTTGAGTGTACGAAAACACAGTCAAAATACAAGTGCAGTTGAATTCACAGACACAGAGCCACAATACCGTCCATTCTCGGTTGCATTGTCACAGTTGCTTCGTCTCACAGCACAGTCTCAGTATTTACTTCGCCCAGTTTCTACACTCACTATTATCGTATCACGTCCTTGTATAAAACCGTCATTAAAACGTACATCGCTTGCCACTAAACTCAATCTTCACCAGCTCGTAAAAGTCACGACTCCCACAGTAAAACATGTGTCCGCCTCTCTAGCTACCCAACAACCTCACTATTATCGTATCACGTCCTTGTATAAAACAGTCATTAAAACGTACATCGCTTGCCACTAAACTGAATCTTCACCAGCTCGTAAAAGTCACGACTCCCACAGTAAAACATGTGTCCGTCTCTTTAGCTACCCAACAACACACCCCCACTTTGTTGGATCGACTATCGATATTACTCTCTCTCAATACTCTCGCCCACAGTTTATACAACATCAAAGTAAATTACATATATCTTTACACAACTATTTTCTACCAAACTTATTACAGTAAACGATAGCCAAAAAAAATTAAAGCCTTCCACAATCAATAACTCTTAAACATTTTTATCCACTTACAAAAAAGAAATAATTTCTAGTTATGTATTACATCTAAAAAACAACTTTTATCCCTATATTACAGAACAAACGAAAAATGCGCTACAACATCAAAGATATATGAACAGATGGGAAAAAGGAAAAAAAAAAAACAAGATAAATATATATCTATCCCCATTTTATCATGACATGTTCCCAAAAACCTCTCAAGGTAAAATGTCCATAAACCATATGAGACAACTGACCTCATAAAACTATATAATATTCTGGTATATGTTGACCTGAATTATTCAAAGCTCCTATTTACAAATATTACCTCAGTTATTTCTTGTATTATTTAACAACATGCAATCTACCTGACAATCATGAAAACAGTATTTAACAAAATTCCCACAGAATAATGATTTCAACTAGGCAAACCAATTAAGTGCATGTTTATTTATATTCTGAATCCAGCAGTAAGAAATGTACGAGCAGTAACAATTAAAAAAAATTCCCATATAAACAAATAATTACAACAAACTTATACAATATAACTGAAGAGTAATCTCATTAGTTCATTCTTCGCTGTATACATCACTTTTTATCACACACTTTTGAGTCCTTGTAACAAGTCACGTTTCCACACAAAATTTATGGCTCTAAATTATCGAGTCTGTCATAATATTGTTTAAACAAGATCCCATCATGCACTTTACAATATTTCGGCAGTTTATCATTGCCATTTGGCATATCTAACTCTCTCTTAATCATTTTTCAGATCTCATCATGGATTCGATACCTCCTCATGTGTTTACATATATTTTCTATTTTCTTTTCCCCTTGAACTCCCTAATATAGAATAATTTCACATGCTCTTCATCTATATCTTGTCCTATTTCCCCATTATCCCCTAAAGGTAATCTGGATAATGCATCTGCAACTTTATTTTGAGTACCCTTAACATACTTGATTTCAAATTCTAACTGTTGCATGACTACTACCCATCTTGTCAACCTAGCATGCATCAAGCTAAATTTCTTGAAAAATATCAAAGCCCTATGATCAGTATATATGATGGTTTTATTTCCCCACAGATAATCCCTAAATTTTCTAAATTCCCAGATTATTGCCAAAGCTTCTTTTTCTGTCACACTATAATTCTTTTCATACTTAGTTAATGACCTGCTCTCAAATGCAATTGTGCTATGATCTTCCTTCCCACCTTCTCCAAAATCCTGAAATAATTCTACTCCAATACCATATCCACTAGAATCAGTCACCCAAAAAAAAATTTAATAAGGTCAGGATGATACAAAATTCCATCCTCTTTTAAAGCTCCCTTAAGCTGCGTAAAAGCTTCCTGCCACTCACTGGTCCAAACAAATGGCACTTTAGGACTGAATAACTTATTTAAACTTGGATTGTTAAATACTTCACCTGATACAAAATTTCTATAAAAGTTACATAAACCGAGAAAGGACTTCAATTGTTTTCGATTCTTCGGAGATGGACATTCTTTAACAGCTTTGATCTTCTCAGGGTCAACTTTGATACCCGTAGTGGACAAGATTCTACCTAAAAACTTTATTTCCTTTCTCACAAACTCACATTTCTTAATTCTGAGGGTCATGTCCACTTTTCTCAAAGCCTGAAGCACATCATCCAATAAGCTACAATGTTCCTCCCATGACTCGGTGGCAATCAACAAATCATCTATGTACACAGTTATTCGAGAACTCAACTCTGGTCCCAAGACTTGGTCTAATGCTCAAATGAATACAGACACACTAATATTCAAACCAAAGGGTACTACAGTATATTGGTAGCATTCCCCATTTACCAAAAAGGCCGTATACTCCCTATACTCCTCCACAAGTGGAACTTGCCAGTACCCGGATGTGAGATCAAGGCTAGTCATGTAGTTCATATTATAATACTTCTGTAATATCACATCCATATTTTCGGGGCGATCGGTCCCTCTACTCACTATGTCATTCAAAGCTCTAGGATCAATAACCACTCTTACACTACCATCTTTCTTGCCCACCACTATTAAGGGACTATTGTATTCACTCTTGTTTCTTTCTATAACTCCACAGTCTACCATTCTCTCAATCTCTTTATGTAAAGCTTCCCTCAACGCAAATAGTATAGAAAATGGCTTTCTTGCAAAGGGTTCATGCTGTTTCACATCTAATTTACACTCAAAGTTCTTAAGTTTAACAGGCCTGTCTAAAAATACCTCCCTATTTGTCCGTAATACTTCCCTTAACTCTTCTGTCTGTTGTTTACTTAACCCTTCTACCTTGTCCATCTGGTTCTTCAATTCTTCTATTATCCCCCTCTCCTCTCTGCTACCCCTATAATCCAAGTTCAACTCTAAATCTCCCATATTGACTCCTACTGTCATCACCCTCATTTTCAACTGACCAACTAAATCATTGCTACCCACTATCATTACATCAAACTTCACACTTGTTTCTAATCCTCCATTATAAAAAGTGACAAAACCGTCCCCACAATTTACTCCTGCTTTACACTCTATCAACCAGTCTATGCCCAGGATAATTTCCACACTGAGCCCAGAAACAACAAAAAAATTATGTATTAAGCTTATGCTCCAGGTTCAAATTCTAAGATATTGGTCACTTTGCTCAACTTGCCCGTAGCACCTATTATTTTTAACCCCAACACAGGTATGTCCATTACCCCATTATCTTCCTTTATACAGTTATAGAACTCCTCTGATACAGCACTTATTTCACTCCCTGTATCCAAAAGAGCATTTTGTTCCCTACCATAGGTTTTCATTTCCACAAAAGGTTGTCCAGCTTTAATATCCCCCACATCTTCATTTTCATGTAACAAATCTCTTTCAATATGCTCATATTCCCATTTTCTACAACCTATCTCTGAGCTTTCCTCTTCTCTTGACTCCCTTCTAATTGCATATAAACTCTCTTCCTCCTCACTACAAAAAGTTGCCACATCCTTATCCTTGCCAATAATAAACACACTAATTTTTTCCTCCTCATCAGCATCTACACCATAGTTCAAGAAATCGGTAGAAATCTCTCCCTCAATAACTTCAGAAACTGGCCTGTTCTCTTCCCTGTTACTCCTATGCAAATTACTCTGCAAAAGAAACATATCCTCTGGTACCTCTTCATCTCCCCCTTCACTGTCACTACTACCATTACTTGTCTCTTCCTCCTCACTTTCAATACTTTTCATTTGTATCACTTCATTCTCCTTCTCCCTGTCTATTTGCTCCTTTTCATGTTCTGTAACACCATCATACATACAAGAAAATACCTCCATACATGAACCTCCCGATTCTATATTATTCCCACATTAATTTTGGGTCCTATCTCTGCAATTACCAAGTTCTGTCTTCCACACCCCCTATAACCATGATTAGTATTACTATTGCTGCACATCACAAAACATCTGACATCGTTGTGGCAACTGGCAACATTGGTAGGCTCTGATACTCGATCCACCCCAGCATGGACCCTTACTGTTGTGGGGTACCGTTTCCCATATTAAAACTTCCTCTCCTATCATAACCTCTACCATTACCCCTAAAATTCCCTCGACCTCTTTCTCCCCTACCTCTCACATTTACCTGATTCATTCTATTGCTCTGTTCCCTGTTCTATTGGTACCTGCAAGAATCTCTATTTTCATTAAAAGAATAACTTGTCTGCCATCTATCCACACTCTCACCCTATTCAGAAAATCTTTCAGATTATTAATATGCCCTATTAATCTACATCTCCTATTAGGAGGTAAGTTTCCCATCAATACTTCTATTGTATCTCGATCACTCCCAGTACTGTCCAAACGCTTCAACCTATTGATCCATCTTTCATAATATTCTCTCATGCTCTCCATATTTCGGTTATCATACCATGGTGCCTTCTTAAAAGCCTCAATTGCATCACTCTGTTTTTCTTTAGACCAGTAGTCTGCTAGAAAACTGACACAAAATTCTCAAAAGTTTCATAACTATCTGGTGCATCTGCTCTCCAATCTAAACTCTCACCCTTTAAACATGCACTTGACCTCCTCAATTTGTCTTTCTCAATCCACTCTAGAGTAAACTGACTTCGTAAACTATTGACAAAAGCCACTGGATGGACGTAGCCTTTATCATCAAATACTGTATTATTAAAATTACCAGCATCTCATATGTACTACCACAGATGGAGCTGTACAATTCCTATCTTCTACTTTTCTTTCCAAAGTTCCTACTCTTTTTCCAATCAAAAAAGTGGACTCCCTGATTCTTCCACTTCTACTTGAGCTTTCTTACTATGTTCCTATAAAATTCTATCACAATATTCCTTCACTTCTGTCTGCTTTTTATTACACACTTCAGCCTGTGCTACAATATTCTTATCCAAGCAATCTAACCTTCTATTTACCTCCTCCCTAAGGCTCTCTTGCTTTTCCATCAGCTCGAATTCAGTTTCTTTAAATGTCTCTATAACATCATTTTTAAATTTGTCAAAATCTTTGCATATATCCAAATTTATATTTGAAATCCTCTTTTCTATCCCATCACCTAGTTCCCTTTTAAAATCCTCAAACCTTTGTCCAAATTTTCTATCTAAATTCTTTAGTTCTTCTCCCATATCCTTTCGTGATTTCCTAACAGCATCCACCTTTTTGTCAACAGCTTCCAGGTTCTCATGTACATCTTCAATTTTCTTATTTATACCCTCTATATCTTCTTTTAAACCTTTATGGCCCTCTTTCATTCCTCTCATTTCTGCTATCAGTACAGCAAAAATACTTTTTACCCCTCCTGTTCCATCTACATCTTTATCAACCTCTGGCTCTGTCTGCAAACCTGATTACAGTGGCGTTTTTCAGGCCACAGGCTGGTCGATGTAATTGTTGTTACCGATGTCCATATGTGCACAGTTTTAATGTTGCTGGCACACACAATTTAAGTTTACATATGCCACACACAGTTTATAAAACTTGCCGACCCCGAATTCTGTAGAAAGTCAAATCACGAAAAACCGTCCTGGGCGGGAATGTACTCACACACAATAGACAGTTTGCATAAGTTCAGAACGACTGTTACTGATTATAGGCGTCCGGTAGTTCATCGAAACGCGAATAAATACGTAAGTTCACAGTACTTGAGTGTACGAAAACACAGTCAAAATACAAGCGCAGTTGAATTCACAGACACAGAGCCACAATACCGTCCATTCTCGGTGCATTGTCACAGTTGCTTCGTCTCATAGCACAGTCTCAGTATTTACTTCGCCCAGTTTCTACACTCACTATTATCGTATCACGTCCTTGTATAAAACCGTCATTAAAACGTACATCGCTTGCCACTAAACTCAATCTTCACCAGCTCGTAAAAGTCACGACCCCCACAGTAAAACATGTGTCCGCCTCTCTAGCTACCCAACAACACACCCCCGCTTTGTTGGATCGACTATCGATATTTCTCTCTCTCAATACTCTAGCCCACAGTTTATACAACATCAAAGTAATTACATATGTCTTTACACAACTATTTTCTACCAAACTTATTACAGTAAACGATAAACAAAAAAAAATTAAAGCCTTCCACAATCAATTAACTGTAAGCATATTCATCTACTTAAAAAAAAGAAATAATTTCCTGTTACATATTGCATCTAGAAAACAACTTTTATCTCTATATTACAGGACAAACGAAAAATGTGCTACAACATCAAAGATATATGAACAGACGGAAAAAAGGGAAAGAAACAAGATAAATATATATCTATCGCAAAATAACAATGTCTTCACACTAGCCAAGCATGACTCCTCCATCCCCACAGCGTTACTTCTGCCAGTACCTCGTCTCTTACCTTCCAAACTTTACACAAGATCTCCTACCATACTTGCAGAACTAGTACTCCTGAAAGAAAGGATATTGTAGAGAAATGGTTTAGCCACAGCCTGGGGTATGTTTCCAGAATGAGATTTTGACTCTACAGCGGAGTGTGCACTGATATGAAACTTCCTGGCACATTAAAACTGTGTGCCAGACCGAGACTCGAACTCGGGACCTTTACCTTTCCAAGCAATTGCTCTACCAACTGAGCTACCCAAGCACGACTCACGTCCCATCCCCACAGATTTAATTCTGCCAGTACCTCGTCTCCTACCTTCCAAACTTTACAGAAGCTCTCCAGCAAACCTTGCAGAACTAGCACTCCTGGAAAAAAGGACATTGGGGAAATGTCTTAGCCACAGTTTGGGGAATGTTTCCAGAATGAGATTTTCACTCTGCAGTGGAGTGTGCATTGATGTGAAACTTCTTGGCAGATTAAAACTGTGTGCCAGACCGAGACTGGAACTCAGGACCCGAATCTCTAGTTTGAGTCTTGATCTGCCACACAGTTGGAATCTTACAGGAAGTTTCATCTATACCTGTTGAATATTCAGTACATATGAAAGAAAGCTATGAAAACCTAGAAACAGTGCTAAATAAAATAGGGTATTCTGCTCATGGTTGGATGATATGTGGCGATCTAAAAGTAACATGCATGCTCCTTGGTCAGCAAGGTGGCTTTACCAAATTTCCATGTTTCTTGTGTGAATTGGACAGTAGGGCTAAGGATGAACACTGGTGCAGAAAGAACTGGCCTGTGAGGGACTCTTTAAAACCTGGTGAGAAGAACATTCTATGCAAAACCGTTGTAGATCCAAAAAAACGTACTCCTACCAACTCTATGTATGAAGTTAGGTCTAATAAACAGTTTGTAAAGGCTTTGCCTACAGGTGGACCGTGTTTTAAGTATCTCTGCTGAAAGTTTCCATACCTTTCATAAGCTAAACTAAAAGAAGGTGCCTTTGAGGCATCTGACATTTGAAAATTGATTTTTGATGTTAACTTTGAATCCATAATGACCTCAAATGAGAAAGAAGCATGGGTATCATTCAAGCAAGTCGTTCCAAAGTTCTTAAGACATGAAAAAGACCCAGAATATGTTTCTATTATAGCTACAATGTTAAAGAAGTTTAGATTAGATTAGATTTGATTTACTTTCATTCCAATTGATCCATAGTGAGGAGGTCCTCCAGGATGTAGAACATGTCAGAAAAACGATAATACATGACAAATATTTGCAACTGAAACAAAGAAGCTAATGTACCTTCTACAGGTCCCAAGTGGAATGATCGTCATTTTTTTAGTGAATACTATATGAAAGAATCATTTTACAAACACTCATTTACTAAGATTGCATTAATGCATTGAATTTAAAATTTAAAAAATTATTTATTTATATGGTAATAAACATAAATAGAACTACTACAATACTTATTTACAATGAACACATTACTGCACTGAAATGGCGCAAAAGTTAGATTTTACTTACACACACACACAAACACACACACACACACACACACACACACACACACACACACACACACACACACAAACAAACAAACAAATCAGTTGGTTCTACTGAGAAATTCATCAATGAAGTAGAAGGAGTTGGCCACCAATAAATCTTTTAGGCTTCTCTTAAACTGAATTTCATTAGTTTTTAAGCATTTTATAGCTGCTGGCAAGTTATTGAAAATGTATGTACCTGAATAGTGCACACTTCTTTTTACAAGAGTAAGTGACTTTAAATCCTTGTGAAGATTATTCTTATTTCTAGTACTGATTCCATGAACTGAGCTGTTGGTTTGAAAAAGTGATAAATTTTTAATGACAAATTTCATTAAGGAATAAATACATTGGGAAGCAGTAGTTAGTATCCCTAGTTACCTAAACAGGCTTCTGGAGGATGTTCTTGTGTTCAGACCACATATAGCTCTTATTGCACATTTTTGTGCCCACAAAACTTTAGCTTGGCTTGATGAATTACCCCAAAAAATAATTCCATATGACATTATGGAACGAAAGTAAGCATAGTATGCCAGCTTTTTCATTTTTATATCCCCTATGTCCGACAGAATTCACATTGCAAACAAAGATTCTTTAAGATGCTTCAGCAGTTCTGTGGTGTGCTCCTCCCAGTCGAATTTATAATCAAGCTGTAATCCCAAGAATTTAACACTGTCCACTTCTTCCATCTGCTTGTCATGGTATGTTAGGTACATACTCATGGGACACCCCTTTCAAGTTCTGAGCTGCATGTAGTGTGTTTTTTCAAAGTTTTGTGGCAAAGAATTGACTAGGAACCAGCAATTAATACCCACAAATATTTTATTAGCCGATTTTTCTAAGACTACACTAGATTTGCTATTTATTGTAATGTTTGTACCATTGGTAAACAAGACAAACTTGGCATGTGGTAATGTTACTGATGTAAGGTCACTGATATACACAAGAAAACGTAAGGGCCCTAAGATGGAGCACTGTGGGGCCCCACATGTAACTGGTTCCCATTGGATGATGCTCGATATCTTAATACATGTCTCTTTCCTATTAACACCGTTTGTTTCCTGCCAGAGACTGCCTTAACATTGTGATATTTTGGTATCAAAATGTTTGAGAAGTGCTGTAAAGTGTGGAAGACAGTTTGATTTAACGCACAGTGTTGCATTCACAGGAGAGCTTATGATAAGTTTGGAAGGTAGGAGACGAGGTATAGAAGGAATGGAAGCTGTGGGGGTGGGTCGTGATTTGTGCTTGGGTAGCTCAGTTGGTAGAGCACTTCCCCACGGAAGCCAAAGGTCCCAAGATCGAGTCTCAGCCCAGCATACGGTTTTAATCTGCCAGGAAGTTTCAGGAAGTAACTGTTGAACATGGACTGTGCATGGTTGTTTGTTTTGATATGTAAAGGCATTAAACGGGAAGTATGGAATACAGGAAAATGGCAAGGTGTGATGGTAAGTAAACGGCTTCACCTACTGTGGATGTCACAGTTTGGTGGTTATTTGACCATCAAGGAGCAATCACATTCTCCAAGAATGAAAATAGAAGACAACATGTTTTTGCAACAAATAAATTATACTGTAATCTTGGATGTCATGTTGAGCCTTCAAGGGATATGTTGTATGAAAAGTTGTGTTCTACTCTAATTCGCAAGTCTCTCTAACGATCTGTGCACCCATTCATGGAAATATATGTTTGTAAAAAGAAAAGTAGTGGATACCTTTTTTTCATGATATGAATAGTAGTTATCTTATTCTGCTCCAATAACAATTGCAGAATGCGAAGGAGTGAAGCCTTTCCTTGGCTACACATTTATTTCAGATGCACAGATTAGTGTGACCTCTACTTCAAGAGAATTAACTATGGTGACCTGATTAAAAGAAAAAGGTAAGTATGCCAGAGATTACATCGGGTGGCAGATCTCATGAAATGTTCTGACTCAGCTTCAGCTACAAGGAGAAGGCCAGCACCTACATAAAACCCTAAACCAACAAGAAAAGCATTTCATTTGGCTCCCTATGTACAGGATGTAGAGCACTGGAGCAAGAGGAAGAAAAAAAGAACTATAAATTTACAAAATCTTGAAATTCAATGAGTGATGAATTATGACATTGCTAAGTGCAACAAGGATTAAACAAAAGGAGAACCTGTAAGTGAACAGACATAACTATATTGTTGAAACTCAGTAATGATCCATCAAGAAGAAAGTGAAAGGAAGTATCAGAGAAATTCAAGACATCTGAAGGCTAACCATACTTATACACTACTGTCCATTAAAACTGCTACACCACAAAGATGACGTGCTACAGACGCGAAATTTAACCGACAGGAATAAGATGCTGTGATATGCAAATGATTAGCTTTTCAGAGCATTCACACAAGGTTGGCGCCAGTGGCAACACCTACAACGTGCTGACATGAGGAAAGTTTCCAGCCGATTTCTCAAACACAAACAGCAGTTGACCGGCGTTGCCTGGTGAAACGTTGTTGTGATGCCTCGTGTAAGGAGGAGAAATGCGTACCATCACGTTTCCAACTTGGTAAAGGTCAGATTGTAGCCTATCGCGATTGCGGTTTATCGTACTGCGACATTGCTGCTCGCGTTGGTAGAGATCCAATGACTGTTAGCAGGATATGGAATCTGTGGGTTCCAGAGGGTAATACGGAACGCTGTGCTGGATCCCAACGGCCTCGTATCACTAGCAGCCGAGATGACAGGCATCTTATCCACATGGCTGTAATGGATCGTCCAGCCATGTCTCGATCCCTGAGTCAACAGATGGGGACGTTTGCAAGACAACAAACATCTGCCAGAACAGTTCGATGACGTTTCCAGCAGCATGGACTATGAACTCAGAGACCATGGCTGAAGTTACCCTTGACGCTGCAGCACTAACAGGAGCGCCTGCGATGGTGTACTCAACGACGAACCTGGGTGCACGAATGGCAAAAAGTCATTCTTTTGGATGAATCCAGGTTCTGTTTACAGCATCATGATGGTCACATCCTGGTTTGGCGGCATCGCGGTGAACACACATTGGAAGTGTGAATTCATCATCGCCATCTGGAGTGATGGAATGGAGTGCCATTGGTTACACGTCTCGCTCACCTCTTGTTCGCATTGACGGCACTTTGAACAGTGGACGTTACATTTCAGATGTGTTACGACCCATGGCTCTACCCTTCATTCTATCCCAGCGAAACCCTACATTTCAGCAGGATAATGCACGACCGCATCTTGCAGGTCCTGTACGGGCCTTTCTGGATACAGAAAATGTTCGACTGCTGCACTGGCCAGCACATTCTCCAGATCTCTCCCCAATTGAAAACGTCTGGTCAATGGTGGCCGAGCAACTGGTGCGTCACAATATGCCAGTCACTACTCTTGATGCACTGTGGTATCGTGTTGAAGCTGCATGGGGAGCTGTACCTGTATATGCCATCCAAGCTCTGTTTGACTCAATGCCCAGGCATATCAATGCTGTTATTACAGCCAGAGGTGGTTGTTCTGGGTACTGATTTCTCAGGATCTATGCACCCAATTTGTGTGAAAATGTAATCACATGTCAGTTCTAGTATACTATATTTGTCCAATGAATACCTGTTTATCATCTGCATTTCTTCTTGGTGTAGCAATTTTAATGGCCAGTAGTGTAAAATAGTGGTACAAGTATGACAGCAACTTCAATTAAATTTCCATGTCAAGTAAAGGAAAGAGGAATAAAAAATGTTTAATTAGAATGGAGTAATTTCTCAGCGGGTTTGGAGGAGAATAATTTTTTGGTGGGTTTAGAGAAGATGATTTCAAACCCTGACATCGGCAGGAATGCGATAGTAGCTGAGCAATTCTGCAGAGTTGCTGCTTTATGACACAGTGCAATCCACCTCTCTCTGTGTTCAAGATATTGGCTGTGATGGCCAGTGCAAATCTTTGTAGTACATCAGCATGTACATGTGGTTGCATCAGCTATACAATGAGGGAGTGCTGTTCTCTTCTTTTATTATGTATAAGCTATATGTAAACTGAATGAGTTAAAAACCAGGGACACAACTGAAGGTGGATTAATGAGTTATTTTGTGGCAAGGATAATGTTTTGATGGATCACTGAAAATCTGTATGAAACCAAGTAAGGGATACACTCTTCAATTTATTAATTCACGTATCTTCACTCTTTTGTTTTGGGAAGTGGTAGCATATGGATGTATGCTTCGATCTGTCATACCAGCATTGTTAAAAATGTGTATTTTAACCATTAATTAAAAGTATTATAAAAAGTTATTAGAAAAGGAATATATGTATTTGCGCAATTATAAGTTCAAATTCTATCTGTTCATCATTTCACTTGCCGCTGACATCCTGCATCAAGAGCTTCAGTGCAGAAAAGAATAATTCACACCATACCTCAAGGAGCATTCCTGCATTGACATTGTCACATTCAAGACTAAACACAAAAGAATTAAAGTAAGGTAATGACTCAGACTTGATAGGCACCCACTGAACTTGGTTTACTTATACTAAAACATATTGTCCTTCTTCTGACAGATTGACAATTTTAATTGTTGCATTGATTATTTGGTATGATACACTACTGGAAGCAGCAGTACATAATGCAAATTATGTTGATTGACCTCGAATGTAATGATATTAAAGGTCTGTTGATACTGGTATCACTTGAAGTTCACCCAAGATTGTGCAAAGATTCATAAATTACCTTCAAATTTGTTTAACTATTCCTTCCTATCAATTTTTCCAATTACTCAAGCAATTATTAAGCCATTTCCATGTACACATTCCTATTCAGTGGTGACCATTTAAAGGACAACACTGAGCAAAATATGAACAGACCATTCAATTGTTGAGATTAAATTTTTTGAGATACATGATTCATATTATTGTTACAAGGAACTAATGAAACATTCATCGTATTTGTTACATGTCCACAAAATTGGGAATGATAAAACAAGTGAAGGACATAGTTAAAATTAAATTCTGCCTACAAATGAGACGAGCTGGGAATGCTGATTTCAGTGATAAAGCTGCTATGCTGTATGCTTATATGGAGCCATCTCTCTGGCAGTAGATAATCTCTTTCCTTCCAATTAATATCCTTTACCGACAGTGCATTTCTACAGAAAAGACGAAAATTTGTACAAAAACGTCAGTAAAGTGTTAGGTAAGTCATATAAATTCTATAAGACTATGTCAGATATTAATCAGTTTCATTAGTGAATATGCAACTAAACCTACATTAACTGAAAAGTACCGATACAGATAGAATTTCATTTCTGAAAAATTTCATTCATAATTTTGTTAAAAACTATTCACAATGTAGTCAAAGGAAGCGGCCATTGTTAAAAATTCATTACAAAATGCAATACACCAAGATGTTGGAAATCCGAGCTTGGAAACAGTTGAAGGTTATGCACCAACTAATGAACTGGCTGATGGCAACCTAAACAATGAGGCTGGCATCCCTCTACCAGTAGATGATGACATTGGTAATATAACTAATCATGATGTCAATTTTATGATGCTTGATGGGACAATTTCTGAGTTCTCACTGGGTTACATGTTTTCAAATAGTGAAACTGAAGGGTGCAACAGCAAAAATTCCTTTGATTACTTGCTCATGACATTGCGAATGCAGGAACAGGAAACAGTCTGTAAAAACAATGTAAATACCAGTGAGACACACAATTTGACACAACTCATGCAGCTAATAACACAACAGTTTATAAAACAACAGGAATTTCAGGAAAGTGTAACACAACAACTTAATGGCATGACACATCAGTTCACAAAACATAAGGAATATACAGGACAGCAGTATATACAGCAAAATCAGGCATTTAAAGATTTCAAGCATAGTATTAGTCAACAGTTCAGTGAGGTGAGCAAAACTATATGCCCTCAATTATCTGACAAACTATCAGGGAAGTTGACAGAGTTAGGTAGCAGCTAAAGTAAGAAGTAATTACTGACATATTTCACAATATAAATACATTAATGGAAACAGGGTCATTCATACATGATAAACAGGAACAACTTGCAGGTGAGTTACAAAACCTTAATGAAGAATATTCTCAAATTCAGGAGAAGCAATCCCAAGTGGATGCATTAGTAAAAAATGTAACAGTTGTAATCAGTGAGCTGCAAGATGTGTACAGAAACATACCTACAGAAGTACAAAAGTCAAGTCTAAGAGTGAACTAGTTAAGTTTAGAGTCAAATTTTGCCAAAAAACAGAGAGATAAGATATGTGCAGATGTAAAGGAAATAACAGAAAAAGCTAAAACTGGAATACTGGATAAGAGCAGCACCCTTGCTGAAAAGGTAATGTCAGAGTGCAAGATTTATGTAGATACAGTAGAAGGAGCTCTAAAAGAGAAAGAAAGTCAATTTCTAGCTGAAATACATTCAGGTTTAAAGGAAGCCGAGAAAAAGTTACGAGGCAGTATTGCTGAAACTAGTGACATTACAAAACAACATTTTACAGAAAACAAACCCATGCTTTTAGAGGAGTTAGATACTCTCACTGGTTACCCACAATATGTGGCTAGCTTATCAAAGGAAAATAGTGAAGGTTGCAGAATGCAACAACAGTTGCCAGCAGCTGTACCTGTTGAGCAAGTGCAGTTGCCATGCACTATGCCACAAGCTGTGACATTCATCTGCTTTCTTTGTTCGTTGATAGTCCTCACTGTATATGTTCTGAATTGTTATACCGGCTGAAAAATTGGGGGGGGGGGGGGGGGGTGACTACCGTAAGTAATGTAACTGACAACTAGATTTCACAGTTCTTTTTTTTCACTGTTCACAATCCCCCAATATTACACAATTAATTGGCCAATTCACTACTGGTAAAGTATGGCAAGCCTCATTAATAGGTCACAGGCAACATATGCATACTGCTACAATAGTTTGCTGTTGAACATGCTTGAGCAGCAAAAACCGAACCACACAGTTTGCCATGCACTATGCCACAAGCTGCGACATTCATCTGCTTTCTTTGTTCGTTGATAGTCCTCACTGTATATGTACTGCTTTGCTATACCAGCTGAAAAATGGGAGGGGGGGGGTGTAATTTCCACAGTGACTACTGTAAGTAGTGTAACTGACAACTAGATTTCACAGTTCTTTTCTTTCACTGTTCACAATCCCCCAATATTACACAATTAATTGGCCAATTCACTACTGGAAAAGTTTGGTAAGCCTCATTAATAGGTCACAGGCAACATATGCATACTGCTACAATAGTTTGCTGTTGAACATGTATGAGCAGCAAAAACCGAACCACACAGTTTGCAGTTCTTGCAGAATAATATGATACATGTGACACTATTTTATGACAGACATTGTGATTAATTGTCCTAACACACAGCTCATTTGTGTTAGGCTTATTCCTCTGTTAAGTTGATGCATTGTTGTTAATCTAACCAATATATGTTTCATGTCTGAAAATCTACCTTGGACTGACTGCCTTGGAACCAAAAATCAGTTCTTCATATATCCTCACTATAACAGGATCTGAACTATACGCTGTTCAGTGTGTAAGATACAGTATTTACAATTAAAACATAACTCATTCAATTAACTGAATAGATGGAAAAATTGTTTCTTTTTAACAGTTCCTTGTACCACAAAGGTAGGCTGAATTGTTTGTTTAAATAATGAAATTGAAAGATATAGTTATGCAAACAATGCTTTTGACTAACCTGGTAATTATTTTGGAATTAATTAAGGGTTGGCATTGCTAATATGTTTTCGAATAGAACCATATAAATACTTTAAGAATCCTAATAGTTCTTCCAAGTGTTTATAATTAGTGCACAATTTATATTGGTTTATAAGTCAACAATAGAACTTAAGTCCGAAACAATTACTGATTTTCCCATATAACAAAAGATATTAATCAGGAATAGTGAAAATAAATTAGGAAATGGATTACATACACAAACTAAGCACAAAATTAGACCTGGTGCTATATTCCAAGACTGAGGGCCAACCTTTCTCTTTTATGAAAATGCAAATTATCCTCATTAATGGTGATTAGACAAAAATTAAAAATGAATATAAGCTGGCAGATGGCAAAAAAAAAAAAGAGGAAGTAAAGAGATCCCAGCTTCCTTTGTCACGCTACCCCCTCATTGGATTGGCCACATAGATAATGCAAACAGCTAACTGGACAATTCAATGACCACAAGTGACCCCAGAAAGTGGGTGTAACATTCTACACACAAAATCGTATTACATAGGAAATCTCCTTATCAAAAACTACAGTACACATGTTTTTCAAATGTCTGCTTATATGAACTGACCATATGAAAATCCCCGTACAAAGTAATTACGTATAGTGTATAGTACAATGGCGCAAAATATCCACAAATTATATTTTAATAAAAACAGACATCTTAATCGTAAGTGATTTCCTTTTTGGATAAACAAAGATTACATTCTAACATACATATCACTTTATACTGGTCCTGTCTCGCTTCAAAGAATAAATGACCATGGGTTGCTAAAAGTTAAATTATGTACACTGCGCATTGCAGTTCATTTTCAGACAGATAATTTCACTTTTTTGATATTTAGTATTTCGCACAAGCGCTTTCACTCTTTTAAGGAACTTTAACACATATCCTCACCAAGTCATCCACACCTTCAACATGTCCAAGTGGCAGTTAGTAAGGAAATGCACTGCTATCAGTTCCCTTTGAGGCGATTCTCCTCTGCCACAGACATGAAAAAAGTAGACAAAATACTCTACTTTAGCACACTCACTTTTAATTCTAAGGAGAAGGTGTTTCACACTAATGGCAAATAATGGTTATAACTTTGTAAATAAATATGTTACATAGTTCTCACAACATCACAATAATTACCTCTAAAATTGACTATAGTACAAGAGGCGGGGTCTAGTAAAAATTTTAAATTCAAATACACATTAAAAAACGAAACATTACTCTATGTCATATTGCTGTCTGGTTAAGTTTGAAGGATTTGGGTTTCTTTCCTATTTGCAAAATCAGTAAAATGCCACATCCTGGTTTGAAATTCACACCATTTATGGTCTCACATCACCTTAATGTCCAAAGTATGTACCTTTCCTCTAGCAAATCTCAAGACATGCAGTAGCATCATTGCCTTATGAAAAAAGAATAGAGTCATCATCACATAACTTAATTACTACTCAAATCAAAATTTAAGGGGCTCGAAAATGTACCAAATCATTGCCCCACTTTTCTATGCAACCCTTAGCACTACTCTCATTCAAACATAAAATTAACTCCTCACAAAATCCAAAATATTACCAAATTGTTGATCTGTCAGAATATTCACTTCACTCTAGAACTACAGTTATCAATTAATCAGCAAAATTACTTTTCTTTGTTTGAGTGTTACCACTTTAAGCTTGTAATTCCTCAGAACACAAACAGAAGTTTTCAGATAACCTATAGATCTGACAATGCAGCATTATACGACATGTTGTTGTTGTGGTCTTCAGTCCTGAGACTGGTTTGATGCAGCTCTCCATGCTACTCTATCCAGTGCAAGCTTCTTCATCTCCCAGTACCTACTGCAACCTACATCCTTCTGAATCTGCTTAGTGTATTCATCTCTTGGTCTCCCTCTACGATTTTTACCCTCCACGCTGCCCTCCAATGCTAAATTTGTGATCCCTTGATGCCTCAAAACATGTCCTACCAACCGATCCCTTCTTCTAGTCAAGTTGTGCCACAAACTTCTCTTCTCCCCAATCCTATTCAATACCTCCTCATTAGTTACGTGATCTACCCACCTTATCTTCAGCATTCTTCTGTAGCACCACATTTCGAAAGCTTCTATTCTCTTCTTGTCCAAACTATTTATCGTCCATGTTTCACTTCCATACATGGCTACACTCCATACAAATACTTTCAGAAACGACTTCCTGACACTTAAATCTATACTCGATGTTAGCAAATTTCTCTTCTTCAGAATCGCTTTCCTTGCCATTGCCAGTGTACATTTTATATCCTCTCTACTTCGACCATCATCGGTTATTTTACTCCCTAAATAGCAAAACTCCTTTACTACTTTAAGTGTCTCATTTCCTAATCTAATTCCCTCAGCATCACCTGACTTAATTTGACTACATTCCATTATCCTCGTTTTGCTTTTGTTGATGTTTATCTTTTATCCTCCTTTCAAGACACTGTCCATTCCGTTCAACTGCTCTTCCAAGTCCTTTGCTGTCTCTGACAGAATTACAATGTCATCGGCGAACCTCAAAGTTTTTACTTTTTCTCCATGAATTTTAATACCTACTCCGAATGTTTCTTTTGTTTCCTTTACTGCTTCCTCAATATACAGATTGAATAACATCGGGGAGAGGCTACAACCCTATCTCACTCCTTTCGCAACCACTGCTTCCCTTTCATGCCCCTCGACTCTTATAACTGCCATCTGGTTTCTGTACAAATTGTAAATAGCCTTTCGCTTCCTGTGTTTTACCCCTGCCACCTTCAGAATTTGAAAGAGAGTATTCCAGTTAACATTGTCAAAAGCTTTCTCTAAGTCTACAAATGCTAGAAACGTAGGTTTGCCTTTTCTTAATCTTTCTTCTAAGATAAGTCGTAAGGTCAGTATTGCCTCACGTGTTCCAACATTTCTACGGAATCCAAACTGATCTTCCCCATGGTAGGCTTCTACCAGTTTTCCCATTCGTCTGTAATGAATTCGTGTTAGTATTTTGCAGCTGTGACTTATTAAACTGTTAGTTCGGTAATTTTCACATCTGTCAACACCTGCTTTCTTTGGGATTGGAATTATTATATTCTTCTTGAAGTCTGTGGGTATTTCGCCTGTCTCATACATCGTGCTCACCAGATGGTAGAGTTTTGTCATGACTGGCTCTCCCGAGGCCATCAGTAGTTCTAATGGAATGTTGTCTACTCCCGGGGCCTTGTTTCGACTCAGGTCTTTCAGTGCTCTGTCAAACTCTTGACACAGTATCTTATCTCCCATTTCGTCTTCATCTACATCCTCTTCCATTTCCATAATATTGTCCTCAAGTACATCGACCTTGTATAAACCCTCTATGTACTCCTTCCACCTGTCTGCCTTCCCTTCTTTGCTTAGAACTGGGTTGCCATCTGAGCTCTTGATACTCAAACAAGTGGTTCTCTTCTCTCCAAAGGTCTCTTTAATTTTCCTGTAGGCAGTATCTATCTTACCCCTAGTGAGATAAGCCTCTAAATCCTTACATTTGTCCTCTAGCCATCCCTGCTTAGCCATTTTGCACTTCCTGTCGATATCATTTTTGAGACGTTTGTATTCCTTTTTGCCTGCTTCATTTTTATATTTTCTCCTTTCATCAATTAAATTCAATGTTTCTTCTGTTACCCAAGGATTTCTATTAGCCCTCGTCTTTTTACCTACTTGATCCTTTGCTGCCTTCACTACTTCATCCCTCAGAGCTACCCATTCTTTTTCTACTGTATTTCCTTCCCCCATTCCTGTCAATTGTTCCCTTATGCTCTCCCTGAAACTCTCTACTACATCTGGTTCTTTCAGTTTATCCATGTCCCATCTCCTTAAATTCCCACCTTTTTGCAGTTTCTTCAGTTTCAATCTGCAGTTCATAACCAATAGATTGTGGTCAGAATCCACATCTGCCCCAGGAAATGTCTTACAATTTAAAACCTGGTTCCTAAATCTCTGTCTTACCATTATATAATCTATCTGATACCTTTTAGTATCTCGAGGATTCTTCCAGGTATACAACCTTCTTTTATGATTCTTGAACCAAGTGTTAGCCATGATTAAGTTATGTTCTGTGCAAAATTCTACAAGGCAGCTTCCTCTTTCATTCCTTCCCCCCAATCCATATTCACCTACTATGTTTCCTTCTCTCTCTTTTCCTACTGACGAATTCCAGTCACCCATGACTATTACATTTTCGTCTCCCTTCACTACCTGAATAATTTCTTTTATCTCGTTATACATTTCATCTATTTCTTCATCATCTGCAGAGCTAGTTGGCATATAAACTTGTACTACTGTAGTAGGCATGGGCTTTGTATCTATCTTGGCCACAATAATGCGTTCACTATGCTGTTTGTAGTAGCTAACCCGCACTCCTATTATTTATTCATTATTAAACCTACTCCCGCATTACCCTATTTCATTTTGTATTTATAACCCTGTAATCACCTGACCAAAAGTCTTGTTCCTCCCGCCGCCGAACTTCACTAATTCCCACTACATCTAACTTTAACCTATCCGTTTCCCTTTTTAAATTTTCTAACCTACCTGCCCAATTAAGGGATCTGACATTCCACGCACCGATCCGTAGAACGCCAGTTTTCTTTCTCCTAATAACGACGTCCTACTGAGTAGTCCCCGCCTGGAGATCCGAATGGGGGACTATTTTACATCCGGAATATTTTACCCAAGAGGACGCCATCATCATTTAATCATACAGTAGAGTTGCATGTCCTTGGGAAAAATTACAGCTGTAGTTTCCCCTTGCTTTCAGCCGTTCGCAGTACCAGCACAGCAAGGCTGTTTTGGTTAATGTTACAAGGCCAGATCAGTCAATCATCCAGACTGTTGCCTCTGCAACTACTGAAAAGGCTGCTGCCCCTCTTCAGGAACCACATGTTTGTCTGGCCTCTCAACAGATACCCCTCCGTTGTGGTTGCACCTACGGTACGGCCATCTGTATTGCTGAGACACGCAAGCCTCCCCACCAACGGCAAGGTCCATAGTTCATGGTTCATGACTTGTACCTCAATAAAGTATTGCTCCTTCTTTTATGGTCTCATTCCCAGATGCGGTTTCATGAATTGCACCCAATGTTACATAGTTCAAAAGTAGGTAATATAGTTACAACACATTTATTTGTACACAGTTATCTTTTTCATTATGGTACTCAGTAATGTCTGTCAGCTCCAATATTTTACTTACATTGGAGTGGATTCTCAAAAAAATATCCATACTGTAGAGACAGACTCCCTAATCATTAAGACCCTAACATCATTCATTATGTTATTATTAAATACTGAAACTGAAAAACGCATGGACACAAGAAAGAAGACAGGCCCATAGTGAAAGGATGAGGAAGTTTTGGGAAAGCTAACAAGACCAGTGCTAATTAATGGTTCCACGTGCTCTTTAGTGGGAGAAACGAATAAATAATTATATTAGAGTATTGCCTCATTAACTAATAAATAAACACCTGCTCTGCTTATCCAATGCAAATTTGATTCTACTGAAAAACACTCCAGAGCAACAAATCCTTATGCTAAGGCAAACTTAAATCTGATCACTGATCAGACAAAATTATCACTTAGAAAAACTATTATTTCACTGTATTCCATCAGATTGATCGAGACTTTAGCCTGAAGGATGATATACATACAAATCTTACTTATTCTTTCCACACATTACCCCAGGCAACTGTGTTTAAAGTTTTATTTCCTTAATGTTAGAAGAGGCTGTACCATGACACACTGCTATAGCTAGATAGTTATCCTGATATACTGATTGCACTAAACACAAACAGAGCTATTACACCACAATTGATATTAAAACCTAGTATTCAAGATGGTATTTACTACATGTTGCCTCTGCTGCTGCACCACTGAGCAGATTACTTCCGATGTTAATTATAGTTTTCTCATAATCTGCACCTTCTACTCTACACATGCTGATACCTTTCATTTTCTGTTTACCTTACCTCTCTGACAGAAAGTCTTCAACTGTGAAACCAATTTACTTTCATCATTTCATTCTTCCATCCTCTTATTATTCCGTTACTTATCACTAACACAACATAATATAACACTGGAGAAACGTTTTCTAAAATATTCCTATACTAAAGTATCCTGCTGTACAAAATCACATGAAAGTTGAGGATAGAATGTCTCTGATTCACTTATGAACTACATATAGGCTAGGAGAAGCGTGTGCCTCAGGAAACATGAAAAATGAGACAGACAGCTGGGGTAAGCATTATCGCCACATAATGAATCCAACACAGAATGTTGAACCTCACTACTTGCTATTTGCACAATAAGTTATTCCCAAATATTACGGCAATGCTGAGGTTTTGAATCACCAACAAATTGCACTCCAACAGCTCTACTTCCAATTCCAAAGTTAATAGTACCTCTTGTTTCACACCCTTTGATACTTTATCAGTAGCACCAATAATTTTTATTCCAGAAACATGCATCACTACTATATCTTCTGTGTTCTCAATAGATTCAAAAACGCCTGTGAAATTCCAATCAGATCACTACCACTGTTCAGTAAACACTTAATATCTCTACCTTGAACACTTGCTGTTATTACTAGGTGCCACACGTCCTTTTTATTTATCTTGTGACCTTCTTTGTACAACAAATCCTCATTAGTCCTTTCCCTGGAAAAACTATCATCCTGCTTACCATAATAACTATCAGACACAGTCAAATGACAGATAGTGTGGTCCTCTTCCTCATTACTATTTTCAAACTCCAATTCTAACTCTTCATTAGGCCTAATATTATCCTCCTTTATTCTTTCTTTACTTAACACATTGCCATCATTTTCAATTGTAAATTCAAATACCTTGTCCACATACTACTGGATTCATCACTGCTATCATCAGTACAACTACTCTCACAATCAGACCCACTGTCACTTCCATTGCCCTCAAATACTTGGCAACTTAGTTGATCCTTGTTTCCAGTATTAGACCACAAAGCAAAACACCTGAATTCCCTATGTTGCCGTAAAAATTTACCATCCATTTTGACACTTTGGATGTCCTGAGCAATAGCAACACCACACTGTTTTATCACTTAATTTTATTATAGTAACTTCCTCCTCTCTTTTTACAGGATAAACACTGCTACATGCACCATCATTCAGCATCTCACTAGAATTAGGATTTACACTTGCCTTACTACTATCATTTACATTCCCTTACCTGTGGTTACAGCACATTTATATACACTTGGCTCTTCATCACTACCTGCTCTGGTGTGAGCCAAAAGTGGACCATTATCTAGTTTAAATGGTTTGATCCAGAATTAAAATCATCTACTCCATTTCTGTTAACTGAATTTCTCCTACCATTTCTGTGATGGTGCTGGCTATCCTCCTCCAAACCATTCCCTTAATTTCTACTATAATTAGTCCTGTTCATCCTATTTACCTGAAATTCTCTCCCTGACTGATTATTGTCATCAAAATTCCTCCTACAATCTGCCACTGAGGAGTTCAAACTCTCCACTTTATCAACGTAGTTTTAAAAAATCACTAATACTACCCCTAGGGGCAGGTACAAGAAATTCTCTAATTTTCTGAAGCAACTTAGTTTCTAAACCCATAATTATTCATTCACTACCTAACTCTTTGTCCATGTATTTCAGTTTGTTTATGCAAAGCTGACAGAAACCTTTCTCAGTACCCTTCCTAGAGTCAAATCTCTCTCCTCCCCAAAATTCACTCAAAATCCTCTGCTATTTCTCTTTGAACCAATATGCATTTAAAAATGCTTTCTTAAAGTTTTTCCACGAAGTGCAACTATCAGCTACCTGAGCTGCCCATTCATACACATCTGCTTTCAGAAAACCTCTCACAAATGACATTTTCTCTTTGTCAGTATATGTTTCAGGCAAATCATTAAATTTCCCAATGAAATCCAGTGGATACACTTCCCCATATGGTTCAAAATTATTAAATTTCTTATAACTAACAAATGAAGGACTGTTTGGGACACCACATACTCTATGCTTTTGATTTTGTACTTCTTCCATCTTTTTCTCCATTGCAGCCAATTTTGAATCTACATTTTTTATTTACTTGTACTAGTTTTTCCTCTACCACTATTGCACATTTGTTTTCTACATCCGTTTCTAAATCATTTTTAATTTCATCAATTTTGTTCTCAAGTTTAAGTCTATTTTCAGCACAAAATGTCCTGGCTGCTTTGACTTCATCTTCACACTGTTTCTCAGAAGCCTCTTCCCTCCTACTATAGTCATCACAAAGCTTCTTTCTCTGTTCTACACATTTACTACTCATCAATGTTAATTTCTCATTAGTATATGTACTACTTTCTTTATCTTTTCATCACAATCTTTAGCTATGGCCTCAACCTTGTTATTTAATTCTGAAAGATTGGAGCTGACTGCCTGAATCTCCGTTTTAATTTCTTTCTTCATTTCATCCTTTAAGCTAACCATGTCTGTTCTAAAGCTATCAGTTTTCTTTTCCACCCTATTAACGTCTTCTTTCATACTATACACATCAAAAAAAGTTTTCCATTGCCTCAACTCCGAGTGTTCTGGAACCTGTACAGAAAATTGGAATTGAGATCAACATAAACACCATTCTGCCCTTTTTATTGCTGATGGAAACCACACATTGCATGTTGTACCACCATACAGTGAGACCTTCAGAGAAGGGGGTCCAGATTGCTGTACGCACTGGTACCTTTAATACAGAGTAGCATGTCCTCTTGCATTGATGCATGCCTGTGTTTGTCATGGCATACTATCCACAAGTTTGTCAAGAGACTGTTGGTCCAGATTGTCCCACTCCTCAGCTGCAATTTGGTGTAGATCCCTCAGAGTGATTGGTTGGACGCATTGTCCGTAAACAGCCCTTTTCACTCTATCCCAGGTGTGTTCGATAGGGTAATGTCTGGAGAACATGGTGGCCACTCTAGTTGAGCATGTCATTATCTTGAAGGAAGTCATCACAAGATGTTCATGATGTGGGTGTGAATTGTCATCCATGAAGAAGAATTTTTCGCCAATATGCTGCTGATATGGTTGCACTATCGGTTGGAGGGTGGCATTCGCGTATTGTACAGCCATTACTGCGCCTTCCATGACTGCTAACAGTGTACTTGGCCCCACATAATACCACCCCAAAACAGCAGGGAACCTCCACCTTGCTGCACTTGCTGGACAGTGTGTCTAAGGCATTCAGGATGGTCGGGTTGCCTCCAATCACATCTCTGATTATTGTCTGGTTGAAGGCATATGTGACATTCATTGGTGAAGAGAACATGATGCCAATCCTGAGTGGTCCATTTTGCATGTTGTGGGGCCCACGTGTACCATGCTCCATCGTCTACCAAATCAGCCCCCATTAAGTCTTTCCATTCATTTAAAAACTTAACCTCTACAGCTTCATTATCAGTTTTCACATCGATCTTCTCTTGTCCATTCTTCAGCATCACTCTGTCTTATTTGTTAAGATCACTCATTATGTATCACTTAATATAAAATGGCTTTTGCTATGAATTACCTTATTTTTATTCAGTCGTTTCCTGCTGCTGCTGTGGTTGTCATCTTGATTCGCCATCTGCACGGCTGCTGCAAGTTGTAATTTTCTCCATAAGGTTCACTGTTTATCCCAGTCGGCTGAGTCCACCTGCATGCTGATTGGCTGCTCCTAATGGCTGTTTCCTTAGAACCCACTCGCTGATTGGCTGTTGCACCTCCCTCTTTAATTGTGGCTACATCCGTTTTGGTATTTCGAAAATAATGGAATTTCACACTCCTATAATATTGTCTCTTCACTGTCCTTGACAAAACTCTGATGCTACATGTACCACACACTCACTTCATTAAAATCACTGCATTGTAAACCGTCCTTGAGTTTTCTGTTCAAAGTTCATGAGCTCTAGTTTATTATGTCCAAATGCTATAGTCCTCACCTGGAAGGGCACCGTAAGTGATGTTCTTCATTGATAGTCCTCCATGTCAATGTACTGCATTTTTATACTGGCAGAAAAATGGGCAATGGAAGTTCAGCACTGACTACTATAAATGATGTAGCCGACAGTTGCATAGTTGTGTTTCACAGTTCTTTACTTTCACTGTTCGCAATCCCCCCCCCCCTTCACCCCCCCCCCCAATATTACACAGTTATATTGGCCCATTCACTATTGGTAAATTTTGATAAGCCTCATTAATAGGTTGCAGGCAAACATCAGCATACTGCAACAATAGTTTGCTGTTGAACAGCTATGAGCAGTAAAAACCTAACCACATAGTTCTTGCAGAATAATATGGTATGTGTGACAGTGTTTCTCAAATGAATGGAACAGACACTGTCATTGTTTTAACATGTGGCCTATTTGTGTTACACTAATTCCACTGTTCAGTTGGTGCATTACTGTAAGTGATACAGACTTTCTGTCTGAAAATCGGTGGTGTACTCATTGCCTTGGGACCAAAAACCCATCCTTAATATATCCTCACAATAGTAGGCAGTGAAACTATATGTTGCTTGATGTTTAAATTAATCTCAATCAATTAACTGAATACAAAGAAAAATTCCTTATTTTTAACAGTTCCTTCTGCCACAAACGTTAGACCAAATTATTTGTTTAAATAATGAAATTAGCAGGTATAGTTATGCAAACAATGCTTTTGACAAACCTGCTAATTATTTTGGAATTAATTAAGGGCTGGCTTCGAATATGTTTTCGAACAGCGCCATATAAATACTTTAAGAATCCTAGTAGTTCTTCCTAATGTTTATATTTAGTACACAATTTGTATTTGTTTATAGGTCAACAGCAGAATGTAAGTCATGAAACAATTACTGATTTCACCCTATAACAAATGATATTAACTAGGAATAGTGAAAATGAATTAGGAAATTAAACTTCTTGGCAGATTAAAACTGTGTGCCCGACCGAGACTCGAACTTGGGACCTTTGCCTTTCGTGGGCAAGTGCTCTACCATCTGAGCTACCGAAGCACGACTCACGCCCGGTACTCACAGCTTTATTTCTGCCAGTATTTATTACACACACAAACTAAGCACAAAATTAGACCTGGTGCTATATTCCAAGACTGAGGGCCCAACTTTCTCTTTTATGAAAATGCAGATTATACTCATATATGTTAATGGTAATTAGGCAAAACTGAATTTAAGGTGTCACTTGGCAAAACAAGAGAGGAAGTAAAGATATGCCAGCTTGCTTTGTCACAATGGGACCTATTGCTTCAATGTATGGTACAAAAACTTTACATAAAACATAATTTCGTACTGACACCTTTATTGACTCTTATAACTAAGCACAATTAGAAAATTAAACAAACAGAAGTGCAAATAAAAATGATGGTATTTTGACAGCAGTTCAAACACTAGTGACCTCTACCAGATTACATAGAAACTACATATACTCAGGTTTCTGATTCCACCTGTCTGTGCATGTCTGATACTGCGTGCCCATTCACCACTGTTACATCTGATCTTTATAGGCACGATGAAAGACGTTATGCCTGACCCTAAAGCCAATGCTGAAAAAATGTTAGCAACTTTTGCGCATCTTTAGTCTCAGAGTTATTAGCTTATTCAGATCTACATCTACATCTGCATCTGCATCTATACTCTGCAAACCCCCATGAAATGCATGGCAGATGATATGTCACATTGTACCAGTTATTAGTATCTCTTCTGTTTCATTCATGTATTGATAGCAGGAAGAAGGATTGCTCGAATGCATCTATGCATCCAGTAATTATCCTAATCTTATTCTCATGATTCCTATGTGTGTGATACATGGGGGATTAGAGTATATTTCCAGAGTCGCCATTTCAAGCCAGTTCTCAAAACTTTGTTTATAGACCTTTCAGAGACTTCCAGTTCAGGTTTTTCAGTATCTCTGTGACACTCTCCCATAGATTAAGCAAATCTGTGACCATTCATGCTACTCTTCTCTATATACATTCAATATCCCCTGTTAGTCCTTTTTGGTAAGGGTCTCGCACACTTGAGCAATAGCGTAGGATGGGTTGCATGAGTAATTTGTAAGCAATCACCTGGATTGTGTGCACTTCCCCACTATTCTATCAATAAACCAAAGTTGTACATCTGCTTTATCCACAGCTATGCTTATGTGATCATTCCATTTCATATTATTACAGAGTGTTACAGCACGGTATTTAACAATATCATGGAAAGAATAGTTGCTACTCACCATATAATATAGATGCTGAGTTGTGACTCCACTCTGTGGTGAGTAGCAACTGTCCTTTACCTCCTGCTGCTACATTCTATCCCGAATTTTCCATTGTTTGATTATATCCAGGTATTTGTATGAGTTAGCCAGTTTCAACAGTGACTCATTGATATTATAGTCATAGGAGACTGTGTTTTTTCATGTTTTGGAGTGCACAGTTTCGCATTTCTGAACACTTAAAGCATGTCGCTAATCTTTGCACCTTTTTGAAATCTTATCAAGATCTGACTGAATATTTATGCAGCTTCTCTTAGATAGTACTTCATTATAGATAACATGTCTCCGAAAAGCCTGATGCTTCTATTAATATAGTCTATAAGGTCATTAATATAAAACATGAACAGCAAGGGTCCCGATACTGTTCCTTGGGGTGTACCCTCAGTTACTTCTACATCTGACAATGACTCTCCATCCAAGATAACATGCTGTATCCACTCTTTAAAGTCCTCAATCCAGCCACAAATTTCACTTGTTAACCCATTCAATCTAGCTTTTAATAATGAGCGAAGATGTGGTACTAAGTTGAATGCTTTTTGGAAATCAAGAAATACTGCATTTACCTGATTGCCTTGATCCAAAGCTATAAGTATGACATGTGAGAAAAGTGCAAGTTTGGTTTCACATGATAAATGTTTTTAGAATCCATGCTGGTTGGCACTGAGGAAGTCATTCTGTTCAAGATGCCTCATTACATTTGAGCTCAGAATATGTCCCAAGATTCTACTACAAATTGATGTCAACAATATCGGATGATAATTTTGTGGATCACTTCTCCTACCCATCTTGTAGATGGGTGTAACCTGTGTTTTTTACCAAGAACTGAATATGGTTTTTTGTTAAAGGGATCTAAGTTTATAGTTAGAAGAGGAGCTAACTCAGACGCAAATTCAATATACAGTAGGATCAAACCGGGATTACATCGGGCCCTGGAGCTTTGTTCAGCTTTAATGATTTCAACTGTTTCTCAACATCACTGACACTAACACTTTTTTTCATTAACCTTTTCAGTAGTATGAGGATTAAATTGGGGCAACTGCTCTGGGTTTTCCTTTGTAAAGTACCATTTGAAAATGATGTGAAGCATTTTGGCTTGTGCTTTGCTATGCTCATTCTCAGTTCTTGTCTCATTCACTAGGGACAGGACACTAACATTGGTGCTACTAACTACCTTTACAAATGACCACAATTTCTTTCTGTTCTGTGAAAGATCATTTGACAATATTCTGATTCAGTAGTCACTGAATGCCTCATGCATTGCTCTCTTTACAGCCAAATGTGTTTCATTCTTCATCTCTCTCTATCCATAGACTTATGCTTCATTTTACACAGGTTATGCGCTACTCTCTGTATCTTTAGAAATTTCCTTACAGTGACTGTATACCATGGAGTTCCCCTCCTATTATGGACTGTTCTGCTGGGTACATATCTATCCAAAGTGTGGTCAACTATTCTTTTAAACTTTGGCAATCATTTTTGCCACAGCCATGTCACCTTCACTGGTACCAGTTCCAATGTTGGCGTCATCAAAGAGGTCAGGTCTATTTGTTGCCATTAGATCCTATATGTTTACATCATGAGTGGGGTTCCTAACTAACTGTTCTAGATGTATAGTTTTCAGAGAAGGCATTTAGTACAGTTTCACAGAATGTCTTATCACACCCACCACAACAAAACTACAATTTTCCCAATTGATAGCTGTATTATTAAAGTCTCCACCAAGGATTATGGTACGGTGTGATTAGGGAACTTACTACAAGTGAACTGAGGTTTTCTCTAAAGTTTTCAGTTGCATCAGGAGATGAGTCTGGCAGCCAATAGAAGGATACAATTATCATTTTATGCTCAGCCCTGATAATGAGTCTTTCCTACACAATCTCACATGCAGTTGCAATTTTTATTTCAAACGATCTGATTTTCTTGTCTATTGTGAAAAACACACCAACTCTATTTTCCATTTGCATATCCTTTCGATATTCACTTAAATATTACCCAAAAATCTCACTTTTAACAATTTCAGGTTTCCACTTGATTTCTGTACTTAGTATTATGTGAGCTTCACTGCTTTCATGAGGACTTCAAACTCTGCTTCTGCAGTTTACCGTTAGTATTTTGACGCTCTTACCTGTGGGAGGCATTTCTTTCAATGTTACTTCTAGTTTTCCTACAGTTATTGTTAATATTCTCACTGAAATTAAAATGTCATATTAAGGCAATCTAGCCAGCATAATTCAGTAGAGATTATTGTTGTACCAAAAGGTCCTCATTTAGAAGAATCCTCCTGTACTATTCATTTCCTCAGAATCATAAATCTTTTATTGTAATTTCAAAAAACTTCGCAACAGTAGGTAAATTCAGTCCAAATTATTTTAAATATGTATAAAAAGGATGATGGAAGGTTTTGGAAGGTTAAACTGTGAGCAAGATCTGTACTGATAATTATTAGACAATGTACTGTAGACATATTATGATTTCAAAATCAGAAAGCGTACTACAATTTATTTATATTTGATTTCTGGCAGTTTATTGAATGATTCAGTGATTAACTGGGCAGTGAATGTGTAATTAGTATCACAGACTGTTCCAAACTTCAGTGATGCTTATTGTGACAACTTGAACAGAATATGAAGAGTGTTATCTCCAATAGTTACTTGATGTACACTGTGTATTTGTATTGTTATGACTGTTATATTTCAAGGACAGTGATTTAAGTACTTCATTCATTGATTGTGTTAATGATATATGTTTATTTATTTATTTAATTTATTTAGTTAGCATCCATGTCATCATACAAACGATATTGGACTTGTCATACATTGAAATTAACAATATAGAATATACAAAATGAAATTGTCTACAGTTGAATTTGTCATACACAGAAATTAAAATATAGAATGTATGAAATGAAATTGTCTATAATAAATGACAGCAAACTTACAGTTTCCTTCCACATAAATGGTTTATAGTGATTTGTTTCTCAGTAAAAATATAGAACTAGTACTATAGATGGTAAAGTATAATAAAAGCTGAAACAAACAAAGATAGAAAATTTTGGAGGTTAGTTTGTAAAGTTACTTTCTTGGTCTTCAAGATATTCATTTACTGAGTAGCAACATTTATCAATTAAAAATTTTCTAAGTACCAGTTTAAAATTTGTGTTGTCCTTTAAATCTTTAATGTACTGAGGCAGTGCATTATAGAGCTTAATGCCTATGTGGCTTACATGCTTCTGAGTTCGTGTTCTCCTTACTTGTTCTATGTGGAGATCATTCTTGTTCCTTGTGTTATAGTTGTGACAGTCTGCATTTGTGTGGAGACTGCTTAGATTAGCTTTGGTTAAGAGTACACATTTAAGTCTATAGTATTGATGATCTATAATGTCATTGTTCAGTAACCTAGCATTGACATAATTATTTATAACAATGACATTATAGATCATCAATCAAGTGTGGTATGTGGTTAGCTGTTTATCTGTACAAAATTTAAATAGATGAGAGGCAATCTGGCCATAAAGTGGAAGTTATTTGGCATTGAAGAGCAAGTAAAGTGGTTCAACTGGAAATCTGTTGTAGCATACATTATTGGCAATAGCCTACTTTTGACAACTACTTTGCAGCGAGATTTGATGGGGTGCAGCTACTGAGGTATGTTGGTAGAGGAAATGGTTACACACAAATGGAGTATCAGTCATTATGAGAACAAAGGAAGTGCAGCAAAGATAACATCCTCTGTTTAGTTCAGTAAAGCTGATGTTGGGCAGAAGAATTCAAAGGACATAGGGATACAAGCTCTGGTTGAAGTGGCACAGTCTGTCCGCATGTGGGTCCACACAAAACGTTCTGTCACTAAACATACAGAAGGCTGTACCCCAGGGTGTGTGAAATTGTGGATGAGATTGAAAATTGGTTTATGAAAAGATTTCATGATAACTGGTCAGATCCAGTCACGGGACATGCCACACATAACTGGTTTGGTGAAGCAAAGGAAGGATGTTACTACAATCTGAGGCCTGTGTTCTGGTCAATAAGGAGAGCCTATAGGTCTTGACCCAAGTCTTCCACCTAACTGATCCGGTCGTAATCAAGACAGATAGAGGCATAGGTGATGTGTGTCATATAGTCTGCAACAATGTTGTCGGTGCCTTCAGTGTAACACATGTTGGTCATGAACTGACAAATGAAATCAAGATATCAAAAACGCCTGGGAGAGAGTTCCTCAGATGGACTGCATAACACATCAGCCAGATGACAGTGACCCATGTAAACCATGAGAGGTCTGCCCCCTTATCTCTTCTCAAAAGTAGTGGATGGCCTTTTGGGTGGTGAGAAGCTAAGAGTCAAAGGCTGACCACTTACGCTGTGTGTGTGAAGTTTATGAGAGAAAAACTGCAGAAATGGGGAATACTGGCTATCTCCTGTTGTAACACGGCACTGATAGTGACGTCACTTGCATGCACTGTTATAGTAACATGAGCGTTGGGAGATGGATGAACCAGGGTAGTTGCAAGCAGTAACTCATCCTTGATTTTATCAAAGGCGGAGGTGGCAAGAGTCACATCTGGTTGGTCTTCTCTAGTGTCGGGTGGATGCCTGATGTGTCTACATGGTGGCAGATGACGTGTAGGTACATGGTGAAAGACCCCACATATTAATTTAAAAGAATTGAAATAAAGACCGAACATTAGCATTGGCAAAGACATTAATTATGAATGCACAATAATATGCAGGCAAATGAACAAAAACATCATTCACTTTTCTTTGTAAATGATTTTGTTTCACTCTCTCATATATAGAAGGATGGTTAAGACATATTGCTCAATGTACGACGTGGTACGAGTATTTTGTATTATATGTGATTCTGAATAATAAACGACTAAATAATAGTATTAACTATTTTTACTGAAGTGAAGTGGAGCCAAGCTGGGAGGATTTCCTTCATCTTGAGAAGCACTGGGGTCCTTGGAGTCGGCTGTCTGCATCTACAATTGAAATATAGGGGAGGAAGTCTGTGGTCCTATTTCGTAAGATTAACGGAAGTATAAGTGCTTTCAGAAGATGAAGAATATAATTAAAATGTATATAGTGATGGACACACACACAAACAAACAAAAACAAGTGACGCAAGGTAAAGTGAATGAAGAATGGCACAATTGCATACACTCAGAACATGTACCAATAATGCAATTGTACTATCCTGTAATTTTTTCATTTTAATTATGTATCTTTTTTTATTATTGTTATAACAGAATACACAGCTTTTTTGATAACTTTAGTAAACGCTGATGGGACAGATAAAGGTCTAAAATTGTTTACATTATCCCTTTCTCCATTTTTATTAAGCGGCTTTACTACTGGGTACTCTAATCATTCAGAAACTGACCATTCCTAAATGAAAAATTACAAATATGGCAAAATACAAGGCTAACAGGTGCAGCACAGTACTTTAATATTCTGCTAGGCACCCCACCATATACATGAGAGTCCTTAGTCTTGAGTGATTTAATTATTGACTCAATCTCCCACCTGTCTGTATCACAGAGGAGTTTTTCAGGCATCAATCTTGGAAAGGCATCTTTATATGTGTGTATTGTGTAGATAGTAGTAATTATTGTACAGACTCTCTCTTAATTTCTATGTCTCTATTTATTCGATAAGCTTTACAAATGCTAGTGCAGGCTATAGCTCATCAGGTTTGTTTATTTTGGGTGTTGCAACGCCTCCAGCTGTGCCTGTCTGGCATGCACATGCTTTCGGTTTGTTGACCAGCTTGCTTCCCAATGTGCATGCACTGCGTAGCTCTGATACCACTTGTTTTGTGTCGAGTTGTGTACTGCATTGCACCTTACTGTGTTTTTCACTAGTTCATGTATTTCCTTACAACTGGGCTACATGCAAGGTGAAGCATTATATTTAGAGTATCATTTTCTCTAGACACATAAATGTAAAATTCTTCCTTGTTACAACCACTCATCATACCATTTACACATTTGACATATAAGAAGAAACACAAACAAAAATTTTCCTTAGCAACTAACAAAATAAATTCTGGAATGTGACTTTCCAGCAGCCTAAATCTAATATTACTATATGTATATACAGCTTAGAGGGTATACAGCCATTCATTCAATATATAAATGTTTTGAAGTCTTTCTGTGGGTAAAGGCCATTGTCTTTACCCATGTTCATGTGTACCAATCTGTATGCTCCCAGATAGGGGATTCTATTAATTATGTATGGTCCGGTGCATAGTAGTTGCCACTTGATGGATCAGTTTTCCAATTTTTGTGGATTTGGGATGAGTTTTAAGTAACACCTTCTATCCTATATAAAATTGTGCTCTACATTTCAGCTTTCTGTCATAAATTTGCTTTCCTGTAGATAGCTCAGGTTTCAAGGTTGATAACTGCTTTTCAGATTTTATCATGCAGTGAAAATTCCTGTGTCGGTATGATGGGTAAAGGTTTCTCCCACTCGTCTATCTGTTTGCAAATTGAACATAAGTTCATTTGGTGTAAATCCACTTGATGTATGGGGAAGTTTGTTAATAAATTGTAGGAAGGGAGTGACATATTCAATTCATTTGGTATGTTCGCCTCCTTAAACCCCCTTTCTATGGGGGATGTTTCAGGGTGAAATTTGGATACTAAAATGTGTTTCACTTTGTTGGAACCTAGAAACTCTTTCCATTTACATCCAACAAAATATGAGACATTATCTGTTAACAGGACTTATGGTTTTCCTACTCTTGCTAAATAATCCTGTTTGATTCATCTTATAATTGAACTGGCTGTGGTATACAATTTTATGTATTTGGTAAAAATATCATACAGACCTACTTTATGCTGTCCTTACCTCTGGGACAGGTTACAGCCACAGCCAAAGATACCTTTTCTTAAGGGTTTTTCCTTAGGCACAATGGGATGTAGTTCAATGTGTTTGGAGATGTTTGTATGTTTTGTTTCCTGGCAAACAATACACTTTCTTACCACCTGTAGTACTCTTCACCTAAGGTTGAGGAAATAACAATATTTACCTATTTTGTCAGTGCGCTTTGCAGTACCATAATGGCCCAAGCATTGTGTGTGATCATGATAAATTTATCCAGATATTCCTCTGACAAACACATGCGCCATTGTTCTTGTATGGGATGGTTCCTATGGAACTGAAAACCTTTGTGAACAGTGAAAAACCTTTCTAACTTTTCATCACTGTTTTGCATGTTTCACTCTTACCTTACACCAGCATTTGTCTTCCTGCTGTAATTGCTCCATGTATCTACACATGTGGAGATAACATGGTCAGAGTATTTTGCCCTCCATCAACATAGCTCTTATTTTCACCTTCCTGCTCTAAAAGATCATTGAATTCCTCTGAGCCTTGTGGTGATCAAGAAAGTGCATCAGCTATTACATTGTGGTTTCCTTTTATGTACAAAATTTCTGTTCTTGAAGATACATACACCATCTGGCTATCCGGTGGTGGAGCAATTTACAGGTTAACAATAACGATAGGGACTGATGGTCACAGTATACTTTTGTGTGTGTACCTCAAGGTGAATGTTCAAACTTTTTGAAGGTCCAAATTACAGCTAAACCCTCCAACTCAATAAATGATTATGAATGTTCAGTATTGGATAAGGTGCAGCTGGCAAAGTTAATTACTTTAGGAATGAGTTTTACCTCTTCTTCTACCATTTGAAAAAGGCACGCTCCCAAACCTGGAGAAGAAATGTCAGTGCATAAGCAAAAATCCTTCTTAATGTCTGGTTGAGATAGAATATTGGCATTTAATAAGGCTTGCCTGATGTTCTTGAAATTGTTTTGACATTGCTTGCTTGTCCCATAACAGAGGTCTGTTTTTCTGGAGAGGATTCAGTAAAGCATCACTGTTCATAAGTTGATTAGGGATGAATTTCCTGAAAAATGGGACTACACCTAATTATGCCTTTAATTGCCTCTTGTTTCGAGGAACAGGACAGTTCTTAATGGTATCAAGTTTTTTAGAATCTGCAGTATGCTTTCTGAAGAGATTATGTGCCTTAAAAATCTTACCTTGTCATAAATTAGATTTCTCGAGACTTGCTGTTACTCCATGTTTGGCAAAGTGGTTTAATGCTGGTTCAATTAATCTTAAGTATTCTATCGAAGTGGGTGTGGCGACTAAAAGATCATCCATATATATCCATCACCTTACTCAAAAGTTTGGGTCCTAGCACTTTGTCCAGAGCAGAGAAAAATACACCTGCACTTACGTTCAACCCGTACGATAATACTTATATTGAAGCTCCTGCTGTCGTATGCAAAGGCGGTATATATCTGACTTTCTTCATGTAGTTCTATTTGTCAATAGGAGGACTAGAGATCGATTATAGTAAGAAATTTAGGATCATGGGATTTCATAAGCTGTTCCTCTAAATTGTCTAGATGTGTTCTTACTGGTACAATAATCTTATTAATCTTGTGTGTGTCAAGAACCAAGCGCACCTTTCCACCTGGGTTACTCATGGCCAAAACAGGACTACAATAAGGGGAAAATGATGGTTATATTATGCCCCATTCAAGCATCCTGTTAATGCCTTTTCTTAATGCTTTCCTCTTTGTTCATGGCATAGGGAATGAAGTAGAACAAAACGTTTCTTCAGGATATACTTCCATTTTTAAGCAAGATCCTTAATTATACCTGGTCTCTTTTCAAATACATGTTTATAGGCAAGAATCAGTTCCCTAAGTTCTGCATGCTGTTCTTGAGACAAGAATTTCGATTCACTTACCTTTGTGTTTATTGTACCAACATTTACCTCTTTTGCTGCCGACTGTTTGTTGTTGTATGTGTTGACGAACATTGTAGTGCCTCAAAGATATCGGTGTAAATTCTAGAAACTCTCAGCTTCCACCATTTCGAACACCCGATATTTGAGGTACGAGTGCGGGAGAGTGAGAACGTTTCTACCGATCTACCTGCTTCTATGTGCAGATCGGAAGTTTGTTATTAGAAGACTGTAAGAGCGACGAGTCACTGACGATGACAAGTTTTTGCCACCAGCGCCACAGAAGACGAGAGGAAAACTCAAGGAATAATTATTTAGTATTCTTTGGTGCGTTGGTGGAAGTGATTGTTGTAGAAACAGAGAAGGAAACAATTGACTGTATACTTTTATCTTACTTCACGTCTTAGCTCTGCATGAGACAGGACGCGTGTGATGTCCATAAATTATTGTACTGTTACAACATATGATTTTGTACTTGTGATTTATCGAGTCTGATATTTAAAGACACAAGTTGACTTGCAAGAGTTTACTTACTTGTGTGAAAAAGAGTAAATATTGCTTCGTATTGAGAGTTGAAAATATACCATGAATGAACTGAAAGTGTTCTACGAGTACACAAGTTATTTCAAGAATAGAAAAGTAGAGTAATAAATTCCTGTACCTGGTATAGTCTTCAGAGAAGAAGCTTTTGGGAGGTGGATGTAGCTGATTACCCAGAGAAGAGGACTGGCTGCACGCAATACGTAAGTCAACTGTGAGAGACGTATGAATCTTGCACCCCAGTACCACACTATCTCTTGTCGTCTGAAAAAGGTTAGAACGTGGTGACCTAAGTGACAGGACCCGAAGAAAATGGGAATTTCAAGACAGAAACGGAGAGAAGATATTAGGTGTTGCCATAGCAACCAGGCATAACAAGATACGAGAATTGTTTCCAGTAACAAACCAATGGAAGAATGTTGTGAGTGTCACGCAGTAAAAGACGTGAGAAAGTAATAGTGGAGAAAACAGGAGAGAAGGACTCAACTTTTCGACTAAGAAGGTTGGGTGTGGAGAGTAAGCAGTCTTCACATACGTACATCGCGCCTATGCCAACACAGTAACCAGCTAAAACTCTACTCTGGGTGAGCGAAAACCAATAATTATTTGGTAAAAGTTGAGGGGACAGTTGTTGTCATAGTTATTATACTCAGAGGCGATTTTTTCAATGGTAACCAGAGCTAAGAGTAAAACAAATATGGATCAAGAACAACTAGCAGAACCCATCAGAGCAATTAGAGTGACCAGGGAAATGCGAGACTTGTCTGAAATAGCGAATTTAAATAAAGCCTAAAGAGCACATTCAGCATCTGTACACGCTGAAATTGCTGCTTTAAGAAAGGAGATAGGCTCAGTACATTCTAGATTAGATGACCAAATTGCTAAGTTGGATGACCAGAAAGCGGATTCAGCCACTCTAAGTGAAAAATTAGATGCTTTAGAGTGAAATTTTAAGTAATCAAAGTGAAACCTTGAACAGTCAAGCAGCAAATATAGTTTTATTAAAGACCGAATTTGACTCTTTAAATAATAAGATAGAAAAACTGAAGTTAGATTTAAAGAGTGAACTCACTAGTTCTTTGAATACTCACGTTATTTAACTATTTACTGAATTTAATCAGAGACAGAATGACAAATTTCAGAATTTTATAAAGAAACTAGAATTTTACAGTGAAGATAAATGTAATAATGTAGAATCTGAACTTAGTGAAAAATTAAAATTTTGTAAAAATGTATGTAATGTTAAATTTAATTCCATAAGACAGGAAATGAATATCTTGAAAGAGAGCACAGATCGACCTAAGGAATTGATATTGATTATTCAATCAAAAATTCCAGGTGTTAGTATACAAGCTGTTACTAAGCGAGCTGTCAGTTCGTGAGTAAATAAAGTAGAACAAAATTTCGAAGAAATAGTTATCGACTTTGCCATTAAGATGTAAGTAGTGTTGCAGAACCTTTTGAGCTAATTATAGATCGAGAAATGGCTGAGAGTATAATCTCAAGAAACGTTGCGACTGTTGCCTTTTCCAAACCTAATGATACTAACAAGGCTATAGATGACTCGTGGAAAGAATTCAACCTTGACCAGCACAGATTAAAACATAAAATAATTTTACATAATGTTTTGTTACCTAGTAAAGTGGTGATTTTGTGTTGTGGGGAACCTTTCACACAAAATTTAACGAGAAGTACAGGTCTGCACTTGCTCAAGTGAGGTGTTTTGCAGAACAATGGGATCCAGGTTGAGTCACATCTGTCTCCCAGGGACGTTAACGTTCTGTGTTAATGGATGGAGTGACGACCATCAGAACCCTAGTTGTTTTCGGTGTTTCTTCAAACTTAGTTTTCCTGCACTGAATTCCCTTCAGTTCATCCACTATTCTGTAATCTATTCTTGAATTCTTAAACTACCCGAAAATTTTAGTATGTAGGAAACCGGATATGACTACAAGATTGAGACAAATTTAAGATAATCATGGATGAATAGTGATCTCTAGACATGAAATGAAATGAATAAAATGTTATATTAGTGAAAAGTATAATATCGTGGTACTGTCAAACAAAGTGATATCTAGACATCATAAACTGAATGATGTACTTTATGTGTGTATGAAATATAGTGTAAAGTGAATAACTAAACTACTATATTATCATAGTGTATAATTTTCTATTTTTATAGAATATTTTTTATCTTTTGTGAGATGTAATGTAAATGGGAAGGTTTGTATCACATTTGGAAGGGGTGGGTAGTGTAAGTACAATCCTGACCAACACTAATCACACTCCCTACCTTTCAGTCAACCCTCACAGACAAGTGTAACTGATTCTTCACCATTTGCCATTCCATAGGTATTGCTAAGATTCTTCTTTGGGGGCTTCAAAGGTGAAGGTGAGAATATCTATTCTGTAGGAGACGTTTAATCATGCTGGCTCTGGCTTCTCACTCAAGTACCAACGAAGTAGGGATCCTGGGGAAGGGGTGTGGGAAGGGTTTTCCTGTCTTTGGGGCTATCTTCTTTCTCTTCTTCAATCTTAGCAACCACTTCTACTTTTTCCTTTCTTACTTCTCATTTGAGTACTGGTCTGTCTTTCCCTCTTTCCACATGCAAATACTTCTATCACTGAAGTCCTTATATTCCATGGTTTGCAATAACCTTCAACTTATAAGTAAGCTGAAGAAGAAGGATACACAAACACACATCTACATACTACAGAATAATTATGTACTTTGACGTGTTAGTGGAAGTGATTGTTGCAGCAAAAGTGAAGGAAACAATTGATTGTTTACTTTTATCTTACTTCACGTCTTAGCTCTGCATGAGACAGGACACATGTGATGTCCATAAATTATTGGATTGTTACAACATATGATATTGTACTTGTGATTTATAGAGTCTGGCGTTTAAATACACCAGTTGAATTGCGAGAGTTTACTTACTTATGTGAAAAAGAGTAAATATTGCTTTGTGTTGAGAGTACACAAGTTATTTCAAGAATAGAAAAGTAGATTAATAAATGCCTGTACCTGCTACAGTCTTCAGAGAAGAAGCCTTTGGAAATCGGCTTAGCTAATTGCCCAGAGAAGAGGATTGGCTGCATGCAATACACAAGTCAACTGTGAGAGACGTATGAATCTTGCACCCCAGTACCATATTCTCTCGTGTCATCTGAAAAACTTTAGAACATGACTATGGTATTTACCAATTGAAACTCAAAGTCGTGAGCAACTTCAGTTTCACATCTATCAGTTCTTCCTCTGATTAGGTCTATTTCAAATAATTGGTTATTTACTGTGAAATGACATTTGCAAGGGTCTATACCAATTTGTACTTGGTGTGTCCTAAATGTATCCGTACCAATTAAAGAGTCAACTATCAATTTTCCTATACCAAAAAATTGCATCGTGCAGAAAACTATCCTAATTGGACAGGAATTAAAGCTTGTATTTTGACTCCTTTCGACTTTCAATCAGGAGCAGTTTGTAACTTGAAATTTTGCACTGGCGGTGTGGGTCTTTCAGTACTTGAAAAAATGGCTGTGACATGAAATTAGTTGTAGCACCTGTGTCAAGCACAATGGGTACGTAAAGGTCAAATATTTTGGCTTTATTAGTAGCTTGTACCTTGCCCTCTGTCAAGTTTTCCTGTGTATCCTCATTACTCTGACACAGATAATCTTTCACAACGCTACCTAGACCATATTTGACAAAGTATGTGTCAATCAATCTTGTGCCCCACTCCCCTCCCAGGTCACAGAATGGGGGCCTGCCATGACTGGTTCAAGTTTTCCAATGTTGCGTTGGCATCAGTCTCCAGGTTAAGCGTAACTTCTTCTATATGGACTGTTTGTGTTTGATTACGCCAGTTTGTACCCTGTGTGGCTCTCAACTGAATTTCTCTTTGCCTTTGCGTGTTATTCAGCATATGTGCATTATTTTGCTGGCCAAATTCTGCTGACTGTGAATTATTCAGCTGTCAGGTATTGTTTTATGTTTGCCAGGCGAACGGCTGATTATTGTCGGTAGCTTCTGTCTGTACATTTTGTACAGGCTGGCCTTATGCTACTTGCCTGTTATAGTTGTTTTTGTTAAATTTCTGCCCATATCTTTTACATTCATCCTTGAATTTACGGCTTTTGCCATTGCCATTGCTATTACCATTACTGTTACCATAGGACTGTGTGTGGTAAGGTTGCCATCCGTGCTGTGCTATGAATCTGTTCTTCACTTTTTCGTCCATAAATCTCTGTGGCACTATGTGCATATTAACAGGCTTGAATTGTACTGGTCTCTTCATATATCAAATCTGTTGAGTCCAATACAGATAGAAAGTATTCGGTGTCATGTTCTGGAATGACTAAGTGTTTATCCCTAATGCGGACAGGTAGATAGGTCTTCAAAATTTTCAGTATGTCTACTTGAGACACTGGGTTTTATTCAAATATTTTTCAAAATAGCCCCTTAAGCTTCCATGTTTGCTATTGAAAGGAGCTGGGTTGGATACTTCATGCCTGAGTCTCTCTTGGTTGGCCTCAGACCAATATTTATCCAGAAAGGCTCTCTCAAGCTGCTCATAGTAGTGGCAACATTCTGCCATGTCTGTAGCCCATAGCAGTATGTCACTCCGTGTGTATCCAACAACAAAACTAATTTTCTGGGCTTCAGTCCAACCACGAAGTAAGACGGTTCGAAATACTCTAATAAAGACCATGAAGTTTGTTCTTTTCCATACATACTGGAAATTGTCAATGCCTAAGTAATCCTCCATCTGCAACTAATATTGACAAACATTGCCACACTGCCATTAACAGGCATGTTTACGTTCACTAGTGGTGTAGCACATAGCAACTGCACTTGCTCGACAGTTGCAGCTGCCGGCAAGTGTTGTCACATTCTGAAACCTTCGCTATTTTCGTTCGACAGGGTAGCCAGATATTTTGGCTAGTCAGTCAAAGTATCCAACAACAAAACTAATTTTCTGGGCTTCAGTCCAAGCACGAAGTAAGACGGTTCGAAATGCTCTAATAAAGACCATGAAGTTTGTTCTTTTCCATACATACTGGAAATTGTCAATGCCTAAGTAATCCTCCATCTGCAACTAATATTGACAAACATTGCCACACTGCCATTAACAGGCATGTTTACGTTCACTAGTGGTGTAGCACATAGCAACTGCACTTGCTCGACAGTTGCAGCTGCCGGCAAGTGTTGTCACATTCTGAAACCTTCGCTATTTTCGTTCGACAGGGTAGCCAGATATTTTGGCTAGTCAGTCAAAGTATCCAACTTGTCTAAAAACGTGGGTTTGTTTTCTGTCAAATGTTCCGAATGTCAGTAGATTTAGCAAAACTGCCTCCTAACCTTTCCTCTGCTTCCATTAAACCTGTATCTATTTTAGCCAAAAATTGACTTTCTTTGTCTTTTAGAGCTTCTTCTTCAGTATCTACAAAAACTTGCACTCTGGCACTACCTTTTCAACAAGGGTGCTGCTCTAATCCAGCATTCCGGTTTCAGCTTTTTCTGTTATTTCCTATACATCTGCACATATCTTATCTCTCTGTTTTTTGGCAAAATTTGACTATAAACTTGACTGGTTCACTTTTAGACTTAACTTTTGTACTTCCGTAGGTATGTTTCTGTACACATCTTGCAGCTCGCTGATTATGTCCATCACATTTTTTTACCAATCCACCCACTTGGGATTGCGTCTCCTGAATTTGAGAATATGCTTCACTAAGGTGCTGCAAGTTGATCCTGTTTATCATCTATGGATGATACTGTTTCCATTAATGTATTTAGATAGTGGAATATGTCAGTAATTATTTCTTACTTTAGTTGTTTCCTAGCTCTGTCAACTTCCCTGATAGCTTGTCAGATAATTGGGTGCATATAGTTTTTTTCACCTCACTGAACTGTTGACTAGTACTATGCTTGAAATCGTTAAATGCCTGATTTTTCTGTATATACTGCTGTCCTGTGTTTTCCTGATGTTTTGTGAACTGCTGTGTCATACCCTTAAGTTGTTGTGTTACACTTCCCTGAATTTCCTGTTGTTTTATAAACTGTTGTGTTATTAGCTGCATGAGTTGTGTCAAATTGTGTGTCTCACTAGTATTTACATTGTTTTTACAGACTGTTTCCTGTTCTTGCATTCATAATGTTGTGAACAAATAATCAAACGGAATATTCGCTGTTGCTCCCTTCAGTTTCACTATCTTAAAAAAGGGTTTCCAGGTGAGAACTGAGAAATTGACTTGTCGAGCATCATAAAAGTGACATCATGATTAGTTATGTTACCAGTGTCATCATTTATTTTTAGTGGGGTGCCAGCTTCATTGTTTAGGTTGCCATTGACCAGTTCATGAGCTGGCATGTTATCTTCAACTGTTGCCAAGCTCAGATTTCCAACGTCTTGCCATATTGCATTTTGTAATGAATTTTCAATGATGCCCATTTCGCTTGGCTCCATTGTGAATAGTTTTTAACAAAATTATGAATAAAAATTTTCAGAAATGAAGTTTTGTCTGTATCAGTAGCTTTCAGTTAAAGTAAGTTTAGCTATGTACTCACTAATGAATCTGGTTGTTATCTGACACAGTCTTAATTTAAGTGATGAATTTGTACTAATTTTCGTCTCTTCTGTAGAAATGAACTTTCCATAAAGGATATTAATTGGAAGGAAAAGAGATTATCTACTGTCAGAGAGATGGCGCAAAGAATGGCCATACAAGCATATAGCGTAGCAGCTTCCTACCTTTACAGCATTCCCAGTGCATCTCGTTTGTAAGCAGTATTTAATTTTAATTTGCTCGTTCAATCGTGTTATGATTCCAAACCTCATGAACATTAACATATACAATGGAAGTTTCATTAGTTCCTTGTAACAATAATGTGAATCACTTATATCATAAATTGAAAGGTCTGTCATATTTTGCTTGGCATTGTCCTTTAAATGGTCACCCTTGAATAGGTACGTGGAGATGAAAATGGATTACTAATTGCTTGAATAATTGGAAAAATTGATTGGAAACAATAGTTGAGAAAATTTTGAAGGTAATTTATGAACCTGTGCACAATCTTGGAAGAACTTAAAGTGATACCAATATCAACAGACCTTGTAGGTCATTTACATTCAAAGACAATAAATGTCATCACTGCAACCATTGAAACTGTCGAGCTGTCTTTAAGTTCTTAAATACACGAAGCACAATACTTTTAGTATAAGTAAACCAAGTTCAATAGGTGCATATCACATCTGTGTCGATTGTGTTCAGTCTTGAGTGTGACTATGTCGATGCTCCAGATATGGTATGAATTATTGTTGTCTACACTGAACCTCTTGATACAAGATCTCGGTGGCGAGTGAAATGATGAACAGGTAGGAGTTGCACTTATAACCATACAAATAAATATTCCTTTCCTAATAATTTTTTATAATACTTTTAATGAAAGGTTAAGATACATATTTTTAACAAAGCCGGTATGCTGGATCCAAGCATACGTCCATACACTATTACTTCCCGAAACAAAAGGGTGAAGATGCATGAATTAATAAATTGAAGAGTGTATTTCTTACATTGTATCATAAACATATTTAATGATGTATCAAAATATTAGCCTTGCCACAAAGCATCTCGTTAATTTACCTTTGGTTTCTAGCTCTTTCATTTTAACTGTACATTATATATAAGTAAAGAAAAGAACGAAAAATAATATGATTAAATACATTCACTACGCAACTCTGATCAAAGGTATTTGAGTTTTTTTATTCAAAACTGACAAAACCATTTTCCTGTGCCTCTCTTATGGTCATTATTTTGGAGCCCCAAAACACACTCAAGATGTTCTTTCAATCAGTACCCTCCTAGGAAAACCTTTCTGCATTGTTTCCAAGAAGCACATTTACTTGCTACTTTTGCTGCCCCACCTTAAACATCCTCTTTCATAAAACCTCTTACAAAAGACATTTTCTCTGTTTCAGTCCATCCCTTAAGTAAACCATCAAATTCCCTAATAAGGTCCATTGGCTGTACCTTACCACAAGGTTCAAAATCATTAAATTTTTTACAATTTATGAAAGATGAATCACCTGGAACAGAGTGATCACTTCCATCAACATTTTGATTGACCTTACTTTTAATTTCAGTAAATTTGGAATTCATGATTTCATTAACTCCCAACATTCTGTCCTTAAGTTTTAACACACATTTGTCTTCTCCTTTACTTCCACATTTAGAATTGATCCCTTTCCACTGTTTATTTTGTCTGTTCTAACTGCCTTTTCAAATAATCTTTATTATTGTCACAACAGATTTTGTTATCCTCATGAACTTTCTGACAATCGGGATTTATTGCTTCCAACCATCATTACTTATTTTTACAACATTGTTATTACTAGCATTACAATGATTGGCTATTTCTTCCACTTTAGAATCTCTTTTATATGAGTCTCACTCAACTGGCTGTCACAATTACTGTCTACTCTAGCAATCCTTTGGTCACATTTTGTTAAATTTTTGTTCGCAACCCCCAACTCTTTCTTTATGTTGTAAATATCCCCTTTTATTTCACGTATATTTGAATTCATTTATCCTTGTAGTTCATTCATTTTTTTATTTAAATTAATAAGCACAGCTGTTATTTTTGCCATGCTATTATCCATGGCACCCATACCACCATTTTGTTCTGTTTTAACTTAGCAAACATGTTGCCACTGACAGGTTCTTGCTTGACATAACAGTCTTGTATCAATTCATAGTTACTTTCAAAATCACTTACATTTTTGCCATTAGTGGATGAAGACCATGTCTTTTCTTCCAAAATGTGACTATTCGTTTGACTGTTATCAGAACTTCTTTCATTATATACCTCAGTAACTTGAAATTAAAATTAAGCAATTACAGCTCTTGGTCACAAAAATTGAAGTCTTTTGACTTGGTTTCAGCACTACTATGAGTGCCTTTATCAGAAGTAAAACACTGAAACTGGCATGTCATGTATAAATAACTATCAAGCGATATAGCTTTAGTCACAAAATTTTTAAAGTAGAATACATGGAAGGCAAGCCACTACAGGCTGGTCATGTATGTCAAGCTACAGTTAGCATCATATTTATTTTATGCATGACATGCCAGTTTGAATGTTTTACTTCTGATGAAGGCATTCATAGTAGTGCCAAAACCAGGTCAAAAGACTTAATTTTTGTGACTGAGGACTGTAATTGCTTTAATTTTAATTTGCAAACAGTTGCTGACCATGCAGCCATGTCTAAAACTTTATAATTTAAAATTTCTGCCTCAACAAGAAAATTAAGTACAACTACACTATCATCCTAATGTCCCATCATCAACAACTATTTTATTATCACTGTTACAGTTATATGTGTTAGTATTTAATTAAGTGGCAGACAACAGTTGGCAGCACTTCTGCTCTAGAGTCTTTGGAGAGACAAGTACTAGACTCTAGGTCTTTGACGATGTGTGTCTTTGTGTGGCTGTACACTGTGAAATAAACGTAATGTTCTGTGAAGCAGGCAGATTCTTTTTAAACCTAAAACAAGTAAAAGTAACAGGTTATGGATCCAGTTTCGCTTAAGTGTCATAAGCGAATTAAAGACTCGAAACAGTGACGAAAAGTTAGCAAAATACGATAACGTGTGCTTGAGAGTGAAAACCGTTGTTGTAAAACCTTTTGCTGAACTGTGTTAGTGCATGTAAGCGCCAAAAACGAGAGTTTTTACACACAGTAGAAAATACAGTAGTCAGAATTTGTCGTCAACTGGGTTTTGAGTGGAGTATAGTCAGCTGAGATTTGAGGTCAGAAACATCGACAGATGAGTTTTAGGTTTTAAGATTTGTTTTCAGTAAGTAACTTTCGGCCATATATTGTATTTTGAAGCAAAGATTCGGCAGAAATGGAAATGTCAAAAAATATAAAACCACTTAACGGACAAATGGACTGGCCAATTTGGAAACGAAAAATAAGAGACTTGCTGGATTACCATGAAGGTGAATTGGATGTTATTGAAAAGAGGTTAGTTAAGCCCAAGCCACTGGGAGACTGCGCAGCAGATCCACAAGCAAAGAAACACAAGGAACAGTTCGATTTGTATCGAAAGGCAATTAGTTATGCAAAGTGTATGATAGCTAGTGCCATCAGTGATGAAGTATATCAAAAGGTAATGGGCAAAGAAACAGCTAGTGATATGTGGGACGCCTTAAAGCAGCAGTTTGAAGCTTCATCCAAGGATCAGTTGTTCAAAATCTGCACAGACTTTTTCTCCTACTGCTGGCTACCAGGTGATGTTGTTTCCAACCACATAGCAAAATTGGAGAGTTTGTGGAATGAGTTAAACAGTGGACTCTAAGCTAAAAACGAAAGTGTTTTACCAGACCTTATGTTAGTGTGCAAAACGTTGCATATTCTGCCACGTGAATTTGAAACTTTTCAATCAAGTTGGATGTTGTTAACACAGGACGAAAAAAGAACATTTGATGAGTTAACAGTGCAGTTATGTATGTTTGAAAGGAATTTCTTGAAGAATCCAAACAGTGACAAAACACCAAAGGAAGCATTAATGGTGAATGTTAGTAAACAAAAACCAAATGGCAAAGACAAGTTCATCAAGAATGACCCAAGAAAAGGTGACATTTGCAATTATTGTAAGTGTAAGGGCCACTGGGTAAAGGACTGCAAAATGTGAATTTCTGATGGAAGACCAAATAAAAATCAAAACAGAAGTCAAGAAAGTCGTGCTGCTGCTAGTGCTGTGCTGATGTCTGTCTGTGAAGAGGCCTATACAGTTGAGTCAGATTCAGCATCGTGGTGGGTTGATAATGGAGCTACAAGACATGTAATAAACTGTTCACAGTATTTTACAGACATTCTAAAATTAGACACTCCATGTGGTGTAAAGGCAGCCGGAAGAGAAACTCTAATGGCAGTGGGAAAAGGCAATATTCAGTTATCATCTCTGACTGATGGGGAAGATGTGATGTTGTTGGATGTGAGGTATGTTCCACAATTATCTAGAAATTTGGTTTCGGTGTTGGCTGCACAGGACCAGAATCCTAATAGTGAATTTAAGTCATCAACAGGAGAGTGTTGGCTTAAAATTGATGACGAGGTAGTGTTGCATGGAACCCATGAGCCCTTTGGTACCTTGTACAAGACAGACATTCAACCAAATTTGCCCAAAGAAATTGCTGAAGTAAATGCCATTGAAGAAACTTCATTATTGCAGATGTATCATGAGAGGTGGGGACATCAGGAAAAACACCATGTCAAAGAAATGTTAGAAAGGAAATTAGGCATAAATGTTCCCTTGGAGAAGTCACTTTGTGAGCCACGCATTTATGGCAAAGCACATAATTTACCATTTGGTCACAGAGAGAAGTCAACCTGCCCAGGTGAACTGATGTCAGCTGATGTCTGTGGACCTTTCAATGAATCTTTTCAGAAGAAGAGATACATGGTTGTGTTCAAAGACAGCTACGCAAAATTTCGGTATTGCTTCCTTGTAAGGCAAAAGTCTGAAGTTAAAGATGCATTGAAATATGTTCTTCAACATTCAAAGATGCTGGGTCATACAGTCAAAGAGCTGCTGAGTGACAACAGTGGAGAATTCAATAGTAAGGAAGTTAAGGACATACTGCAAGCAGAAGATGTTACTCAGAGGCTGACAGCATCCTACACACCACAACAAAATGGTGGAAGTGAGTGGGACATGCTAACTATAGTTGAAATGGCAAGAACCTTCAAGTATTTAAATAAAGAAGCTAATTTACCAGCAGCCATATGGGTAGAATTGATTGGAGCATCAGTGTACATTTTGAATCGAACTGCAAAATCGTTTGTGGAAGTAATTAGTCCATTTGAGCTGTGGTTTTGCAAGAAGCCAAGAATAAAACATTTGCGTATAATAGGCTCTACATGCTATGCCCACATTCCAGTTCAAAGAAGATTGAAAATGGATAATAAAGCTGTCAAGGGTTATTTCGTGGGGTATGATGGACATGAGCGTTACCGAATTTGGGAGAAAGAAGAAAACAAAGTCATTCTCAGAAGAGTGTAATCTTCCATGAAAAGCCTGCAAATTGTGAAGAACATGTCAAATTACCATTGCAGCATGTTGAGCAAAGTAATCAGGGAAAGTATACAGCTGAAGAAAAAGATGAGATAAACTCCAACAAGGAAGAGTCTCAAGAATCGGAGACTGAAGAGGGCAGTGCTGATACCGGAGAGGAGGAAATCTTTATCCAGCCTCATTGACAACTGCGAAATCGTTCAACATTAATGAAACATTCGTAGCTAAATGACTTTGTAATGTTCACTGAAGAGATGATTAATGAAACAAATTAAGAACCAGAATCATATGAAGAAGCTGTAAATAGTACATAAAGTGTTTACTGGAAGCAAGCTATGAAAAATGAAGTGAAATGAAGTCACTACAAGAGAATCAGACATGGGAACTGATTACTTTACCAAAACGAGCAAGAGCTATACCATGTAAGTGGGTTTTTCGTGTGAAGACTAATCCTGATGGAAGTGTTGAGAAATATAAAGCAAGACTTGTCATCAAGGGATTTAATTTACGCTACGGTGTAAACAAAATTGAGACCTTCCATCCAGTAGCTAAACTGAGCACAATTCGTTCAATGTTAAGTGTTGCTGCAGCTGAAAAGATGCATCTAATACAGTTTGACGTGTCTACAGCATTCTTGTATGGGGAACTAGAAGAGTTTGCAAACTAAGGCAAAGTTTGTATGGACTTAAACAAGCCCCAAGATGTTGGAGTAAACGGTTTGGAGCATTTCTCATGTCAGCAGGTTTCAAGGCAAGTGATACAGATCCTTGTTTACATATCAGAGAAGAAGGTGGTAACAAACTGTTAGTTGCTCTTTGTGTAGACGATGGGTTAGTTATGGCAAGTGATCAGCTGGATGCCACAAACTTTGTTGGTGAGTTGAAGACTGAACTTAAGATCACTGTGAAACCAGCATCATATTTTCTTGGACTTGAGATAAAACGCTTTGATGATGGTGCAATCAAGACAAGTCAACAAGCCTATGCAAAGAAGATTCTGGAGCGTTTCAGTTTTCAAGAGTGCAAACCTGTCTCAATATCATTTGTAAAGGAACCAGATACATTACAGGTAGAAGGAAAGATGCAGAGAAGTGTCACTTTCCCTATCGGCAAGCACTGATGTACCTGATGCTTGGAATGAGACCTGACCTGGCTTATAGTGTGAGCTTCCTGTCCCAAACTCTTGACATCAACAGAAGATGTAGTGTGACTAAAGCGAGTACTCCGGTATGTAGCAGGTACATGTGACCTGGGCAGAATCTATCGTCCAAATATGTGTAGTGGCATATTAGATTGCTACAGGGATGCAGACTTTGGAGGGTGCAACAAAACTGGACAGTCAACACCTGGTGTACTTATTACATATGCAGGTGGAGCTATCTCCTGGCTCAGCCAAAGATAGGCAGTGACTGCAACATCTACAACAGAAGCAGAGCTGGTAGCTGCAACAGAATCTGTGAAGGAGATAATCTATCTGTGTAGACTTTTTAGAGGAATGAGAAAGCTGAGTGAAGTTCCAGTCCTTATGGTCGACAATCAGGCAACAGTGAAACCTGCACAAAACCCCGAGTTCCATCATCACACTAAGCATATAAAAATAAAGTATTTCTTCGTCCAAGAAAAGGTATTGGAAGGAGACTTAGGCATTCAACATATGTCAACTGAGGACCAGTTACCAGTATACTGACGAAACCGCTGGCAAAACCAACACTGTTAGATTAATGTCATAACATGGGTCTTTCATGTTGATGTGTTCCCTTTTTTTCTTAATTAAATAAGGGAAAGTGTTACAGTTATAAGTGTTTGTACTTAATTAAGTGGCAGACAAAAGTTGGCAGCACTTCTGCTCTAGAGTCTTTGGAGAGACAAGTACTAGAAACTAGGTCTTTGACGATGTGTGTCTTTGTGTGGCGGTACAATGTGAAATAAACGTAATGTTCAGTGAAGTAGACAGATTCTTTTTAAACCTAAAACAAGTAAAAGTAACAATCACTACCGCTCTTTCCTTATCAGCCGTTTTTATACAATTAAAATAGAACACTAAATTAAACAAGTTACTGAAATAGTTTTTAAATATATCTAACTGATGAGTTTAGCAACGCCAACTCTGGGTCCATTCAGTACTATTTGGTATTGTGTGGTATGTCGCCTGCTGCAGCACACCAAACACAGGATTGGTCCAATTTTCAAGATGACTGACCTCTCAGGCAGTCCAGTGTCCAGCACAGTTTCTCCTATAGATCAGTAAAGTTATTCATAATTCACATGGTCCTCTTCTGTTGTTTTGTCTCGCAGTCTAGCTCAAGTTATCTTTCAAAACAATCATTTTGTTCTAAAAACTTTTTACCAGGAACTGTGCATTTTACTCATCACATTCTTGTTCTCTACTTGAAAGTACACTCCACTAACAGCCACTTGTACGTTTTATATGTTCCTGTCTCAAGTGCCTTAGCAAAGTGTTCCTTAAATGATAATTCATTAATGTAAACTTCCACTAATATTACACTAAAATTCACTTCATTACATTATGTTCTCAGCCTTTGCTTGTTTATAAACATTATGTCATTTTTTGTGTTGCTCCTCACTTGTCTAAAGAAGAATATGTGAACACTACTAATCCCTCTTTCCATTAAAAGTCACTTCTACACACATTTCTTAGTACTTGCGAGTCCACAAACAAACACATACTCTTGATATGGTTGTACCTGTTAATAAATAGAAAGAGAAGTCTAGTAGTACATGTCAAATGTTCACACAAAATCACTTCACTTATTTATTTATGGAGTTTGATTCCCATTGCTAAAGACTATTCTTCATTACAGATCATAAATGTTTATTCAGGTCTCTCTGTACTCACATTTGACACATAACTTTAAATTATACTTCACCAAAAATGATCAGGATCTGAATTAATTGACACAAATAAATTTTTCATACAGCATGTCAACAAATTCTCTACATGGCACACAGAATGATAATAACAGTTTATTAATGTACACTGGCATGTTTATGAATGTAACTTGTTAAATCTATCACTGATTCTAATAGTCACTGCTCACATCCTCGAACATTCCCAAGCCTAGTTCAAAAAACAATACCAGAGCACACAGTGCAGAGAACACTGAAATTCTGGAGCAATTGCATACTGATCAAGACTTCACTCCAACGAAAACTAGAAATGCAATCATTTTGTCCTTATGTAGACATGCACTAGAATGTTATATGACTTTGGTTACTTGATTATTATTTGAATGTTCACTATATCAAATTATTCTGTTTTAAATAGGTGTGATAATTACCATCACACTTTGCTTATCAAATTTCCAATATGTGCAATTAAAATATATAGGACCAAGTTATGCTTATGCTATCACAATTCCTAACTTTTAAGTATGGTATCCATATTGATTATTAAAATTTGATTATTAAAATTTGAATATTAAAAATTATACAGTTCTTAATTATGGCAAATACATATTTGTAATTGGTATTTTTGGGTTCAGAAAATATAGCCTGTCAGTAGTACATTAACATATTCCAGAAATCTACAGTAGTATGATAACAATATGAATTGAAAATCTGGGCTAACTGAAGTCCTTAATTAATTATATCTCCTGAGTTGATCATGTTTGAGCATGTTTTTGAAATGAGAAAAAAATTGGTCTACAGTTTATAGATAACCTACTTCTCTTAATCTGTTTATTATCTCAACAGATTTTTATGGATGTCTTCTAGACCAAAATACAATAATTTTTGAAATATATCATTTCCAGTAAAAATAATTAATGCAAAATGTTCAGAACATTGAATTGCATAATGTGAATAAATATAGGACATCAGTGTGACCTATTCTTGAGTACTGCTTGAGTTTTTGGGATCCACACTCAAGAGGATTGAAGAAAGATATTGAAACCATTCCGAGGCAGACTACCAGATTTGTTCCTGGTAGGTTTGAACAACATGCAAGTATTATGGAGCTGCTTTGGGAACCCAAAGTGGAATCACTGGATGGAAGGCAACTTTCTTTTTGAGGAAAAGTATTGCGAAAAATTAGAGAAGTGGCATTTGAAGCTGATTGCAGAACAATTCTATTGCCACCAATGTACATTTCCCATACAGACCACAAAGATAAAGTATAAGAAACTAGGGCTCATACAGAGGCATATAGACAGCCATTTTCCTCCTGCTCTGTTTGCGAGTGTAACAGGAAAGCAAATGATTGGCAGTGGTGTGGAGTACCCTCTATCGTGCATTGTATAATGTCTTGTGGAGTATGCATGTAGGTGTAGATGTAGTTATGTGACTATCAATGATTTGTTGCTTGTACGATTTAGTGATTGTCTTTACAACTAAATTATTTATGTACTGCCTGAATTTTCCTTGCTATATTTGACTTCTTTACTCCTTATTTCACTAAAGACATATTTATTTGAAGAAATTAGTGGAACTCTCCTTCCACAGGGATCTGTATTGGGACCATTTTTGTTTTTGGTGATGATCAATGATCAATACTCCTTATTAGTTGCATAACAGCGCTATTTGCAGTTGACACTAAATTCCTAAACTACAATAGAGATCTAAGTGACTTAAAACATTCTGCTGACAATACACTTGCCCAGGCATCGTATTTATTCAGGTCAAATGGGTTTGTAATGAACGAGAACAAAACTCAAAAAATGGTATTTAATCTAAAGGACAAATGTCCTTTTAATGATCCCTGTTACATAACGTGCTTGGTGGTATAACTAAATGAGAAATTGTCCTGGGAGCAACATATAAAATACATTAGTGTTTAATATTCCAGAGTAATTTACTTATTAAGATGTCTTATGATGTGTACCGGAAGCTTATGTTAAAACATCTTATTTTGCACTTTCTCAAAGTACTTTGTCATATGGGCTTGATGTCTGGGGAAATGTAATTATTATATTATAATTATGTATAAAAAATTGTCTATTGCTATAAAGGCCTAATGACAATAAAATTATCTTTGAGATTTATTGTTCAATCTCTGTTTAGACCTTTTGATAAAAAAGTAATGGAACTTTATTTGATGTAGGAATGTAGGAGAATAATCACAATTGAATTTAATGAACTGACTGTAGACAATATAGTTCACATCTTGGCATCTGCATTCTGTTTATTCATGTTGCTGAAATGTGCTTTTGTTGTAGTGCATAACACAACACAATCAATCAGCATACATTTGGACTTATAAACAGGTGTTACATTAATTGTATTTTAATTTTTAGGAAGTACCCCATCACAAGAAGGATTTTTCTACAATGCTTGTTACAGTTTCACGTCCCACAGAGATACAGAAGTCTTTTAAATGGTTTGGATATAACATACTGAAGGGTAGTAGGGAGGAGTATGACTACAAATTGCCGTACAATGATAACCCACAGTTAAAGCTTTTTGGGTAAGCAGGAGAGAAAAGTCGTTTCTATATTTCAGTTATTTATTTCTTTAATATTTATTTACCTATTTATGTTTAATATAAGATATGCAAATAATGTTATACATGAAGTAGGTAAAGATCACTTTTACAGTCTGATGGTTGATGTGTTTTGTCAAAGGAACTAATTTATTCATAACTTAGCATGAATGTCAAGGGAGGATATTTATGATAAATACTACCTGAACATAACTGATTTTTCAACCATGACTGGATGAACTTTCTGTATAATCAAACTTGAGCTTCACAACCTGATGTGGTTGCTAATGTCATCTACCCATCTTCCACTAGGTTACTTGCCTAGAATAGGAACCATAGATGTGGTATGCCAGTCTTGGCACACAGCAGTTACGTTGCATTGTATTAGTGTAGAAACAGTATCGGCATAAAAATTACCTCACACACGCTCATCGAAAATTGTCGTGGTCACCAATGTGGTTGTTGGGTATGATGCGAGTATGAAACAAATGAGGTATGACATTGTATGGTAGACACAAGTACTTTTTATTAGAGGAATATGCACACAGATAAACAATACATGATTGTTCATCATGGATGCTAAGAACCAACTGAAGTCTCTGGTTATGTCACAATATCGCACTCACAGCCAATCAGTCAGTGATGTATATTGTACCGGATGTTCTCACATCTACCTATCTAATAAATATGAACAACATGCACTACTGCCTTGATTGGAGAAACACAAAAAGATTTTTCATTAAAACTAGGGATGAAGAAAGATTTCAAAGGCATATTAAAGATAGAACTAGATGAGCCGATCCATTTTAAGTCTTACCAATTAAATATCAGTTAATGATGTATACAAATGGAAATAGAAGAAATAGAAAAATGGGTATTATAGAAATTTCTGAGAGCTGTTACAATAATCCAATAGTAATGGTTAAGAAACCAGTTAGGTGTGTCAATTCAGTGTTAGAAGCATTAACTTTAAGTAGAACCACTGAAGTAGAGGGGGACAAGCCACCAATCATGGATGAATTATTAACCATGTTTTCAGGATCCAGGTATAGTAATAAGATAGACAAAATATTGTTCAACTTGAAAGTACCATCAGCCAAAAAGCCTAGAAAATATATGGAATTTCTATTCTAAAGTAGATGTTATCAGTTTAAAGACCTTCATCTGGTTTGAAATTATCTGTATCCACGTTTGTAATAAAATTAGACAAAGTAATTGGACAGTCTCCTAAAGAAAGAGTAATTAGTTTTTCGCCCCTCCCCCACACACCTCTCCCTGCCCTCGGTCTCTAACCTCCCAACAGCACCTAGCTGCCTTACACACTCTCTCTCCAACTCATCCTTGCATGATCACTGGTGGCACTTCACTGACCCTCACCCCTAACCTGCTACCTCTGCCCCTCCCTGCCCCAGCCTCGTCCTTGCCCCCATCCAGTTGTCAATCCCATCATGCACTGCTGATGTTGCTCGCAATGTGGCTTCAGCTACCAGAGGCTGCAGTCGTGTGTGTGTGAGCTGCATTTGCATGAGAGTGTTTGTGTGCCTGTTGTCTATTTTCAAAAAAGGTCTTGATGGTCAAAAGCTTATATTGTGACAATCTTTTTGTTGTGCCTATCTGCAACTCAGCATCTCCACCATATGGTCAGCAGCAACTTTCCTTTTCATAATATTGTTACATTCTGTCCTGGATTTTCCATTGATGACACAGCCACATTATACAAGTCTTAGGAAAAGCTTTGTGTAAAGGGACACACTCCTCAAGCTTTACTTTTCCTCAACGGGACTTATCGATTCCAGAAATATGTTTGATTTTTCGAACAAGTCAGTTTTATCTCAACTGCTTTTTTAAAAATTTCATATGATTTTGTACACAATGTGTTATATTACAAACTAAAATCTATTAAAAATTACTTTACTTCCTTTGTTACAATTCACATGAACTAGTTGTGAATGCACAGTTGAAATTATTTTCTTGTTGTAGCATTTGAAATTACGAAACATTTGGCACACATTTCTGTTATTAATTATGCAATCTGATAGTACTTACTAAGTTTATTTATGGATTCATTTATAAAATGGTAATATAAATTAATAGAAATTCATTTATCAAGAAAATTTGTAAACTCTTTGCAATATTGTTATTACCACAGAGTGAAGTAAGAGTGGGCATGCCTCTGATGTGATTGTACGTGTTTTTGTATTTTGGAAGAACAATGTAATTTTGGCTTTGTTAATGTGAAAATTCAGAAGACAGTGTGATATGGAAAATGTGAGAGAATAAATTAAAATGAAAACAAAAAATGTGCACAGGCTTACTTCAAAATCAATTATGTCAATTGGAACCATGAGAACATATAATGCTAAAAATTTCAGCTTCAATAATCAACCCCTGGACATGAAGAACTGGAGCCAACTAGAATATATATAAAAGGGAGTGGGACATTACAATTGCCATACATTAAGACAATTGTCAGGTATGTTGGAATTACTATTATGTTGTCTAAATCAGAATTCTGAATAGAAGAATTGAAAGTTTTAGAGCATGTTATAAGTACACAAGGAATTATGTCACATCCACACTGGTTAGATGCAAGATTGTCTGAATCTACAAGCATGAAACAATTAAAATCTTACCTATAGGTAGCAGGCTTCTACAGAAAAGTTTTAGCAAAATCAGTACTAAATTTTTGTCATCTACTAAGACTTTTGAAACATGACACGCAATGCAAATGGACTTCAGATAGTAAAAACAGGGTGTATATGACCCGGGACAACCGGGAGATCCGGGAGAGACACGGGAATTTTTTCATCTGGGAGAAAACCAGGCCCGGGAATTTTTTATAATACCGGGAATTTCTCATTGTTTTAGTTTTCAGTTAAATTTTTGTGATTTTGATTGGTAAGAACCAATACTCTAACAAAGGATATTACTGTATCCCGCTACTACACAGTAATACTGCAGCAACAAAACATGAACGAGAAAAAACGAAAATATAACTGAAGTTGCAAAGAAAATGCGCTACATACAACAACAAAACACAATGCTAATATAAGCGTCTGCCAACAGCAAAGTTTTTCAAAGGCTTTAGGAAGACTGTACAATGCTTCATAACAACAAATTGCCTCCGATGAGCCTGACTTGACAACTGTTTAAATTAGATTCGTTTGAGCAATTGCAGGCGGTCTCTTCCGCATGCGCAGTTGAGTCGCATATGAGTAGTACTTTCTTCCGCTTCCAGCTACAGACGTGTGGCTGTGCGCCACTATCTAATATTGCGCCGGTTCGGGAATACAGTAAATCCCAGGCTGATGCATAGAGCAGTCTGAGTTGTGGTGGGGAGGTGTGTCGTCTCGGAGTGACCTGTGTACACTTTCAGTGATTTTATTGTTTCCTCTTCGTTTATGGCTCTCATGTTAAATGAAAACAAAATGGATTTTTGTGACTGGGAGCTATCAAATAAATTAAAATACATTTGCATAATTACGGAAGGCTAAAATATGTTATTAGTTTAAGATTTTATTTCCACCTTTTTGTCAGTCATGCATTAATTGCCTTGCAGAACAATGAAGTGATTTTTGAAGGTTTGCTAAAGAGATTTGGCTTTTATTAATCTCTTCTGCTGAGGCAGTCAATTTATTTGGAACGAAGTGTTTAGTTTCACACTATTGGCTAGTTTCAGCTGTTCGCTGTATTTCAAGTGCACTAATGGCATTATGCCATAATAAAGAACAGAACATGAGGTAATACAGTACTGGCACTCCAAGAAAATTTACATCCGAATCTGGACAAACGAATGGGCACTTTACGCCGATTTATGCATTTTAGTATGGTGCGCGAAATTCCGATGCTCTTGTAGTATCCTCTGATGTCTTGTTTCTTTTATGACATAATGTAAGATCTTTTAATGTTTTACACGTAGGAACATAATGGGCTTACTGCGCGACTGCTACGGTCGCAGGTTCGAATCCTGCTTCCTGCGTCATCGTAGCTGCTCCAGCGTGGTGACGCCTGTTATCTGGCGCTCTCTGCCAACTGCCGAAACGAACCTATTTCTAACAGATCGCGGGAAGACATTGCGAATGGTGGTTTGAAAAGCGTCACATTCAAAGCAAATTTCCTTTTACGCAAGATGAACTATGTGTAAGAATGTACGATGAATTTCTTAAATCACAAAGCGTTTGAATCTCATTCAAAAATCAACTCTTTGAGGACGACAATTTAGAAGAATTTCGAGCCCAGAAAATCGGACGTTTAGGTCGTTATTAAAAATTTTACTGGCACATTTGTGTGATGTATCTTAAAGTGTAATACGCGCAAAAAGATCAGCATTATATGTGGAAGCTTAGCTTCTCTTGCAGCTTATTAATCTTCGAGACGAATATTATATGTGAATGCTATGAATATTAATGTGAACCATTAACTTTTCTTATTTGTGTGTTCGCGCTACTTGAGAGTGATGTTGCTATTGGCTGACTACATCACGTGTCGTGTGCTGTCATCAACTGGTGAGATCACGAGATCACGTGACATGAGCTATGACGGGCTTACAGAGCGCATCGCAATCTCGATTTCAATGCTTTAGAAAGAAAGTAACACGGTGGAATCAGAATTTATATCTTTGTAATACGAACATATGTAGCGTACATGTTGCTGCACATCAAAGGTCTTTCAAAAAGGTTTTTTTTCCCTGAGCTTCGTTTTCTAAAGTGCCAGGAAATTCTACGTCGGTATATGAAACCATAAACAATGAAAGGATTGATGAGTTTTACAGTGGCAAGGAAGAGAAGAGTATACTGTCACTTAACACGGAAAAAGTATATTTTGACCTGGGAGAAACTGTATTTTTAACCAAGAAATCTGCAGATAATCCGGGAATTTTTTTTCCTTGTCCACGTATATACCCTGAAAAAAAAGTTTGAGACCATGAAAGAAAGTTTAGCGACTGCACCATGACATTCACATCCACATCTCTAATATAGATTTCATTTAGCAATGGTTGCATGAAGCTATGATCTACTTCAACCAATAGATGATGATGGTAATGATGATGATGATGATAGTGATGGTGATGTCAAGAGTCCTCTGCAATTGAAACAGCCCATAGCTTTTGCATCTGCAATGTGGATAAATCATGGATGCAAATAGTGGCCCAGTGTGCCTGCAGGCAGAGTGCTGGTGTCCAGGTTAAATATCCTGTATTGACTGAATGGATTTGATAAACAACACTGGCCAGTTGGATTTAAAAATACAATGCTTACTCATCACAAAAGGATTTATGGAATGTAGTGTAACATATCACTTTGATATGATGTAACATATTATGTTGTGACTCACCATATAGTGGAGATGCTGAGTTGCAGATAGGCACAACAAAAAGCCTGTCACAAATAAAGTTTTCAGCCATAAGGCCTTTGTCCACAACAGACCTAGGCACACACATAAGCATACACACACATACACATGCGTGTGCACACACACACACACACACACACACACACACACACACACACACAAATGGCTCAAATGGCTCTGAGCACTATGGGACTTAACTTCTGACGTCATCAGTCCCCTAGTACTTAGAACTACTTAAACCTAACTAACCTAAGGACATCACACACATCCATGCCTGAGGCAGGATTCGAACCTGCGACCGTAGCAGTCCCGCGGTTCCGGACTGCAGCGCCTAGAACCGCACAGCCACCGTGGCCGGCCCCCCCCCCCCCCCACACACACACACAAACACACACACACATGCACGCACGTGTGCGTGTGATCGTGCACATGCAAACGCAACTCACACATGACTGCAGTCTCAGGCAAATGAAACTGACTGTGGTTTCAGTTGCCTAAGACTGTAGTCATGTGTGTGAGTTGTGTGTGTGTGTGTGTGTGTGTGTGTGTGTGTGTGTGTGGCTATGTCTATTGTTGACGAAGGCCTTAATGGCTGAAAGTTTATCTGTGGAAGTCTCCTTGTTGTGCTTATCTGCAACTCAGCATCTCCGCAATAGGGTCAGCAGCAACTTTCCTTTGTAATATGTTAAATTCCATCCTGGATTTTCCGTTGTTTTATGTGGTGTGTTGCACAATCATTTATCAGACAGACAAATGATTATTGCCACTGTAAGAAGTTTATTTTTGTAATGTCTTGGGTAATGCTCTGTTTGGATGTATGTTTTATTTATGTGCTTGTATCATGATATGGATGGAGGCAGCATAACTGCAAGTTGGGATGATGATAAATATCATACCATGTCAGTAGTACCTGCTGTTCAGGCAGTTTATTCCATGTCATCAGTCCCTGCCTTAGAGATATGGTGCAATCCACTGAGGAAAAGTGGCGGTGGGAATGCCTATGACATCACAGTAGCAAGAGAGAACTTGTTGTATAGATACATTCAACTGACACCTGTAATGAAGACAGAACGTTTTTGGATTTCGTCCTTATCCATGTTTTGTCGTATTTTGCATAATGCAACAATATTGTAGTGCATTGTTATTGTGAGTAAGAGAGCAACATACAAGATTCTGTTAATGAGCAGCCTCACATTTATTTTGAGAGTTGGGTGTTGTGTTTGTACTCTTAAGTTCCAGTAGTGGTGGCATAGTGGCTAATGACCATGACTCCAATCCCACATCAGAGATTTGCCTGGGCATGACTAACTGAAGATCATGGTGAAGGATAGTCAATGGGACAACTGAAGATGGCAAGAAGTAAGCTTGCCAAAAATATCACACTCTTGTAATAATTCCACATAACTGAAAACTTAATAACATTTTAAAATCGTCATATGCCATAGAAAGTCAGGACCATAGAACTACCTGAGAGCACCCTTAATTAAGAACTAGATCAGACATGCAATTTAGTCAGAACTGATTTGAAGGAAGGAAGAGTTATTATTGTGGGCCTGAAACAGTTGCACGCGAATGTTTCAAACAGTGAGTAAATTCAATGTGAAAATCTATTCCCAAGGATGAAATAATTATAAGAATGATAATTACAGGGACACAATAAAATAAACCATACGTTTACATAAAATTAAGTATATGGTATGAAAATGCATTTTATCAATGCTGTGAGATAAATGTGAATTAATACCATTTCCACCAGCCACATCACCAACTGTCTTGGGTAAATTTTAGTAGCACTACATAATTCAGCAGGTGTGTTTCTAGGCCCATTGTTCAAAATTTTCAATATTTGAAGTTGTATTATTGATAATGAGCAATATCTATGTACTAACTTTCCAGAGTGTCAAGCAGAAACTGATTTTGTTGTAGAAATTGTATCTCAGAAGTTAAATTACCAAGATCAAGTGTAAAAATTGTGATCTGTCTCTGAATTGCATGTTTGGTGCTTGTCAAAAGACAGGTTTCTTGACATCCATATATGTCTAGTTTGTCTGACACACTATGGAGGTGATGTCCTAGAAGTTTGGTTCACCTAGTGTGTATGCACGCACGTGTGTGTGTGTGTGTGTGTGTGTGTGTGTGTGTGTGTGTGTGTGTGTGTGTGTGTGTGTGTGTGTGCGCGCGCGCGTGCGTGCGTGCTTGAGCATGAAATAGGTTTGCACCATTCTGTAGTGGCAGGAGAATTATTAGTTTGTGTTAAACAAATTATCAAGACAGGCTTGTACCAATGCAAGCTAACTATTCTGTCCCCATTGCACAATCAGTGAGTGATTACTGAAGTGATTTAATTTTAACGCAAACAAACAATTCTTTGTCTGAAATACTAGTTAAAATAGAAGTTCAAGTGTTGGCTGTTAAATAAACTAGACAACAATAGGAACATTAATCTGGATTATTTAAAGAAATTCATGGCTCAGCTCTCATCCAATATATTTTTGGTGTATGAGTCTTCAAGAGGCCTAGGTATTTTACAGAAGATAAATATTTCTACATAATAAATCAACATGGTTTTATCGCCAAGTTTAATATATCCAACAATTATGTTGAATCCTGTTGAGTCTTTTTTTAATAAACACTTGTTTCATAATAAATTACATCATATTCCTTTTCAACAATGTATAATTTATAGAAATTGCCATTCTTCTTGCTTGCAATATTCACAATTATCAGCGCCAAAAATAAAGCTTCACTCCATTTTCCATGAAAATTAGAACAAAACTTGACTTTTATACTGTCCACAGATGATTACTCCCAGAAACTCACTTCAGCTCTTGACTTTCAATAACTAAACAAGGATATAACAAGTCTTTGCTGCTGCACTTAAATGAAAAATGTCACTACAAGTCTGAGTTACCATTTCTCAAGAAAATGTTTATGGTATAAAAAATGTATAGATACAAAATAATTATATATTTTTGAACATAATCTTGGAATGGAAATGTTAAATAATGTGAAAGTTGATTTATTTGTCAATTGCAGACACTTAGCAATCATTTACAACCATTTTAAAAATTATCATTATGTTTTCATATTTATTTCAATGTCCATGCATTTCATGACACATATTTTTATAAAAAAAAGTACAAATGAGATGACTAGTTAGAAAAAATGTCTTGGGAAATAAAGTCTTTCCCTTCAACTTCATGACATTCATTGTCTGTATTCATACATAAAAAAGTTTTGTGTTTCAAATGTTTCACAACCATTTCCACATTTACTTACTGTGCTTCAGTTCAGATTGCCTTCATTTAGCCTCTTCAGTTATCCCAGACACAAATTTTGACTGTTGTTTTATCACTGCATTAGTTTAAAAGACAGGTGTTTCATGATTAAAAAGGATATGTTCTTGAGTGTAAAAAAGTGTGTGAAATGGGCATCAACTCCAGATGTCCTTAAATTTAAGTGTAAATTGATAGCAAAATTAAAAATACCTTTTACACGGCACAGTCATAATTTTTACTCACAGGATGCTAATAAATTCACATTTCATAAGAATATAAATTTCTATTAACTATAAGGCAAATAGCATTCTCAATGAGATTAACTTGTTTCACCTCAAAATGAATAATTAAATCAGAATCATTTCTCGTAATTATACTGATAAATCTAATATTTAATAGGCACAATAATTTATATTTTGGGCAACAGCTAATACATAGGATAAAATTAAAACCATACGGTTAGTTGTGAAGGAAGTGTCTGGTCAGCAGCTGAAGGTCGACGATATAATGTCAGTTTGTAATAAAAATATTTCTGTTACTGATGAATCATATATATGTACAGTATTTAACAACCATTTTCTGAGTATTGCTGGTGAATTCAACAACAATTTGCTTTCTACAGGGACTCATGTAACTCTCTTGGCAAATGCCTTTCCAAGATTGATATCTGAAATACTCCTCTGTGACACAGACAAGGGGGAGACTGAGACAACAATTAAATCACTAAAGACTAAGTACTCTCATGGATATGATAGAGTGCCTAGCAGAATATTAAAGTACTGTTTTGCGCATGATAGCCTTCTATTTAGCCATATTTGTAATTCTTCCTTTAGGAATGCTCAGTTTCCTGAACGATTAAAATACTCAATAGTGAAGGCACTTTGTAAAATGGGAGAAAGGGATAATATAGACAATTTTAGACCTATTTGTATGACATCAATATTTGCTAAAGTAAGTGTATGTAAGGATAATTGACCATTTTATGTTACACAATTTGCTATCAAATGTACAGTTCGGCTTTAGAAGTCATTTAACAACTGAAAATGTTATATTCTCTTTTCTTGAGAGGTAGTGGATGGGTTAAACAAAAGGTTTCGAATGCCAAGCAAACTAATGTGTTTGTGTTGATCACAAAATATTGCTCCAGAAGTTGGACCATTACGGAATACAAGGACTAGCTCACAATTGGTTCACCTCTTACTATAGCAACAGGCAGCAAAAGGTCATTATTCACAGTGTTGAGAATGGCTGTGATGTGGGGTCTGAGTGGGGTATGGTCAAGTGGGGGGGGGGGGTGCCCCAGAAATCAGTGTTGGGGCCACTCCGGTTCCTTATTTATATAAATGATATGCCCTCTAGTATTACGGGTAACTCTAAAATATTTCTGTTTGCCGGTGACACTACCTTGGTGTCCGCCCATGGTAGCTGAGTGGTCAGCGTGACATAATGTCTATCCTAAGGGCCTGGGTTCGATTCCCGGCTGGGTCAGAGATTTTCTTCACGCAGGGATTGGGTGTTGTGTTGTCCTAATCATCATCATTTCATCCCCACTGATGCGCAAGTTGCCAAAGTAGCGTCAAATGGAAAGACTTGCACCCGGCAAATGCTTCTAGACATAAACTTTCCCTTTTTGAATGTAAGAAGAACAAGTCTAGTAGTATTGTGAGCAGCAATAATGACGGAAATGTTATTGTGAACCTAAATATGCTGTCAAGATTTTTGAAGAGTGCTGTGAAATATAAGTACTGCAGTTGTGAAGATAGTATTGACGTTTCTGAGGATATTTCAGCCAGGAGGGGTCTTTCAAGTCGGTTAGTGATTGCCTGTAACTCGTGTAAGTTGCACAGTGATACTATGACATCGCCAGTAACTGACAGTCGACATTACGGTGTAAATATTCAGCTTGCTTATGCAATGCAATGTATTGGAAGGGGAAGGAGAGCTGCCCAGACTTTCTGTGCAGTGATGGATTTGCCTCCACCTCCACTGAGGTTTGACAGATACAATAAATTAATACATAATACTCTATGTGGTGTATGTGAACATTCAATTAAAAGAAGCAGTAGCCTGGTCTGAGAATAGAGACATTGTAACAGCATTTGATGAAGTCTGGCAGAAGAGAGGTCATATTTCACTGAATGGGGTTACAACTGCCACATTTATTGAAATGGTAACATACTATGAGGGTAACTCAATTATTATCCACAAAGTAGTTATAAAATTTTATTGTAATTAAATAGGAAACTTACGAGAACATCATTTTTCGACATAGTCTCGTTGCGTTTCAGCAGACTTTGTCCATCATTGTACAAGGTTCCTGATGTCGTCATGAAAGAAGGTTCTTGGTTGAGCTGCGATCCAGGAATGCACCGCTTCTTTCACTGCTTTGTCCGAGGCAAATCGAAGGCCCGGAATGCCTATTTGAGTGGACCAAACATTTGATAGTCAGTAGGGGTAAGATTGGGACTATATGGAGGATGATCCAGTACTTCAAATTTGAGTTTCTGGAGCATTTCAGCAGTGTGAGCAGCAGTATGCAGACGTGCATTGTCGTGCAACAACACAAACCTATTGACAGCAATCCTTGGCGTTTGGTTGGAATTGCAAGCCTCAGCCTGGCAGTAAGTACTGGACCTTGTGCGTCCCAAAAAACTGCAAGCTCAGTTTTCCTGTGGACGGCTGGGTCTTGAATTTTTTCTTGCATGGTGAATTTGGATGTTTCCATTCCATACTCTGTCATTTACTCTCTGCTGTTAATGATGGATCCATGTTTCACCACCAGTAATGATCCTGTCTAAGAGGTTGTCCCATTCATTATCATAGCAATTCAAATGTTATTTGTAGATGTCCAAGTGTGTCTGTTTATGCAGCTGTGTGAGTTGTTTTGGGTCCCATCTTGCACAAACTTTATGAAACCCAAGTCTCTTGTGGATGATTTCGTAGGCAGAACCATGACTAATTTGCAGACGATGTGCCACTTTGTCAATAGTTAATTGTCTGTCTAAGAGAATCATTTCACGTGAATGCCAAATGGTTTCTTCATTTGTGGTAGAAAACGGTCAGCTGGCTGCTTCATTTCGAAACTTTTCAATTCATTTGTAGACTGTGTGGTGCAAGTACTGGTTGAGCAATGCTACAGGCATACAATATTCCCACAAGCATTCCTTACCACTTGCTGTAATGGAGGCAATTAGGCGTATATATAGGTATCTGGGAAATAAAAATCTGCTTAGGAAATGTATGCATGGTCTCTCTCAGAATGCAAATGAAAGCTTCATCAGCTGTATATAGGAGGGAATACTCAAAACTGTATTTGTTGGTTTGATAGTGCTGAAGATTGGTGTAATGGATGCAATAATAACATTCAATGATGGTGCAATTTCAAGGATCAATATTATGAAGAAATTGAACATCCAGATGGGAAGGAATATGGCTACCACTCTAACTGCTATTGATAAACAGTGGGTAACCAAAGCAGAGATAGCCACAGAAGCTGATACCAAGAAGTCATGGATAAAGTAAAGAATGAACTGAAAGAGAATGGAGGATAAGGAAACAGGACAACTGGATTATGCAGCTGGAATTTTCTAAATGGGCATGGTGGTAAGTTAATAAATCTGTAAATCTTCTTTTGTGATTTACCAAAAACCTGAATTTTCATCATTCAGGTACACTTTTCTCCTAAATGACTGAAGTTAAACTGACGAAAATTGGTACAGATATTTAGAATGACCTCCTCTATCTCCCTTGCCCACTATTTGCTGAAAAATATATAACATCATGATGATGTCGATGATATTTGAACTACATTTTTAAATATTTTTGTTGTGGTAAAATAAATTACTTGTTTTTTTTTCACAGATCAGCACCAGGGAAGGAAATTGGAGGCATAAAACACTTATGTGAATGTTGGCTGTACTCTGACTCTTTTTGCAAGCTGCGCAGTCAGTTGTTCCAAAGAAAATAATACCACAGTGAAATAGCATTCTGTTTTTTATACTATTATAAATATTGTTGTCAGTACCAAAGTATAATAAATATCTCAATGATTTTTGGGAAATACTTTGACTATTGACCCTAATTGTGTGTAAGAATTTTGAGCCATCTCTCATTTATAGATCAGTTGCATTATGAGGGTGAAGATAACGCTAAAAATGCAGCCTGTTCAGGGGCGTGTCTCCTTAAGGCAGCCCATGTAACTAGCCACCCCTAGGGAATTCTAAGTTCAGTCTTATGCAAGATCTGGCAACACTGCATGGTGCAGAAGTGTATGGGACGAGGATTGTCATTATTCGTGAGCCACTGCATAGCTGAGTCTGCTCTTGGTCTATTGGTAAACATCATGCAGTGTAGACATAAAGTCATGAATTGAAGACCTCTTGATGTCTCACTTTTTTAATATCATATTTTGGGGGGTGTGCTAAGGTTCTGTCTGATGGAACCTCGAAGATAATTCACTGCATTGTCTAGCCTAGCAGTGATAGGTAAAGCTTTCAGAAACAATTCCACCAAACAGCTTATGGCTGTTTCAAGATCCTCACCCTACAGGAGTCATCAGCCATACACCACCTGCCTCCTAACACAAGGCACCATCCAGCCAGCCAAAAGTGGCATGATGCCGTGAGTGTATTATCAACCATCAGCTTCCTATTTGCATTTCTAATGTTTTCCGTGCAGTTACATATGGGATTTTGCCTGCTTGAGGCTTATGAGTGTTGTTCAAGAATTGTAAAGTAGGAAAGGTCTAGTATTTGAGACGTATTATTCATTACAGGTTTAATACAGGGGTGCAGGTAAAAGGGGCAGCTTGGAACCTTTGTATTGTGTGTGGCATGACTCTTTTGGCAAAACACATAGGAAAAGGGTTTTCTTGTTTCAACAAAGATCCGTATGACATGTATGATTTTCCACATTCAGGAAGTCTCAACAATAGACATATGTGGTGAATTGTGGCCATCTGACATCAAGTGACATTTGCATTTTACATCTACATCTACATCTACACTACATAAATACTCCACAAGCCACCATACTTCATGTGGCAGGGGGTGCCTGTACCACTACTAGTCATTTCCCTTCCTGTTCCACTCACAAATAGAGCAAGGGAAAAATGACTGTAGAATTGTTCGGCAGTCAATATCAAATGCCAGTTCTCTAAACTTTCTTAATAGCATTTCTCAAAAATAACACCTCCTCTGGAACTTTAGTGAAATGAAGTTCCAGAGGAGCAGGTTGGGTGTAACAAGACGAGACAGATTGCGAAATTTGTATGTGAGGGAAAGACTAAAGGAGGAACCAGTACAGGACAGGATAGAAAAATCAAGACTGCAGTGGTATGGACACATGAAGAGAATGGATGAGGGACGAATTCCAAAGAGGATGTTTGATCTGCAACTGGAGGGGAAGAGGCCCAGAGGAAGACCAAGAGATAGATGGGTGAAGGGAGTGAAGGAATGTGTGATGAGAAGAGGAGAGAACTGGACGAAGGTGGAAGAGGGGGAATGGTGGAAAGACAGAACACGGTGGAGAGGCTTGTGTTCCCGACAGACCCAGCCAGTGGCTGGAAACTGTCCAAGATGATGATGAAAAATAACACTGCCTTCCCTTCAGGGATTCCCATTTGAGTTCCCAAGGCTTCTCCATAACACTTACAAATTATTCGAAGCTACTGGTAACAAATATAGCAGCCTGACTCTGAATTGATTTTATGTCTTCCTTCAATTCAGTCTGGTAGAGATCCAAAACGCTTGAACATTGTTCAAGACTAGGTCCCACCAGCACCCTACATGTGGTCTCCTTTACAGGTGTGCTATTCTTTCCTAAAATTCTCCCAATAAACTGAAATCATCTGTTTGCTTCCCTGCTACAGTTCTCACATGCGTGTTCCATCTCATATCTCTTTGCAACTCTACACCCAGATATTTAAATGACAAGCAGGACACTAATAATGCTGTATCTGAACATTACAGGATTGTTCTTCCTATTCATCTGCATGAACTTACATTTTTCCACATTTAGGGCTGGCTGTCATTAATCACACCAACTTGAAATTTTGTCTAAGTCATTTTGTATCTTCCTACACTTACTCAATTTCAATACCTTACTGAACACTGCATCATCATCAGCAAACAACCACAGACTGTTGCCCCCCCCCCCCATTTGCCAACAGTGGTCCCGTACACTTCCCTGGGGGAACTCCTGATGATATCCTCGTCTCTGATGAAGACATGCAATGGAGGACTACATATTGGGTTCTATTGCTCAAAAAGCCCTTGAGCCACTCACATATCTGTGATCTTATTTCACACATTCATTAATAGTGTGGACTGGGGAACCGTACCAGATGCTTTCCAGAAATCTAGAAATATGGAATCTGCCTTTTACCCTTCATCCATAGTTCACAATATATCATGTGAGAAAAGGGCAAGTTGAATTTCAGACAAGTGATGCTTTCTAAAAACATACTGGTTCATGGACATAAGCTTCGTAGTCTCAAGAATGTTTAATGTATTCAGATTGAGAATATGTTCAGGGATGTTGCATCAAACTAATGTTAGGGATATTCGTCTACAATTTTGCAGGTCCATTCTTTCACCCTCCTTATATATTGGAGTCTGATATTCTTTTTTCCAGTTACTTGGAACCTTATGGTGGGTGAGAGATTCACAATAAATGCAGACTAGGTAAGGGGCCAAAGCCATGGAGTACCCTTTGAAAAACTGAATGGGGGTTCCGTCCGGACCTCATGATTTATTTTCTTTCACATCTTTCAGTTGTTTCTCCATGCCAGGGATGCTTATTATTATGTTTTCCATACAGAGCAGAGTATGATGGTCAAATTACAGTGTTTGCATGATTCTACAGTGTGAAAAATTTCTTGAAGGTGAAATTTAAAACTTTGGCTTTCATTTCGTTGTACATCTGGCGATAGGCAAGGCTTAGAAGCTTGGAGTGGGAGTACTGGATGCTCTAACTCAAAGCAAGAAAAGTCAATGGAATGACACTGTTGTATTTTTGCTTGATCATCATCAGTTCACTTATTGAAAATTCCTATGCAATATTGTTACTGGTGATGAGGTATGAAGCCATTATGTTAACATCTTAAGAAGAAATCAATGGCTGAGCCCTGATAAAAGATATATACCCAAGCAAAAGGCAGTTTGAAGATATTTTGTTGTGCACCACAGAACTGTCCCCAGGGGCATTCCTGTCACAGCTGGTATATTTTACCAACAACTAACACTTCTTTTAGTTGCAGTGTAATAAAACCAATCTACAAAACTGCCTCACATATTGCTACCTGGGAAAACAAGTATTTTGATTGATGCAGTAAATCTTCATTTTGAAATTCCAGAGGCACAAAACAATGACACAAAAGTTGTTAGCGGAAACAGACCTATGTGTGACAGCTACAAGTAGGATACCATGAATAATAAAAAAAAAAAGTTATCGCTTCTTTCTGATAGCCATGGGCATAATATTTCACAGAAACCAAGTGAAATGAACTTCAGTGTGACATCCTTCATAAAACCTGGTGCACTTGTGTATGAGATAACAAAAGATTGCAAAAATCTATTTGAATTGTTAACAGAAAATTATGTTCTTATCTTAATGAGAGGGTCTAATGATGTGTATAATAACAATGCAAAGTGGGCTATCAGAGCTACAGGTAAAGCCCTCAACAATCTACCAAACATAAATGTTATTTCGTTTACCATACCCAATCACTATGATTTAATTTGTACTTTGTGTTTAAAAATAAACAGAAAAAAGTAATAGGAAGCTACAGAAATTATCAAAAGCATTTCCAAAGAACACATCTCACCAAGCATGGCACACTCTCTGCCAGAAAATAACAGAACGCATTAAAAATTTAAATAATGAAACCAATCCTAAAATTATGCTGAGTAAGGAGTTACAAGGACAGACTAAAACATCTTCTAATGTTGATATTGTAAAAGAGAAAAATGCTTTGCCAATTGATCAAAAAGTGGAGACCCAAGATTCATCTAAAACTGCCTTATCTGCTGAAGTTGTGGTTTTACCTCCAGAGAAAACATCATCTGCAAAAGGAAAGCTACCAAGCACAGGGTCAATAGTATTTACAACATCAACAGCAGTGCAAACATTAGCAGTAGATCTTCTGACAGCTGCTGGGGCAGCATCTGGGCCCAAGGAAAACAGCAAATGGAACAGGAAGCTCACACAAAAGGACCATAACTGTTGGAACCCAGATGACTTTTTGGTGGGATTAGAGGCTGTCTCATCAGAGAAAGCCCTTAACAAAGTGACCTAGCAAAAAACAAAAAAAATAAAAAATAAAAAGTATGTGACTATCAGAACACATACTGTCACAATGCACTAGAATTGAAGACATTGACTTAACCTACAAATTCCAGTACAGAGACAAATAGCTCCCAGATGTACAAAGATAGAGGCTAACTGCTCACTTTTCTACAAATTAATGTGCATTGCATTGGAAATAAGCTTTTTGAATTACAATATTTGTGTAACAATCAGCATGTTGATAATACACTTGTGGCATCTATGGTGCAGAGTGCCCTACCCTTGTTGCTTCTTTGGACTGTTCCATTCTAGCTTTGACTTTCGGCCTGTAACTTGTTCTACTGCCCTGTTTGTCATGTACTAGTGATTAATAAATGCATATTCGATACTTAGTGTGTGTTATCTCCAACCAATCGTACATGATAATCTCAGTGGTGACCCCGACACCATCATCACCTCATCGTGAGCTATTTTCTGTTCTTTTTTTTTTGTCATTTAAAAACTTCGTGTGCCAGCCCACATTGTTTCTGCCATACTGGATCTACCAGCGTCTTTCAGTGGAAGTGTAACTGGCTCCATTAACTGTGCTTGCGACCACAAGTGGACAAGTGTACCTCATCGAATTTTTTGAAAGTGCACAATTATTTACACCTGCCCACCTAACTTTACCCAGCACAACGTGGCCACCACCTAGATTGGCAGCACAACAGCCACAACATCGACAGTACATGCCGCCTAACAACAACGTGGACGACTTTCCAGTTAAAGACATTGTGGTTCATCCTTCATCTACATCGTTACATTTGGGATGATTAGACGTGCTGATGAAGTTCCAGAACTGTGAATCAAACATTTCTATGCTCAGGGTAGCACATTCTAATATGCATAGTGTCCCAGAACCCCCTCCCCCCTCCCCCCCTCCCCCCCCCCTCCCTGCCACCCTCCACATGCCGCCTTGGCAATGCCAGTCACCTCAACTGCACTGGCTTCCATGACTGTTGCACCATGACCATCTTCTGCTCACTTTCGTAATGGTGGTGCAAATTCCACCTGTACTGGTTACCAGGTCAGCCCCCCTGTGGCTTTACTGCGACCACCTCCTGCCCGTTGTTGCAATGGCATGGGACATTACACCCAGGCTGTGTTCTTTGTCGGGCTTGCGGATTGGACACACCATGCCGACTTATACACCTGCTCCCTTCGGACAGTGTGCTGCACGCGGCCACCACCCCCCCACAGACCTCGGGTGATCCACCATTCACTGCTACCTGCTACCACACTTCCGGTGTCGGAGGTGTCCTCTGCTCGCACTGATCTCCATCTGCCGGTGCTGCTTCAAAATGTGTTACCTGTCAGGTTTCCTAAGTTTCCTGCTTTGCAAAAAAATAAACCAAGGACTTGGTTCACTTTGGTGGATCACCTATTGGACACCCACAGCATTTTGAATGACAACACCTGTTTTGTTTGCCTGATGAGCCACCTCCACTCTCATATGCACCTCATCAGTGACTTGCTTCTGTCATCGCCTGCCTCGCACAAATATTTGATGGTGAAAGCACTGCTTATCAAGCGCCTTTCTCACCCTCCAGAGGAGGCTATCCCTACCACATTACTCACGACAAGCACCTTGCCCGAGCAGCAACCCAATCAGGGACCAGCCTCGACGCAACCAGCTGTGGTCCCCTCCTTCACCACACTGCCCTGCCACCCATCCTACCCACTGCACTGGTTCTACGCTACTTATGGTGATGCCACCCGCAACTGCTGCGTGCCTTGCATCTACCCAAATGACACCAGCTGGCATGTCTAGGCGCCACATCGCACCACATTCCTTCATGGCACCTATCGTCGGACACTGCACCACTCACTTCAGTGATGTGATGCCTCTATGCTACAGACAAGTTAACGTGCATCCACTTTCTCATCAACACTGGCGCTGACAGCGTAATCCTGGCCAAGCATGCTGCCAACACACTATCACCTTCTACTCTCACTTTCATTGCCACCAATTGTTCTCCTATTGCGGTCGATGGCTCCATCAAGATGTTGCTTCACCTATCACTGGTCCACAACTAGCCTTGGACCTTCCACTTTGCTGATGTGGATGAACCTGTGATTAGGTTGGATTTTCTACACGATTACGAACTTTCACCAGCCCTGCAGGCTACCACGTTCTACAGTTCTGTGCCCACATGAGTTTAGCACGACTTTGCTCTCTGTCTCCTTGGCTACACTTTTGATGTGTGTGTCCATGGTCAAGCGCATTGCTACGCGGCTCTCTGACCTGTCATACATGCGCTCACAAATCGACGAATTCCGCACACTTATCACCTCTACCTCCACTGAACTGTCACATGCACGGCGTACCATACATCATCTATCTGCAGATGTGCAACGAGGCAGTCCATCACACACCTCTACAGCATCTTCTCATCAACCTGCTCCTGTGTCGAGCATTCCACTATCTGCTGTTGTTTTCTCACCACCGCTGACGAATCTACAAGATGCATCTGCATGCTCCACTCCTGCATCAGGTCTTCCGTTGTCAACTTCAGCCGACAGAACCAACTACGCTATCCCGGTTCACCAAGATCAGCTTCTTCACCCCTATTACTGACCCTCCTACACGAGTATCAGCCATCAGTAATGGCACATGTCATAGGATTCACATACCGACGGCTCACCTGTTCATTATATGGCCAGGTGACTTAACGCTCCCTGACTTCTGCGCATGAAGGAGATCATTCAGGATCTGTTGGCTTTGGGCTTCCTCTGCCCCTCTGATAACAACATATTCGCCTTGTTTCCAAAAAGGACGGCCCCTTACGCGTATGTGGAGATTACGGGTTCCTTAATGCTTGCACCATTATCAATAACTACCCCATCCCACATATCCAGGATTTCACGCAGCTACTCCATGGTTCTAACTTCTTCTCCATTTTAGATTGTTCCAAAGCTTCTCACCAGATCCCTATGCATCCACTGGATATTCTGACATTTTTGAATAATATTACACACCTTATGGATTGAAAAATGCTGCACAGATGTGGCAGCATTCATTGATTCCATTTTGGTCCCTCTGCTATTTGCTTATGCTTACTTAGATGATATTTTGATCTTTTCCTCCTCTGCTGAGGAGCATCAAGTTCACTTTGATGAAGTCCATTTGGCCCTCACTGCCAATGGTCTGGTAATCAACCATGATAAATCGCAACTGTGTTCCACATCAGTTACCTTCTTAGGCCATAATGTCTCTGCCAATGGACTCCGACCGACGTGTTCTTGTGTCAAAACCAAACTTTGTATTCCTCTCCCAGAGTATCACGCTCAGCTCCATCGTATTCTGGGTGTGGCAAACTTTTACCCCCCCCATATTCCCCAAGCTGCCTCCGTCTAAATGACCCTTACCAGCGCTCTCTCTGGGAAACGGAGTGGACCAAACTCGTGCTCGACACTTTTGGTAACCTTAGAACTGCTCTCGCCAAAGCTGTCCCACTCGCCCTCCCTGACCCTGAGGCTCGTGTATCGATCATGACTGATGCCAGTGACTCAGCTGTGAGCGCTGTTTTACAACAGCACACTGCCGACTGCACCCAACCCCTCCAGTTCTCTTCTAAGAAACTGACTAAGAGCCAGTGCAAGAGGTTGGCATTCGACCATGAGCTCCTCACTGTGACTAAACATTTTCGCAGTGACCTTGATGGGCGACCTTTATGATCTATACAGATCACAAACCACCCATGGACGCTATTTATAATCTAGCTAAGGAGCTTCCGCCAAGGCCTTTCCACCATATGGACTACATCTGACAGCACTCTTCCAACGTATGCTATACGTGTGGCACAGAGAACGTTGTGGCGGACTACCTTTCCTGCATCTGATTGCTAACTGCACCGCTGAATCTGGAGGAGCTCACCTGACTACAAGCCGCCGACGATGATATACAGTGATTAATATCAGACAACGAATAATCACTCTCTGTCCAGCCCCATATACTTGCTGGGTTGATGATCCCTGTCCTTTGTGACACCTCTACAGGCACACTCCGCCCCCTGGTCCCTACTACCCTTCATCAAGGGTCTTTACTGCCTTGCACGGCTTAGCCCACCCTGAGACGCAAGCCATGATGTGGCTGGTTATGGAGTGCTTCGTCTGGCTTGGCGTGAAGCGTGACTGTCACACTTGGAACCGTGCATGCTGCTGTCAGACAGATCCAGATCCGATAGAGTTTTCACTAGCATGAGTAGTGATGGATAGACAAGCATCAGCGATTGGGTGTGCTAGCGTGCCTGCATTTGTAAGGGCCGTCTTGAGGTCGTGAAAAGAGCACTTCATGTTTTCAGACCACTAAACCTTACAAGACGCAGAAGTGTTTGTTACAGCCAAAGTGTCTGTTAAAGAGGCCTGAAAGGAGTTTACATGGGGAAAATGACATCGAAAAAGGTTCACCATAATGAGGTTAGTTGGTTTGTGGGATTGAAGGGACCAGATTGCTAGGGCCATTGGTCCTTTTTTCCAAAACCTTCAAACACCCACAAAGAATAAAAACGAACAATGGAGATGAGCAGAGACGACACAGAACAAGAAAAACTCAGAGACCAGGCAAAAGGAATTAAAATCACACAGAGTGTGACAGTGGTTGGCCGACCATAGAGACAAAAAAGGAAAAGCCAACCACCAAGAAACACACTAAAAAACTCAATCTAAAATCGTAGGTCAAAGGCCAGACTCAACACAAAATAAAGACAAACACTTTTATCAAGTGATAAAAGCCCCCTGCACGAATAAAACGCAAAACTAAGCCTGCCATGGCAGTGTCATCTGTTAAATGTGCAGGGAGCGTATCAGGCAGCGCAAACATCTGCCTGAGCGCAGTTAAAAGGGGCAAGCCAACAAAATGTGGACCACCATCAAAGCGGATCCGCAGCGACATAAAGGTGGCTCCTCACGGCGCAATAAGTGGCTGTGCGTCATCTGGGTGTGCCCAATGCGCAGCCTGCAGAGGACAACAGACTCCTTGCGAGAGACCTGCAGGGAGGAGCGCCACGCACCGGTAGCCTCCTTAATGACCCAAAGTTTGTTGAGTGAAGGCAGGGAGCGCCATTCTTCTCCCGAGGTGCGAAGTAACTTCTGCCGCAAAAAGGATCGGAGCTCATTCTCCAAAAGGCCAATTGATAAGGCTGGTCCACCAACAGCCTGTTTGGCCAGCATGTCAACGCATTCATTTCCTGGGATTCCGACATGACCCGGTGTCCACACAAAGACCACAGAGTGGCCTCAACGGGCAAGAGTACGGAAGGACTCCTGGATAGCCATCACCAGACAAGAGCGAGGGAAACACTGGTTGATAGCTCGTGAACCGCTCAGGGAGTCACTACAGATAACGAAGGACTCACCTGAGAAGGCGCGAATATACTCTAGGGCACAAAAGATGGCGACCAGCACAGCAGTGAAAACGCTGCAGTCAGCCGCCAATGAGTGTTGCTCATAATGGTCCCCTAGAGTGAGAGCATAACCAACACGACCAGCAACCATCGAACCGTCAGTGTAAACAATGCCAGAGCCCTGATACATGGCAAGGATGGAAAGAAAGCAGCGGCGGAAGGCCCCAGGATGGACTGAGTCCTTCGGGCCACCACAAGTATGCTGTTCACAGGACTGATCTGGAAAGCTCCAGTGGCAAGTCGGGTCCCGCTGTGAAGGATGGGGTCCAGCACCTGCAACGCAGAAGGGGATGCTGAACCATAAGCCAGGTTCCCATAATCCAGGCGGGACTGAATTAATGCGTGGTAGAGCTGTAAGAGGGTAGATCGGTCGGCTCCCCAGCTGGTGTGGCTCAAGCATCGCAGAGCATTAAGATACCGCCAACACATCTGTTTTAGCTGCCAAATATGAGGGAGCCAAGTCAACTGGGCATCAAAAACCACACCCAAAAACCGATGTGTCTCTACCACAGCAAGAGGTTCGCTGTCAAGTTAAAGCTGTGGCTCAGGGTGAACAGTGCATCACCGGCAGAAATCCATAACGTAGGTCTTGGCAGCCGAAACTGGAAGGCATGTGCTACAGCCCAAGACTGCACCTTGCGGATAGCACCCTGCAGCTGACGTTCAGCAGCTGCAATGCCAATGGAGCTATAGTAGAAGCAGAAGTCTCTCAACATACAAGTATGTTGAGACAGACGTTCCCACCGCCACAGCGATCTCATTAATTGCAATTACAAACAGGCAGACACTTAAGACAGATCCCTGTGGTACCCTGTTCTCCTGAACTCGGGGGGAACTAAGGGAGGCAGCAACTTACATGCGGAAAGTATGACGCGACAGAAAATTTTGTATGAAAATCGGCAGCGGACAGACTGAAGAGTAGAGAGGATGTGATGTCGCCATGTCGTATCGTATGCCTTCCGCATGTCAAAAAAGACAGCAATGGGGTGCTGATGGCGGCAAAGGCCGTACGGATGGCAGACTCCAGGCTCACCAGATTATCGGCGGCAGAGCGGCCCTTACGGAACCCACCATGAGACAGAGCCAGAAGGCCATAAGACTCGAGTACCCAACTCAACCGCCGGCTCACCATGCGTTCGAGCAACTTGCAAAGAACATTGGTGAGGCTAATGGGGCGGTAGCTGTCCACCTCCAGTGGGCACTTGCCAGGTTTCAATACAGGGGTTACGATGCTTTCCCGCCATTGCAACGGGAACTCATCCTCGACCCAGATACGGTTGTAAAGGTCTAGGAGGTGTCGCTGGCAGTCCGCTGAGAGGTGTTTGAGCATCTGACAGTGGTTACGATCTGGCACGGGAGCTGTATCAGGGCAAGCAGCTAGGGCACTTTGGAATGCACACTCACTGAATGGAACATTGTACGATTCAGGATGGCACATGTGAAATGAAAGGCTCCGGCGTTCCAACCACTCTTCAATGGAGCGGAAGGTCAGTGGGTAATTTGCAGAAGCGGAACTCTGAGCAAAATGCTGTACTAAGTGGTTGGAAATTGAATTGGGGTCAGTACAGACTGCTCCATTCAGTGAAAGTTCAGGGACACTGACGGGGTCCGATAGCCATAGAGTCCCCTACTCTTGGCCCAAACCTGCGATGGAGAGGTATGGAGGCCAATGGTGGAGACATACCATTCCCAGCACTCCTGCTTGTGTTGGTGAATGAGGCAGCGGGCCCGCTCACAGAGCCATTTAAAGGTGATGACGTGTTCTAATGAGGGATGTCGCTTGTGACGCTGGAGCGCTCGCCTGCGATCTTTACTCGCCTCAGCGATCTCAGGTGACAACCAAGGCACAGTCCTCCACCAAGGGGGTCTAGAAGAACAGGGAATGGCAGATTATGCGGCAGTAACGATGCTGGTGGGGTGACCGAGTGAGCCACAGCATCAAGGGTGTCATTGGAAAGAGGCTCAATTCTGGCAATGGAGGAGAACAAGTCCCAATCAGCCTTATTCACAACCCATCTACAAGAGCGCCCAGAAGAGTGACGCTGTGGCAGTGACAGAAAGATCGGAAAGTGGTCACTACCACACAAGTAGTCATGCACACGCCATTGGACAGATGGTATGAGGGTAGAGCTACAGATCTAAAGGTCAGTGGCTGAGTATGTGCGATGCGCCACACTGAAATGTGTGAAAGGTCGAGCTGTGCCAATACATGCTCAACGGTGGCACCTCGGCCTGTTGTCACTGATCAACCAAGGAGTGCTAGTTCTGCAAGGTTCGCAGGAGAGCTTCTGTGAAGTTTGGAAGGTAGGAGACGAGGTACTGGCGGAACTTAAGCTGTGAGGACGGGGCGTGAGTCGCGCTCGGGTAGCTCAGTTGGTAAAGCACTTGCCTGTGAAAGGCAAAGGTCCCGAATTCGAGTTTCGGTCCAGCACACAGTTTTAATCTGCCAGGAAGTGTCATGGATAATGTTGTACACCTTAATTGCAAAGTGGAGGTGAGCGTACAGGGGGTCGGTTTCATTTGCAACTGGAGGTTATGTGATAGCTTGACCATCCATGAGATCCACAGGGCGGAATCAGGCAGCACATCCAAACTGACAAGGGTTCATAATTGCCTCCAAAGTTGCGTAGGAGTTTTATCTCCAAAGACTTCCTCATGCATGACTTAGTGCAAGGCATCTTCAGGAGAGTGAGGTAGGCACTCAACGATAATCGACTTGGCGTTTCTGTATGAGGTGCATTCAAGTTCTATGGCCTCCGATTTTTTTTCTCTGGACTGGAAAGAGATAGAAACATGCGCATTGTTTTAAAATGAGGCCGTGTTCATTGTCAATACGTCTCAGAGATGGCAGCACCATACGCCAGATGGAATTTTACCGCCAGCGGCGAGAATGAGAACTGTCTTAAATACTTAAAATGGCGACGTTTCCCTTATTTGAACAGCGTGCAATCATTCGTTTTCTGAATTTTCGTGGTGCGAAATCAATTGAAATTCATCGACAATTGAAGGAGACATGTGGTGATGGAGTTATGGATGTGTCAAAAGTGCGTTTGTGGGTGCGACAGTTTAATGATGGCAGAACATCATGTGACAACAAACCAAAACAACCTCGGGCTCGCACAAGCCAGTCTGACGACATGATCGAGAAAGTCGAGAGAATTGTTTTGGGGGATCGCCGAATGACTGTTGAACAGATCGCCTCCAGAGTTGGCATTTCTGTGGGTTCTGTGCACACAATCCTGCATGACGACCTGAAAATGCGAAAAGTGTCATCCAGGTGGGTGCCACGAATGCTGACGGACGACCACATGGCTGCCCGTATAGCATGTTGCCAAGCAATGTTGACGCGCAATGACAGCACGAATGGGACTTTCTTTTCGTCGGTTGTGACAATTGATGAGACGTGGATGCCATTTTTCAATCCAGAAACAAAGCGCCAGTCGGCTCAATGGAAGCACACAGATTCACCGCCACCAATAACATTTCGGGCAACGCCAGCGCTGAAAAAATGATGGTGTCCATGTTCTGGGACAGACAGGGCGTAATCCTTACCCATTACGTTCCAAAGGGCACTACGGTAACAGGTGCATCCTACGAAATTGTTTTGAAGAACAAATTCCTTCCTGCACTGCATCAAAAACGTCCGGGAAGGGCAGCGCGTGTGCTGTTTCACCAAGACAACGTACCCGCACATCGAGCTAACGTTACGCAACAGTTTCTTCGTGATAACAACTTTGAAGTAATTCCTCATGCTCCCTACTCACCTGACCTGGCTCCTAGTGACTTTTGGCTTTTTCCAACAATGAAAGACAATCTCCGTGGCCGCACATTCACCAGCTGTGCTGCTATTGCCCCAGCGATTTTCCAGTGGTCAAAACAGACTCCTAAAGAAGCCTTCGCCGCTGCCATGGAATCATGGCGTCAGCGTTGTGAAAAATGTGTATGTCTGCAGGGCGATTACGTCGAGAAGTAACGCCAGTTTCATCGATTTCGGGTGAGTAGTTAATTAGAAAAAAATCGGAGGCCTTAGAACTTGAATGCACCTCATACTTCAGGAAAGAAGGCGGGGAAAGTATGAGGCCACTGATTAGGTCAGTATGTTCATGTAGATGCGAGATAAGACACGAATTTTGTGTCATCACTGTGCACACCACGTATGTCGAAGATGTTATCTACCAGTGCAAACTAAGTCTTCGGGCTGTTGGTGGGCTGAGGCAACCGAGGGAAGCGGCTGACTCGCTCTGATGTCACCACCGGAGCACCGAGGCTCGAACAGGTGGATGGCGAGATAGGTCTTTGGCTCTCTGAAAAGTCGTCAGATCAGTGCATCGTTCTCGAAGGAAACACAGAGGAGAACGAATGTGGCAGGCATGAATGGACATAGCACAGGAGTAGGCATGGTTGCGACTGGCACAGCATCCCTAGAAACGGCTCACAGAAGTCCCTATGCAGCAGGCCAGGGCGGATGAGAAGCAGGCTGGTGCACATGAAATGTGGGCAAATTGTTGAACGACTAGGTGCATCAGACACTTGCCCAGAAAATGGTATGTCACCGGAGGTCTCGGTGGCGGCCAGCAGAGGGCAGTGCGGAAAGCGTGGTGCAATGGAAATGGAAGCATAAAACAATGTAGTGGTAAGAATGGATTAAGGCAAAATTCTGATTCTGTCCAGCACAGAAGAAATTGCAATCCTTGGCAGCGTATAGCAGATTGGTACAGAAATAGCAGGTAGGCCATTTGGCAAGCTAGCGGTAGCAGTACTGACAGTGGAAAACAAGTAAGTGAACTGATCAACACAGCCATGGAATCATTTTGCTTAACTTGCATAGTACTGGGATACAGAGACATCGATGTGTTGGATTGTTCAGTTAATGTAGTGTCACATTGCGGCAGCATGGCTTGGCCTTCCTGCCATGGAGGATACACGCAGACAGGTTTTGGCGCTACATTTGGGGCTTGGAAGCATGAGTAGATGAGGTGCAGCTGAAAATTATACTGCGAGCAATGAACGCGACAATTGCGGTATATGTGATGCACACGAATGGGAAGAAAAAAAGCTTCTAATCCATTGTCTATGAGCATTATGACAACGTAACGGCATATATTGCTGATGAAAATATGAGAACCACACGAAGTCAGGGTCAGCAATGTGAAACTACTTACAAAGAGGAGCATGTGACACATTATTTTTGTACTTAGAATACAGTATAACATGAATGAGATTTTCACTCTGCAACAGAGTGTGCGCTGATATGAAACTTCCTGGCAGATTAAAACTGTGTGCCGGACCGAGACTCGAACTCGGGACCTTTGCATTTCATGGGCAAGCGTGGTAGAGCACTTGCCCGTGAAAGGCAAAGGTCCCGAGTTCGAGTCTCGGTCCAGCATACAGTTTTAATCTGTCAGGAGGTTTCATATCAGCGCACACTCCGCTGCAGACTGAAAATCTCATTTTGGAAACATCCCCTAGGCTGTGGCTAAGCCATGTGTCCCCAATATCCTTTCTTTCAGGAGTGCTAGTTCTGCAAGGTTCGCAGGAGAGCTTCTGTAAAGTTTGGAAGGTAGGAGATGAGGTACTGGCAGAAGTAAAGCTGTGAGGACGGGGCGTGAGTCGTGCTTGAGTAGCTCATTTGGTAGAGCACTTGCCCATGAAAGCCCGAGTTCGAGTCTCGGTCCGGCACACAGTTTTAATCTGCCAGGAAGTTTCACAGTATGACATGATCATACATGTGATAGCAAACCAAAACATAACATTGGAATGGATCAAAGAGATTCAGTCTGAACAACTGTCGCCACAGTTGCATTCCTGTTGACATACTAATAACAAAGCTGGAGTTTTGTGGGGTGCATGGGAGCACACTAGCTGTGACGCATTCTTACTTCAGCGAAAGAAAACATTTTGTCTCTGTAAAAAATGTGAATTCCTCCTTAATGGAAATTGGCACAAATGTGTCACAAGGATCTATTCTCTGACCCTTCTTCTTCATTGTGACAATAAATGATTTGCCTAACAAATAGCTCATTCTGTCATATGTTATGCAGGTGATACAACGCTATTTTACGACACTGGAGAATCTCAGATCTGAATAGGATAACAAAAGAAAGTCTTTATACAGCCCTAGAATGGTTTGCAGCTCATAATCTCCTGAGTGATCTCAGTAACACCCAACAACTCCTAATGGGAATGTCTAATGAAACAGAAAATAAGTCAGTAAAACGCTTAGGTGTTTAAATTGATTCGAAACCCCACTGGGACGAACATGTAAATAATGCATATGAAAAAATATCTCGAGTGGCGCACCTCATTTTGAAACTAAGGAACTTAGTGAGCTTGGATTGCTTTAGGGTGTTGGTATGCATGGTTTGATTGCATGTTGTACAATTTCAGCATGATTACAATAAAACTAATTATCATTCTTATTATTAATGTAACATGAGGTTTTATTTAATCATTGCTTTTCACAGCTAATGATCGTTATTTTGTTAAAGAAATCTACACCTGGGAATGTGTAGCAGTTTTGACTGTCTCAAGCAGCGTAAATGGCACTAAGTTTATTTACAAAAGTAGTCACATATAGCCAGCAAAGAAGCAAGTATTCTGAACTAAACAAGAGTAATGATTTTTAGTAATTTTCATTGCTGTTGCATAATAGTCTCTTTACTAGTTGCAGATCATTTATCTAATTCAACACTACTGTTATTCAAGGTGGAAACACTTTTCTTTAAGCAAAATGAAAAGTTTTGTCACACAATACCACACGCACACAACACTAATGTATTTTTTCCTGTCAAAATATTTCATATAAGTTGTTACGAAATAACGAGGCTTCATACATCACCAGATAAGAATTTTTATCATGTAAGATGCTAGAATGAGATTTTCACTCTGCTGCGGAGTGTGCGCTGATATGAAACTTCTTGGCAGATTAAAACTGTGTGCCCGACCGAGACTCGAACTAGGGAAGTTTGGAAGGTAGGAGACGAGATACTGGCAGAAGTAAAGCTGTGAGTACCGGGCGTGAGTCGTGCTTTGGTAGCTCAGATGGTAAAGCACTTGCCCCCGAAAGGCATAGGTCCCGAGTTCGAGTCTCGGTCGGGCACACAGTTTTAATCTGCCAGGAAGTTTCATGTAAGATGCTGTTTGAATTCATAGAAGTTCACTACATTCACAGTCTAACTGGAATTTATTACCTCAGAGTAGGTTCTGGGCCACCAATACACAATTATAATTGCAATTATGACCAAAAACATTTATCTCTGTATAGAAGATCCAGTTAAAACTGCCGCTGCAATATTTCACTAAGATGGTGGCTGAAATAAGACATCATTTATCGATTCTGCTTCAGGCCCTGTCTTATTATTAACAAATAATATATATTACAGATACAGGGTACTTATAAATGGTGGAAAACTCTAATTTTTTAAGGCTTTATTAAATTCTATAGTCTTTTCTGATTACATTGATATATACATTATAGGGTTTCAAATGAAAAATGACCTACATACACCAAATTTTAAAGTTACAGTCATATATGCCGCCACACCCCCTTTACTTCAGTTACAGAAACCAGTATTATTTCTAAAACAACTGTGAACTTTCTGTTTCCAGCGATTATACATATGATACATTGTATACATTGATAACACGTGCGTCTCGCCGGCCCCGAGGAATCGCTTCATGACGTCATCAGAAAGGCTGAAAGCGTGACAGCGCTGCCTGGTGACTAGACCTGTTAACAACTCTGTTGACGTGAGTGACGTCAAAACAGCGTTTATACAGACCTGCCTTCAGCTGTTGTTTTGGAACGTCAAATCAATCCGGATTGTTTGAATGAATCTTCCGTTAACAGAATTAAATGTAGAAATAAGATTTGAATGCGAATAATCTCGATTATAGTGACATAATAATCCGCAGCGTAGTCAAATTTACATATTAGAGTCTTACGTGATTGATTGAAGCCAACTGATTACAAATTATTGGTCGAAAGGCAGAGTGATTTATAGCATAACACATATTACGCATTGAGGACAATGTGTCTAAATGTTTTTAACACATTAACTGCAGCTTACTAATGTAGACTAACTACCACTGAGACGTTTGCAGCAGGAATTTGTCTTTGAACCCATACCAGCAGTAGCAAATGCGGAAAAACGAATCAAATATGGTAAAGGATACGTAGTGGAACGCCCATTGCATTTTTCCAGTTTGTGTACGATATCTGTACGTAATATGCATCGAAACACGTCGGATGCTTGTTCATTTTCTAATATATGTTTTTGTGGATGACCTAGAAGTTTTATTATTTTTTTAATTATGAGAAATGCGTTAAATGTGGGAAAATACATTTAAATATGCCGCAAAAAAATATTAGGCAAAGCCACACATCTGTCTGTTACCACAACCTTTATTTCTCATTCGCTGTGTTCCACAACTGTCAACGAAATTATCTCTTTTCACCCTAATCTATACCTTAGACTATGCTACAAATAAATTTATAACTCCAGCCAAGGTTTCTAGGGAAAAGGGGGGGGGGAGGGGGCGAAATAGCCAAGGTTTCTAGGGAAAATGGGGGGGGGGGGGGGAAGGGGGCGAAATCCAGTATAGTGCTCTAGCCCAGATATGTGCTCTTGCCCAGTGTCTGTTACCGATATGCTTAAATTTTTATCGTTGTTTTTCTGTAAACAGCTATATGCCATCTTCCTGTGTGTAGTTTCTCAAAAATCCAGTTTATGTGATCTTAAGATAAAAAGAGCTCACTGAGGGAATATTAATAGATTTAAGCAATACTGACATCTCCAAATTGTAAGACTGCTATAGATGCAAGTCACTGACTGTCAGAGTGTATCAGTGGGAGAAAACATTTGAAGTAAATCACGAAGCTTTAGGTTAGTTCAACTATTACTTCTTAATGTAGTAAGCAGTCACAATTAACTTCCGTATTTTGATGTATATACATACTACACAAGCAACCAAATGGTACCTGGTGGAGGGTACGTTGTACCACTACAAATCATACTCTTTCCTGATCCACTCGCAAATAGAGAGAGGGAAGAAAGGCTATCTACTATCCGAGCCCTGTTTTCTCGTGCCCTCTAAATTTTCTTAATAGTGTTATAAAAAAAGAACATTGTTTCCCCTCCAGCGATCCTCACATAAGTTTGCCAAGCATCTTCATAATACTCGCACATAGTTTGAAACTACTGGTAACCTATCTAGCGTCCAACCTCAGAGTTGCTTCAGTGTGTTGCTTAAATCTGACCTGGATCTCAAACATTCGAGCAATACTCATGAATGTGTCACATAAGTGTTCTATACGGGTGGTGTAAGTGATCTTCCCCTCATTTTCAGTCACAAAAGATATTAATCTTCACAGAGGAAGGAAGTAATGACCGTGACAGCTAGAAATGTTTTTTTTTTATTCAAGTTCTGTTTTTCTCTCATACTTCGTACAAAGCAATGAGTACTGTCAGCCCTGCATAAAATGATAAAATTAAAATCCTGTTAATTTGAACCGTAGTGTTAACTAGCATATGCATCCTTGAGTCGAAACGTTACGTTTAATTATAATTATAGAAGGAGAGACTAATAAAATAATTTTTTATTTTGTATTTTTTTTAATATCTTAGGATATTCAGTTTTCTGCCTGATGGTTAGCAGCAACCTACTGAAGACTTTCGATCCAAATGTGAAATTCCATTCTGAATCGTAGGCATGGATGTATAGTCTACATGGACATTGTTTTTACTTCCAGTATTTTGCAAGTTCATTTAACTGAACGGAGTAAAATTACCCCTATTATGGACAACAAATACTATTAGGGAGTAAATATGTTGACATGTAAGTGAAAGACTCCGAAGGGCCCTGAAGAGACTTCTATCGATTTTACACAATACTTTTACTCACATGGATAAAAAGTTCTATTGACTTGCCACATCAGATTTGAATAAAACTGCAAGCTTTTCATAACAGCCTCCATCACCATCATCAGTAATGGTACTGGTATGTAATGGTATGGTGTACTGTAGCAGCACATTAAGTGTTTCAATTGAATTGATTCTGCATTATTTCTCTTCCCCATGTCCTTGACATTAATGCTACCAAGTTATGTTCTTGTAGGGTCATTCCATATCAAATCACCCAATAAAAAATAAATTTTGCACCCACCTCCTTAGATTTTCATGAAATTTGGCTCAAATGGTTCTAATATCATCCTGACAACACCTGCAATTTTTTTTTTGTTGTTGTATCTCTTACAGTTTTTTTTATAAATTTTTAAAGTTATTATGTTTTGCGTTTTCTGAACCTTCGGAAATGGTCAGTTTAATTTGTATTCAAAACTTTAAATTTGCTTATCTTAAAAACTCTTTTAGATAACATCATGAATTTTTGCAGCAATTTTATTTATTATACATATTTGAAGATAAAAATGATGCTATTAAAATATATTAATATTTTCTATGAAAAAATATATATATATATGTATTTTTTAACGGATGTTTTGTTTTATAAGAATTGCAATATCTCGAGTCTCAGACCTGATAGAATGCTCAAATTTGTTTTAATTTACTCTTAAACATATAGGCTACTTGATAAAACAAAAATAATGATGGCTTTTTAACATGTTTATTAATTATAGTAGATTACATTAGAATTATGTTCAAAGATAGTTTACTTACGACACGTATGTATAACCCAACTGATTGCTTGAAACATTGAATTTTTTGAGTAATTTTGTGTTTTTAATAAACATTAATGCTGATTCAAACTGTTTTTCCACTTCATCCAAGAGCTTTCAGTTCTTTTGATACAGTCTTTTTTGAAGTAATACATTCTCCCAGTGCCGCTTGATTGAGGTGCGTCTTCTACACAGACTATGTGCTCCAAAGGCACTATGCAGGAATCTTCTCTTTCAGGCCAATAAAATGATGCAGCGGGTCCTGAAGGATGTAGAAATGGAATTTCTGCATCTTCTTCATCATTGAATATTGTTTTTACCAGTCCAAAGTACCAGTTACCATCATAATTTGCAGCCACATAGCAATTTATGGATGGTTCAACACGAACCCAATCACAAGAAGAATGGAAAGAAAAGACTAAGGAGGGTTTTACACTATATGTAGTCCTTCTAATTTCAAGGTTGTTTGTTGGAAGTGGTTTGAAGTTATGAAAACTTCTAGTTCCAGGAATGGTTCGGGTTGCTGAAAAACGTTTTTCTAGTTTTAACCGTAGCAAATCAGCTTCTTTTTTGTCAATAAAGTGAAAATGAATGTTTTCAATATTTTTTTCACAAAACTTATACACATCGATTGCTGTCATTATTTGTTCTTTGTCTGAAAGCTGTAGACTGGCTTTCCTTAAAATTCTTTTAATAGTCCCTCCTAGGCCATCACAAATTGACTTCCCATGATTTGTTGCAAAAAAAGAGTGTTGGGCCTTCAAATTAAAGTCTCTCAAGTGTTCAGTCAAATTTTTAAAACTGTTTCTATTTTTGTACTGCGCAGCACAACCATCTGTAAAGTAGTGAACTGAGTCAATGTCAGTATGATGTAATGACAGCCACTTTGTAATTTCTTTTTGTACAAAGTTAACAAAACCAGTGTCATGTTCTTGCTCATCACTAATAAAACAGTGGTTGGAAACAAAAACATTGTTTACCTCATTTCTTAGAAAAACTCCAACTGGGTGTAGAGTACAACCACCTCTATTCCAGTGTTAACTTTGGATCTCATTTTGTATAACAAAGGAATAATTTTCACTGAAATCCATCACAATAATTGCTGTTTTGGGTGGTGGGTCTTCTATCAATCTTTTAAAGGCTGCTGATTGGGATTTTGCTATAAACGAGTGTGGGGTGAGCTTTTCCAATGACCCAACCAATAAAGAAATGTAGTCTTCAACACTGATACACTGTTTGATCATTTCTGCCCTGTCTGTGTTAACCCACTGACTGATTACAATTTCTTCTTCTAAATCATAATCTTCACTTAGTTTTTCAGTTAAGCACTCTGTTAGTGCAGTATTTGCAGGACAGCTGTTGCAATGATGTAGCATGCAGTTTTGGTTTTCTGTGTTGCACACAAGCATCTTAATTAGGTCTTTATAAGATTCTTCAATTTTCACAGCATCCAGTAATAGTTTAACATTCTGGTGGATACTGCATACACATACAGTGTGTATGCCTGCAGCACCAGCAAGGATACACCATTTAGGTCTCAAGAAACAAAATTTTGAAAATCCTACTTCTACCTCGGGATTCTCCCATTTGAAAGAGTAATAGAGTTCTCTCAAGTTACACAAAATGAGTCTTTTTTGCATGTACACATTTTTTTGAACACTTACTTTGTCTTTTGTTCCAGGTAGCACTCTGGAACTTTCATCCTTTTCATAAAAATCTGTTACAAGTCTTACTGTATTTTCAGAAAGAGTTTTACCTTTTTTGGACCAGGAGTTTCTAAAATACCCTTTTCAGATTTTAGCTTTCTAGCTTGTCGCACCATGTACTCACTTACATTAAATTCTTTCATCACTTTATTTAGAGTCCAAAAATCTGGAGCCAAGGTCAGAATCTGGATTTTTCTAGACCTCCCAACAGATTAAATCTTCTCTTTCATAAGAGAAATCATTACATCAAAATCCTTTGCTTTCTCAACCACACTTTTATCTTCTTCGTCATCATCAGAACTTGGTGCATCATATTTTAATGCTTTTGAAACCGCCTTTTTTGCAGTCTTTTCAATACTGCTAACCTTCCTTTTAAAATAAGACCCTTTACTTTGTTCTGACAAGCGATGAAGCTTTATCGGTGTTAAACCTAAATAATCAATAGCAATGTTTGTTTGTACGAGGGATTCATTTCTGGATTCCAATGATTCTAATTCAACCATGACTTCATCATCTGTTTCACTTTCATTGACTTCAACTCTTTATTTTTCCTCACAAAAGTTACGGCATGTTGAGCAAAGCTTTTGTCCAGGTTTTATGCTAATATTTTTTGTCAGTAATTGTTTAGAAAGATCCAAGCCTACACTTCTCAACGATTTTTTGATGGGCTTTTTGTGTTTTTTTAGTGGGTCTACACATGTTGTTTGATACTTTTCAAAAACATTTAAAAAGTAGTAGCTGTGGTGTGAACAAATATTCTTAAATTCACACAGATTAATTCCAGATCTTAAGTGGATCAAATCTTTTTCTTCCTCACTCAATTCTGATACCGGTTGTAACTTTTCTGAAGGTGTGTAAGTTGTTTGGAAACAGTCAGATTTTTTAAATAACCCTACACTACAGGTTTGAATATCTGACATACTGATTTCACTTTTGGTCTGATTACTGTTCTGGTTACTTTTATAGGATATTGGAAAAGAATCTCTGTAAACTAAGCAACAGTACTTACTGAGAGTTCGAATAAACTTAATAAAACACTATCCACGCACTATTTAACACTGTAATAATTTTTTACTTCAAAACACAGGAGTAACAATACAAAATACAAGTGTACATTGTTACTCCAAGAAGACAAAAACTTATTTTCGGTGTCTAAGTCACTTGGCATTTTTTATTTTTAAAATATAATTAATATTATTTTAAAAATTAGATAACTATTAAACAGGTTAAAAAGCCAACATAATTTTTCTTTTATCTAATAGCCTATACAATTAAGAGTATTTTAAAACAAATTTGAGCTTTCTATCAGGTCTGAGACTCTAGATATTGCAGTTTTTGTAAAACTAAACATCCGTTAGCTAAAAAAAAAAAAAAAAAAAAAAAAAACCTTACAAATTTTTTTTCATTTGGAAGAATTTAATATATCTTTATGGTAATTTTTTTTTAACATTTAGATATAATACACAAACTTATTCCAAAATTTCATACTGATATCTTGAGTATTCTTTAATATACAAATTTTTTTAGTTGTGAGGACACGTTTAAGTTACAATTTCCGACTGTTGAAACAAAGCCAAATCTAAAAACTTTAAAAATTTATAAAAAAAACTATAAGAGATAGAGCAAAAAAATTTTACAAGTGCTTTCAGGATGATAAAAGAAGTAATTGTATAAAGTTTCATCAAAATCTGACATGGTTGGTGTCAAGGCCTGGGTGACTTGACATGGAATGACCCTGTACGGTAATTAGTTTCCACATTATAACATGTTAAATATAGAAAGTTTAACTGTAACCAAGCAGTAGTTTTCTTTGATGACAATATCAGTTCCAGTGCACAACTGAATTTCAAAATCCGTCTTGTGGGGTGAAAATCCATTACTGCTGCAATCTTGTGCTGACAATGAGATGATTTTCATAGAAATACCGAATTACTTCATTTGTAATACAGTTTCATAGTTTTTGTAGTTGCTCATGATCTTTACACTTGCGTGCAATGGATGTAGCATTGGCATACAGAACTATCCTTGGATTTGGGGAGCAGTATTTTGTCATTTACATAAATCAACAAAAGTATCCCAGTACAAAGTCCTGGGTACCCTGTATTACATATCAGCAATGTTAGATCTGTGTGTGTCACTCACCATCCTTAAGAGTGAAAACTGAATTGTGTTAGATAAGGTTTTATTAAACTGTGAACAATTATCAGCATAATTACCCAGCTGTTTTCCCAGAGTGTTTACTATCTCTCTCTACAAGCAACTGATAGAGATTAGCTAAAAAAATATCTGTACTTTCAGATGGAGGTCTTTCCATATCTAAAATTATGTTTCCTTTCCCATCTATAGCTTATCGCAGAAAGTTCAGAAACACCTTCAACACGTAAGGAATTACATCTTTGAGCACCAATTATTGCCACTTTTTGCAACATCACCATAAGGTTTGATATCCCTACTGAAAGATGAGCAGAAATTCTTTGTTAATGGGTGCATAATAAGATTCTTTTTTGGTATACCAGTGCTCAGTAATAACTGAAATATCTGGTTTATTAAAACATGCTATTATGTCCAAATCATTGTGCTTATTTCCTAGGCTCGTAAAGTTTTGGAGGGTGATCTTGGTTTGCAGGTTGCATTGTATCCACATATTTATTTATTTTTTTCGTTACCATAAATATCCCCATTAAGCAAATCAGATGTGCTTGTCAAGCTGGGAAGAGGAAACAAAAAGGCCACACATGTATAAAATAATAATAAAAGGAAAGATTCCAAAAGAGTTCCTGACAGCAAAATGTAAAACTTAATTGTTTTTGGGTATGTTACTTACTTATATCCTTCATTCAAAAAACTTAAGAAGGCTGTTAGTTTAGTGTCTTCAAGGCATAATGCTGCTGAGCATCGCAACAATCAAGTCTGAGATAGTAGTGTACTATGATACTACCTATGAAGAAATTGATGCACTGGATGTGAAGTGCACAGTTTAGTCTACCCAGCAGGTGTTCCAGAAGATGTCCCTGCACTGTTCTATACCAGCATGAATATACCTATCATTAGTGATATATTCATCACTGACAGAAAATTGAATAATCACATTTTTGCTTCAAGTTTCTGAAATGGCAGTTGATGAGATCATATCTGAAGAGACAGCTATCAACCCACACTTTCAGCATGAGGTAGGACTAGCAATTACCAGAATTCTGAAATGTGGATCTTGTAAACCTAGAGTTGCTCTAGGAAAACAAGTAAGATGTGACACGTGTCCCAGATCAAAGATGAGAAAATAAAAGGTTGCTGTATTAGTTATAGCATACAAATATGCAGGTAATAACAAGTTTGAAATGACTGTTCGCCGGCTGGGGTGGCCGAGCGGTTCTAGGCGCTACAGTCTGGAACCATGCGACCACTACGGTCGCAGGTTCGAATCCCGCCTCGGGCATGGATGTGTGTGATGTCCTTGGGTTAGTTAGGTTTACTTAGTTCTAAGTTCTAGGGGACTGATGACCTCAGAAGTTAAATCCCATAGTGCTCAGAGCCATTTGAACCAACCGTTTTTTGACTGTGTTCAAAGCTATGTAGACTTGTTTAATTCCTGGTTTAAGTAATTCACATTATTTCATTGCTGTTTGCTGCTGTCATCCATTAATACCTGAATGTCAACAACTACTTTGTTACTTTAAAACCTTCAACATATTCACTGTGGCTGACACAAAGGTCAATAAGAGCTACTAACACCGTGCTTTTAAGTGTCATCCGCAGTGAATGTGCAAAACAAGAACATTTTTGCAATTTAATTGAAAGTCCTAATTCAGCTTCCTTTTTCAGGCATGTTTATTTTTAAATATTAAAACTGATGAGAGTTTCATTACTAGAAAACTAATTTTGAAATCTGGATGACATCATCCCAGCACTGCAACAAAATGTGCACCATACACAACAGGTTCAATGCAATCTCTCCTCTCCACAGATTTGCACCTCAGATGTGTTGTATGTCATATAATACTACAGTTAATTTTCCATATATCTGAGCAAAACCAGTTCTTGTGTGTCCAAGTTTATCTCATCTAGACATTGCACCTTTCTCTTAAATTTAGTGTGCTTTACAATAAAATTTGTATGAAAAGTTTTCCGTGTAAATTACCTATTTACACCTACACCTAATGCTTGTGTAACCCAGTGTGCCATTCAGGTGGGTTTACTTGTGTGTCAATATAATTGTCAGGTTCAGTATGAAAGGGTTTCTTGAAATATATTCCCACATAAATTTTTTAGTATCTATTCTCATTTGCAAAATATATTACGCACTGTCAGTGCCATTTCAATGCAAAAATTTTAAATCATGCTGGGGAATATACCAATAACACAGTTCCAGCACACCTCAGAAATTTGATTTTAGTTGCTTCAACCAATGAGAATCATGGACCAAGTCTTGCACTGCCCTATTTTGTGTATTAACCCGTTGGCTGGCAAGAAGGTGCTGGTGGTCGCAGCAGACTGCTCTGCTGGGGCCAGCAGTGATATGGTAACAACCAGGTATCAGCAATTTTACACTTTAATCTTACTGAGGAAAAATATTTACTTATATTTGATATTCCTTGCCATTTCCAGACTATTTTTGGGTCTGCAGTATTTTTATTTAAATGTCTTACAAAACCAAACGATTAAATGACTACAAACGTATTCATGAATTCATTTTTAGATACATATTTAACTGTGTAAAGGATAATTCCTGAAACAGTAATTAGCATTCTAGCTGTTCTTTTTAGCCACAACTGTACAGATTCATAAACTTTACACTCAAAGTTCCTAAATGCCTGCTTAAAACATTGACTACCATGCTGCTCACAGCAGAGCAGGACACTTAATGCTTTATGCCTGACCTGGTGGTGAAACATCCATTACTAATCATGTCAGGGTCAAGAAATGCTTAAGTTAATCTCTCTGGGAGTACTGTAATCCAAAAATGTAAAATTATAACTAAAAAGGCCATTTCCAATTATGTCTGCCAAGCAAATTATGCTTTCAGTCAGTGATTTCTTTTGCCATAAATGACTAGTGAACACACATGCCTGAGGAAGGTAAATGTTCATACTTTGCCTCTGAGAAGAAGCAAAGCCATTAGAAACAGCTATGTCCTTAGTCCAATTTATGTTGAAATTATCACTTGGGTATTTTAATTAAATTTGGTCTACTATAAGCAACATGGTAAAGGAATCAAAAGAAACACACACACACACTGAATTAATTTCTTTATTAACAACGCTCGGATTTCCACATCACCATAGAGGTACCAAGCTTGATGCGTTACTCGTTTTTTTTACATGGCGAGTTTCCGCAGTAGGCCTATAAACCATGAAACAGACAAAAAGCTACTTCTCGCTGTCTTCTCTTCTTTGGATTTTCACTTCAGAAACTGAAACATTCATTACAAAAACAGATTACATCACTCACAAATCTGGATTCAGTCACTGCAATTCATACCTATTTTACTGTAAAAAATACTGACTATGATGAACGATGTAATTGTGAACATTCAAAAGTTTTCAAATGTGCAGGTTACTGACGTTAGAGATCACGAAAAAGTTACGATGATTGCAACTTAAATACCGAAGCCATTTGTTATGAGAATACGCCGTTACCACAAATAATCCACATAGATGCATTGAAAGAAACTTTACTGGGTAACATAATGCATCAGAATACTATAGGCACAAATAATGAAATTTCTGTACATTTACCATACACTTTACTTTTCTTGAGCATTATAAGATTACTAACGGAAGTTACTTACCATCCATTATCTGGAATATAAACTACCCTTTCTCCTCTGCAAGCATCTGCTTTTGCAGCAAGTATTGTCAATTTTTTTCCGTGATTGAAAAGCTTTAACGCACACAAATCACAAAACCCGCCATTATACACCCACAACTGCATGTCATGTTCAAAGAATATCCGCGTTTCGAAAACTACCAGCGATATTGGCTAGCGTGATAGACGTCGTCATGTCATGATGTGACGTCATGATTCCTCGGGGCCCGCGAGACGCTTCTATTGATAACAGTCCAGGTTTCTAGTGTCTGTAAATGATTATCTTTGCTAATATTTACTTTTGTTTCGCTGAAGCAGTTTGTTCATGTGTTAGTGTATATTTGTTGCCCAAGTGGTACATATATTTGTGGATGTACATATACTTTAGTGTGCAATAAATACGAACTATGCCATGCATCAGGAAATTCAATAATAGGTAATTCCATGGTAAACAGTTCACAAACAAAGCAAGCCACACTATTGAAAGTAATCTATGTATCATCTCTTCAGGGAAGAAGCTCCCACATGGTACACCTCCCAGTGATTCAAATTTTTGTGTTAACAATGACGCTGTTTGTTGTGGTTTCGTTGTTGTTGATGAGGGCATTTTCTCTTCTTTGATAAAGGAAGTGGTGAAATGTAAACAATGTGATTTTGTAGGCTGTCTGGAAATAACTGAACAACAAAGTAGCACAAAGGGTTTAGCATCAAAATTAATTCTTCTGTGTAGATCCTACAATAAATATATTTTGAAAATGACTGTGAACATTGTGCATAATACTTACGATGCGAATTTGAAGTTAGTGTATGCAATGCATGCAATAGGAAAAGGAAAAAAGACTGCTCAAACGTTTTGTGGTTTGATGGACCGCCCTCCTGCTCCCAATAGGTTTAGCAAGTACTTAAAAATACTTTTAGGTGCCTTGATGGTTGTGTCTAAAGCACCTATGAAACATGCAGTAGAACTAGCGACATTGCTGTTGCACTTGATGGGACATGGCAACGTTGAGGACATCTTTCCTTGACTGGTGTTGTAAGTGCTACTTCTCTGGACAATGGAAAAGTTGTTCACGTTGAGTGCTTATCTGACAAGGGGACCCTCCATACTGTAAATCAAGGATTTTGATGCGCTTCAAATTTGTTGTAGAGGCACTTACCCGGAGTACCAGGCATCCAGTTTTTTAGAGACAGGCTTTGGTTTTTGAGAAAATTGATTTTCATGTTCATTGTGTGCTTTGTATACTGTAGTGTTAGATGCATTGTGAGCAAGTCAGTATAGCACAGTGGTGAAGGTTCACAGCTACTGCGCTGGAGGTACTGCGTTCGAATCCTGTTGCCATTATGTTTTTTTGTTTGATCCTAACGTTGAAAAATGAGTAGACGAATTAACTGGGAAATTCCGAAATGTAGTCGTGTCCCGCACGAAATGCGGGAAGTTCACGAAACTGGTGTACGAAGAACTTTTGCGTTGTGTAATTCTTCTGTACATTGGACAGAAAATTTTTTTTGTACGTTGTCGATACATGGGGAGGGCAAACCGATTCAGCTTCATACAATTTTCACTGATGAAAGCAAAGCGAGCACCTGCACCCTAAATGTGGCCCCACCAAAGTGCACTTCTTATTGCCAGCCCTGCGATGTTTATTTTTACCGACAGGTGAAAATCTTCACGAAAATTATCCAAAATGCTCCCGACTTGATGAAGGACAATAAAGAAATCGATTCTAGAGAAGATTCGATAAAATTAGATTCGTTAATCCTACATTAATTCAGCGCACCTAATTTTGAAAGCATGATTAGAAACGCATGGTTCGCATCGAAATTAGTGGATGAAAGAAAAATCTTTTTGAATGCAAAAGAATTGTGTTTCCCGGTATCGCTCATGAAGAAACTGTGTGCTTAAAGACGGTTTCTTTCGTAAAATGGGCGTGGTGCTGCAAAAATTTGTGCTTTGGTTGTTTCTATGATAAGTGTCACACACAATATTTTTCTGGCACATCAAGCAGTGTGGACGATAAAAAATAAGATTTTGTAATATTGTATGACAGAAAAAATTAATAACTGAATATATCTTTATAATTTCGCACACCTTACACTGTTCGTCGATATACGTTGAAATAAAATTCAAAAATTCCGTCGATTTTGAAAAAAAAAAAGTACCCTAGCAGGATTCGAACACTGTACACCCAGCACATTAGCTCTCAATCTTTACCGCTGCACTACACTGAGTTGCTCCAAATATATGTATTGTTATGGGTATAGAAAGCACACAATGAACTTAGAAATCGATTTTCTGAAAAACAAAGGCCCATCGCAAAAAAAACCCAGATAGCCTCTACATCATATTTGAAGCGCATCAAAATCCATGATTTACAGTATGGAGGGTCCCCTTGTAAGTACTGACACACCTGCCATGGTAACACTGAAGGACATATTGGACATAAGTGTTCTAAGAATTATGATAGTATAGAGGAGGTATGGAGTGTGATGAAGCTCTAAAATATTTCAGAGGTCGGTGCCCGTTTATAATGTTAGATATACAAAGTACTCAGGCGATTGGGTCTCTAAAGCTTTCAATAAAATTAATGAGTTCAATGTAATGTCTTAATATAATATCATGGAATTTGGCCCAGTTATTTTCTGATCCTTTAGTGTGGTAAGCCAGACCCTCTGTAGCTAATTAGTTTTTTATGGCATAGATGCTACACTCTTTTAAAATTCGTTTATTTTCCACAGATTTTGTCATTTGTAGGATGCTTGTGTTTACATATTGATTTTGATTTTATTTGATTTATTGATCCATTTTCATCTACAGCTGCACAATGTGCAAGACATATTTGGATTTTTTGGTTAATATTAGCAGTTTTACATATAACGTACCTTTGTACATAATAACACACATTAATATATCAGTTAATGATGAATACTTAAATAAATGTTGTTACACTATATACAGAGAGATAAAATACAAATGTTCTTCTCAATGAGACTACATTGGGTAAACACACAAAAATTTAGTTTTGTAGATATTCATTTACTGTATAAAAGCAGTGATCAACCAAGTACGACATCAGTTTAGATTTGAAGTGACCAATGTTTTGTATGTGTTTAATGGTATCTGGTAAGGCATTGTATTGTTTGATACTAGGATGCATAAGGCTGTTTTGAAATAACTTTGTGTTTGCACTTTGAACATGTACATCCAATTTTTGTCTTGTATCATAGCTGTGTATTGTGTGATTTTGAGTGATGAGTGGTCTTTTTGTACGTAAGTTTTGCTTTAAATACATTATATTTTCAAGTATATATATATGCAAGGAAGTGGCAGAATCATCCTTTTTTGAAACAATGGTCTACATGATTTGTGATTATCTACCCCTTCCATTATACTTATAATTTTTTTTTAATTTTAATGTTTTGATGGCATCTCCAGAATTTCCCCAGAACATAATCCCATACCGGAGGTGAGAGTGTACAACCGCATAATATACAGACTGAAGGGTGTTGTAGCTGGTATAATTTTTTAATGTACGCAGCACAAAACAAAAAGTACTTAATTTTTTGTTCATTTGCTCAATATGTGCTTTCCATTTCAAGATGTCTTGTAGATGAAGTCCAAGAAGTTTGGTATAGGCTGTTTTGGCAATTGTCTGTCCATATAGCTCTAGAATGGGTGATAGATTTTTTGTTTGTGCTGTGTGTATATCCATAGCTACAGTTTTTTCCGTGTTTATTATTAAGTCATTGTCATCATAGTAACATGTTAGCCTGTCAGTGGCTTCTTTTATGTTTTTTACAAGTGTTTCTTCTGAGTTTCCTGTAATTAGAATACTCGAATCATCAGCAAATTGAAATATTTTACTGCTGTCATTGCTATGTGTTGAGGTCATTTGCATAGAGTAAGAACAGAACAGGACCCATTACTGATCCTTGTGGCACTCCATATTTAACAGTCAGTAGCTTGGAATTATATTTCTTAATGACAGTGTCCCCTTCTTGATCTATTTCCACATATTGTTCCCTGTTCTTAATATAAGAGTGGAGCCAGTTGTTAGCTGTTCCCCTAATGCCAAGGTTTTCTAGCTTGTGTAGCAATTTGTCATGATTTATGGTGTCAAATTCCTTTGACAAATCTAAAAATATGCCCATGGTAAGTGTTTTGTTGTCTAATGCTATCAGTGCCTCTAATAGAAAGGAGTGAACTGCTGATTCAGTTGAGTGGTTTGCTTTTAATCTGTGTTGAGATTCTGACAGAATGCTATTATCCTCTAAGAAGTCTGTTAGCCTCTTATTGAAAACCCTTCCTAATATTTTTGAGAAAGCTGACAGAAGTGCCAGTGGTCTGTAGTTGGAAATAGCATCTTTGTTTCCTTTCTTGTATAATGGCTTTACTTTTCCTATTTTCAAACATGAAGGAAAAGTTCCTGTACCAAAAGATAGGTTCCATAGGTGGGTTAAGGGCTCAGTAATCAAGTCCCCACACTTCTTTATAATGAAATCAGGTATATCATCTACACCTGCAGAGTGTTTCATTTTGAGACTTTTTGTTGTAACCTGTACTTCTTCTACATTTGTTGGGTACAGAAACATTGATCTGCTTGAGACTTTTTTCCCTGTTTCTGTATGCTGTTTTCTATTAGAAGTCTGTTGTAGTAGTTTCTCTGTTACATTTATAAAATAGTTATTAAACATATTAGCCACTTTCTGTGGGTTATTAATGTTTTCCAACCCAGCCTTTGATACTATATTATTAACTCTATTTTTGTAAAATTCGGTTTCTTTTTTTACAACTTGCCAGATTGCTTTGGTTGTGTTTGAAGCATCTTCTATTTATTTGTCATTGTCTCGTTTCTTTGCTTCCTTTATTATTTTATTTAAGATGGATTTATATTTTTTAAAGTAACTATCAAACTCCTGAGTTGTGTTGTAGCTTCTTGCAATATTGTGAAAGTACCGTTTTCTAGCACAAGATTTCCTTATACCACTAGTAATCCACTCATTGCTTTTAGTGGTTTGGGTTGTTTTGGCTTTCAATGGAAAAGCAAGATCAAAATAATATTTATAAATATTCATGAATGCCTGAAACTTTTCACAAATATTTTCTGTACTATACACTATCTCCCATGATTCTTGTTGTAGATAATTCTGGAATGTTTTTACTGCAACATTACTGAAAGTTCTGCCCATGTGTGTAGTCTACCTCATACACTCCTGGAAATGGAAAAAAGAACACATTGACACCGGTGTGTCAGACCCACCATACTTGCTCCGGACACTGCGAGAGGGCTGTACAAGCAATGATCACACGCACGGCACAGCGGCCACACCAGGAACCGCGGTGTTGGCCGTCGAATGGCGCTAGCTGCGCAGCATTTGTGCACCGCCGCCGTCAGTGTCAGCCAGTTTGCCGTGGCATACGGAGCTCCATCCCAGTCTTTAACACTGGTAGCATGCCGCGACAGCGTGGACGTGAACCGTATGTGCAATTGACGGACTTTGAGCGAGGGCGTATAGTGGGCATGCGGGAGGCCGGGTGGACGTACCGCCGAATTGCTCAACACGTGGGGCGTGAGGTCTCCACAGTACATCGATGTTGTCGCCAGTGGTCGGCGGAAGATGCACGTGCCCGTCGACCAGGGACCGGACCGCAGCGATGCACGGATGCACGCCAAGACCGTAGGATCCTACGCAGTGCCGTAGGGGACCGCACCGCCACTTCCCAGCAAATTAGGGACACTGTTGCTCCTGGGGTATTGGCGAGGACCATTCGCAACCGTCTCCATGAAGCTGGGCTACAGTCCCGCACACCGTTAGGCCGTCTTGCGCTCATTCCCCAACATCGTGCAGCCTGCCTCCAGTGGTGTCGCGACAGGCGTGAATGGAGGGACGAATGGAGACGTGTCGTCTTCAGCGATGAGAGTCGCTTCTGCCTTGGTGCCAATGATGGTCGTATGCGTGTTTGGCGCCGTGCAGGTGAGCGCCACAATCAGGACTGCATACGACCGAGGCACACAGGGCCAACACCCGGCTTCATGGTGTGGGGAGCGATCTCCTACACTGGCCGTACACCACTGGTGATCGTCGAGGGGACACTGAATAGTGCACGGTACATCCAAACCGTCATCTAACCCATCGTTCTACCATTCCTAGACCGGCAAGGGAACTTGCTGTTCCAACAGGACAATGCACGTCCGCATGTATCCCGTGCCACCCAACGTGCTCTAGAAGGTGTAAGTCAACTACCCTGGCCAGCAAGATCTCCGGATCTGTCCCCCATTGAGCATGTTTGGGACTGGATGAAGCGTCGTCTCACGCGGTCTGCACGTCCAGCACGAACGCTGGTCTAACTGAGGCGCCAGGTGGACATGGCATGGCAAGCCGTTCCACAGGACTACATCCAGCATCTCTACGATCGTCTCCATGGGAGAATAGCAGCCTGCATTGCTGCGAAAGGTGGATATACACTGTACTAGTGCCGACATTGTGCATGCTCTGTTGCCTGTGTCTATGTGCCTGTGGTTCTGTCAGTGTGATCATGTGATATATCTGACCCCAGGAATGTGTCAATAAAGTTTCCCCTTCCTGGGACAATGAATTCACGGTGTTCTTATTTCAATTTCCAGGAGTGTATAATTGTAGGATGGATTAGTGTTCACACAAAAGCTTATAGCCTGTGCATGATGGTCTACCAGTCTAGCTTTAATTACAACTGATTTATATTTTGTTTTGGAGCTTATTATTATTTGGTCTATGGTAGTACTATAATGATTCGTTTCACGTGTAGGGGAGTGGATTGTAATCTCCAAATTATTGGCTGTTAATATGTTCATCAGCTCAGATTTTGAATTGCTTCGCTTATTAAAGTCTACATTTAGGTCTCCACATATAAGAACTGTTTTTCGATTTGTTAATACTTTATTTAGTAAAGTATCAAGCTGAGTATTGAATTTTTTGAGGTGGGTATCCGGAGATCTATATAAACGTATTACAATTAACTTGAATGCTGGAATTTCTATGCCTGATATTTCAAAATCTTTCTCAGTGTTTAAGGATTCAACATTGTCTAAGTTAATAAATTCGATATCTTTCTTTATGTATATGCAGTTCCCTTCGTGTGTAAACTGATTTCTACAAGTTTGCGCTGCTAACACTTAATCTGTTATTTTCACTGACTTTAACTCATTTTCTTTCAGCCAGTGTTCAGTTAAGCACAGTATATTAACATATCTGAGTTCACTTGATTGCAAGATATGAAGCTCTCTTACTTTATTCCTAAGTGACTGTATATTCTGATGAAGAGGAGTGACCTGGTGAGATTTTAGGTTTGTTCTGATTGTACTTGGTTGATCACTTACCTTTATTCCTGAATTGAAATTGTGAGAGAAATCTTCATTCTCATCTAGAAGCATGAGTTGGTTTTTTCCATTGGTCATAAGAAAATGTCCTGATGGCGAAAAGGGGCAGTTCTCCATCTCTCTGGTCATTTTATTTGTGTGGTCGATGTTGAGGTGGTTTCTGCTACTGGAGGTGGTGTTGATAGGTGCACTAGTTATCCTAATTTGGTCTTGAGGCTTTTTGGGAATAAAAAATCTTGTAGATGACATGGTCGCCTTACATTTCTTCTCACTGGAATTGCTGACCTTCCTCCTGTTGCTGGGGTGGTAGTAGTTGATTGTTGGTGTTCACTGATACATGTAAAATTGGATGTCCTTGGTGATACTTTTGAGACTGGATCTGCTGATGTCCTTAGTGGGTCTCCTGTAGGTACTACTTCTGGTTTTCAGTGCCCAGTTCTTCTTGTTGTGTCTTTCGGTGTGGAACTCGGTTCTGCTGCTTTTTTTGGGTTAGATGCTTTTGCCGGCATCACAGCCTGGTTCAGTCGATGGTAGTTTTGTTTCGCTGTGTCTTCTTTGAGTAATGAAGGTGTAGTACAGTTCTTTTTTGCGCCTCCTCGTTTATCTTTCATAACTATCGAGTTGGATGAGTCCGTTTCTGCTGTTGATTCTTCTTGTGTTTTCACTGTCATATTTGCTGAAAGGTCTTCATATTGTATGTATGTATGTTAAAGCCGGTATTTCCAGATTGGCACCTACTGCTAGTTGTAAATGTCTACATAATTTCTCTTTGCCTTCCATTCGCAAGTGAAGTCCATGCTTTGTATAATCGCTTCTACTGAGGAATGTATTGATGTCCACTACCATTACATACTTATAATTTTTTGCAGTCCTCATTGAGGGTTCGTTTGCAGCACAGATTCTGTTGTTCAGTTTTGGTACATCGTATCTGTATGGAATTGTGCACAAGATAACTTTTGTGTGGATTGTCTTATGATGAGAATCTGTAAGGCACATTTGAAATCCTGAAATTTCTTTAGGATGTCGTTTGTCGCACCTTGAATGATGACACTGTCCTTCTTCGTATATTCTTTCGTCTTCCCATCTATGTTATAAACCACGTCCTTTAACTGTGTGTTAGGTTTTATTACAGAAGAGATGTAGTGTTTTTGATTTTGAGAACTGATCATAATTTTTGCACAGTGACGACCATGACTGTCAGAAAGAATTAATACGCTCTGTCTCTTGTTATCACTGTGTGTCATTTTTTGGGGCACTGGTCGATTGCTTTTTTTACAGTTTTCATTTGTATTAACGCTGTTGGTTTTGTCAGGGCACTTCATAACACAAGCACTTGAGTCCTTCACTGTAGTATTTTTGCTTCTGATCCATTCATGCTGCTTTTCGTTCTCACTATTTACAGTTTTTGTCGGTTTTGTTTTGATTGGTGCACTCGATTTCAGATAACCTAAAAGTTCGGCATTTTAATTTTGTAGTTTCGTTAAATCATTCTTTAAAGTGTTAATCGCTGTTTGCATGCTTATGATACACTCTTTTAAATGTTCAATATCTGTTACACATTTCTTACATGGAATATTTTCACTTTCAACGGCTGTATTTCCGTGTGGTAGAACATTGTGCACATCACACTCGTGAGCCATTTCATTTGACTTCATATATGTACCAGTAGTTCACTATTTCTAGAGTGAATTTCCGGACAGTTGAGTTATAATATCACGCACAATGCATTTACGATTGCAGTATTCACTGATTTTTACGTATGTCGTACATTTTTCGTTCAATTTACGTTTATATTTGTAGAGCTAACACACTCGCAGTTTACACTTTCCGCCATGACATAGTAAAACTCTGCTAGTTGACATTTGTGGTCAGAGTAGTGGAAATTGATAGTCCTGCACCTAACAATGTCTTTAATATGTTAACTAACGATAACGTAATTTATTCTGCTAGATGTGATCTTTGTTACTCTGGCATCATTATTTACTACATTTAAGAGATTATATGAGCTGTAAGAATCTGTTGTTGTTTGTGGTCTTCAGTCCAGAGACTGGTTTGAGGCAGCTCTCCATGCTACTCTATTCTGTGCAAACTTCTTCATATCCAAATCTTCTGAATCTGCTTGGTGTCTTCATCTCTTGGTCTCCGTCTACAATTTTTATCCTCCACACCTCCCTCCAATACTATATCGGTGATCCCTTGCAGCCTCAGAAAGTGTCTTGCCAACCAATCACTTCTTTTAGTCAACTTGCACCACAGATTCCACTTCTCCCCAGTTCTATTCAATATCTGCTCATTAGTTACATGACCTACCCATCTAACCTTCAGAATTCTTCTGCAGCACCACATTTCAAAAGTTTCTATTCTCTTCTTGTCTAAGCTGTTTATCATCCATGTTTCACTTCCGTATATGGCTACACTCCATACAAATATATTGAGAAAAGGCTTACTGTCACTTAAATCTATACTCGAGGTTAACAAATTTCTCTTCTTCAGAAACGCTTTCCTTGCCATTGCCAGTCTACATTTTATATCCTCTCTACTTCAACCATCATCGGTTATTTTTCTCCCCAAATAGCAAAACTCATCTACTACTTTAACTGTCTTATTTCCTAATCCAATTCCCTTAGCGTCACCTAATGTAATTCGACTACATTTAGTTATCCTCATTCTGATGTTGTTGGTGTTCATCTTGTATCCTCCCTTCAAGACACTGTCCATTCCATTCAACTGCTCTTCTAGTTCCTTGGCTGCCTCTGACAGAATTACAACGTCATAAGTAAACTTGAAAAGTTTTTGTTTCTTCTCTATGAATTTTAATTGCTACTCCAAATTCTTCTTTTGTTTTCTTTACTGCTTCCTCAAAATACAGATTGAATAACATAAGGGACAGGCTACAACCCTCTCTCACTCCCTTTTCAATCAATGCTTCCGTTTCATGCCCCTCAACTCTTCTAACTGCCATCTGGTTTCTGTATAAATTGTAAATAGCATTTCGCTCCCTGTATTTTACCCCTATCACCTTCAGAAGTTGAAAGAGAGTATTCCATTTAACATTGTCAAAAGCTTTCTCTAAGTCTACAAATGCCAGAAATGTAGGTTTGCTTTTCCTTAATCTATCTTCTAAGATAAGTCGTAGGTTCAGTTTTACCTCACCTGTTCCAACATTTCTATGGAATCCTAACTAATCTTCCCCAAGGTAGGCTTCTACCAGTTTTTCCTTGGTCTGTAAAGATTTTGTGTTAGTACTTTGCAGCCATGACTTACTAAACTGATAGTTCAGTAATTTTCACAACCATCGACACATGCTTTCTTTGGAATTGGAATTATTATATTATTTTTGAAATCTAAGCTATTTCACCTGTCTCATACAATTTACTCATCAGATGGTAGAGTTTTGTCGTGGCTCGCTCTTCCAAGGCTATTACCAGTTCTAATGGAATGTTATCTTCTCCTGCAGCCTCTTTTGACTTAGGTCTTTCAGTGCTCTGTCAAATTCTTCAGGCAGTATCATATCTCCCATCTCATCTTCATATACAACCTCTTCCATTTCCATAATGTTGTCCTAAAGTACATCGCCCTTTTGTAGAACCTCTATATACTCCTTCCACCTTTCTGCTTTCCCATATTTTATTAGGACTGGTTTTCAATCTGTGCTTTTGATATTCATACAGTATCTATTCACCTCATATTATACGCATTGCAAGATTTTGTCTCAATAATTGACCTCTAAATACAGTGCTGTTACTACGACTACAACATCCCATTATCCTACTACATACATCTATGAAGCTCCCTACCTCAGCCTTTGGTGCCTGATAAATCCTAATTACTTTATGTTTTCTCATAACCTTTCTGCAACATTTAGTGTGGAGTTCAAAGCCTGTCACTTTGCTCAACCCTTGTTTGTAGCACTGATCTAAGCAGTTGATTTTTCTAGATTCAAGATTCTCACAAACATAAACTTCCACACCATTGCCCTTATTTTTCTGTTAACAACAGCTGTTTGCTAAGAAATAACCCTCCAGTTTTCAGTAAATAATTTCATCAGATTTTAATCCATAGTCAGTTAACAGGTGAGTGTTAATCTACATAAACAACTAATACATGAAGATTATTTCCAAGGTGCTGTATATTTAGGTGCATGAGTGTTAGTGGTATTTTAATCTGATGAAATTGATTATCTTCCTCTACAATGCACTAAGTTGGTTACAAACATAAGCACTGGGTCCAGGCCTAATGGGTGAGTTTATTCCTGTTCTTTGGTCATGTTGCATTTTGTGGACCTACAGCTCAACTTAGCTTCTGTCCTTCTAGTTGTCATAAAAGGAGTTGAGGAGCCTTTCTTCTCTGTACAGGCTAAGAAGTTGCAGAATGTTGAGTTTCTGGAGTTGTGTTTTCTACAATTTTTCATTGGATAAGTGATGCTCAAGAGCCTGCACTTGTTGCCACAACTTCTGTTGTTCCCACTGATTGACATGGCAAGCTGTCCACTGGGAATTTGTAATCAGCTTGACTTTGTCACAAAAAAATGTCGTTTTGAGCTTCGTGTTTTATTGGCCTTCATGATCTTCTATGGACAGTGTTTGTGTCTAGCATTTTGAGTATAGGCCTACTGTTGCATCAAACCTATATTCTTACTCCATTGTTCATTACTGCCCTCTTGGCATCACTGTGGTTACTCACAGACACTGTTGTTGGTTGTAGCTGGGCAAAAATGCACTTCATATCTGGTTTGATGACATCTCCGACTCAGGTCCTGTAGAATTCTACAGGTGTTGGATTGGTAAATTACTTGAGCATTGTCATACTGTTTTAGATAATGAGAGAGAATAATCTTCTGATTAATTTCTGTCTGATTAAAAATAATGGAAAATGCCAAAAGTCTGTTGTAATGTAACACAAGGTATCTCTAACATAAACAATCCTATATTAGCAAGACTTGCACTGGACTTCAAAACAGTCTGATTTAGTTGCTGTTCCTTGTCTCTCCCAAGTAGTGTACAAATATGGCAGTTCATATACAAAATAAAAAAGACTTCCTTTTTTATTTTATATCTCGCTGCCCATAGCTCTGTCGCACAAATAATAAAAATATAGCTTCCTACAAGCCTGGAAACATGATACAAGGCAGCTTTTGCTTCACAGGGATCCATGTTACCTCTGGCCTAGCAAAGAGTTACAATATTACTGCCTCACTTATTGCCCCAGTTGTAGCAAGGATAGCTAAATCACAACACAAAAGACGAGATCTGTTTCAGGTTCCATGTCGAATGACTTTCCTGGACTGAAAACTATAAATTGATAACCTAATTTCACACCTTGTGTGCAAATCATCCAAGTTATTCAATGAAAGTGATACGAATAGATCAAGTGAATTTAGCAGGATAATTCTGTGCCATCCAGGAGTTAATTTGTTATTTAGAGTCGCCATACAGATCCAGCATAGTTGCCAAGATTCAGTTATAAAACTAGTGGGAAGAATACCATCCAATGTGTTCTTTCAGTCAGCTGTGAAGTGACTATAGATTCTGTCTCAAGGATGAGGCTGCCGAGAGTGATAATACCAAAAGTACATGAGACTGAGTCTTATTCACATTTCTGTAACTATGTTCCAGGCATAGTTATTAATTAAAAACAGTATGTTTCCCACTCTTCAAGAACCTAAAAATATCTATCCCTGCATTGTACCCATATGAGACTATCATGTTTGTACGCACTGGTCCTGAGGTAACACAAGAAAACCATTTCAAACATACATAGATCACAAGACACAAAGAAAATTTCGTGCTTCCAACACATTGCCTAAACTCTACTAACAGACACCCAAGTATATGGGAATGAAAGTCTTCAATAAACTCAGGGATAGAGATGTACATCGATGGAGATTGATTCAGTGAAGCGGAACTGTATGATGTCCTGGTTGAAAAGATGCCACTGTTCAATCGAGGAATATATGAATAATGAGATGATCATCTGAACAGCATATTTAATGTCATAGTGCTGTGCATAGCGTTGTATTTACAAAGTAATGTCTGAAAATTTACACATAAAGTAGATATATACTTTAGATTTGATTGATTTATAGTGTAACTGAAATTAAGTGGATTCCTTTTACCACTCATGTGGATGGCCTCATACTTTTCATTGTTTGGGGGCAACTGCCAATTATGACCTCATACTCTTCATTTTTTAGGTTCAGCTGGAAATTTTCACACCATACAGATATCCTTCCTAAATAGTTTTGCAATTTATTTTGATGTGCTGATAACTTTACTAAATGACAAACAACAGCATTACTGCAAACAACCTAAAACGGATGCTCAGGTCGTCTCCTAAATTATTTATATAGATAAGCAACAGCATATGGTCTGTAATACTACCTTGTAGAATACCAGAAATCACTTCTGTTTTTCTCTGATGACTTTCCATCAATTACTACAAACTGTGACTTCTCTGACAGGAAATCACTAACCCAGTCGCACAATTGAGACAATATTCCACAAGTATGCAATTTGATTACAAGCGATTTATGAGATGCAATGCCAAAAGACTTCTGGAAGTCTAGAAATACGGAATCAACTTAAAACCTGCTGTCAACAGCACTCGGCACCTCACAGGAGTAAAGAGTTAATTGTGTGCTAGAACTACTTATTTCTGAGATAACAAATAATATACTGAATGTGATGAACTTGGATATTTAGTTGATGCACAGTTACACACAACATATTGGGCAGAATGCATACGTGCAATAACAATACAAAGATACTGGACTACAAAGAAAATGCACACAGCAAATATTGTGAGAACCAAGGAAAATAAATCACTGAGAGTCTAACATAAATATAACAAATAAATTTGTCTTTCTTTCACACATTTTCAACACTCCCACTAAAGGAGGACTCAGATTTGTTATTAAGTGTTTAGAAGTTTCTCATGAATATCCTGAATGCCTCAGATGTCCAGCATCTTCATCTGCATCAGAAGTGTCACCTTGTTTAGTAAATCAGCTTGCTTAGTAAATCAGCCTACTGGTCCTTGGATGGAACATGCTCTAGTACAAACTCATTCTCCTTGTACTTATTGCACACAAAGTGATAACGTACATCATACACTTACTTTTTGATGAAATTCTGGGTTTTTAACAAGTTTCACTGCACTTAAATTGTCAGTATTCAAAGCTGTTTTTATTTTGCTGAACAAAGCCAAGTAATGGAGCAAACTTTTCACCCAAACAATTTCTCTCACTGTCTGACTGCCTGCAATGTATTCAGCCTCAGTTGTAGAAACTGCTACCTCTCTTTGCTTTGTTGAGGCCCAAGTAATACTGGATGCACTGAGCATTAACAATACACCAGTTGTGAATCTCCTAGTTTCCAAATCACGAGCATAGTCTGCGTCACTGTAGGCATGAAGGTGATTCTCCTGCTTTGAAGAAAAATAAAGTCCATAGTCCACAATGCCTTTAACATATTTCAAGATCCCTTTCACAGCACTCCAGTGTATTTTCATTGGTTTCTCGAGATGCTGACTGGCACTGTTGACTGCGAAAGTGATGTCTGGTGAGTTCCTATTGGCAAATACATCAGACTACCCACAGCTTGCCTATATGGAAGATTGGACATGTCCTTCTCCTCCCTTTTATGCAGGCCATCACACATCTGATGATGAAGGTCTGCAGGTACTGTTTCAGGGTTAGCATCCTCCATCCTAAAGAGACATAAAATCATCATGGTATAAGCCTCTTGATGCAGAAAAATAGAGCCATCTGCTAATCGTTCTACCTGCTGACTCAAGTACATATCCGATTTTCTGAATGTGATGTCAAATTCTCTTTGTAGTTCACTAAGCAAAAGGTTAATGGTAGAAGGATCTTCAGCAGCTATCAGAGCGTCATCCACATGTACTGCCAAGATTAATGGATTATTTGTGACCTGATTAGTGAATACACATGGATATGCGTTTGTTGGCTGAAGTCCAAACTTGCATAAAACTGTTGTGAAATGTTGGTTCCAGCACCTGGAAGCTTGTTTCAGGCCATACAAGCTTCGATTTATTTTACACACACGGCCAGTCCCATTTTCGAAACCTTTGGGTTGATACATATAAATGTTCTCTGCTAAATTTCCACAATGAAAAGGAGTTAGGACATAAAATTGTTCAAGACACATGTTTCTGGATGCTGCAATGGATAATACAATACAAATTGAGTCAAATCTATTCACTGGACCGTAAGTTTCCAGATAATCTATACCTACACCTTGCTTGAAACCTCTGGCCTCGAGTCTAGCCTTGAAATGTGGAGCATCATCACTGTGAGAATACTTGATTTTGTACACCCAACGGTTATCAATGACTTGGTAATGTGCAGGTAGATCCACTAATGTTCAGGTTTGGTTAGCTTCGAAGGAATTAATTTCCTCATTCATAGCATCTTTCCACTTTTCTGCCTAATCACACAACTGCTTTGTCATGTTTCTGGTTCACCAATATCTAAAACAGATGCATGATTTTCGTATCTTGCTGGCAGTCTTAATGATCTGCGATCTCTTAATCGATATTTCCGATCAGACTGAACAGCTTCATCAGCTACTGCTTCTGATATCATCAGAATGTGCATCGTTGTCTCTTTCTTCACATGCTTGTGTAGAATCCCACACCACAGGAGTAGTCTGAAGGTTGGGCTTCTACAGATGATAAACTATTTTGAGGTAAGAAAAAGTTCACTGCTCTTGGTGTTGATGTTTCACATTTACTTCAGTTGTCCTTAAACAGTTTCCCTGTAAAAGTAACATATCTATGGACATTTACTTGTTGCAGGTCTGGAAACCACACACGATAACCTTTCGTGTTTTGGTCATAGCCAACAAAATGCCGCCTTTTATCCTTTGCATCCCATTTTTGCCTCTTCTCTTTAGGAACATGAACATAAATTTCTTCACCAAAAGTTCTGAGGATTTTTAAGCTTGGATTCTTCCCTAGTCACAACTCGCATGGCACATCTCCGCTTTCTTTACTTGTTCCAGTCCAGTTGAATGTGAATACTGCATAATTCACAGTTTCTGCCCACATTTCAGTTTGCAGTCCACCTGCATGCATACAAGTCCTGGCCTACTTGACAACAGTTCTATTTTCCCTTTCAATGACTCCATTCTGTTGTGGGTTGTATGGCACTGTTTTTTGATGCACAATGCCATGCTGGTTAATCAAATTGGCAACCACTTTATCGCAAAATTCTAAACCATTTTCTGATTTTAATGTCTTTATGCCTCTGTGCAAATGTTTCTCACTCACTTTAAAGAAATTTTCCAAACATTCAGTTGTGTCCGATTTATTCTTGATATAGTACACCATTCTTCAGTGTCACTAATTATCTTTCAACATCAAGAAATATTTTGCACCACCAGAGAGTCTTCTTGCATTTTACCACACAAATCTGCATGTACAAGCTCACCTATTTGTTTCGATTTTGTATCAGTGGATGGAAACGGCAGTTTGCACATTTTACCAATAATGCAATCTTCACACTGAAACTTCTGATTTTGGAAATTTGTGTTAGCACTTGATAAAACTTTCTTAACTTGTACGATATTCTGATGTGCCATCCTGTTGTGCCACAGAAAAGAGGTTCACAGGCAGCAACATCTGCACAATACTCACGATTTGTCACAACCTTAAATTTCATTTTAAAAAGTTTGTCATGTCTCTCTCCCACTGTAACAACACTTTCGTTCTTTAAAAATTTACACATTCTGTTGTCATATTGGTATGTCATACCTTTATCAAGGGCAGCACCCAATGAGAACAGATTGTAGGTCAACTCTGGAACATACAAAACCTCCTTCCATTCCTTTCCAGTGTAGGCCAGAACGTTAATGTTCCCAGATCCAAGAGCAGGAATGTATTTTCCATCACCAATTAGAATGGTCTTGCCTCTGGAAATTCTTCATAGGTGATGGACCAAGAACGTTGATTGGACATGTGGTTAGTTGTTCCTGAATCCATATACCATGCTTCTCCAGTTGTATCTGAATCACTTGCACTAAACATTGCTTCTCCAAAGACAGCTTCTCCATTGGGTGAAGACTGGTTTGTAATTGTTGCTTTTCGCTTTTTGCAGTCATGGATCCAGTGCCCTGGCTTATGACAGTAGTGACAAGTGCCTGATTTTCCAAAATGGTTGTGGTTTTTACCAACTTTTTTATGATATCTATTGTTTGCTGCATATGCTGCACTTTCACCTTGATCACTTACATTTATTCTATTTTTCTCAATGGCATGTCTGTAGATCAGGTTACTAAGTATTCATTCACTTGCCTGCACAGATTCCCATGCCCTCACAAAATATTTGTACGCCACTGGTAAAGTCACCAAAATTTTTGTAACAACCATTTGCTCTGGTATTTGCTCACCAAGAATCTGCAACGATGTGCAAGATCTTCAATTCCTGCAATATGAGTCACTATGTTATCAGTTGGCTTCTTTTGCGAACTATACCACTGTTGCAGTAGCATGTACACATTGGTTCCAGATTTTTGTTCGTAAATAGACACTGGCTTGTCCCACATTTCTTTGGATGTGTTGCAGTTCATAATATGCTTCATTGTTTTTTCTTCAACTGACATGGCGATAATTCGTGGAGCTGTTGTGTCACACTTCGCCCAGGCTGCAACCAACTTGTTGTGTCGATAACAGACCAAGCATTGTGTGATTTCAACACTATGCACGCTAGAAACTTCCAGGCAGTCCAATTTTCGACACCTCTGAGCTTGTTTATGCGGACGATCTCACTTTCTGTCTTGAGGTCAAGTTATTTTTCTCTTTGCTCATGGCCAGAAAACTAACCTCACATGGCAAGATCGTATTTAAATTATGATTTCGTGTCCGATACTAACTTTTTACAAAATATTTTCTGTCTTACGTTCCTGTGCCTGTTACCTGTTGGAACTACCTATTTCTGAGATAACACATAATTTATCGAACATGATGAACTTGGATATTTGTTTGATGCACAATTACACACATAACATACTGGGAAGGATGGATACATTCAATAACAATACAAAGATACTGGCCTGCAAAGAAAATGCACACAGCAAAAAGTTGACAGAACCAAAGCAAATAAATCACTGAGATTCTAACATAAATATAACAAATAAATTTGTCCTTCTTTCACACATTTCAAAATTGTGTTCAAGTAATACCTTTTTATTTTTTCTTCCAATATCAATATATATGAATGTTTTCTTTTCCTCATTAGTAACAGCAAATTGGAACATTGCCGCAGAAGATGGCAAGGATAGGCTTTTAAAATAATCTTTGTAACAATAGAACAATGTCAAGGAAAATTCAATTTTTTCAAGAACTTTTGTTTCACTTTTGCTTGACAGTATTTATGTCTTAGATCCTACCCAAAAGGGCATGTAATATTTATTCCTGTGTCAACATTGAGTGTAGTGATTGCTATGCATGATAAAAAAGTGAATATACACACACACACACACACACACACACACACACACACACACACACACACACACACACACACACACCAAAAAAAAGTTTTGCATCACATCAGTTCTGAGAGTTCCAGAACCTGTACAGAAAATTGGAATAGAGACAAACATAAACATAATTTCCGTCCTTTTTATTGCTCATGAAAACATCACATTGCATGTTGTGCCACCATACAGGGAGACCTTCAGAGGTGGTGGTCCGGATTGCTGTATACACCAGTATCTCTAAAACACAGTAACACATCCTCTTGCAGTGATGCATGCCTGTATTCATCGTGACATACTGTCCACAAGTTCATCAAGGCACTGTTGGTCCAGATTGACCGACTCCTCAACGCGATTCATCGTAGATCCCTCAGAGTGGTTGGTGGGTGGGTAATGTCGTCCATAAGCAGCCCTTTTGAATCCATCCCAGGCATGCTCGATAGGGTTTGTGTCTTGAGAACACGCTGGCTTCCCTTTTCGAGTGATGTCGTTATCCTGAAGGAAGTCATTCAAAAGATGTGTACAATGGGGACACGAATTGTCGTCCATGAAGACGAATGCCTCGCCAGTATGCTGCCAATACGGTTGCACTATCAGTTGGATAATGGCATTCACATATCAAACAGCCGTTAAGGTGCCTTCCATGACCACCAGTGGCGTATGTCGGCCCCACATAATGCAACCCCAAAACAGCAGGGAACCTCCACCATGCTGCACTCACTGGACAGTGTGTCCAAGGCGTTCAGACTGACCGCGTTGCCTCCAAACACGTCTCTGACGGTTGTCTGGATAAAGGCATATCCGAGACTCATCAGTGAAGAGAATGTGATGCCAATCCAGAGCGGACCATTTGGCATGTTATTGGGCTCATCTGTAGTGGGCTGCATGGGGTCGTGGTTGCAAAGATGGACCTCACTGTGGATGTTCAGAGTGAAATTGCGCATCATGTAGCCTACTGCACACAGTTTGAATCCTGTGGCTGCACAAAAAGCATTATTCAACATGGTGGCGTTGCTGTCAGAGTTCCTCTGAGCCATAATCCATAGGTAGTGGTCATCCACTGCAGTAGTTGCCCTTTGGTGGCTTGAGCGAGGCATGTCATCAACAGTTCCTGCCTCTCTGTATCTCCTCCATGTCCAAACATCGCTTTGGTTCACTCAGATGCCTGGACACTTCCCTTGTTGAGAGCCCTTCCTGGCACAAAGTAACAATATGGACGTGATCGAACGGCAGTACTGACCATCTATGCATGGTTGAACTACAGACAGCATTAGCCATGTACCTCCTTCCTAGTGGAATGACTGGAACTGATCGGCTGTCGGACCCCCTCCATCTAATAGGCGCTGCTTATGCATGGTTGTTTACATCTTTGGGCAGATTTAGTGACATCTCTGAACGGTCAAAGGGACTGTGTCTGTGATACAATATCCACAGTCAACGTCTATCTTCAGAAGTTCTGGGAACCGGGGTGATGCAAAACTTTTGTTGTGGAGGCACAAGAATATTCTTTTATTTCTACACATGACTTTCACTTGCAACCATAAGAAAAGGCAGTAATTTCTTTCATCCTGCAAGACATCTTAATATATCCGCTAATCATCAAGATTTAATGGATGGACTGTATGATCGGCGTCCGCAGAAAATTAGAGGTAGTCAAAGAATGTTAGCATAACTTAATACTGACTTCTATTAAGTGTATTTATGTGTAATAATTGAGCAATTGACTTCTTGTTAAGCACCAAGCTTGCTGTAATATACGGTTTATGTGACTTCAGTATTGGTACGCTGCACTGTATTTTTCTTACATTGCGAGGAAGACTGTTCATAGCACCAAATTTATTTTCAACAAGAATTCATACTTTAATTCCAGTACTGCAAGTGGTAATTATCTCTCATTATATAGATTTCATACCGATTCATAGTCTTTGTGTTCGCTGGTGGGCTGCCTCCCGGCACGGTTATTCCAAAATCGACCAACAGAACTACCAGTAACACATGTTTCACAAGAACAATGTCCACCTCAATAGGTGAGTGGTGCATGGGGGCTTAAATAAATAAATGAAAATAATTTTTAATTTTTAGTAGCTAATTGTCCGGTTACGCAGTCTCGTAACTGGTTGGCCCTGACTAGTTTTAGTACGCAATCTGAATGCATAGAATAACAACAAAGAATAAAAGAAAATTTCTGTTAACACAATTAATTAATTAAGTCCCCAGCAAGTATAAAACGTACGAAACCAAAGCACAAGTGTAACTGTTTTGTGTGTGGAAGTGTGATTCAACGTACACATCTGGCATGATTCTTCTTCAATAAGACAAGAAATTTTGATGAAAGCATTAGATACTGAACGAGCTGTTGCTTTGCGTAAAGGTGTAAAACACACATATTTTGATGTCAATTCCACTGCTACCACAATGTACGCAAAACCATTAGTAGAACGAACCACTGGACCGACCAAATCGACTGCAGCCATGTCCTTTAATTTCGCTGGAATGATAGGAAACAACGGTGCTCTGTGAGAAATAGTTGGCGGCTTAGCCTTTTGACATAATTTGCACTTGGCAACAACAGATCGGCAATAGTTTTCTGCACTACAACGCAGTTTTTTTCTATCTCTTGAAATAAGTGTGCACCTAGGCCTTTGTATGATGAGTCCATCGCAGAACAAAAATCTTTAGATAAATCACGATGTAAAAGAAGTGGAGCAGCAACTAAAGCATCACGAAGTGGTTCAAATTCTGACTGAGCTTCCTCATCCCAACACCAATTAGAATTCTTTCCAGATAGTTCACATAAACGAAGTGTGGCCAAATTGTCCAATCTAACAAAGCATCTAAGAAAATTACAGACACCAAGGAAACTACGAACATCACGTTTTGTGGTAGGAACAGCATAATTACGAATAGCGTCTAGTTTTTCTGGATCAGGAAGAATACCTTCTGTAGAAATAATGTGACCGAGAAATTTCACCTGAGAGCGACCAAATTCAGATTTTTCCAAGTTCACTGTAATGCCAACTCTTGCAAAAATACGTAATAATGAATCCAAAATTTTGTTATGCTCACTCCAAGAACGTTTAGCAATAAGAATATCGTCAACATATGAAGTAATATTGTCACGAAGATAAACAGGTAAAATTTCGTTTAAACTACGAATGAATGTTGCTGAAGGTACACTAAGTCCAAACGGTAATTTCCGAAATCTCTTTTAGGTAAAATCGTCATATCCGGTTAATCTTTACCGACTCTCTAGATAGATTGATAGTCGAAGAGTTGTTTTGACAGATGCAAAGAATAGTAAAAGAGTAAGCAGCAGTGCAGAAAACTAAAAGGGAAATAGCACCACTACAGCTCGGGGCCCTATGCACGCTACGGCACATATTCACTTAGTGTAGTGAATCCCCTGGGGACTTTAATAGCTGCACATAATTTCCAGTTTGTGACTTAGTGGCCAATTTGGTGGAAGTGCGTACGTAAATTGATCTATCCATGCACATGGATGTATGTCATTCTTAGAATTGCGAAAGATCTTAAATTTCCGAACAGTTAAGAAGTGTTTATAGTCAAAGTTTTCTCCTTGTGGCGACAAAGACCTACCGCGTCTGTCCCTGTCCCAATGACGATTATTGTCAAGTTCGCGCGCCGGGCGCTCTCTTGTTGCTTCTCGTAAATGAAATAAATTACTTTCTTCAAACCCCTCTGCTATCTGTGATTCTAAATTTCTTCTGCTGTCTTTTTCAACGATTTCACCTTCAATTTGTTTGACTTGCTTTTGTAATGCCTCAAATTCCCTTTTGACGCGTTCATTAAATTTTCCTTGATTTTCAACATGCTTATTTATGTTCTGGTACTCTTCGGTTTCTGCAAATGGCAATGGAGCTGTATCATCTGACTCTCTGTCTCCATTTAAACTAAGACTTGTCAATCTATCTGCAATCTCCTCAACTCTTTCCGATAAGTCACCTATTTTTTCTTTCTGTTTATTTACGTCTTCCGTAAGTGTTGCGACTCGAATTTCAGTATTGACACTTTTAGTAGTTAACTGTTCACATTGTTGTGTTAGGTTATTGATTCTGTCATTTGCTACGGATTCCTCAATTCTCTCAAATATTTCTTCCTTATCATGTGCACGTTGTAAATTTAACTCTGAAAATTTCTGTACTATCATGCGATCTCTTTCTTCCCGTTCTCTATCCTGTTCCCTTTGTCTAATCTCTACTGCAACTAATCTATTATTGTGAGAATTCAAATTCGGTTGTACTTCTTCTCTAATTTCTTTCTTTAATTCATCTTTCATGTTTTTGAAACAAGTCCCTATTCGTGAATCTAACCGTGTTTCCATTATTTCCATCTCTGTTTTAATTGTTCCTATTTGTGATCCCACTGTTTTTAATTCAGATCCCAACTGTGATCCCAGTGAGTCTAACCGTGTTTCCATTGTTCCCATATCAGTTTCTAAACGTGTTGCCAAAGTTCCAATCTCTGTTTTAATTGTTCCTATTTGTGATCCCAGTGAGTCAAACCGTGTTTTTTAATCAGATCCCAAATTTAATATTACACCCATCAACTGCTCCATATTAACTTGTTCGAAATTCTTTTCGCCCCTAACATTTCCCGCAAAACCAGTTTCCTTCGTCATAGCTGTAAAGCTATCTGTGTTCGATACTATTCCAGAATCTTCTATCGTTAATCTCGTATTCTGTGAATTTTCTGATTGAGAAAAATTTTGAAATGGTTCCGGACTATCTTCCCAACTTATTAAATTGTTCATCATTTATCATACTGTCCTCCTGTGTTGGCGAGTTCGCCATGTTAACAATTTCGTCATTCTCACTATTCATTATTTTTGCCTTTTTCATTGATCGCGTAATCATTTACAAAACATACAAAACTCGTCACTGTACGAAAATTACACACAATGACTCTTTATCTCCAACAATACCATTCTCACGAAATGTTTCCCTCAAACACGATTAACGAACAATTGAAATAATTGCACTAAATTGTCAAACCCATAGACAAGACAACAAAAATTAAATTCTGCAAAAAAAAATACCATTAGAAGAAAGACAATTACCAAATCTACACATGCAATAGAGACTACAATTACTAAACTACAAATTACTACAACAATACTACTGTCTGCTATTTTTACAATCAGAAGAATTCCAAGGGACGATCCGAAGCAGCGGTCGCCACGTGCATGGGGGCTTAATTAAATAAATGAAAATAATTTTTAATTTTTAGTAGCTAACTGTTCGGTTACACAGTCTCGTAACCGGTTGGCCCTGACTAGTTTTAGTACGCAATCTGAATGCATAGAATAACAACAAAGAATAAAAGAAAATTTCCATTAACACAATTAATTAATTAAGTCCCCAGCAACTATAAAACGTACGAAACCAAAGCACAAGTGTAACTGTTCTGTGTGTGGAAGTGTGATTCAACGTACACATCTGGCATGGTTCCTCTTCAATAAGACAAGAAATTTTAAATATCATTTATACTGAAGTAATTAAAAAAAATAGAAATACCATAATTGCGTAAGGAAACCAGAATTACACTCTAATACAAGAACACAAGCCAGATGCTTTGTTGACTGAACATGTAATGACGCATTATTTAAGACATTGAAATAATGAAAAAAAAGGAATTTTTTTTACCTTCATATATATTGACGAAAAGCACTCTGATCATTACAATATCTCCATTCGAAGAACATCTGCTGTCTAGCCCATCAAACAACTGCATAAAACATGGAACAAGCACTCCCTACTACAACATCTCAACACCGACTCACTCCTATTACATCTCGATAAGCACTGACTACTGCCACATCTCGACAAGCACTGCCAGTGGAGGCGGCGGAATAAAACTCTTTGGCGCAATCTCTGGCGCTGTGGCTCAGTGTAGCCACCTTTCAGTGGTCAGCGCGACGGAATGCCATTCTAAGGGGCCCGGGTTCGACTCCAAACTGGGTCGGAGATTTTGTCCACTCAGGGACTGGGTGTTGTGTTGTCATCATCATCATCTCAGCCCCATCGACACGCAAGTCACCGAAGTGGCGTCAACTCAAGAGACTTGCACCAGGCGACCGATCTACCCGAGGAGAGGCCCTACCCACACGACATTTCATTACAAGAACAATGTTTTCTAAATCCGTGTTGACGGTGAGTCAATAGACCATTCTCTTCTTGGTAATTCATAATGTTCGAACGCAATATATGTTCCAAAATCCTACTGCATATCGACGTTAATGATGTGGCCATGTAATTTAGTAGATTATTCCTACTGCCTTTCGTGAATATTGGTGTGACATGCATAACTTTCCAGTCTTTGGGTACAGATCTTTCGTTGAGTGAAAGATTGTGTATGATTGTTAAGTATGGAGCTAATGCATTAGCATACTCTGAAAGGAAGCTAATTGTTACACGATCTGGATTGGAAGATTTGCTTTTATTAAGTGATTTAAGTTGCTTCACTAGTCTGAAGATACCTAATTGTATGTTATCCATGTTGGCACCTGTTCTTGATTCGAATTCTGGAATATTTACTTCAAAGAATTTGGGAAGGCTGTGTTTATTAACTCTGCTTTAGGAATACTGTTATCGACAGTATATTCATTGTTATCGCTTAGAGATGGTATTGATTGTGTCTTGCCACTAGCATACATTACATACGACCAGAATCTGTTTGACTTTTCTGCCACGTTTCGAGACAAAGTTTCGTTGTGAAAACTATTACAAGCATCGGATATTGAAGTCCACCCTAAAATACGAGCTTCTGTAAAAGATCTCCAGTCTTGGGGATTTTTCGTTCGTTTAAATTTGGCATCCTTTTTTTCGTTGTTTCTGCAACATTGTACTGACCAGTTTTGTGTACCAAGGGGGATCAGCTCCGTCGTTTGTTGATTTATCTGGTATAAAGCTTTCGATTGCTGTTGGTGCTATTTCTTTGAATTCAAGCCACACCTGGCCTGCATTTACATTATTAACTTGTAAGGGGTGGAGTTTGTCTTTCAGAAAGGCGTCACGAAAATATTTATTTGCTTTTTTGAAAAGGTATACTTTTCGTTTATTTTTGGAGGATTTGGGATTTACGGTATTCAGTCTTGCTACAATCACCCTACGTTTGCTAATCCCTGTATCCATTTTGATCCTTGTTACTAGTTCAGGATTATTTGCTGATAAGAGGTCAAGTGTGTTTTCACAACCATTTACTATTAGAGTGGGCTCAGGAACTAACTACTCGAAACAATATTCAGAGAATGTGTTAGTACAATTTAGGTTAATGTTTTACGTGTATCTTCGGATTTAAACACTATTTTCGCCAACATATCAATGGTAAATTGAAGCCACCACTAACTATAATTGTTTGAGTCGGATACTTGTTCGAAATTAAACTCTAGTTATCTCTGTATCTTTCAGCAATTACACCATTTGAGTAGGGAGGTCGGTAAAAGGATTCAACCGTTATTTAATTCCATTTGCCAAGATTGATGTCTACCCATACTAACTCACGGGAACCATCCAGATCAATTTCGCTGCAAGATAAATTACTTCTTAAGGCAACAACCACACCACCACCAACTGTATTTAGCTTGTCCTTTCTTAACACCGTCACGTCCTTCCCAAAATTTCGGTTGAACTTATCTCCAGCTTTAGTCAGCATTCAGTGTCTATTACGATTTGAGCATTAGTGGTTTCTCTTATTGGTTGAAGCTCTAATACTTTCCCAACAAAGCTACGACAATTTACAACTTTTATACTGATGGTTCCTAGTTCTATGTTCTCCCTGTGTTCGACCTGCACCCTTTGAGACTGAAGCCATTTTTGTGTTTCCCCATTACCATCTAAGCTGAAAAAACGCCCAGTTCATACCACACAGCACCTGCTACTCGTGTAGCTGCTTTCTGCGTGAAATGGACTCCTGACCTATTTACCGGAATCTGCAGCCTACATTGTCCCAGGACTGTCTGAGCCGCTGATTCAGATTCTCCACTCGGCTCTGTATCAGAGGTCAGCAGTTGGTCCTGTCTCATATGTTTCAACTGATGAGCTCTGCTTTCATCTTGCAAGAAAGATTGGCAGCCTTTACCACTTCTGATAGACGCTCAAAACCAGAGAGAATCTCTTATGATCTAACGTGGCAGACGTCAATGGCTCTGACGTGAGCCCCACCTGCAGTTGGCTGCAGTCTATACTTTTCTTGGCAGCCATAAGGACCCATTCAGTGTCAGGAATGACTCCACCCAGTATGCACACAGAAAGCACATTGGCTTTCTTCACCTCCTTTGCAGGCATGTCCCTAAGAAGTCCCTTAATGTGCCTAACATTGGAGCTCCCTGCTGTCTGGATCTTGCAGGCTGAGAGGTTTCCTCTGTAACAGGACAAGCGACTGTATCTGGCTGAGGGACTGTGTCAGCCACAGATGAAAGAAGCGACAGGCAGTATAAACTTTGAGTGACTACTCATGGTAAAGTAGCCCAATGCTTCATAGTCACTGGAGAGGGCAGTATAAGGCTTTGTTCCTGCGTATTAATTTTTGTATGTGTGTAAAAATTTAATGTATCGATTCAGTCAGAGGTTTCATATACACTCGAGTGCCAAAGAAAACGGTATAGGTATGTATATTAAAATACGGAGATATGTAAACGGGCAACATATGGCACTTCAGTCGGCAACGCCTATGTAAGACAACAAGTGTCGGGCGGGTAGGTTATCAATATTTAAGTGAGTTTGAACATGGTGTTATTGTCGGCGCATGAGCGATGGGACACAACATGTCCTAGGTAGCGATGAAGTGGGGATTTTCCCATACGACCATTTCAAGAGTGTAGTGTGAGTATCAGGAATCCAGTAAAGCTGTGGAAGAAAAAAGAACCTGCAAGAATGGAACCAATGATGACTGAAGAGAATCGTTCAGCGTGGCAGAAGTACAACCCTTCTGCAAATTGCTGTAGATTTCTGTGCTGGGCCTTCAACAAGTGTCAGTGTGCGAACCATTCAGCGAAACATCCTCGACGTGGGCAATCGGAGCTGAAGGCCCACTCAGCATGACAAAAAGCTTTATGCCTCACCTGGCCTCGTCAATACCAGCATTAGACTGTTGATGACGGGAAAAATGTTACCTTGTTGGATGAGTCTCGTTTCAAATTGTATAGAGCAGATGGACATGTATATGTATGGAAGCAACCTCATGAATCCATGGATCCTGCATGTCAGCAGTGTACAGTTCAAGCTATTGGAGGCTCTGTAATGGTGTGGGGCATGTGAAGTTTGAGTGAAATGGGTTCCCTGATACATCTAGATACAACTCTTGCAGGTAACATGTACATAAGCATCCTGTCTGGTCACCTGCATCCATTCATGTCCATTGCGCATTCAGACGGACTTTTTCAATTCTAGCAGGTCAATGCGACACTCCACATGTCCAGAATTACTACATAGTGGCTCCAGGAACATTCTCCTTAGTTTAAACACTTCCGCTGACCACCAAACTCTCCAGATATGAACATTATTGAGCATAACCAGGATGCCTTGCACGTGCTGTTCAGAAGAGATCTCCGCCCTCTCGTATTCCTACGGATTTATGGACAGCCCTGCAGGATTCATGGTGTCAGTTACTTGCAGCACTACTTCAGACATCGGTGAGTCCATGCCACGTCACGTTGCAGGACTTCTGCGTGCTCGCGCGGGTGCTACATGATATTAAGCAGGTGCACCAGTTTCTTTGGCTTTTCGGTGTCTAAATACTTGCGTAATAAAAGAAGGCGTGGTATTCAAATTTTTTAGAGAGTAGATAGAAGGAGCTAGGTTGTTCACATTTGTCTTCCTTGTTCCAGCGTTGAGAATGTAAGCATCGTAGGCTGTGGTTATTAAATCTATAATCTAAGAAATTTATTTTAAGCGTTACATCTTTTTTCATCTACCAGATCACATAATTATGTCAATATTTATTGTGTTGTAAGTTGTATTTTTCACCTTTTCTTGTGGGAAAGACGCAACACTGTGATGTGGCACCAATCCGCCCTTGGCATAATTTTATTACCAATTTACAATGTCCGTCTTTGCTTATCACACGGCAAGAGGCTGCAGTCATTCACGGAAGTAGTCCAAGATATTTTTAACCAATCATACAGCATAGAGTGGTCATAAAATCGCGATACGCAATTTACATTTTCTAAAATTCCATCAGTCAAGATGCTCCGTTGTGTCACTCCCAACACCAATCTTGGACACTGGTAAAAGATTTTTATATTTTTTTAAGTAATTTAGTGGCGTACATGGAAGTCAACTCACAAACTACAAGCTAAATACAGAAATGTCATCAAGGAAGTCATTGAACTGTATTTGTGCTTCTGCAAGCCTTATCAGACTAAATTGTCTAATCCTAAGGAAGGCTTCGTTTCCAAACCTCTGATAAAGACACTGCTTACGCCACGCTTGTCCGCCCTATTCTGGAGTGTTGCTGTGCAGTGTGGGATCTGTATCAGGTGGGACTGACGTATGACATTGAAAAGGTACAAAGAAGGGCAGCTCGTTTTGTATTATCGCGAAATAGGGGAGATAGTGTCGCAGGCATGATACGTGAACTGGAGTGGCAATCATTTAAAAAAAGACGTTTTTCGTTGCGACGGGACCTTCTCATGAAATTTTAATCGCCAGTTTTCTCCTCCGATTGCGAAAACATTCCGTTGGCACCCACCTACATAGGGAGAAATGATCATTACGTTAAACTAAGAGAAATCAGGACTCCCACAGAAAAAATTAAGTTCTCGTTTTTCCCGCGCCCCATTCGAGAGTGGAACGCTAGAGAGACAGCTTGAAGGTGGCTCATTGAACCCATTGCCAAGCACTTTACTGTGAATAGCAAAGTAATGAATTAAATGTAGATGTATATGTAGATATTAATGAATTTAACTCAAGATGCCAGATATTTCTGATAGACCAGCAAAGTATCCCTGACAATGATTTCAAATTTATTATCAGTTTCAAGGTCAGTTAATCAAGTTTATATTACTGCCACCCCTGAAAAGCAAAAGAGCAGAACAAGTTATTTACCAGCTACTTGATATCTTCACCACTGTAGATGCTCCAAGGGTGCTTCAGCCAGATAACAGGAAAGGTTTTCGCCTGATCTGATACTGTTACATGGGAAACTTAGGCACAGACAGAGGCAAGGCTCCACGAAACATACCAACCATGATATTGAGAATATGACTATGATATGGATGCAGGTAAAGGAATCAACGCATTTGCCCAAGAACCTTCAGTTTATTCAGTTAATTAAAAACCATTCATTTCACCAACACATTCAGCAGCCACCAACAAGAATTGGAGGGCTCCATAAATGCAGGAAATCCTCCAGATAACAAAGCTCCCATCATGTCAGTGAATCATCATAATCTACAAAGCAGTGGTTTGACAATACAGTGTGAAAATATTGTGTGTCATGTGTCAAACAGAATGTAGTGCATCCCATTGTTGTGTATCCTGCATCAAATATGTGCCCGCAATCTATGCAATAAGTAACAAAGCAGACGAAAGGTAGGACGAGAAAATTAGTTGCAGATATTGTCAACATAAGCAAGAAATCAGGAAAGACAGGTCAGGAGCTCATGTCAGTTTGCAAATAAAAGATGAGAAAATGCTGAAAAATTCAAATACAAGACTCCCATTAGCAAAATTTAGAGAGAACGTCTGCATATTGACAGAGGTTGTGGTGATCCCAGAGGCATTCTTGCACTTGTCTTGAACATTGAGGGTGCTTTCTACAAGATTAGGAGCAGAAGTGAGTTTTCCATTCTGCACAAGAAACTGCTCATGCTGTAATCTGTGGTTATAGGTGAAAAATCACTATGAATCATCTCTTCAATCACAATCAGTGACTGGTGGCAAAGGGTACACTGGTGCACTTGTGCTACTAAATGTGAACAATCCACTGCAAATATAGAAATATAGAAATAAACAGTTGTACAATTCCAAATGTCATAAAAGTTCATATTGTAGCTTCTGAGATGATAGATTGTGTTAAATGGGATTGATAATATGAGTGGCTTCCATAAAGTTGGTAATTATACAAAAATTTCAAACTGGCTCCGTTTCTTTCTTCAAATACCACACCACTTAGCGATATTGGGCAGTCAATTTACAGTGACATTGGCCATTTGCTGACTTGGCCAGGCACTTCTCACTTTGGCGAATTTCGCGCACTTTGGCCATAAAATGTATATCCCTCAGAGGGTCTAAATATGTTGCAGTAATACCTTTCATTCTTTTCCTCTAAATACATGGTGCTCATGGTGACGTAGTGGATAGAGCACCATATTTAAGCACTGGAGGTCCCATGCTCTTTCGCAGATGAAGGTGGTGAATTCTCATTTCAGTACATACAGGATGTCCCCAGATCCCCTCAATTGTTATCTCATGAGTACTGGCGAACCTCTCTGGTGGTAAAAGGCAGCAGGCTTGTTGGGCTTTCACCTGCTGCTCCTAATGCCAAGACAAAGAAATGCTGTAGGCCCTACTCTGCCTACAGTCAGGTCAGTACCATGTGAGATGTTACAGTTGATTAATTACAGATATTCCAACCACTCTGTGACAACCATATACCTTTTTTAAATGAAACTGAATTTGTGTAAACTTGCTGCAGCTGAAATGATATAAACTTGCTATAGTTTTAAACCTGATAATGTGCGAATAGTCTATATGTGTGGCATGTCTCAGGATACTTAAGCTAATAACTGCTCATTGTCCTGAGGTTCTTCCAAAAAATTTGATTGATATCTGAAGTCAATCAGTGTGCTACATGAATTATGGAACAAAAAAGTCTTTATTCTTTTCATTGCATCTTTATTCCCTAAAGTGAGATAGATGATGCTTCACAAAACCTTTAATCAACATTTGTGCCCAGCGAGCCAACTTCCACTCTTACACAGCTTTTTAAACGATTTGTTCATTGTTAAAGCTTCAGTTCTGTAATATTACAATTAAAAATTACCAAATCAGATCGATTTTACATATGTGCAAAATAGTTTCAAATTTACTTGACTGTCTTAGAGATATAATTCAGCCAAATAATAATGTTATTATTCATGTTTGCATCAGATATGTAAAGTAAACCTAAAACATTCTAGATTTCTTAATTACATGGAGACGAAATTAAATTCAGCATTTCTATCATGTTTTTTATGTTACATATCATTAGATCTTTTTAATAGTGTTAACAGTTGTTCTGTTCTCCAGGCTAAGAGGACTTCTTAATAATTTTGTTGACATGTTTTGGGTTTGTTATGTTTTATCCGGTAATAGCTTGCTGCCACAGACTTTACAGATACTAGATACATATAACAAGTTAATATATACTCCTCTAGAAATAAACGTTATTGCAATATTTATTCTACTTTTTCATATTTCTTTTCAGATACCTTCTAATCAGATGTTCAATTTTACCAGATGGATATTTTATTAAAATATGGGAAGTATTTAGAGCCATCTTTGCCTTCATTACAGCAATATTGTATCCAGTCTATGCTCTATTTCCACTGAGACCTATTTCATACTTGCTGATGGCACTGAACATAACAGCCTATGTGGATCTGTAAGTATGCAGCTTTCACATGTGGTATAGGAGTAATTAGCGATTATTCTAACTGATAAACCAAAATCAGTGTAGAACTAACTCCCACTTACGTGTTTTATAACTGAATGTAACTGCTGAGAAAGCTCTAAGGAAAAAGGTGTGTTCCTTTGTATTTATGAAATCTTCTAACTAGAGTGAATACCATGTTAAGCCATATCGTACAATTAGTACTGTAACTGATCTTATTTTTTTTTATTAATTCCCATTTCCAGCACTGAACTGCTGATGGGAAGCTGTAAACAGCTGATGACTTAAATGCATTTTAAGATTGGTAATAGTTGCAGAGTGTACAAAAGCAGACATCATCATAAGAATCATATGTTGTATGTTACAGTATAAAATCTTTAAAAATAAACAGAAATGGTAAATAGAACAGTAAACTAATATAAAATTTAAGAAGGGATGTACAGTTTGCAATAAGTCTATAATTAACTATCTGACAGACATGGCATTGCCCCGGTAGTTTCCTTTAGAAACGAAACCTTGCATGTACTAATGCATTAGGCTCAGTGTGAGCTGATCTTGGACAGTTTCTGTACCCTTGGTGAAGGTGCTTCATGTGTCCATAAGGAGATTTTGTAAATGTGTGTATGGTAACACATCCTCATAACTCCATAGATGGTTATTGTTTTCACCTACAGCCATTTGCGTTTCGCGGTTGAAAGCTGTCAACAGTGCTGCCAGTCGTCACGGATTTCCATCTGTTGATTCGACTGTAGGAGTGTCTTAGTAGTAAATAACAGATGTATTAAAACTTCATTCATTATGTGACATTTTTCAGCCTCTCAATGTTTATAATGTCGAGTCTCCTGAACTATGAGTCAAGCAATGATATATTAGTGTAGGTACATTCAGCAGCATACGTGCATGTGGTATGCGAAATACGTTGCAAATAGAGTAAGTAGCAAACAAGTAATAAATTTAAACGTCATACACAAAGTGTCAGTCTTCATGCATCTCAGTGTTTACGACATCGTATCTACTGAACTATGTATGATGTAGTATGATATCATGATATAATTTTGTAGGCGGATTTAACAGCATATATAGATCCTGTCGGCGAAATTTGTTGCAAACAGAGTTAGTAGCACAGAGGTAATAAATTAAAATGCTATGCATTATGCAGCAGTTTTTCAAGAATGTATTTGTTAATGACGTCGTCTCTCCTGAACTATGATAGGTGGGTTGTTGTTAGTCCAATAGCACTTGTTGGCAGACAGTAAGCGATATGTGTATTAAGTTTGATTGAAATTGGTCCACTGGTTTTGAGGAGACATGGAACATACATACATGTGTACATCCATTTTTATAATATATATGGATTTAAAGTTATTCATATATTGTGTTCTAGAGGTGCCGGATGGAGTCCATGCCTGTTGCACTTGGTTGGTCACTACATGGAAAGTTAATGTTGTTTGTGGATGATGCTGGACTTGCTGTCCGATGATGTCCCATATGTACTCAATTGGGGACATATTTGGTGATCAAGGAGACTACGAGGACATGTGGACACTCTGTAGAGCAAGTTGGGTTACAACAGCGGCATGTGGGCGAGGGTTACCCTGTTGGAAAACATCACCTGGAATCCTGTTCGTGAATGGCAGTACAACAAGTAGGATAAACAGATCGGCATACAAATTTGCGGTCAGGGTAATCCAGACCATCGTAACCCAGACCATAACTCCAGGTGTAGGTAAAGTGTGTCTAGCACTGGAAAAGGTTGGTTGCAGGCCCTTACCTGGCCTCTTCTAACCAACGTATGGTTATTACTGGCACTGAGGTAGAGCCAGCTTTCATCACAAAACACAAGAGACCTCCATGCTGGCCTCCAGTGAGCTCTCCCTTGATATGGCGGAAGTAGCAGGGTAGTGGTTTGGGGTCAGTGAAATGCATGCTATAGGGCATCTGGCTCAGATATGTAATTGAAGTAACCTAACTAACCTATTTGTAACAGTTTGTTGTGTCACAGTTGTGCCAACTGCTGCTTAATTTGGTGCTGCAGATGATTTATGATGTGCTAGAGCCATGGGCTGAACGTGGCAGTATTTCCTTTTTGGTAGCGCCACGTGGTCATCCAGAGCCCAGTCTTCTTGTGCTCTACATTCTCAAGATTACCGATGCCAGAATTTATGTACAGTGTGTAATGATACTTGAATTACGTAACCATTACGGCAGCTCACCTGAACCTCTCGATACCAGCAATATTGTACTGTGTTTCTGTAAAGTAGTTGACATATTTCTGAGACAACATTCAGATTTGATTTCATTAATGTAGAGGTATTTTGATACATCGATGTGTTTATATTGCAATGATATTATTCTTATGTGTATTCTTTCTTTTCTCACTGTACTTGTAACTCTTGATTTTTTGGGCGCGTAAGCGGTTATTAGTTGTTAGAGAGTCGTACCTTGAAAAAGTCAAGTCTTGGACGTCATTTTGGAAAGACGCCTATTGTAGTCAGCTTATAAAATGTGAACTTTAACAGTGAGGAAGATGTTTTCAAGTATGTTTTGTATTGTGAAGTGATGCTTTGTGTGTTAGGTGACATTGCAACAAAAGCAATAAAAAGGAAGTGTAACTTAAATTCGGAGTGCTGATTATTTTTTTACATCACCATTGTGCTAACTTTCTAAGGTTTAATCTTCAAGAATAGTTTGTGAAACACATCTATAAAACTTGAATATAGCAGAATAAAACCTAGGCCTCTTTGCGTCCGAGCTTGGAATCATCACCACCTAGATTTCCGACAGTTGACCCATGATTTTACAACGAGACCAGCGTGGGGAACACGAAAAGATGAGTGCCTAGTTTATTCATTATTACATGAAATGGCTTTATTAACTGTGCTCTAATGACACCTTCCACATAATAACTTTGCTGTTGCCCGAAAATGCAGTATTTAGTAGCGTGAGCAGCACCACAATCATTATTATACTTTGACCTATGTTGTGGTAGGGTTGTTAGAAGTGGCTACATTCTTGCTAAGTCTTACGTAGAATCACAGAAGGAACATCCAGCTTCTCATAGACCTATTACACGACCTCGTTCAAACTGAGTGAGGTGTTGATAAAGGTGTCTTTGTCGCCTTAAAGGCATTTTTGACTAACATCAACTCACCGCGTCCAGTCTCAAGGGTAACTAACGCTCGCGATTGTTACAGCATGTTTTTAAAGGAAACCTGATTTACATCCACACTTTTACAAGAGTGGCGTGAAATTTGAATAGACATCATCTTTGACATCTAGAAACACGTGTGCCAACTTTCGCTCAAAACGCAAAACTCCTTATTGATGCTGCAAATTTTTTTTTCCATCAGTGTGTTTTGGTAGAAGTAAGGCTAACGGGATAATGTTATCAACTCTTCTGTGCTATTATCGTCTTGGTAGTCATCTAACATTATTGTCTTATTGTCAAGTAGAAGAAAGTATAATTAGATGAATGACGAACACTAACTTGGCTTAGCGATGGTTTATTCAGTACTAGCAAATACAAGGGCGCGGAGCGAACTGCCTCCGGCCAAAACATATACAGTATATATATAGCTACAGAACATTCCAGTACAATGATTTCTGATATTTGTGGATACTTCTAGAACGCACTAGAACCGAATATAAAAATTAAAATTGTACAGTCCAGGTAAGTTTCGAACTCACGATCATCCACTACACCACAGTGCTACTCAACTTCTGCTGCGATATTGCTCCCTCCTTAAGAACAGTATCTCGGTGTTACGTCCTCCTGGTCCTGGAAAGAGTAATCGGTCCTGCATGCTCTGGCTCCTGACGACTGATTCTCACCCTGGCGGTAATCTTCTTAGAACGTCTTTTGCCGCTACAATCTTCGTCACCTTTCCGCTTGTTACTGTCGCTGGACCTTCGAATTTACCCTCAGTTGCAGGATCCTTATAGGGCTTAATTTGAAGGACGTGGACCGTATCTCTGATCTTTCGTCGGCTTGTGACAGGGTCGAAATCTTCAACTTCATAAGTAACATCAGACAACTGTCTTACAACCTTATAAGGTCCAAAGTAGCGCCTGAGGAGATTCTCAGGGAGACCAACCTTCCGAACAGGAGTGAAGATCCAGACGTAGTCACCAGGCTGGTAGGTAACAGGGTGGTGGCTCGCGCCATACCTTCGGCGATTGTTTTCTTGAGCCTGCAGCGTGCGGAGTCGAGCTAACTGCCGAGCTTCCTCAGCTCTGGTTAACACCTGTCCGACATAGTCGTCGTCCATGTCATCAGGATGCAAAGGAAACACACTGCCCATCGTCGTAATCGCCTCACGCCCATGCGCCAGGAAAATAGCTTAAATCCTGTGGTGTCATGTTTGGCGGTGTTGTAGGCAAACGTCACGAAAGGTTGCACCTCATCTCAGTTGCTCTGCTCAACATTGACGAACATTGATAGCATGTCGGCCAAGGTCTTATTAAGGCGTTCAATAAGCCCGTTAGGTTGCGGATGGTAGGCAATTGTCAAGTGATGATCAATGTTGCACCGGCGGTTTGTATCTGTCTCTGTCCATACAGATACTGTCGAAATTTGCACATGGCCCAGATTACAGCAAGACATTCTCTTTCTGTAGTTGAGTAGTTGCTCTCGGCTTTTGAAAGCGTCCTAGAAGCATAACCTATAACCTTCTCTTTTTAATCTGAAATTTGCACCAGATCAGCACCGGTCCCATACCTGCTGGCATCTGTGTTTAGTTCTGTAGGTGCTCTCTCATCATACAGACCAAGTAAAGGGTCAGTCGTCAGAGCTTTTCCAGCTCATCGAAAGAATCTTGTTGAGCACCACGCCAGATAAATTTAGCATCAGCTTTTAACAACTCTTGGAGTGGCCTGGCCTTGATATAAAAGTCTTTGATAAAACGACGGTAATAACAACATAAGCCAAGGAAGCTTCTCAAAGCTCTAATTCTTTAAGGAATAGTAAATTCGGTTGTAGCTCTCACCTTTTCTGGGTCTGGCCGCACACCTTCGTTTGACACGAGGGCCGGCCGCGGTGGTCTAGCGGTTCTAGGCGCTCAGTCCGGAACCGCGCGACTGTTACGGTCGCAGGTTCGAATCCTGCTTCGGGCATGGATGTGTGTGATGTCCTTAGGTTAGTTAGGTTTAAGTAGTTCTAAGTTCTAGGGGACTGATGACCACAGATGTTCAGTCCCATAGTGCTCAGAGCCATTTGAACCATTTTTTTTTTTTTTTTTTTTTTTTGACACAAGGTGTCCAAGTATTTTGATTTCTTTTGCTCTAAAAAGACACTTTCCTGGATTAAGTTTCAGTCTGGCTTGTTGGAGACACTTAAGAACGGCTCTCACTCTTCTCATACGTTCATCAAATGTCTCTGAGAACACTATAATGTCATTCAAATAACAAAGACACATCATCCACTTCAGGTGCCTTAGAAGATTATCTATCATCCGTTCAAAAGTTGCTGGTGCATTACACAGACCAAACGGCATTGCCTTAAACTCAAACAGGCCCTCAGGGGCGATGGATGCAGTTTTCTCACGATCAGCCTCATCTACTTCGATTTGTCAGTATCCCGAGTACATGTCCATGGTTGAGAAAAACTTATCTCCCTACAGACAATCTAGTGTATCGTCAATTCGTGGAAGAGGGTAAACGTCCTTCTTAGTTATCTTATTAAACTTCCTGTAATCAACACAAAAGTGCCAACTGCCATCCTTCTCCCTGACGAGAACCTCTGGTGACGACCATGGGCTCTGTGAAGGCAAAATGATGTCATTCATCATCATTTTCTCTACCTCGTCGCGAATTATTCGACGATCCATTGCTGACACACGGTATGCCCTCTAGCTTATTGGTTGATGGCCCCAGTGCTAATCTGGTGCTTCACCATCGATTTGTCTAATTTGCTCTTCTTCTGTGGATTAAAGCATTCAGAGAACTGTTAAAGACCGGCAAGTAGTGTAGTGTCGCAAGTTTGTTTTAGGACACCCCGCTGCATGTAACTTCGGGGGCTGACATTTAGTGGCCCAACCGGGAGACGCAGGCGCATCTGTCACTGCCTGCTGTCGGAAAGCTATTCAATGTCTCTTACTGGACGCATATGTTCATGTCACCTATGAGCCTAAATAAATGATATTAAATATTATTCAATCGTTTTCAAAATCGGTACACTACCTTTTCTTATTCAGGAGAAGATTGTATAAAAATTTTAACATTGTAACTATCATAGTTTCGGAGATTAAAGAATTGCTAAAAAAGTCAAAAACCGACACTTAGGGAACTAAATTCAGTTTGGAAATATAATAGTTTATCTATTGGTATAACTGGAAAACATAAACAGAACTCACAATGTGCAGAATTAATTAACTGAGATTTTCATATTAAAAGTTTAATTATTCTTCGTTTTCGTAATATAAAAATCAGACAAAATTATTATTTGTGTCTAATACTGTTGAGGGAATAAATGTGAGTAAATGAGAGTGTGTACGTTGGATATTGGTTAGAATTAAATGTTGCATGATATACCATGTTAAGTATCCTGCAAGAGTTACACAAGCCTGTCATGGGAAAATGATGCTAGGGAATTTACCCTCTGATGACGTATGTCTAGGCGTGATGACTATTGTAACAGAGCAGCGAGAATGTCACCTGAAGTAAAATCTGTATCTAAAGAATATTTATTTCCAGAATTATTGCCTTTTCGTTTTCATTTATTAAACATTAGTTTAATATTTGCATGTCAGATTGACGCAAATGATTCTGTGTATAAGGATTGTTGTGCCCAGTTTTGGTGCGAGTATGATCATGAACGAGCATTCTGATTGGCAGCGAGTATGGTCAGCCAATCATAATTGAGAGGTTTCCCGCTCATTACCTGATAGTTATACTGAGAGTGAGCCTGCAAGAAGGGAGTCGCTCGCTAGCTTTGAATGCGGACAGTCATGTTACTAGTGCCAGTCAAAATAATGTGTAAAATGCAGACATAATTGGCTTCTCGCATCTAGATACTGTGGCTGTAATAGCAGTTGCATTTACGGACAGTTTTGTGAAATTTGTAAGTTTTGGAATTGTTTTGTTGGAATGATATTCGCATATGAAAATTTAGCCTTCATAGTATCCGGGTGGCATGTTTCAGCATTCAAACATTGAGAAATTTTGGCGAGCAGTTTCTTTTTTTGGAAATCCACAAGAAGGACCGAATGTTAGTGCTGGAACTAATTACTGTGAAAACGTGGTTGAAATCGGGTCGGGTTTGAACAGATTGCTGGCTGCACTGCGTGTGAAATGTATGTATGAATCACGAACTGGAAGGTAATTGCCAATAGTTTAAATGTCGACTGAACAGTACCGTTTCTTCGGATGTAAAGACAAAATAAACGTTTTTGTGTGGAAATTTAGGACATTATTTTCCAGAAGCCAATCCGTTTTCTTACTGCCCGACAAAATTTTAATGACGGTTTTTCTGCAGAAATTTATTTCATTACTGAAGTTGTATGGCCTCAGTAATTGTAGATATTAGATGGTGTTTTTATCAATGCTGCTTTTACATAATCTTACGAGTATCTACGTTGCCGAGTGAAGATCTCGTCTCGAAGTGGTAGCGCTAATTTCGCCCACAGACTCGGAATGGGAGGTTTCTATGACACTCAGCTGTTCTTCAATTAACGGCTCAGCAGTTGCTACGACCATGCATCTTGGAACGATCTGCGGTTCTCAGTGACGGTTAACTATGGACAATTCACCGAATCCGATGGACAATTCACCGAATCCGTTCGTAAACGAGACGGCAGAGGCTGGAATGACCCAGTTATTCTTCAGTGGTATGCTTCTCTTACATTCCACTACAAGATCCATGGGTTGATGCATGGCTTGACATGTGACAGTTATCTTTCTAGTGCTGACTGCAGGAATGATCACTTCATCCAGCACACATAGTCTCCACACACTCGGTTGCGCATCTTCCTGTCCACGGTATCTCATCTCGTCTAGCATAATCTTCGAGCAACAAGAATCTATAACTGCCTGAGAAGCTTTCAAAAAGTCCCATCCGAGAATAACATCATGACTACACTCTTGTAAGACGATGACTTCTAAGAGCTTTGTATGGCCACTTATACCCACACGAATGGTACATCTTCCTGTAGGTTTTACATATTTCCCATTAGCCACCTTCAGCAGAGATGTTTTGCTGTCGACGAATACGGTTTTCTGCAACTGATGACGGTACTTCTCCGAAATGACTGAACATGATGCTTCAGAGTCCACAAGAGCTTTGGCTGTTCGGCAATCCATGAGGATATCGACGTAGTTTCCTATCATTTTTGTAGTGATCGACAGAGGAGGAGTTTTCTCTTCGGTGGCCTCACCTCCAAGGAAGGAGGTTTAGTTTTCCAGGCTGGGGCGGCTAGGTGATCGGCTGGAGCTTCTAAACGGAGATGGAGACCTTGATCGGCGTGTTGGTTAGCGTCTTCTCCAGCGGCTAGCTTTCAGCGATGGTGACCTACGTCGTCCTGCTCCCACATCTTCTTGTTCATCTTCGTCGTCCCGGAGCTGGCGTCGGCTAAGATCGGTCTGCTGTATTCTGGCGCGGGGGTCAGCAAATATTCGCCGCCTTTCTCGAAAATAGCACACAACATGTCCCGGTCGTCCACAGTGGAAACATACTGGTTGTTTATCCTGGGTCCTCCAGACGTAAGTCTTCCTTGGTGCCCAAACAGGTTCCTCACGCGGCATTGTAGGAACGTAACACCGCCTGAGTCTCGACATTTTCACCGTTTTTAAGGCAAATGAAGCACGAGAGATTGGGTTCAATGTCTGTTACACTTTCTGCTTTATGATTTCTTAAAGCGTCTCGTTTTTTTGCTCGCTGTGCAATTCAAGTGCCTTCTCAATTTCCTCTCTCAGTATCTGATGAAGAACACTTGTGAAATCAGTTTCTTCCTCCGTCACAGACATCGATACAACGTTTGGAAGCCGTTCAAACTTCTTACGTGTAACTCATTTTTGGTGCATTGTCTCGATATACTGGCACAATTTTATGAAGTCATCTGCTGTCGAAACCTCCTTCAGGAGTAAGGCTTGATACATGTCCTCAGCAACACCCTTCATGAGACGTGCAACTTTATCTTCCTCCTTCATTCTAGGATCAACTATTTTACACAGCTCCAAGATGTCTTGATGTAGGATGCTGTAGTTTCTCCTGGACGCTGCGCCCTGCAGACTGCAGCAGCAACCCTAATATTCAAATGTAGTTACATTGATAAGTATGTGCCTCGTTCCCAATATTCTTGTGAGTCTGGAGATGGCTGTAGTAAGCGTAGCAGCAAGCAAGCAAGCCTGGGCCGGAAACAGTAATGCCTTTGTTCCGAGATAGTGCTCGACTATACTTTCTACACCAGTTCAGAGAGTTTGAGAAAGCTTCCGGCTGATGACGATTTGGTTCGCAGTCTCTCCAGAGTAGGTGAATAGTGAACTAATACCCAGTTTGCGTTGACTTGCCTTCGGGACAGCGTGAGTCGCGTGTATACTCTGTGGAAGTTTGAGAGGATTCAATATGACAAGTGTCTGCGTATTGATAGCGTTCGAACTCTCACTACTCAGGTCCTCCTGGGAGTCGTCGACTCTCTGGCTAACACGCGCTTTCGCAGCTGCGGTCATGGACCGCGTTTATAGCGGCAGTTTCCTCTGTCGGCGCTGCCATGCAGCACGGTGAGTATGTGGGATGTATTTGACGATCGGTAGACCATTTTTGAGGTGCTTAACCGTCAGTGCAATATGGCGATCTGTACAAAATAGTTTTTTTTGCCGCTGAAAGTCTCGTTTACAGAAAACAATGGCAAATGGTGCTCCCGCACTGGCAGCAGCAACAGTTGACAGTAAATTCAGTAAGACACGGGCTGTCTGATCAGGACTATCAGGAAGAATGCAGTCGGTGCTATTCGGGTTTTTTCGTAAACAGGTCCTACTAGGACAAGAATTTACACGCAGACAAATTGAGACATCACGAAAGCTCCTACAAAATCGACGGTTAACTATTTCTGCATCATTTTGCGAATACTTGGAAGGACCGGCTGTCCCTTTGGGATCGCTAGGAACAACGCGCCCTGTGTCAGTCTGGGAAGCATTCGAACAGATTTCTCTAACGCTGGACCTGCAGCTCTGCGCCATCATGCCAGCAACACTGCCTAGGTGAACACGTATTTTGACAGGTATTTCTCATGTGTCATGTATCAAAGGGATGCCGTTGCCTCGTCCTTGCGGGACCCGAACTGACACCTGCGCGTGGTTCGGCAGCTGATGGCCGCGTTGTCAATTCGCAGGGGCCGCCAGTGCATTCCGACCCCTGGGAGCGTGTGCGGTAGTGTCCTGTGTGGTCCAGTGGACAGGAGACGGCGATTGTTGCGTGCTTCGAGATCGAAAGATTTTTAAGTGTTTGAAATTAGGTTTGATGTGTGTTCCAAGACGATATTCCCTACACAATCTAAATAAAAATAGAATTGCGATCGATGTAATTACTTCTCACAAGACCTTCAGCTTTTCAGGTAGCAGAGAATGATGAGCAAGAGAAATCCAACCCCCACAAACTAATTTTTTATAAAAAAACAACATACCCTTCATAACATCCTTGCTTTCTACCGCAAATGAGCCAGTTTCCAGGTAAAGGAGGGGAAGGGTAGAGGAGTGGAGGGGCGAAGGGGGTGGGGATGGGGTGCCGTGGGTGGTGATCGATTTCCTGAAAAATTCTTTAAATAAATAAATAAACTTTATTCCATACACTACCTTGAATCCTTTAAATTGTTTAAATAAACAATATTCCACGCACTGTCTAATTTGATTAAACAATGTTCCATACACAGCAACCGATTTGCATTCATACCGCTAAAAATGCTTATGGGGTACTTTGAGGACATACAGTGAGTTATTGTGAATGCTAAACAGAAGCTTATTCTGGTGCAGAACGCAACAGGTAGCAACTCATACATTCAAGGAGCTCAAGAGAAGAATCAGATCATCATCATGAAAATTATGTGAAAAACGACACACCTCACTATGGCAGCTGAGGAGCGTTTGAAGCTTTTAAACGTCCTGAATACCGGTACATATCTGCCATTAACTTTCTGCTCACAGAATGTTTTTGAGTACCTGGTGCTACCGACAGTGAGCAGACAAACATGGGCTCTTAAAACCTCAGGGCAGCTGGAAACACCAAGATTCATCATACTTGCATTCCAGGCCAATAGAAGGGGGAATTTAGCAAACGATTCCATGAAAATAAATGATTTTTCTTACCTCACATTCTGTGTTTTTCTTTCTTTCTACCTAGCTCCTACTTAGATAGCACGTAGCTTTGCCCAGACCCTATGTCTGTGGCTTTGTTCAAGCAATGGAGATATAATTGCAGCCATATTTGCTATATGTCTTTCGAAGCGGACAACGTCACGCCCTGCCTGTTCCCAAAAATCTATACATGCAGCACGAATGGCGAAATCCTTTGCAATCATTACATATATTTTGTTTTCAGCCATCTTAAACGTCACCCCCTCATGCTTTAAACTAATATCTTATGCATCTTGCACAGCCTTTATATTCATTTGTAAGGGTACAGATTTGTGAAATAACAACAGAGACGTATGGTAACGAATAACAATTTTTTATTCAGATATAAATACTCACAGTAGTAATACAGCTTTACATCCACAAATCTTGCTGATTCTACAGTGCACGAAGTAATACTGCTTTTAAATTCACAGTTCTTGTAACTGTTTGAAGTTTTTTAGTTTAAAGTTCATAATTTTAAAAAATAATAGTACTGATTAAAAAAATGTTTTGTACTTTACATTGCAGTACTGGTTACAGCTATTGCAGAGGTATAGTTTCTCTTATATTAATACTATTAGTAGTGTAATTCCACCCAAATAGAAGACTTAATTTATACTTTGAACTTGGTGGCTCTAAACATTTTCTACCTCAAGCAGCTGAAGTAATTTAATGATACAATGAATCGGATGGCTCTAAAATGTTATCTCAAACAGCTGCCCTAAAACGAACTGGGTACAAATAACACTTAAGACTAGTATGACTTGTATAGCTAGCGGTAGGTGAAACTTAAAAACTAATGTATTTACACATGCACTCATCCACTCATACATGCACATGGAGTTCAAAAGCGAGAAATAACACAGTAAACTATTTTTTCCCTCATTAAATTTTTCTAACTTCTTTGATGATTTTGGTTCAATTTCTTCAATCTTTTATATACATTACTACATTTTTAATTTTTTTTGTAAATTTTTCCATGTATAGTCGTGACTAGATATTATGGTACTTATTTAGAAAAAGTATATATCTATGTTCATACACAGGCATACATATTTACACAGGCATCCACACTCCAATGCACTGACAAGCATACAAACAGATGCACATAAGCACTCAACCATTCAAGCACGCCATACATCACACATGCAGTATTTAAACTGTGATAAAAGAGCCATAATATTAGGTACAAGCTCTCACTGAGCCAGTCACTCACTCACATACTCTCTCTCACTCACACTGTCGGAGTCCCTCACCCCCTCTTGCACTTCAAATAAGTAGTGTGAGTACGGAAGGGTATCGATCCCGTCATCACAAATGGCTCTTTTATCATCATGAGGTGACAATCCGACTTTGGACTGCAGCACAGTGTACACACAGTGACCTCACCATCGAACATTAGTTTGCTGTACCAAATGTGGAGGTTGTGGCAGAGTACCACAAACTCCACCATACAGACACTGCAAGTAGTCGTTGGCCATGAGGACACGTGATGCTGCACATTGCACACCGTTAGCCCGCCCCTGAGTGGCTCCATCTATTGTACAATATGCATACATTTTGGATCTTAGACCCACAAACTCCACAATCAGGAATCCACCCACCTCATCTTTCATTAAGACGATAACTTTCTTGTTCTGAGGAACAGTACCATAGAGATTATCGGCTGCGTATTCTGATGTGTCGAATTGATTTCCGTGACACCTAATTACTTCATATGGGTTGCAGTTGTTCACCCAGTACAAGAAGCTATCTGTACCCATATAAAGTAACTTTGGCTGCACGAAATGAGTTTTAGCAAACTCATAGTGGAATTGGTACATTTGAAGTTTGTAGATGCCTAGTATACACATATCAAAATAGATTGGTTTCATAAACTCTACTGCAGCCTTAGACGTATCCACAACAACAAAGTTCTCATTGAGAATTGTGACCTGCTTAAAATTTGGCCTGACGATGCAGTTTCTTATGCCCCAACGCCCATCACATTTGGTCCTAATCAAAATATATTCATTTATCACATTATGCATAGTTTTACCGAAAATGGAATTATTGATTAATTTATAAAAGTCTTTTTCGAAATCACTAGTCGGGACCGCCCTCTTTTCGGTATTTAATTCAATATACTCCTTGAACCAGGGGGACTGATTGAAGGAAATATCCCAGGTGATTCTAAGTAGCTCCATCCCTAAGCTAAGATAACTAGTGGAGGTTACGATAATGAATTAGATACCTCTGCTCGTGTCCAACAGTGGCCATCAGTTTAGGGATAGTGCTTCCTTGTGGAAACTGCTGCTCTCGACATAAAGGCAAGTCGTTTGTCATTTCATGCAAACTAGCAGGGTATGTGAGGTCTAACTTCACCACATACCCTACATCAGAATCAGTTGCCAGACTCAATATTTTTCCACTTAATCCCTCTAAATCGTTTTCAGGCACCCATTGAAACCCTCCAACTGGCAGTGGCTGCATCATGGCGTGCTCATATAAGTTTTTCACATCTAGGTATATAATGTAACTTGAATCGAGAGATACATTAAATCCCATACCCATACGTGGATTATTTGCCTTGGCATGTCTATGGACACACTGGCAAAGTCCTCCACGGATCCCGTGTTCAAAGAAAAGAAGCATATTGGCATCAGACAATAGTTCAATGCTGCACCTCGTTTTCTTCAGCATTGTATCCCAGGACAACCCAGGTGATGTGTAATAAAAGTCGAGGTCCAGAGCGTACGTGGCCATTCATACACTCTGAAACTTTTCAAAAACATCTGCAAGCATGCATATGTTGGTGTCCATGTGTAGTCTTGTGTATTCGCCCACATTTGGAATGTTGAATTCCCACCAGACATTCACAGCATGCTCATAATCTGCACTGGTTATGGCATCGCCTTTGAGAGTACTGGTAAGTGCAGAACTGTCATGTAGCCTGGCTTCATCGAGTTTCGCCTTTCTATCCAGATAATCATAAGGGAAAACTCCCTTTCTAGTCACAAGCTGAAATTTTTCCTCGTCGGAGTAAGCAGACAGGGTGATATGCATATCCTCCCGAGGTAGAGTTTCAACGAGTTTCTGGAGTGGCGCCTGCATAAAACATAGCGAGTCGGGGGAGCGGAGCGTAATTTTTGGCATCATTCGTTTGGAGAATGAAATATACTTCTCAACATCGTCAGGCAGGACACTGACCTGATGTTTCTCCCAACCGAAATTAACCAACTGCTCAACTAGAAAGTGAGCGTCATACCCACTTAAGTTATGGAAGAAAACGGGTATGTGTAGTGGTAACTGATACTTCAAATTGCTTGCATTGTGAACTGCACCACGGAACTTCCCCATAAGATGACAATGATCTCTATACGGTGTCTCAGCTTTTCTGTGTAACGGCAGCCCACAAATATGACAGTTAACTGCATCATTGTATAATTTTTTATCCTCAAAAAAATGGTTCAAATGGCTCTGAGCACTATGGGACTCAACTGCTGAGGTCATTAGTCCCCTAGAACTTAGAACTAGTTAAACCTAACTAACCTAAGGACATCACAAACATCCATGCCCGAGGCAGGATTCGAACCTGCGACCGTAGCGGTCTCGCGGTTCCAGACTGCAGCGCCTTTAACCGCACGGCCACTTCGGCCGGCTAATTTTTTATCTTCCTCCGATTCGGTCATGGAGATGTTGGTGCTGTAAGGCCTATCAGCATCCCATATAGGTACGAAAAGGGGGTCACTATATTGTCAGCTACCTAGTTTCAACTACTTTTCAAGGTCATATGACTACCCATTTCCTATATACAATGATCCATAGGCATGTATTTTGGTTGTAGAAAGTGGGTAGTTGATGACCTTGGAAAGTAGTTGAAACTAGGTAGCTGAAAGTATAGTGACCCCCTTTTCGTACCTATATGATGTGTAGTCTTCCTAATTTTCCCAACAAGAAACACCACTATAACTGCTTGTACTATCTCTCCTACTACATCACGTTGCAGGGGAAAGTTCCGTGTGGTGCTGGTCTTACACCCTCCTTCCAACAGCCGTGTACTGCAAGTCTCTAGACGAACAGAAGGTTCCAAATGCTTGGAAAAGAGCGCAGGTAGTTCCAGTTTTCAAGAAGGGTCGTCGAGCAGATGCGCAAAACTATAGGCCTATATCTGTGACATCAATCTGTTGTAGAATTTTAGAACATGTTTCTTGCTCGCATATGTGTCATTTCTGGAAACCCAGAATCTACTCTGTAGGAATCAACATGGAATCCGGAAACAGCGATCACGTGAGTCCCAACTCGTTTTATTTGTTCATGAGACCCAGAAAATATTAGATACAAGCTCCCAGGTAGATGCCATTTTCCTTGACTTCCGGAAGGCGTTCGATACAGTTCCACACTGTCGTCTGATAAACAAAGTAACAACCTACGGAATATCAGACAAGCTGTGTGACTGGATTGAAGAGTTTTTAGCAAACAGAACACAGCATGTTGTTCTCCATGCAGAAACGTCTACAGATGTTAAAGTAACCCCTGGCGTGCCACAGGGGAGTGTTATGGGACCATTGCTTTTCACAATATATATAAATGACCTAGTAGATAGTGTCGCAAGTTCCATGCGGCTTTTCGGGGATGATGCTGTAGTATACAGAGCAGTTACGACATTAGAAAATTGCAGCGAAATGCAGGAAGATCTGCAGCGGATGGGCACTTGGTGCAGGGAGTGGCAACTGACCCTTAACATAGACAAATGTAATGTATTGATAATACATAGAAAGAAGAATCCTTTATTGTATGATAATATGATAGTGGCACAAACACTGGTAGCAGTTACTTCTGTAAAATATCTGGGAGTATGCGTGCGGAACGATTTGAAGTGGAATGATCATATAAAATTAATTGTTGGTAAGGCGGGTGCCAGGTTGAGATTCATTGGGAGAGTCCTTAGAAAATGTAGTCCATCAACAAAGGAGGTGGCTTACAAAACACTCGTTCGACCTATACTGGAGTATTGCTCAACAGTGTGGGATTCGTACCAGATTGGGTTGACGGAGGAGATAGAGAAGATCCAAAGAAGAGCGGCGCGTTTCGTCACAGGGTTATTTGGTAACCGTGATAGCGTTACGCAAATGTTTAGCAAACTCAAGTGGCAGACTCTGCAAGAGAGGCGCTCTGCATCGCGGTGTAGCTTGCTGTCCAGGTTTCGAGAGGGTGCGTTTCTGGATGAGGTATCGAATATATTGCTTCCCCCTACTTATACCTCCCGAGGAGATCACGAATGTAAAATTAGAGAGATTCGAGCGCGCACAGAGGCTTTCCGGCAGTCGTTCTTCCCGCGAACCATACGCGACTGGAACAGGAAAGGGATGTAATGACAGTGGCCACACACCGTTGGGTGGCTTGTGGAGTATAAATGTAGATGTAGATGTACATGGCTGGTGGAGATATGACATCATGGTCCCATTTGTACCGAGTGGTCAACACGCGCTCCTCTAACATTACCTCAGCTCGTCCTGTATCTCTACAAGATGCAGAAGGTCTTAGATATAGCGAATTCCGTACAGGTCGGACTTAAATTGTGGCGATCACATAGTCTAAGCTGCATGGATGGCAGGGGCATAGACTTAGGTGCAGTTACAAGATGCAGAGGGACTGTTTAAAAAACAGTGTTGGCGTTTCTGTCATGTGGGATCCTTAGCAGACAGGTTCGAGAAATGTGACTCATTTCGAGATATGAGAGTGCCACGAATATGATTCACCAGTGACTGTAATCTTTAAAAGATGTCTCTACAAGATCCAACACAAGTAAGTGGTTGAATGGATAGACTTGATTCAAAATCGCTGACTGCATTGCTACCAGAAAGCGTAACGCTATCAGTGGCTCATGTGTGTACCTGTAGACTAAAGACCGCTTTTTATGCAGGATGATGGTAACGTGGTCGCGACGATCGTGTTTTTAATGGCACCGTCCTTAGGCTAAATGTATGTTGTGGGCTGTAGAATCCCTCTGTGGTCACCTTCAGATGTCATTTCTCGACAGTGTTCCTCGAAAAGAACATCATGTTCCCTCCACGGATTCTCATTTGACCTACCTGGTGAGTGTAATCCGACTACATAAAAAAAAAATCTTACTCGTCATGCAAAGTGAATCTCATATCATTTCGAAATAACGAGGATATTTGCGGTGATCGGCACTTTTCGCATCAAAATAGTCGAAGCCTTTTTCCTGATTTTATGCAGGGTGGGTATGTCTCTGATGATCATTTGTTACTGATGGCGGTACACTTCGCTGGACGTCACAAAATAATGAGATGCGAGTGCAGTCGAACGCAAAAAATTATACCGATTTTGCTCATAAAACTAAATGAAATGGATTTTGTTTATTTTCATGGAAAGGGGACATTTATTATCATCGCGAATATTTTTTCCCTTTTTTTAATAGGTGCTTTATTATAGGAGTCGAGTTGACGTTAAATAGTCCAGCGCAGAACGGCGGGGGACTTCCCTACGAGATCGTGGCTCTCCTCTGGTCCCAGCTGGAGCGTCCTGTGTGACGTTAAACAAAAGTTTTTTCCATCCCAGAACGAGAGGCCTATCGGAGGCGTTGAGGATCTGTCTAGTCTGTGACAGCTCGTCATCGCAGGTGTGCCCCAAACCATTAGGGGTGGCTATGTCACTGTACTTTAGACGACCAAGATGCATTTGGGACAGCCAATCTTTTATCTCCTATTGTTTAGTTAACGATACCTACTTTTGGGTTGGCGAAGGACCATCATCTCAAGGCGGACAGCGGCCAGCATGTGTCGCGAGGCTGCTGGCAGAGTAGCTCCCTCCCTCCGTCTATCCACCCTGTAGGTGGTTGGAGGGAGGGAGGGGAGAGGGCCTCGATTTTTGGCAGTTTGTGATTGGACATTGAAGAGAACACACTTTCAACTACCGCCTCCTCTGCAGTCTTTCCCCAGTACATGTGCTGCGCTATGGTTCAAATGGCTCTGAGCACTATGGGACTTAACATCTGAGGTCATCAGTCCCCTAGAACTTAGAACTACATAAACCTAAGTAACCTAAGGACATCACACATATCCATGCCCGGGGCAGGATTTGAACCTGCGACCATAGCAGTTGTGCAGTTCCAGACTGAAGCACCTACAACCGCTCGTCCACCGCGGCCGAATGTGGCGCTATCAACCGTTCAATAAGAGTGCTGGCTTTTTCACGACAATTTTGAAGTGTAATCAGAACTGTGATACATTTTTTCCATCAGCTGTGATAGCGTGTATTGGCTTCAGTTGGCTGGGCTTTAGGGTGATTTTTAGTAGGCGTCCGTAGCGAACTCTGATATCAAACAACAATAGACACTGTATGCTTGCAGGTAGTACACTTTTTAAGCTCCTCTCTGTCCAATACCAGCATCTAGTCAGTTGAACGTATTTCCCACCAAAAAGAATAAAGATAGCACCTTACACCCCAGCCGTTTTCCCAACAGCTTTTAGGTGTAGGGTAGAGTTTCAGGGTTTCTGTCGCTGGTTGCGAGTGGTACAGCGAACTTTTTTCCCAGCAGGATAACACCAGTTGTATGGTATCATCAGTTTTTGTGGTGTATTGTCCTTTTTTGCCTTCCTTGTACAGCGCTATGCATATAGTTGTGTAATTAGGCCCAATCTTAGTGTTTAATTACATAATTAGTATCGATGTTTGGGTCAGTTTCGAGTGGTATTGTGAAGTTTTTTCCCGGCAGGATAAGACCAATTGTATGGTATCACCATAACGCCATGCATATAGTGTAATTAGGACTGATCTTTCTGATTAATTTTGTAATTAGGATCATATTTGTGTCAGTTTCCTGACCAAAATAAATAAAGTACACTAACCTAACCTTCCTCTCCAGCATCTGGACAGTTTCCATATGTTAGGGGTTGCACTTGGCCATTTCATACAGGAGCACCAGGCTACAAGCCCAGAAAGGACTCCGCCATTTTTAATTTCCCGTCAATTCCAAGCGCCTCTGGTGGTTTAATTGTGTTAGAGGGGAGCACTTGGACTTTCTGCCCAGGCAGACCAGGGTTTGAGTCCCAGAAAGGGTTCTGCCAATTTTTAATTTCTCACCAATTCCCAGGTGGGGGTGGGGGGTGGAATGGGATGCCAGCAGAGCCCTGGGACAAAGAAATTCCCGCCAAAATTCGAGGTTTCCATCAGTGGGGTAGGTTGGGGGAGGGGTGGGTTAGAGGGCGAGGGGGGGTGAGGAGGCTGGGACACACGTGCAGCTGAGAAGAACACGTGATGTCATCCGGGGGCGGTAGTGGTCGTGGTTGGGGGCGGAGGTTGGGAGGGATTAATTGATCAATTTAATTAATTTGGTTATCAATTTGATATCGAAAGTGTTCTACAAATCCTACTGTACTACTACTGAAGGTTGTATTATGTTGCACTCACTGCTTTCCTCTTTGTCCATGGTATAGGGCACGAGGTAGAACGAGAAGTTTCGCAAGGATACACTTCAATTTTGTATACGAAATCCTTGATAATACCTGGCCTTTTTTTCAAATACATGTACATAAGCAAGTATCTGTTCCCTAAGTTCCACTTGCTGTTCTTTAGACAAGCACTTTGATTCACTTACCTTTGTGCTTATTGTGTCGACGTTTATTTCTTCTGCTAACGACTGTTCGGTACTGTATGTGTTGACAAACATAACTATGGGATTTAACAATCGAACTTCAAGGTCGTGAGTAACTTCAGTTTTACATCTATTAGTATTTCCCTTCATCAGATCTATTACAAATAATTGGATATTTACAATGAAATGACATTGACTTCTTCTACATCAATTTGCACTTGGTATGTCCTAAATGTATCTATACTGATTAAACAATCAACTATTAATTTTTCTACTATCAAAAAATTGCATCGCACAGAAAACTGTCCTAAATGTATGGAAGTAAGGCTTGTATATTGACTCCTTTCGATTTCTGGTCAGTGGCAGTTTGTAATTTGCAATTCTACGCTGGCAGTGTAGGTATACGTCCATATTTCTTCAGTTCTTGAAAGATTCCCTATGACATCAAATTAGTTGTAGCCCCGGTGTCAAGCACAATGGGTACATCAAGGTCAAATATTTTGGCTTTAATAGTAGCTTGTACCTTGCTCTCTGTCAAGTTTTCCTGCATACCCTCATTACTTTGATACAGATCATCTCTCATATAATTACCATGATCTTATCTGATAGACGCGCGGGGTAGCCGCGTGGTCTGGGGCATGTTGTCACGGTCCGCACAGCTCCCTCCGTCGGAGGTTTGAGCCCTGTCTCGGGCATGGGTGTGTGTGTTGTCCTTAGCGTAAGTTTGTTTACGTTAGATTAAGTAGTGTGTAAGCTTAGGACAATTCTCCTGGCTCAACATCAAACGAGCTGCCCTTAACCTCATAAAGACATCCCTTAACCGCTGTCTATGTTGCTCCATACTATTTGAAAACACTATAATGTCATCCAAATAGACAAGACACTGCCGTGGTTACAAACCCCTCAAGACACTATCTAGCAACCTCTGAAACGTTGCCGGAGCGTTTTTCAAACCGAATGGCATTTTAATGTACTGGTAACGGCCTCCAGGTGTAGAGAAAGCAGTTTTTGGACGATCCTCTGGAACCACCTGTAACTGATGATAACCGCTTGTCAAATCCATCGTAGAAAAATACTGGCACTGTCCTAAGTGAGCCAAAGTCCCCGATATGTTTGGGATATGGTATGCATCAGTTACTGTCTTATTATTGAGGTATCAGTAGACACAACAGAACCTGTATTTCTTAGTTCCATCCATAGATTTCTTGGGCACAACGACAATGCCCGTTCCCCAGAAACTAATATTGTACTCTATAATACCGTCCGCAAGCTTCTGATCAATGAAATCCTCCATAATCGGCTGCAAATACCTCGGTATTCTGTATGGCTTAGGGTAAACAGGTGCTTCTTTCCCCGTTGGTATCCTATGTTGAACTAATGGAGTTGCTGATAACGGCCCTCTCGGAAGAAACAAATCCTTAAATTCTCACAACAATTCTTCCATATGCTCTTTTCCCGCTCGTTTGAAATGCTTAACTTTGTTACGCAATGCAGTTCTATCGGCAGTTAGTGGTTGATCGCTACGCCTACCTATCGAACACCAGTCTTCGTCTGGTATATTCAAATTCGCTACTAGAACTCCTTTTCCAAAATTCACGTCTACAGGGCTAAAATTATCCACGTTCATGGGGACTACTCGCCCGTCGTTTCCCTCCTGTACGCGTACAATACTACGTTGCACAAAACAACCTAATGGATCCAAAACTTCATTATCCTCCAATGGTTCAATAACACATACCGTACCCACAGGTGGACTTGACTCTAAACTTACCCAAAGCGACTTCCTGGTGCCACTAGACGCACACTCATGCGAATTAAGCCTTAATCTTAATGTACGCGGTTCAATTAATTTGTTCATTACGATGAACGCCCCTCTCGACAGCTCTGCATTGACAGGTTTCCCCTAGCTAGAATAACATTCCACCAAGTTCCACAGTTCGTTGTCCAAGGTCAATTTTGTCATGATGTTGATGCAAGGAATCTACTCCTAGGATCATGTCGTAGCCCTCACTTACCCATGGTACTACCTCCATGCATACATTAAATCGGACTTTCCCTAAGCGAAAGTCAACTATCACTGACCCCAAAGGCGTGACCTCCTTATCCCCCACTCTACACAACCTATAACGTGGTGGGTCTAGTTTCCTTCGGCCCATTATATTCTTAGTAGCCACTGACACTTGCGCCCCTGTGTCCAACAAACTCTTAAACTTTTTAGTTCCTATGGATCCTACCACTGAACATTCGTCCTCTGCATAGGTATTTGTAGCACTGGAATAAAACGGGAACGCCCTTAGGTAAGTATTGGGCTCCCTCCGCCGTTTAACGATTGTCCTCCTCTACTAGCTCTACTTCTCCATCCTCCACGCTGCCGATTTCCACCCCTTCCTCTATTCCTCAGTGACTGGGTACACTGCCCCTGCACATGTCCCATACGACCATCCTCATAACATTTTATACCTGCTGTAAACACTGTTTGTCTATCATGCACCCCTGTTGCCACATCTATTTCCTCACATTAGATTGCCAGCTGATTGGCCGAATACACGTCTTTCGGAGTCCCTTCACATACTTTCCGAAGACATATACTCCGGAACCCCCTCGAAAATACATCAAGTGCCCTATGCTCGGCCTCCTGCAACGGAACACCATTCGCTTCATCGCTCTGATCCAACTCGTAAGTATACTTATTAATTTCGCTTATCCTGTCCGCAAATTTCTCCACCGTATCCCCCTGTCTCTTTGTCATTGTACTTAACCTCTCTCTAACGTACCGATCACTATTCTGTTTCTTGTACCTTTATAAAAGCCCTTCCTTCAACTGCTTGAACCTTCCTGCCTTCCTTAAGGCCTCGGAACATCTTACACATGTTTACACTTCACCCGTTAATCTAATCATGGCTATATATAACAACTGCTCATCAGACCAACCATTCATCACCGCTGAAGTCTCCAAGTCCTCCACAAACGGACGCACATCCTCAGATGCCTTGCCAGAAAACGGAATAATCAAACTCGCAGCAGCTGGGTCAATCTCCTGCTGTGGCACCCTAGTCAACAACGACTGATCAGATGTGGTTTCCCGCTCACTCCTAGATGTTAACTCACTTCTCAACTACGTATTATCCGCTGTCGATTGTGCTACCTTTTCCAACAAAATCCGTACAGCTTATGGTTCCGACACACCTTGCATACCTGCTTCTGCTATTGTGTTACTTTCGTTCCCATTTCGTCCCATTTCAACCTACAAAATCCCACAGAAACAAAAAATTTAACAACAAAAATAAACTGGCTTCCTACTGCTCAGTATCTCTTCTCACTTTTTATGCAATGATGTATTAGGAGGAGATAAATGAAACATCATACTCAAACCAATACAAATGTAATTAAATGCCACAAAAGGAAAAAATGTTACTGCCCGAACACAACTAACACTTACTCTGACAACGCAAAGAAAGAAAACGTCCATCACTCAAAAAGAAAAATTGGTCAACACTCACCACATTTTGTGACTGTAATGGAGGCGGTGGGCTCAAACATCATACTGTACAAATGAGACCCGCTATTCTGACACCGAATGGAGCCATCACTGGCAAATGTAGATGTTGGTGTGTGGTGGAGGGATGTTGGACATGGATGGAAACTGTCAGGATGCGCCATATTAAAAGTCGGCCATGATTTTAAGGTGTTTTATTACTCCCAGCTACAGTGCCGCATTCCTCTCTGTCTACGTCACAGGGTCCTGTGATGCCGAGGACGCCACTTCGCTGTCTGCAAAGCAGCTTGGCACGGAAGGGCTACATCAGCGACCTGTGCAACATACTGCAGCATGTCGGTCCTCGGAGTTTTGACGACGTCAGGATGTGCTGGCAGCCAGCTCAGTGGCCTCCATCCCCATTGCCTCCATCCCGCTCGCTGGGACCTGCAGGCTGTCAGCTGCATGCTTCTTCCCCATCATGGTTAAGATTGCGGGCGACATAATGCGCCTGCAATCCGGCAGCCAAATCTGCAGCCCTCGCCTCAAGACGCATCTGGCATGTGTTGGGAGCCAACAAGACTGCCCACTGTAGTGAGCCATTGAGTGGCTTGCTGCTGGCTGGCTAAGGACCCCACGTTGGCCTCAGAGGGTCGAAATGGCGACCCACCATGGGCTTGAATGCTGGCGCCCTATCGACTGATGCTTGTAGCTGGTGGTGTGAAACGCCCCGCCGTCCAGGAGAGCTGCCTCACTTGAATGCCCTCGTTAGAAAACTGGCACCTATTTACACACCACTGTGCACCTCTGTTTAGCTTACACGCCACTCCGAGTCACGTACTCATAACACCTAGGTTGTGCCAGTGAGCCCCTTCTGCCTGTGACTTGCGCCATGCAAACCAATGCATTTACTCTATTCAGCGGTTCGACAGCCCTGTGGCCTCCATTCTACTTCACAACTGCTGGTCAGCCTAACTTACTGTCAACAGAGCCATGCCTGGCTATAACTTGTGTGCTCAGAAATATTGCACCGAATCTAACTTTTTCCAATCTTAAATGGTGGTGCCTCTACAAAACTAACTTCAGAAAGATATCTACACACTAGGTTACTATTTACAATATATCCACAAAATCCACATTATGAGTATATATAGAATAAACTAAGCAGTACAGTATCGGAAATAGGTACATACCTTGAAAGAATGAATAATTCTAGGAATGTGCCCACACTCTGAATAAGCTGCAAGAGGGGGTAATGACACTGTCTTTCATTTAGTAAGATATCTATTAGTTTCATGTGCACGCAGTGTATGAATATGGAAGAGATGGAAAAGATAAGCTGAAGCTATAGAAATGCTGTTAATTTTTGCGCTCACACAAAAGAGGGTTGAATTCTGAGAGCCAATCAGAAAATAACGAACTAAAACACTTGCATACTGAAAACATATAGTTATGAGTGTGAATTGCTTGGCCTTGGAACAACCACATATTTCAAGGACATGTCCCAGTAATGAGAAGAACGAGAATTTCTGTAGCTGGTACCAAAAGAAACAGACCATACTGCAGTATGGGTAATTATTCATATACAAATGGGTATAAATGTGATAGTGTGATTGACGTTATGTGTGACAATAAAGAAGGTATAACACGTAAAATGTTATGAGATGAAGCTGAAGTCCTGTACTACCAAAAGATAAAACAAGAGAATAAAGAAGGGGTTGGACCATGCACTGAAGAATTAAGTAACAGATATGAATGGTGAGTACAAGTTTTCTAGACACAATTATGCAAGACCACTGTGTATCTGAATGTCCTTCCAAGAACATTTATTTTGACACAACTGAAGTAGGAAAGTATTCCTATATGTACATATTATAGTACACAGGAGCTTGAACCCCAGCCCCAGTGAAAAGTATAAATGAAGTACACTGAAGTATAATTATCACACACGATTTTAAGGAAATGGCATTAATGAACTTGTATGACTTGATGATTTTAGAATTTTATCTATAGTGCTACAAACTCTCAGTAGATAGCTTTTTGCAAAACAAAGAAGTGTTTCCTTAGAATTTGCTCAATTATTGAGTGATGTGAAAAAGATGGGTTTCAGTAGGAGATTATAAATACTTCTTTCCATTCCTTAACATAAATCCTTGTAGATTAGCAGACCATCTTCTCATACATTTGAGAGAGGTGAGGTTCAGCATGGTTAAATTTGCTTCTGTTGCAACTTCAAGAGTGAAGTTCTTTATTCCTTTCGCTAGCAGTCCAGAATTGCAAACAATCGAGCTAAATGAGATGATGGTAATAGGTCATGCATATAATCAGATTGCTTATATGTACATTGTTTTCTTCAGGCTGGACATTTAACATGTTTTGCAAAGTATTCATGTAAATAAAGATTACGTCATGAGATTAAAAGTTAAAGTAAGTATTAACTGCCGGCCGTGGTGGCCGTGCCATTCTAGGCGCTCCAGTCCGGAGCCGCGCTGCTGCTACGGTCGCAGGTTCAAATCCTGCCTCGGGTATGGGTGTGTGTGATGTCCTTAGGTTAGTTAGGTTTAAGTAGTTCTAAGTTCTAGGGGACTGATGACCATAGCAGTTGTGTCCCATAGTGCTCAGAGCCATTTGAACCATTTGAAGTATTAACTCATCATAAAAGTGGTAAACATAGATTTATTAATGATGAGAATTAATATAAAATTACCTTTCATGGAAATGTTGTCTTATGGATTCTGGAGGCGAAAAGGACTACTTAGATGTTATCCACTTGTATTTAAATTTTGTTCCGCAAACCTCGAAAACGATGTGACAGTTTATTGTATAAATTTGTATATAAGTAAAATGTATTAGAGCTCATATGTCACCTAGTATTAAAATGATATTTATGTGGTTATAAGCGTCACGTTTTAATTTCTTTATGTAATTAAATGTAAAATTTCATGCACTTGTACAAAGACGTGTAAGGGAAACTATACAGGGTGAGTCACCTAACGTTACCGCTGCATATATTTCGTAAACCACATCAATACTGACGAACCGATTCCACAGACCGAACGTGAGGAGAGGAGCTAGTGTAATTGTTTAATACAAACCAAACAAAAATGAATGGAAGTATGTTTTTTAACACAAACCTACGTTTTTTTTAATGGCACCACGTTAGTTTTGTTAGCACATCTGAACATATAAACAAATACGTAATCAGTGCCGTTTGTTGCATTGTAAAATGTTAATTACATCCGGAGATATTGTAACCTAAAGTTGACGCTTGAAACCTCCGACGTTTAGGTGCGTGTTGTAACAAACACGGGCCACGGTCAGCGAGCAGCATCTGCAGGGACATGTTTACGATGACGACCGTGTTTACGACTGTGGCTGTAGTGCACTGTTGTGGTTTGGTCTAGCTGTCGCAGTGTCCGCGTGTAGCGCTTGCTGCTATTATTATTCTGCATTCGCCTCCACACGCAGACCAATTGTAGTACACTGTGTTACCAGACGTCTGTGATAGTGTAGTGTTGTAGGAACTGTGACCATGGTGTATTCGAACTCTGAAAAGGCGGAGATGATAATCATCTATGGCGAGTGTCGACGAAATGCAGCTGAATCCTGCAGGGTGTATGCAGAACGGTACCCAGACACAGAGCATCCAGCGTGCCGCACATTGCAAAACATCTACCGCCAACTGTATGCAACACGTATGGTCGTAGCACGCAAACGGGTCCGTAACAGGCCCGTCACAGGATAAGCGGGTGCAATTGGTGTGTTAGCTGCTGTTGTCATGAACCCACACATGAGTACACGGGACATTGCGAGAGCCGGTGGACTGAGTCAAAGTAGTGTCATGCGCATACTGCATCGTCACCGCTTTCACCCGTTTCATGTGTCGCTACATCAGCACATACATGGTGATGACTTTAATCATCGAGTGCAATTCTGTCAATGGGCATTAACAGAGAATGCGTTGCGGTTCTACCTGTTTACCGATTAAGCGGGTTTCACAAACCACGGGGCAGTGAATCTACGGAACATGCATTACTGATCCGTGGACAATCCTCGCTAGCTCAGACAGGTAGAGTGACAGCGACCTTGGACTGTAAATGTATGGTGCGGAATCATTGGCGACCACCTCATTGGTCCTCACTTGATTGCAGGGGCCCAAACAGCTGCAACATACATCGCGTTTCTACAGAATGATCTGCCAACGTTGCTCGAAAATGTCCCACTGGAAATGCGTCGACGTATGTGGTATCAGCATGATGGTGCACCTGCACATTCCGCAATTAACACTGGGCTGACCCTTGACAGGATGTTGGACAGGCGTTTCATAGGACGTGGAGGACGCATAAATTGGCCAGCCCGTTCTCCTGATCTTACTCCTCTGGACTTTTTTCTGTGGGGTACGTTAAAGGAGAATGTGTACCGTGGTGTGCCTACAACCCCAGAGGATATGAAACAACGTATTGTGGCAGCCTGCGGCGACATTACAGCAGATGTACTGCGGCGTGTACGACATTCATTACGCCAGAGATTGCAATTGTGTGCAGCAAATGATGGCCACCACATTCAACATCTATTGGCGTGACATGTCGGGACACATTCTATTCCACTCCGTAATTGAAAACGGAAACCGCGTGTGTACATGTACGTCACCCCTCATGGTAATGCACACGTGCGTCAGTGAAAAAGACCAATAAAAAGGTGTTAGGATGTGGACGTAATGTGCTGTTCCAGTCTGTTCTGTACCTAAGGTCCATCACCGTTCCCTTTGGATCCCTACTTAATTCGGTGCTCTCCGATACACACGATCGAACAGCGGAGGAGTGGTACTCAAGCGTCAACTTTAGGTTACAATATCTCCGAATGTAATTAACATTTTACAATGCAACAAACGGCACTTATTACGTATTTGTTTATATGAGCAGATGTTCTAACAAAACTAACGGGGTTCCATTTAAAAAAACGTAGGTTTGTGTTAAAAAACATACTTCCGTGCATTTTTTTATGGTTTGTATTAACCAGTTACACTAGCCCCTCTCCTCACGTTCGGTCTGTGGAATCGATTCGTCAGTATTTCATGTGGTTTACGAAATATATCCAGCGGTAATGTTAGGTGACTCACCCTGTAACCTCCCCCTCACTTATCGACCTAAATGACAGTGAAAAATTAAACCGCGTGTACCTAATGGAAATTTGGGAAAGCAATCGTCACCGAAGTTAATCTGTCGGTAAAGAGGGAGGAAAGGGTTACATCTAAATGAAAGGAAAAAAGCAAATGAAATTGGTGGAAATTAATTTTGAAAAGGGGTAAAGTTTATAAAGAAAATAAATGTGCGGCCGTTATGTTAACAATTAACTAGCGGTAATTAGATATTTGAGATGTGGGGGAAATTACGGTCGCCAGTCCTAAGGACAATTACTATAGTAACTGAAAAAGAAAGGTTATTACACATATAATTAGCACTAGAAGCGTGGCAACTGGAGGTTGACACGTGTAGTGTGAAAACTGAAAGTTTGTCAGAAGTAATAAATTTCGCTACACTCTGACTTAATTTAGCAAAAGAGTTAACAAAACCGGAAAATCGAAAGTTAATTTAGTGACTGAAGTTAATAGTGAGCTTTCTTTCTGAAGCACATCGAAATTCAGTAAAATACGGTTAGTCTTGGACTACCTCAACAATCATTTCAAAAGCAACTTGAATCTACGCAATTTAGAAATAAGAGATTTTACTTTGAACTTGAATTAAATGATTCTGAACAATTGACAATAGTAAAATTTAGTACGTACCAAGCTGAGCTGCAGTCACAGGTAAGCTAAAATACGGTAACAAAACTCGCACTCTTAATTTGTGCTTGCGTAATCTAAATATTGTAGCCAGCTATGAATACTTAAACTGAACTTTGAAATTAAAGCAGTGAAATGGAATTATGCTGGCGTTTGAATTTCAACGACACTCGGGTTCATTTCGGAAAAGGAAGGGACCCTGCTTGGTAATGCAATTGGGACAATGAGCAACAAAGGTTCATGCTAAGTTGCTGTAATTTTGCGAGGCAAATGGAACAGTTTTAAAAGCTGAGGTCTGCCATACAGCTCTAAAACTTTACGTGCTTCCAGTCTTCCTTGTTGGTTGATTGAAGGTTTGAAGCCGTCGATCGAGGATGTGGCGACAGTCACTCATTGTCGGCCGTCGCTGTTGCAGAAGCTGGATGTTGGCGCGCCATCTTCTCGACACGGTCACCAGACGAAACGGGCTCTTGATGTGCGCCAGCTAATGCTTCCCGTCCGCGACACCATGTCAGAAACTATCATCGCAAGTCGAGCGCAATTACATGCTGCCAAACCCCCAAAAGCGCGGCAACTCGCGGGAGCTTCACACCACACACCTGCTCCACTCGCTACTCCAGCCAGACTCCCTCTGCCCGCGCTCCACGTGGCAGAGTTAACACTACGAAAGATCCTACACACTTTGATTCTTCACACGACCCATCGATGTAATCGTTCGATAGCAGTTTTCCCTAGGCAAGACCCAGCGTAAAAATACAAATAATATTTACGAAACAAACCAATTATACATCGACATAAGTGCATAAATATATATATACAAACAGTAAAACAATTACAATATATAGAGAGACAGAAATGTCATATCTTGAGGTAACAAAACAAAGAAAAAAAATAATAGTACAATAGATGGAAATAGAAGGATATGCATTTCCGGCGTTACAACCCTGTATATGAGTAGGTTGTTTAACATATATGAAATGAAAAGGGACTTCAAGGAAAATTGTCCACATACCATACGTTCAGCATGTGTTAAATGAGGAATACACACTCGTGTGAAACAGTGATCAAACTTGCGTGTGCCTACGATGATGCACACATTCTAAGTGCCCTTTATAGTGACGATGGACGCTGAACTTATGACAAAGGATTAATTAAAGCAAGTAATTTACGCATGTCTCGACGTGTTGCCCATGATAGGGGCTGGCCATTTGGTCACTGAAATATATGATGGACGACGTGATCCATATTACTATATTCAGAACTTTGTGGCTTCCCTGTCAAGGCATTCAACTTTTTAATCAAACACACACCAACGTTCACTTATCCTGAAGAGCTACCGTCTGGACACTATAATGACATGCAGTTCCTTCATTATCTACAAAGTCATAGACCAGAGGCTGAACCTTTCTCCATCGTCGCACCGATGGTACCCTAAGGCATGGGCACAATGAACACCATGTACTGTGTGGAGATGTGGCTGTGCAAAATATGGCTGTAGGTTACACCTCAATAATGGAGCAAAAGACTGTAATTCAAACATGCCTTTTGTTGAGTCATGATCTCTCAGAAACTGAACCTTCGAAGTTTTGTAAATTTCATGTAAATTAAATGTAATATAAATAATGCTACATGTGCAGGGATAAGTAAGATATGAACTTGACCTCAAATAAAGGGATCTGATCCCCAAACACTGCAAAAAGTAGTTGAATGTTACTTCCATATTATATCTGATTTTTTGTGTTGTATGTCTGTAAAATTCGCCGCTACAGTAATCATGTACAGCTCCAGTATACAATAAAGGGGGAGCTGAGATGGGTGATAGATCTTATTTTGGTTTAGCCATAAAGTATATATCATTCAATAAGGATCGAAACACTGCATGGGGCAAAGATGCAATATAAACATGCCCACACCAAAAAGAGATATGTACAGAAAGAAAGCTGAAAATATACCTGTCTTCTAATTTTACCTTAAGGTAATATCAAATTTTTCACTCTTCATCGATCTGTCTCATCCAGTCAGACAATAATATATATTTGTGTAAAAGTTTTTACAATGTACCATGTGGAAGTAGGTGAACTTCCTTCCATTTCTAAATTGCTTCATCTTAAAAATGATGCCTGGATGCACCATAGTCTAGAAACTTTGGGAAACGCAGTGACATCATTTATGATTGTATTGTACCACATTCTTTATCACAGAGCTGGACGTTGCATCCTTTTCTTCAAGAATGAAGAGATAAATATCACTCTGTTCAAAGGAGGGTTGATATATCAATCAATTTAGATTCTTACAGTGGTAATCGTAGTAAGAGACTGTGGAGGTGCGAACTTAGACTTGTGAATTGCCTCTGGTGAAAGTATCCGCCAGCCACTCACCTTGAAATAATCCAAATTATTCACACCTCCTTATGGCAGCAATACTTAAACACCAGTAGAGGCAGCCCTCATATATCATTCTACTTCATGGTCCGAGGCCCTCCCCTGCGTCCTGCCCAGAATTCGCACAGCATTTTAGGAGGACTTCCAGGCTTCCCTGGCCGTTATACTTTATGGCAAACTCGTGATCTTGCCTCCTGAATTAGTCAAAGATTCCAAGCCTGCAACCTTTTCTGAGCTATCAACTTTGGTTGAATGTTTCCACACTCACATTGCTCACATCTGCACCCCACCTCTGCATGTCCACTCTGCACAATGTGTTTATATTCATAAAATCATTGAGCACCGTGATTACATAATGTTCCCTGACAACACCACGTGTTTTTCTCTCCAACATCTTTGCTTGGGCCACCACAAAGTCCTCCGTTGCTCTACCCACACTTTCAACATCGTTTTACATGGTAAGCCACAAATCGTCTTCATCGACAGACCTAAGCCAGCTTAGACACTTGATGATGACGAACCTCCCACTGATACCTTGAAGTCTCTTCTAGCTGACCAATTGGCTCCTCCCCCCCCTGCAACCCTCGTTGTCTCACTCCCCCAGTGCTGACAACACATGTGACCCCTGTGCTTGATGTGTTCCGAGTGCTATGGGTACTGTATGTGTCATTTCTTCCTCTGACACTGCCACCACAAGCATTCTCATGAGCTTTCCACATCACCTTCACCTCCTTCATTACACTCTTCTATGTCAATGTCTCTTTTCTGTTGGTTGACAACCTCTCCTTGCAGTTACATTAAGGCACTGCCTTCATGCTACCCTCACCTCCCCACATGTTCAGCGACTCCTTGCATCACGTCACACTCCTGCATGCCTTCAAGCTTCCTCCCAATGTGGAAGAAGGTGGCATTACTGTCTCTATCGACATCCTCAGCCACCTTATTGTCAGTGTTCCCCTTACCACACACACCACCACCATGCCATAGAACCAGACGACTTCTGTGCTGGACGTCCACTCAACCCCCTGGCATGCCATCAACGTTGTCATGTCAACCATACATTGCACAAAACCTGCCCATGTTACTTGAAATGGTACAGCCATGCCCTCCTTTTGGGCGAGCCACGGTGTGTCTGGCCAGACAACCTTGCCACACCTGACACCTGACACCAACTGACCATGACGTTGCCTCATTGATCTTGACCCCACTCCCTCCCTTCTTCCCCAATCCTCTGCCATCTCATGGGGCGAGGGGGCTCTACGAAAATCACCAACACCAAACATGTAGTTATCGACTTTGAGACAAACTACTTTGATTCATTATTTTATGATCGTTGTCTCAGTCTAGTATGAATGTCCATTGTGTGTGCTTGCTTGTATTGGTGTAGTTGTTAACAATACTATAGTGCTTCATTTCGAATTTTGATTGTGAGTTGGTGAGCTCCTCTGTCCAATGATTCGCTGTGGGAATAGGAATTCCCACATGTATTCAAAGAACTTTCTTTTATTAACAACTGCTTTGTTATATGATTATATGCTGCATTATGGAAGGTTTAAAGTTCTTAGAATACAATGTTTACGTAGAAATATTAAATCGCTTTGAAGTAATGTTAAATCAGTTTATATTTAATTACTTACTTATTTATTATTGTTGTAGGTACGTGAGGATGCATGTGGCCTACTATGATGAAAACAACCTCTTGGTTACACATCCAATATGTACAGCAGCAAATTATTTGAAGCATTCTCTCTTTTTAGATGTACTTGCCTGTTTCCCATTTGAGATATTTGTGACCTCTACAGGAGCAATTACAATGTAAGTATGATTTCTGAGTTCTCACACTTTGATATATCCTGTTGGAAGAACATCTGCAACTGAGCATTATACCAGAGGCTGAAAATACCTCTTCAGTTGTAAATGTCTTTCATTGTCACACAACTGGTTTTGGGCCCTTATAAGCCCATCTTCAGGTGTCATAACTGTGCTGTAGCCCCTGAGCGGTATTTTCAACCCCTAGGACTTTGATATATGATGAAGAGTATTACATGTTTGTATGAAATTTGGTAAAAATTCATATTACAGCTTGCAATGTTATGATCTGTTAATTTACCAAATTTCAGTAGTACAAGTATGAACTTCTAAGCACTGTTAATGATTTGACTGGAATGTATTGGCAATGTTCATTCTTGCGAGTAAAAGTTAATGAGTGGTAGGCATTAACTACATCGATTTTTTAGAATAAACATGTATCCAGGTAGCATAATTTAAAACTCCTGTGGTTTTCCTTATTTTATACTGTAATGGAATTAATGGACAAATATTTCCATCTCACTTTCTATTTGTTCGTTCTATCAGCATCAAAATATAACAAACATTGTACAGACTCGACTGCACAAAACAGACTCAAACTAAGTGGTACACTTACAACATAGCTGACTTTACCTGCACTATGATGGCTTTGATGGAGTGCCCCCAACAAAACTGGTTGAAAAGTGGTTGTCAAAAGTAGGCTATTGTCAATGATGTAGTCTACACTGAAGTTACAGTCCAGACACTTTAATTGCATTTTGGTGTTGAACAAACTATGTTTATGGCCAAATTATGTCTCATGTATCATAGTTTATGCACAGATAATTGGTTTAACTTGTACTACACTCCACTGAACATCTGTATTGTGATTGTTCTAGTGCAGTAACCTAACACAGACATAACAGTTTTGAACACAGATCTTGTTCATTTTACAACCTTCCACAAACTGAATAAAATGGTGGGGAACAGCCTCTCATTCATAATATCAAAGTGATCAGAAGTACATTTTTCTATTGTTGTTTGCTGATTTTTTACAAATCACAATTAAAAATTTACATTTTTGATTATCTCAACATTGGAGGGAGATTCTTCTTTAGGGGAACTTAGTTAAGAAAACTAATTGCTCTGGGATTAGATGAAGGCAGAAGCTATTACCATATTTCCAACATTATCTGTATAAACACCATAATTATTTAATTGTCTTTTTTGTCCACTTTATCCAAACGTTAAAGATTGGGTGTATGTTCACATATGAACAATGATAACAAAGTTCTAAGATTACTAGTGACTGTATTTAGCATAGTTTTTATGTCATGGGTTCATTAACTCGTAATGACCAAAGGAGCATGTTAAACACTAAAGTTAAGTTCAAAGTACTATGTTTCACTAGTTGAGATTTTTGTTTCTATGCATTTTCAATAAAAGTAATGCTACTAAAGAGATTTGTAACAAAAAGAAAAGAAAGAAAGAAAAAGATTGAGGGATTAAAAACATACAACTTGATGGAATTCATCTACTTTGTTAGAGGCTCCACAGCTAAGCAAGGTACAATAAATGACACAATTTGAAGAATTTGTCATCCTTAAACATGATTAAATTTAAGATTAGAATTATGCTTTCACCTACATTTATGTACTGGAAATTCCCCTTGAATAGCGAATTTTTCTGTATAAAATTTTATTACTTATATTAATAATTAGTTTCAAAAATATTGATTTATAAAATAATGTTCATTACTAACATTTGTTAACCCTAGGACGCCTAAGGGGGGGAGGGGTCGTTGAACCCACAATTTTTTATGTCCTCTGCTTTTGCCCTAGTAACTTTCATACTACATATTCCCTTTGAGTCACTGTTTGTTGGCTATTTTATGAAACGTTAGTGTCAACATATTTTACAGAAAATTCCTGCTTTGAAAGAAAAAATAAATAAACTTATTATGGGTCCAATAAACCCCCCCTCCCTTAGGCTTCCATGCTATAGAAAATTTCCCTTAGTAGGATTTCGTATTTATCATCTCTACAACAATGCAAGTTAGTTTTTTGTTGGTTGCTATTCTTGATATTCACAACAATCGGTTTACTTTCAGAGGAAGTGATTGTTGATGTCAGTCAGCTGTTATTTATCTTGTAAACTTGCAGTGAGTTAGTGCAGTTCCCAACATGCAGGCCTCCAGTAACTTTGGTGTCCTATCCAGCAAAAACGAAACCAAGTAAAAACTTACTGATGTTGTCAACAATGCACCAAGATAAAGGCACTGTTGGAGGAGAGAAGAATAAAACCAAGATAAATGCATATTATAATTCCACTAAAGGTGGAATTGATACCATTGATCAAATGGCGCGTCTGTTCACCCGCAAGAGGGGAACAAAGAGATGGCCTCTATCTGTATTTTACTCTCTCGCCGACATTTGTGCTATCAATGCAACCACCATATTCCTCCAGCAACATCCAAGATGGAATGAAAAGAAACACAACAAATGGAAACTTTATCTTCTGCAAGCTGGGATGGAACTAGTGATATTGGAGGTAGATGAAAGAAGAGGGTTATCTAACCAAATTTTTCAATCAATGGAGACTATTCCACAAAAGAAAATCTAAGAAGTGACAATAGAAGCACGTCAGCATCCTGCAGGGAAAGGTCAGTGCCATATTTGTGTAAGAGAAGCTAAAACAAAGAAGCAGAAGTACAACAATCTAAGTAAACCAAAACAGTATTGTGGACAGTGTTATAAACATGTGTGTAACACACATTCAGAGAAAATTGTGAAGTGTGTCTCTTGCCTTGAAGTTGAGGACTCAGAGTAGTCTATTGTATATGAACACATCTGTATTTTGTATTGTAATATGTCAATTTTTTATCCACTCAATCCAATATTTATAACAATTAACAACATTTATAAAACGATGCCTTAGTTAAAATACATAAACCATTTTGAAAGTTGTAATTTTTCGTCAGTAAACTTATTTAATACCTGTGGGCTCACGGAACCCACCCCCCCCCCCCCCCCCCGCCCCTTAGGGATCCAAGTTAGAAAAAAAGGCTTGGGCATCCTAGGGTTAAGTATTTTGATTTAGTAAGTAACATGAAGCATCTAACATTTCTGATGCAATCATTGGAGATTTTGATTGTAAGAACTGATGATAGATTGGTTTTCTGGAATTTTCTGTTAAATTAGATTTACATAAAATAATGATAATTTGAAAGCTGGAAACAAGCCTACATTGTGAATTGCATATAATCCCTTAGCTTATCTTTGTATGCTTTGTGTAGATACTAGTAGTTGTAGTATAGACTCTCCCTTAATTTCTATGTACCTGTTTATGCAATAGGCTTTACAAATGCTAGTGCAGGCTGTAGCTCTTCAATTTGGTATAAAATCTAGATACACTATTTCTGTTGGAAAGGTTTTGGGATCTTGGCTGTTTGCATTGCAAACAAAGTTACATTTAAATGACATTTGGTAACTTCTGTCCTCTCGCAGTAGATCATGGAATAGTAGCACCAACACATGTGAACTTACTGAAGACAGTTTTATTTACTATTCTGAATACACAATTACGCACTAACTGAACCAGCCAGTGTGAGAAAAACAGAAGGGAAGTTGAACCAAAGGGTCTGTTCAGTCAAAGTACAAAGGTGCTCTTTGAGTGGTCTATAGCTACTACAGAGCCTCCCACCCCAGTATTGTCGATCACAGAGGAGCAGCAGGACATGAGATGCTGGACATGATGATTTTCTGGAGCCATGTAGGTGAATGAAGATGACCTTTTGCACTGGAGGAGGTTTGTTCACCAAGGCATGGTCTGTCGATGATGGGTGTAGAGAGACGATAATCGGGAGTACACTGTCTTCTGACATTTTGGCCATATAGTGGTCATTGTCTGCATCTGGTAGCAGCAAGAAAATGTCTGAGTAGTTGAATGTGGGTTATGGATATGTTATGTAGCACTGTCAGAGAAACGAGGAAAATGAAGACTGTGCTATTGTAGTGATTCGAGAATTTCCGTGTAAATTCTAGAACCACTCACCTTTCTACTGTATCGAACACATGATATTCTGGATATGAGTGTGGGATGGTGGAATCCTACCTACTGCGTGTCAGATGTTTGTGTGTGCAGGTTTAAAATCAGTCGTGGGAAGAAAATAGACACGGTGGACGAACGGCACAAACAAGTACCTGTCGGGCAATCCATAGATGTTTTAGTGAGTATGTAAGGAAGAAGCATGGAGTTTATATGCAACTCTGTGATTACTGGGTCATTGACTATTGTTATTGAAACAAAGACAGTTGAAAAAGGACTCTTGAAAACTCTTGACATAACCTTGCTATAGGCAAGACTTATTTTATGATTTCTGTTAAGAAAAGTTATGGTATCAAAGCCAACTTTCTTTTAACTGTAATTCTATTTGTTTCTGACGTCCGACTCTACGATAGACTTATTGGAAGTTTATATTTATGTTCAAAGTGAGAGTTTTATTGTGTATGAAAGTCAAATACATCGTTAACTGACGAAAAGCAAAGTTTGTATGTCTGCTTATTTCATCAGTAGACAGAGTCTAAAAATTCCTGTACCTAGCATTCTTTGACAGAGAAGAAATCAAGAGGATTTCCAGCAGCTGGCTATCCAGTAAAGAAGAGTGGTTACAAATTCCAAGTAAGTCACCTTGTCAAGTAGTGGAATGTGGTTTGGGGAAATAAATCAGTATAACCCAGAAACACAGTCACACTTCACACTTTCAGTCGACATAACGTCAGAACGTGGCGACTTGTGTGAAAGGACCGAGAAAACAGGAATTTTAATTCAAAAACGAGAAAAGAAGCTGTTGCGTGTTGCCATAGCAACCAAACATAATAAGACAAGGAAATTACTCCGAGAAATTGGAATATGTTTAAGTATCCAATGGAGCAAAATTTAAATGAAAAAACGGTGAAGAAATGAAAATTCACAACTATAAAAACAGTTAGTATACAGCTGCTACATACATCGCGGGGATGCAGATGCGGAAACCAACATACATCCGACGCCGCCGGCACCAGCTGCTGTTCACAGGTGCTGACCTGCCTCCACATCCGCTCACCTATGATACGAGAATTCTACGCCAGGTGAACGTGAAACAAAACTTGATTACTTTAGTAGGAAGTTGTAGAAGATACTGTTGAGTGAACTTTTATTGTGTAATTACCATATTTAAAGTTAGTTTTAAATGCTTACAAGAGCTAACGTGTATAAAAGTATGGAAGATATGTAACATGTTGGGGAAACTCAAGACCCAGCTATGGCCATGAAAATTAGCAAAGAAGTGCCTGACTGGGCTGATTTGCTAAATTTAATCAAAGCTCAGAGTCTTAAGTTAAACTCATTAAATTCTCAATTAAATGCTCAGAGCGCGACCGTAAGTAATAACTTGAGTTAGTAAATTCTCAGTTAAATACCCAGAGCGAAGCTTTAAATGCTCAGAGTGAAACTCTAAATATTCGAACGTCAAATTTAGGTTTGTTAAACGCCAAAGTCGACTCTCAAAGTAAAGAATTTAGTAATCTATGTGAAGGCATGGGTGCTTTGAAGAATGAGTTGGACACAATAAGTAATAAAGTAGATTTAAAGAACAAGTTGACAAACTCTTTACGACTCATATAAATCATATGTTTACTGATGTTAGTCAGGAACAGAGTAACACTTTTCAAGATTTATCGAAAAGGTTAGAACTTAACATTGAGAACAAATGTAATAGTGTGGAATCCGAACTTTCTGAAAAGTTAGCATCTTTTGAAAACGTGTAAAATGTCAAGTATAATGACGTAAGGCAGAGGTTGAATAATTTGAAAGAGAGTGTAGATAAGCAGAATTAATTAATGCCAGTCATTCAATCGCAAATTACAAGTGCCAATACACAGGTAGATAATGTAGAAAGAAAATTCAAAGAGAAAATAGCTAGCTCTGATATTATAAATATAATTAGTTTGGTGGAACAATTCGGAGAAATTATATATCGAAAGGTTACCGAGAGAATGACATCTGGAAACGTATCGCCTATTCCTTCTTCTGGACTTAGTGATACTAAGAAGTGTATGGACGACCTGCGGAGAAAGTTTAAGCTTATCCAAGATAAAGTAGAAAAAGGGAAACTTCATGTAATGTTGTATTAACTAGTGAAGCGGTGACTGATTTGCAATATGGAGCTAATTCAGGGTTATCTAGACAGTTCCCTAAATTTAAGACAGATAGAGATGTACATCTGATCCATTTCTTAAAAACATTTAACCAAGCTTTATCAAAACATTGGGAAGATTCCAAGAAGATCGAATTTGGTTTGAGATACCCTCTAGGGGTAGCCTCAGAAGGGGGAACAGTAAATATTGAGAATGTTTCCTCTTGGGGAGACTTTCAAAAGAAATTTAAAGAGAAGTACTGGTCTGCCAGTGCTCAAGAAAAGTTAATATCAGATCTATGGGACCCAAAATATTATAATAATACTTAGGGTACTGTAAGGAAATATTTCGATTGGCATGTAACACAAGCAAACTATTTAGATAAACCAATGGAAGAAGTAGGATTAGTACATATTTTAATTAGATGATTGCAAATCTATGAGAGAAAAGGCATCTAATGTACTGGTTGGAAAAAGATAGAAGAAATGTTGTCTTTTGTTGACCCACTTGATGCAATAAATAAGGACCTCAACGATTCTTTACACCAAGGTGAAAGTTCAAACTATAAAGGAAATAGCGGAAATAATTTAAACAGCATGAGGCAAACTTAGCAAAATTACACCAGTACATCATGAAAAGTTGTAACGACAATTATCAAAAGAAGCATCCACCTTCAAATTTAGATCCGGTAGTTTTTCAATAATTTGTACCGAGTAACCATAAAACACAGAATAGGAGTGTAGTATCTCGTTTTGGTAACCAACCCACAGTTAGTAGTAATGAGGAAAACATTGTTCGATATAGATCCAGGGCCAGGGCCCAGGTCGTTGAGATACATTAGGAGGCCTTATTCCATGTAAGAATGTTAATTTTACAGACAAAATACCCACAAAGGAAAGGTTGCTGCTTGAAGAGTCAATCTTAGTTACTAATAACCCACAACCTAGAATAGCAGAGCAGTGGAAACTTCCGAGGTTAATGTATTTGTAGATTCAGGGAGTGAGGTAGCACTCATCTCAAACACATTTTTTAACTCAATACAGAATAAACAGCACTTACTGTTATTGCCAGTGACTGGGGTATACATAAACGGGATAATGAGAACAAAATGTAAACTTGTAAAATATGAAGTTCAAGTGAATTGTGTTATTGGACATACGTTATTTCGTCAAACACTATTAATGGCAGAAAATATTAATAGAGATGTACTGTTTGGTTTAGATTGGTTGTTAGAGTTTAAAGTTATCTTAAACTTTGAAGAACATCTTCTTTGTTATGGCAGAGGAGACAGCAGATGCTGGACACCATTTGTAACAAATAGCCACATTGAGGAAGAAACAACTGAGTGTCAGTGTCTACAATTAACAGCTAAAGCACAGTTATCGACAAAAATCGATAATTTGGATCAAGTAACACACTGAACTCATTTACACAACAAAGTTCATTTCTAATATTAACCGATCAGCAAAGACAAGATTAGTATAAAATTTTAATGGAGTATGAAGAGGTGTTTTCCGATTGTCCAGGTAACATCAGCGCCTATATCTGTAATTCCAAAATCAAAGATGACATTCCATTCTTTTGCAAACTGTATTCAATACCAGTGAGTTTCAAGGAAGCAGTTCGGGATGAGATTAACAAAATGACTGATAATAATGTTATAGAACGAAGTTCCAATGTAATGAATAATCCTCTGGTTTTGGTGAAGAAAGCTACAGGCGGGGTACGATTTGTCTTAGATGCTCGTACATCACATCGATATATAGAAACGGAGAGAAATCAGCCGATTAATATCGACGAATTGTTGTCCATGGTCAAAAAGGCAAGATATTTTAGTACAATGGACTTGCCTGCAGGATATTGGCAGATAAAAATACATCCAGAATCCAAAAAGTATTCAGCCTTTTTGTTCAGTGGAAAATCTTATCATTTCAATGTACTGCCATTTGGACATAATATCTCTGTGGGCATTAGATGAAGCAATAGGGAGGGACTTATTAAAGGATTTGATAATATATGTAGACAATATCTTAATAATATCAGCTACTTGGGAGGACCATTGGCTAACTTTGTGCAAGACTCTGAAAAAATTTAAAGAAACAGGTATTACGGTGAAGGTGTGTAATTCGTTTTTTGGGTGCCAAGAACTTAAGTTCTTAGATCATATTGTAGGCGTAAAGGGAATTAGACTGAATCCTGAATGCATAAATGCTATCAAAGAATGTCCGCACCCCAGAAATGTAAGACAATTAATAGGATTTATAGGTATGGCCATATACTATCGATGATATGTAAGAGGGCAAGAGTAAAATGACCTGAGAATTTTAAGTTTATTAACAAAGGGAGTACCGTGGACTTGGGATCAAGGTACAAATTACATATTTCAAAACGTTAAAAGAGCGCTTGTTGAGTCACCAGTATTACATCATCCAGTATTGGGCGAACCGTTTAAATTTAAGACAGATGCATCTGATTATGGTGCTGCTGCCAAACTTTTCCAAGGAGAATGGGATTCAAGTAATGTAGAACACAGAACTATAACTTTTGCTAACTGTAGCCTAAATAAGCACGAACTAAATTACACAGCTACCAAAAAGGAAGTATTGGCGACTGTGTGGAGTATTCAAAAGTTTCAAACACCAGTATGGGGTTCAGAAATCCATATTTATACAGATCAAAAAGCTGTATCCTTTCTGATGAGTAGTCGATTACTACACAGTAGGTTGATACGATGGATGCTTTTCCTACAGGAATACGATATTAAAATACGATATGTAAAATGTTCCAAAAATTTTGTATATGATGCTTTATCGAGGCTAACCATAGGAATGGAAAAATTGAAATGTATGGAAGGGCTCGGCGTCATTTTTGCCATTATTTTTACGTCAGCAGAATATCTGAACATAATTGTAAAGTAAATGGCTCAACAAATAACTGGGAATATCCATCATGATCCTCATTTCACAGAAATATTTTCTATGGGTATACAGAACTCGTTACCTCCTAATCAGTTAGGAAAATGGAAAATTATCGATTATAACTTGTTTTGGAGAGACATCACAGCAATGGCACGTATGTATTTTGAAGGCAATAGAAGACGAACTTGTGTGGTATGTTCACATAGGATATGGACACTTTAGAATAAAAAAATTTATATCCCAAATGAATAAGTTTTATTATTTCAAGAAACCAGGTCATAAAATATCATCTTTGATTAGAACATGTGAAACTTGCCAGAAAGCAAAAGAGAATAATACTCAAGCGAAATACAAAATGCATCCTATTATTCCTAAGTCATTACACGACCTCACAGCAGCGGATTTTTTTGGACTAATTTCACAAGGAAAGGGAGGAGTATCATATGTTTTGGTTATCATAGAATGCTGGTCAAAATATGTTAAACTATATCCCATTAAAAGAGCAAATACGCAGACAGTTATACACTGTTTACAACAATATTTTCTAGAAGTTGGTAAACCAAAACAGCTTCTTACGGATAATGCACGCAATTTATAACGAATTTAGAGTTTTCCCAAGGTGGGAAAGTATTCGACAAGTGTTAATATCCAATTATAACCCGTCATCAAACCCGTGTGATCGAGTAATGAACGAAATTGTAAAATTTTGTCGTACTTATTGCCATGAAAAGCATACTTCGTGGGCAACGAAAATTAAGGACTTTGAATTTATCCTAAATGAACTACCTCATTTATCGACTGGTTTGACACCTTTAGAAGTTATAAGCAAAACCTTTAATAGGAGAACCTCTAATTAAGAAATTGAATTGGCCTGAACAACCTAGTGTTAATTACGAAGTAAATCGGGAAATAGTTTGTAAGAGTTTAATTGAAAAGGCGCTACAAAGAGTAAGTAAGCATAAAGGCCCGTCCACACGCAACGATCTGTCTGCGCAAATGTCTGCGCACATCACATCTGCGCAGACAGATCGTTGCGTGTGAACAGAAGATTTGCACCAACCTGAGGTGTGTGCAAACCTGGAAGTTGGAGTTGGAGGTTTGAGCGAAACCTCTCAAATCTGTCGGTTCAAACCACATCTGCGCAGACAAGTTGGAGCGTGTGGACAGGAGATCGTCGCAAATCTGGCGCGAAACAGCTGTTTGCTCAGTCTAGTGTTTGTATTTGTGTGCACAGGGCATTAAAATGGCTGATACTCGCCAGTGTTCTCGAGAGTTTGTAAGTGAATTCATTGAAATATACAGAAACCACCCGTGTTTGTGGAAGATTAAAAGTAAAGAATATAGTGACCGAGACAAAAAGACAGCAGCATACAATGCTCTAATTGAAAAATTGCGGGCAGTTGGCGCCTCGGCAAACAGAGAAACGGTAATAAAAAAATAATTTCGTTGCGAACTGGCGAAATTATTTGCGGATGGATGTCGAAACTTATAATTATCTCTTAAAGCATGTAACCCCTCATATTATGAGAAAAATACTTGTATGAGAAGGGAAATTTCTCCTCATGAACGCCTGGCACTAACATTAAGATTCCTAGCAACAGGAAGGAGCTACAATGATTTGGAATTTTCATCTGCAATATCGAAACAAGCATTGAGTGAAATAATACCCAACACATGTGAAGCTATTTACGCTTTCCTGAAAGATGAGTTCATGAAGGCAAGTCAAGTAAATTAGTCTGTCAGCGAACTGTTTACCGAAAAGAGTTATCCAAAGTTCAGAAATCTAGAAGATCTGGTGTAGGAGTAGATCAAGTATACCAGCCAACGTTATGGTATTTTGATCTACTCGGCTTTCTTAGTGATCAAGAAACGCCAAGACCAAGCAGGAGTACAATTGAAGATGAAATTGGAGTGCCAATGTGCGAGGAAATGGAACACGAGGTTATGTAAAACAAAACAGGTTCGCCCTGCAACTCTCGCAGTAAATTTACGTGACAAAACTGCTTTCGCTTTAGCAGCCACTGTCTGCACCATTTTGACCGCTTTCTCTGTTTCCTGCGGTTGGTCTGAATGTTTTTTGCAACACAAGTTGCGAACACAGACCACAACAGAACTTCCTCCATTTCTATTTTTCAAAATAACTGAATTAAATTTTGACGTTTTCGGGGAGCGTAGTCGCTTGCCACTGATATTTCTTTTCTACACCGACAGATGGCGGGCGAGTAGTAGATTGGGGTTTGTGTCGTGTGAACACACCACATTTGCAGCGATCTTTTGCATGTACAGACATCTGCGCCGATGTCTGCGCAGACAGATCGTTGCGTGTGGACCGGGCTTAACGAAAACCTGTGGAACCTCAGTACCAAGTCGATGACCTGGTTCCTGTAAAACAACATCTTCACAGTTCGACTCTGAAGAAAGAGACTCATAAGTTTGTTACAAAAATATGAGGGACCGTACTGGGTACAAACGGTGGTCCATCCTAAGGCGTAATTTTTAGTAGATCCCACAACTGGATTAGGGAAGGGGAAATACAATGTAAAGGATGTAACATTGTATATCCCCCAGGGACGTTAACATTATGAGTTAACGGGTGGAGTAACGACCGTCAGATCCCGAGTTGTCTTCAGTGTTTCTTCCAAAATAGTTTTCCTGCATTGAATTACTTTATTTACGAGTAAACAATGCCTAGTACGAGATATGCGACCGATACTGTTTATGTCCATAATGTCAACGCATCTGAATTCATTGTAAATACTGTTGAAACTATTGTTTACAACTGCTATTTCCTTGCCTACACAAGACCATTCTTGTAAAACTGGTGTGGTATGTTCCAAACTACAACATTTGTATGAGTACGACAGCTTAGGCGCTTTTTTAAATTATTTGCAGTTGCTTGCATCTCATTTTTTTGAGTGTGGTTTGATCCACCCATTGGAATTACGTAATTCTTTTTATTCAAATTACCAGAATCGGCAGACAGAACTAGTTTCCGCATTTCTACAGAGCGGTATTTGGCTTGACAAAGCTGGTTGCTTCTAGCGTTGGTGACTGGTTTATTTGTTGAGCTAGTCTTCATCTGTAGCTGTCTTCAATATTATTATTTTTCTGTTGTTGTTACTCTGAACATTGTTGTTTGAAGATGTCTTCTTACTGTTTTTTAATGTGCGTTATTCACAGAGCTTTTTCAGTATTTCAAATCTGTTTGTCTGGATAACTAATATTGTTCTTTGGCTTTTACCTGATGTAGTCACATTCCTGTGTACTTTTCGTGGATTCTTAGACTCGTTTTCTTTCAGTGTATCTACTTTATAGCACACACTTACACTTATTTCTAATATACTCTGATTTTCCGTTCTAATATTCGAATGCTCATAACACATTTTAACAGATGTATTTCTACAAACAATCCTGTCGCAGGAACGTCTGCAACTGAGCAATATAGCAGAGGTTGAAAATACCGCTACAGTTGTAAGGTTCTTTTAGATAGTAATAAAAGAACCTTACAACTGTAACAGTATTTTCAACCTCTAGATGTATTTCTTCTAATAGTGCCACAATAACTTCGTTTTTAGAGTCCTTTTTAAGTTTACTGGTCAATTCATTTTTGTCACTTTTTGCACACACCCATTTTTCATTTTGAAGTGGCGTTTGCACATTGAAAATGGAATACTGTTCTACATTTGACACATGTAATACTCTTAAGAGCTCGCTTTTCACAGTAGCAATATTCAGAATCGAGAAATGTGTCCATATTACTGTTTCAGGACGTAGTTACTACGCATGCAATCTCTTTATTGTGTTTTTCTGCGTCCTTTGCTTTTATTTCGGTTATTTTTCCTGTAATATGACACACCAAGCACTTATTATCACTGTAAACGTTGTATTGTTTACACTTTAGACACCTTCTGGCATTTTCTTTGTTTACTAACAGGAATACGATACTCGCTATTTACACTAGCCACCATCTCATAAATGTTTATCCTAATTCTGAAGCTGTGATTGTAGTCTTTGTTCGCTTTGAGTGATCCTGCACACCAATGTACTGGAATCGCTTATTTTGGATCAACAACCAAATAAAACCATTTTTCTAAATGTGGCATGGGCTGTTAACAGTTTATTGGTGCACAATGTCATTGATTACTGTCATAATTGTGTTTAACGTATTTTAATGAGATGATTACCTATAACATTCTACCTCTTTAGTCACTTATACTGTAATTAAAAAGGTTTATCGCCCAATGAGGCAAAAGGAAGAGAAATGTCTAGGTTACTGTTTGGCCACGATAAGTTGACGATTGCGCTAGTGCTCCCAGGAGAGGAGAAAATCAGCACTACTTGAAAGATATTCATTTGTTTCCGAGTGCTGCCAATGTAAAGTTGCCCTAGGCACAAAGTATTACGAAAGCCTTGTGTTTACTAGCAAGTAACTTCTGTAAGCACCTGCTGTAGTGTTCACATTAGGAAAAAACCTGACTTAACTTTACTTATTCAGGTCAATGGGGCAAGTTTATTTCAAGAACTTTCTGCAAGTACTTTCTAGGGCAAATACTCTTAAAAATCAAAGCAGTCTTCACTGTTGTTGCATTATTATTAATGAATAAAAATTGCGACGAAACATGAAAATAAGAAAATAGAGAAAATGTTAGAGGAGTGCAGGGTACATATTGGTATTACCAAGAAACACTATTCAATTGACTAAAGTCAGAGCATTTTCCTTAGATTAAAAGCTTTGAGGCTGTCACATGCAAATTTCGAACATCTCTTGTGTATTGTATAATCAAATATCCGATAACGAAACAAAAATGCGGTGCTATGAAATGTAGTGACCGTATGGCATTGTTGGCTGGGAGGCCCCATCTGGGGAAGTTCGGCCGCCGAGTGCAAATCTTATTTCAGTCGACGCCACACTGGGCGACTTGCGTGCCGTTTATGAGGATGAAATGGTGATGATGACAACACAACACAAGGTCCACGAGCAGAGAACGTCTCCAACCCAGCAGGGAATTGAACCCGAGCCTGCTGCATGGGAGGCAAGCATGTTACCACTGAGCTAAGCAAGCGAACTAATACGGCGCAGTACCACATGAAGAGACTTGTTTTAAATTACTCTTTGATTTTTTCAAGGAGTATTTACTACTTTTAACATAAATGTAATGCATTTATCTGTAACATTTAAAAAAACAGCTAAAATTTAAAGTCGGCTATACCGCTATTCTGCTTTCCACGCTGGTGAAACAAATTAATTGGTGAACTCATTTTGCACTTCCTTGACTGGTGGTGCCAATTATATGTGTTTAAGGGTTCCAATAGTACATTTGTTTCGGACCCTCTGTCGTTGTGCCATTCTCATTTTCGACACATATTTTCACATTGGTACTGAACACACACAACTTCTGTAAGTTAGAGGAAAATTACAAAATGACCAATTCGGCAAGAACTTGCAACAAGATGCAAGAAACTAGAACAAATATTCACCCTGCACTGGACCGTACACTGATTTGAGACTTCCTTATATATTATAACTGTGCGCCAGACCGGGTCGCGAACGTAGGAACCCGATCTGGCATGCAGTTTTAGTTTGTCAGGAAGATTCATGCTTGAAACTGTTTTCTCTAACTTGAGAATTTCTTTAAATTGACGAAACTACCGGATGTCGACAAAGGGGGCTGGGTTTGCAGCTAAGGCAGATCCATCCAATTCTGTGCCTGTGTGGATATGCATCGTACCACAGTAGGAAGTTCGACACAATGCCTAATAATTATGATTTCAGGATTAAGACGTTAGTGTGGTTTGCGAGACAGGCAACTAAACTGCAATGACTCAATGACTGAAGACTGAACAGTTGTTTAAAAAGGAAAACAAACCAGCCGCTGAAGTATACATTGTGGATGAAATCGGTGAGAGCAGAGGCCATAAAATTGTTCGTTTATCATCCTAGAACTGCGATCCAAATCCAGTAGAATTGGAATGGCGAAAATAAAACACAATTTCAGGGAGAACAATGTCACTGGTGACATGTTGAAGGAAAACTTCAGAATCTTCTTCTTAATGCTGCTTTCCTTTCAGTTACCGTACAGAACTGGCAAGGTTACTGCAGGTAAGTGGAGCAGCTGGAACAAGGGAATTGGAGACGAGAGGGAGTAATCGAAATGGTTATCGATTAAGTTACCATCAATACCACGCCCTCAAGCTATGATGGTGATGATCATGATGATTATCTTGAATCAAACACAAATGATAGTGATGTTTAGTGAACATCATTTTGACAATTCTTTCAGGCCCAGTTAATTAAACATTACTGCTGTGCCATGTTTAATAAATTCAATATGCAAACAGATTCCAAAGGTGGTCTTTCGACTTTCCATTCATGGTGTCATAAGCTGTACATAAATCTGCTTTCAATTTTCATTATTTGAGATAAATAAATAATACGTTAAGTTGTAGGTAAAACTCTTGAGCATGCATATATCAACAAATTAGGTAATTTCCGATCCAACAGAACTTCACTCAAGTGGGCAATATTTCCATCAGGCACAAAACACGGGTAGTGGTGCCAGCACTGCTACAAGCAGCCAACACTGCCTTCCCCTCACCCTCCTCTCCCTCCCCTTGGTAGCTATAATGCGGTAACAAGGCCGTTCCCAACAACTATAGCGCCAGTCCCTAAATTATTATGGACAAAGAGTATATAGCTGTTCCTGGACTATTGAATTCTTATGCGGGTTCTGCGCTATATTAAACATTTCTGCTGATCTGATATGCTGTAACATACAGCAGAAGGAGAGGATGGTTTTAGATATGTGGCCATGGAAGTTTCCTTCCCTTTTCGTATGCGCTTCTGGTAACAGGCATGAACTAGTTGCTGTGAACTTTTGGAGTTAGTACAGGAGTTTTCATTGAAGCAATGTTGACTTGGTAGGGACAGAAGTCATTTGTTTTGACTTTGTATTTTTGGGACAGGAGTAACAACACTATTGTAAGTTTTCATCTGTTTCTCCTGCTTCTTGGCAGCTAATGTTGTAGAGAGACATTACTTGGAGTACTTGTGTTTTATTTACACTGGAATGATTTGTGATGTGATACTGTGATCCTCAGTGAAACAGCAGGTGACTGGTTGAATTCATGCTTACTAGCATAGCTCTTGTGAGGCCTTTGTAACAAAGCAGGTGATCTTTTCCTGCTGTTTTTATTCAAAGAATTATAATTTTTTGTGCAAACTTTGTGATGTATTCGATATTGCCATTTAGAGAACATCTGCACAATAGGCCCACCTAAAAATTTTGAATATTGATTTAGTCTTATTGAACTTAATTTTGTCATCTGTTACCTTCTTTTGGCTATGTAGAACCTATCAGCATAGTTAGTTTACCTAAAATCCAGGCTAATTACAGAAATTAGTAATTTTAGATTAAGTTATCATTGTTCATATCTAAACATACATAAACTTTATACATTATAATCACAGTGTAGACACTTTTACTGTTTCAAGATGACTGTTTCAACATTCTTATGCTTCCATCATCTGTTCCTATGGATATCGTTATACATCGTTATACATAATCATTATGTAAATAACACAACCCATAAAAACATTTTATATCATAACAATATACTTTTCTTATACATGTTTACACCTTTCAGTTTAACAACAATCTATTTTTCTCTCTAGAATAATCTTTAGCTCAGTGTTTCTTTATTCTGTTCATACTTCACTTTCAGATTAAGGTATGAGCAGTCACTTGAGGTCCTAATCAGCTCTTCTAATATTTAAGAATGTTTTCTATACTTCCAATTGTTAACTCCAGGTGTTCATGGCACATGAGTAGTCTACTTTCCTTTCTCATTTTTTGTACTACTTTTTTTTAGTGTATAAGATTTTTACTATTTTTTGTAATTTGGAGGAACTCTGGGCAAAATGAAACTGCTCTTTTTGACACTTGTAAACATACATGAAACGTAATAATGCTGGTTCTGCACATAATTTAAACTTTCCAGGATAATCTCTATATAATTTGTGACTTTTGTCATGATGCTGGCCCCTTCTCCTAGGATTAGTACCTACACATTACTTGTGGGTTGGCCTTATGAGAGCACTTCCTCTTTCCATTCTGATAGGTATGCCCCTTTATAAAACATTCCTATTTTTTAGGCCACAGGTCGTCCTATCTCCATGTGCTATGACTAACCTATATATATAGAAAATCCTTTCTGAGTAGGCCTCATGGTTAATTACCTAGTATACATTCCTATGTATAATAAAGTATTCTCTGGTAAAATAAAACTCTATTCTACACTTTGCATTCATTTTTTACTGCATTATTTAGTCCCTAGAGTCCTCCTCTACTTCTCAACTTCTACTCTTAGTAGATACTACGTCTATCTATACTATTCAAGTCCCACTATCCTACAATTCCTCAGAGTATTTACTAAACTGACATTTCCTAATGATCAGCATGATTAAAGTCACTCCTGTTTTCTTTTTATTTCTTTGATTATGTCTTTTCCTTGCATATCACCTGCTCATAACTGCTTTATAGTCATCCCACAACTCACACGCTGTTGTCTCCCTCTTTGCTCATGAGTTCATTGCCACTATTCTTTCTTTATATACACCTCTTCGTATATGTGTATATATAAACGATGTAGAACCGTCATAGTTCTTATATACATATGCGATGTAGAATCGTCATAGTTCATATACATATATATATATACATATATATATATATATATGTGTGTGTGTGTGTGTGTGTGTGTGTGTGTGTGTGTGTGTGTGTGTGTGTGTGTATGTGTGTGTGTGTGTGTGTGTGTGTGTGTGTGTGTGTGTGTGTGTGTGTGTGTGTATATTTCCCTGTGTACACATATTCTTTCCCCTACAATACCTGGCGATTCTCACATCATGACAGGCTCTTTGGTCTGTAATTTCAATTACTGTGTCTAAATGTATTTTTGTCGATGTATGTTCATGTAGTCTGATTCTTCAGCCTTCTTATCTAAAGATAAGATGTAGGTTATAAGAAACCACAGAAACAAGGAAGGACTTCAGTGATAGAAGTTTGTGGATATGGAAAGATGGAAAAAATAGATTGGTCCTCAAATGAGAAGTAAGAAAGGAAAAAACATAGATATGGTGGCTAAGATTGATGAAGAGCAAGAAGATAGCCCCATAGACAGGAAACCCTTCCCACCTCCCTTCCCCAGGATCCCTACCCCTTAGGTATTTGAGTGAGACACCGGAGGAGGTTTGGTGTTAAATCGACGCCTGCAGATTGGACATTCCCACCTGCACCCTTGAGGTCCCCAAAGGAAATCTTAGCAATCCTACGGAAATGGCAAATGGTGAAGAATCATGCACACTTGTTACTGAGGGTTGTCTGAAATTTGTGATGTGTGTTTTGTGTTAGCCATGATTTATTTGTTCTTGTAAACCATGTATTTACCTACAATACCCACCCCTTTCAAAATCCAAACAAACCCTGCCCTTTACATCACATTTTATAAAAGCTATAAAATACGCTATACAAAGTAGAAAATTTATACACTATGGTACCACCGTTGTTTAATGATTCACCTCATATTATATTATCCATAAATATAATAATCTATACAGTTTATTTCATGTCGATATCACTGTCTTTCTTATTCTGCGATTCTCCTAAGTTTTCTTCATCTTGTAGTCATATCCGGTTTTATAAGCACTATGATTATATGATAGTTTAAGATGTTAGGAATAGATGACAGAATAGTTTAAGATTTTAAAGGTATTTGCTGCAGGAAACTATTTTGGAAGAAGCACCGAAAACAACTCGGGGTCCAACGGCTGTCACTCTGCCCGTTAACTCAGAACGTTAATGTCCCTGGGGGATATACAATTTTACGACTTTTATATTGTGCTTCCCCATCTCTGATCCAGTTGTAAGATCTATTAAAATAAAGTCTTAGGATGGATCGTCGTTTGTATCCAGCATCCATCACATTAACCTACTGTGTAATAATCGACCACTCATTAGGAATGTTAAAGCTTGATGATCTGTATAAACCTGGATTTCGGATCCCCATACTAGTGTTTGAAATTTTTGAATACTCCATACAATGACCAAGAGTTCCTTTTCACTAGCCATGTAATTTAATTCATGCTTAATTAGGCTAGGGCTAGCAAAAGATATGGTTCGATGTTCTACAGTATTTAGACACCATTCTCCTTGGAAAAGTTCGACTGCCACCCTGTAATCAGATGCATCTGTTGAGAATTTAAATGGTTCACCCACAACTGGATGATGTTATATGGGTGACTCAACAAGGGCTCTTTTAACGTTTTCAAATGCATCATTTGCATCTTGATTCCACGTCCACAGTACTCCCTTTCTTAATAAACTTAAAATTCTCGGCTCATTTAGCTTTTGCCCTTGTATGTACCATCGATAGTATCTGGCCAAAAGTCCACAGTACTCCCTTTGTTAATAAACTTAACATTCTCAGCTCATTTAGCTCTTGCCTTTGTATGTACCATCGATAGTATCTGGCCATACCTATAAATCCTTTTAACTGTCTTACATTTCTTGGGTGTGTACATCCTTTGACAGCTTTGTTGCATTCTGGGTCCAGCCTAATTCCCTGTACCCATAAAATATGATATAAAAACTTAAGTTCTGGGCGCACAAAGTACGATTTAGATAGCTTTACTGTTATACCTTTCCCTTCAAATTTTTTCAAAGTTTTGCACAAAGTTAAACAATGTTCTTCCCAAGTACCTGATATTATAAGGATATCGTCTATATATATTATCAAATCCTTCAATAACTCTCTCCCCAGTGCCTCATCTAATGCATGTATAAATACAGACACATATTAAGTCTGAATGGCAATACATTGAAATGATATGATTTACCATCAAACAAAAATGTTGTATACTTTTTAGATTCTGGATATAACTTTATTTGCCAATATCCTGCAGTCAAATCCATTGTAGTAAAGTACCTTGCCTTTTCAGATTTGGATAACAATTCGTCAATATTAATCGGTCTGTCTCTTTCTGTCTCTACATGTCTATTCAATGGACAAGCCTCAAACACTAATCATACTCCCCCTGTAGCTTTCTTCACCATGACCAGAGGATTATTCGTTATGCTGGAACTTTGCTCTATAATATTGTTATCAATCATTTTGTTGATTTAATCCCTAACTGCTTCTTTCAAACTTTGTGGTATTGGATACAGTTTGCAAAAGAATGGAGTTTCATCTTTGATTTTGAACTTACAGATGAAGTAGCTGATATAACCTGGACGATCGGAAAATACTACTTCGAACTCCATTAAAATTTTATATAGATCTCGTTTTTTGCTTTTCGGTTAATATTTAGGATTCATTAACTTTGAATATCCATTCAATGTCCGTTCAATGTCTTCCTGGATCTACATAATCAATCTATGGTGACAATATTGCTGTAGCTGTTAATCGCAGACACTGACACTCAGTTGTCTGCTTTACAATGTACCTATCTGTCACAAACGGTGTCCAACATCTATTATCCCCTTTACCAAAACAAAGAAGATTTTCATCAAAGTTAAGATGACTTTAAACCCTAATAACTAATCCAAACAGAACAATACATCTCTATTACTATTCTTTGCTGTTAACAGTGTTTGACGAACTAATTTATTTTCAATACGACGGTTCACTTGAGTTTCGCATTTCACAATTTTACTTTTCGTTCCTTCTATCCCAACTATATATACTCCTGTTTCTGGCAATAGCGGTAACTGCCGTTTAGTCTGTATTGAATTAAAGAATCCGTTGGAGATGAGTGACACCTCACTCCCTGAATCTGTAAATATGTTAACCTCAGCATTTTCCACAGTCCCTGCTATTGTAGGTTGTGTGTTATTAGCAACTAATCTTCTGGTAAACGTTCCGGGATGTAAGGTCGTGGTCCATGAAACTCTTCAGCTCCTAACGTTTCGTCCAGAGCTGCGCTGGACATCTTCAGAGGTGTGTTTCTCCTCCGGTGAGTCTTGCCGGAGGAGAAACACCCCTCTGAAGATATACAGCGCAGCTCTGGACGAAACGTTAGGAGCTGAAGAGTTTCATGGACCACGACCTTACATCCCGGAAGGTTTACCAGAAGATATGTCATCCGGTCGTGAAAGCCTTCATACTATGATTAGCAACTAAGCTTGGTTCTTCAAGCATTAATCATTCCTTTGTATGTGTGTGAAGTTAACATACTTATAATGAATCAGGCCCCTAGTGTATCTCCACGACCTGGGCCCCAGCTCTGGATCCACATCAAACCATTTTTTCCTCATTACCACTCATTATGGGTTGATTGCCAAAACGAGATACATTTCCATTCGGTGTTTTCTGGTTACTCGGTACGAATTCTTGAGAATTTACCGGATTTAGATCTGAATTTGGATGCTTCTTTTGACAATTGTCGTTACAAATTTGCTTATTGTACTGGTGTGATTTGCGAGGTTTACTTCATGCTTTTTGAAATTATTTCCACTATTTCCTTTATAGTTCGAATTTTCCCCTTGGTGTAAAGTTTCATTACGGTCCTTATTTATGGCATGTAGTGCGTCAACAAAAATAACAACTCTTCTACTGCTTTCCAGCCACTACAAAATATGTCTTTTCTTGCATAGATGGGTAATCGTCTGATTAAAATTCGTACCAGTCTCTCATCTTCCATCAGTTTATCTAAGTACTTCACTCGTGTTAAATGCCAATCGATATACTTCCTCATTGCACCCCAGGTATTATTGTAATATTTTGGGCCCCACAGATCTGACATTAATTATTCTTGTGCACTAGCAGACCAGTATTTCTCTTTAAATTTCTTTTGAAAGTCTCCCCAAGAAGAAAAATTCTCAATATTCACGGTTCCCCATTCTGAGGACTCCCCTAGAAGGTACCTCACAGCAAATTCTATCTTTTAAAAACCTTTTCAAAAAATGGGTCGGATGTACATCCCCATCTGGCTTAAATTTAAGGAATTGCCTGGATAACACTGAATTAGCCCCCCATTTAAGATTGGTCATCACTTCACTAGTTGATACCACATTAGGTGAAGCTATTCTTTTGTCTACTTTATCCTGGATAAGCTTGAAATCTTTCCACAGGTCATCTATACCTTTCCTGGTATCATTAAGTTCAGAAGATAGAATAGGAGATACGTTTCCATATGTTACTCTCTCGGTAATTTTTCGATCTATAATTTCTTCAACTTATTCCTCCAAACTGCTTATTTTTATGATACCAGAGTTCACTAATTTCTCTTTGAAGTCCCTTTCCACGTTATCTACTTGTGTATTAACAGTTGTAATTTGTGACTGAATTACTGGCATTACATTATTCTGTCTAATGACACTCTCATTCAAAATACTCAGCCCTGGCTTTACAGCATTAAATTTAACATTGCACACATTTTCAAAGGATCCTAACTTTTCATTAAGCTCTGATTCTAAACTATTGCATTTGTCTTCAATATTCAATTCTAACCTTTCTGTCAAATTCTGAAAATTATCATTCTGTTTCTGGCTGAAGTCAGTAAACATTTGATTTACGTGAATAGTCAAGGAACTAGTCATTTCATTCCTCAAATCTATTTTGAAATTCTCCACTTTATTATTTAAGGTGTCAAATTCAGTCATCAAAGCGCTCATCCGTTCGCATAGATTACCCAATTATTTACATTGAGAGTCGACTTTGGCATTTAACAATCCTAAAGATTCACTCTGTGCATTTAATTGAGTACTCAGAGTCCGATTTTGAGCAGTTGAAGCTGCACTTTGCGTTTTGATTAAATTTACTAACTCAGGCCAGTCGGGCACTTCTTTACTAACTTTCATAGTCATAGCTGGTTCTTGAGTTTCCTCAAATTGTCATACGTTATCCCTATTCGTGCAATCTTTAGATCTTGTAAGCATTTAACTAAATTTAAGTATGATAACTACACTAATAAAGCTCACTCAACAGTTTGTACCACTTTGTACTAAAACAGTAATGTTCTGTTTTACGCTCACCTGGCAGAGAATCTGCACTGCGTCACTGAGTGGATGTGGAGGCAGGTCAGCACTGATGAACAGCAGCTGGTGCTGGCGGCAACTAATGTTGGTTTCCGCATCTGCATCCTTGCGATGTGTGCATGAGAGTGCTATACTCCCCACACTGGATCTTCTTAATCGAAGTGTTCTAGGCATATTTCTTCTTAGAGAAACACACTGGAATCTTCTTCTCTATTTCTGAATTCAAAATTTGGCTCCTTTAAATACTTAAGCATGTTCCATTGTCTCGGAGTAGATTCTTTCTCGTATTTGGTTCAGTTGCTATGGCAATACAGAACATATTCTTTTCTCATTTTTTTTGTATTAGAATTCCTGTTTCTTCAGTCCTGTCATGGTCGCCACATTCTAATGGCTTGGACGACAATTTAAGTGTGAAGTAGATACACAAACTTCCACTTGTTTTACGAGATGACTTACTTGATATGCTCAGCTCACCTTCCTCACTGGCTAGTCTGCTGCTGCAAACTCTCTTTCGTTTCTTCCCCAAAGTATACTGCTAGGTATAGGAATCTCTTAAGACTCTTTCTACTTATAAAAATAAGTAGACATACAAAGTTTGATTTCCTTCAATTAATTATGTATATTAAACATCAGACATATTGCAAATCACACTCTTCATATAAACACATACTGTTTTGTAAGTCCCTTGTGTCTCCAAACGTCACAAACAAACTAATTTACATATACTATAAAGTTGACTTAAACACCATGTCCATTCTCAACATGAATCTTAATACATGTCTTCCCTTCAACAAGGCTAAGAAAAAGTTTATTCCAAGAGGACCTTCTCAGCTGTTCTCATTATTATAACAATGGTCACTGACACAATTAGCACAGAATAACATACAAGCTCCATGGTTCTTCTGTACACATTCACTAAAACTTCCATGGATTGCCCGACAAGTGTCTGTCGTTGCCATTCGATTGCCACATCTACATTTTCCTGTGACTGAATTTCAAACCTGCATACACAAACATGTGACACGCAGTAGGTGGGATTCTATCATCCCACACTCACATCTAAAATATTGTGTGTTCGAGATGGTAGAAGGCCGAGTGGTCCTAGAATTTACACCGAAAATTTCGAATCACTACAACATATCTACAAGTCCTCTATCTTTTGAATCTTCTTCCACTTTTCACTTACTCATAACTGTAAATCTTTAATTGTAATTTGTGAAAATCTAGTAAACAACAGTAGGTAAATTCAGTTGTAATTGTTGTAAATTGTTATAAGAAGTTTGTTGGAAACTATTTTAAGTCAGTCTGTGGTGAGTTTGAATGGAACAATACATAAGTCTGAAAATAGAGGATAATGTACCACAGATGACATACTACAAATTACAAGTTGGAAAATGTACCATTTGTTATCAAAACGTTTTTATCTAGATTCTGTGTCCAGGAGTCTAATCCATGATTAAGTGACTGTTTTTAATGAATAACTGTGACCTTGTAATTATTTTTGTCTATAGTGGAAAGCTTCAATAACAGTTAATGCAAATTGTGACAACAGGCTGTGAACTGCATTATTTCCAAATGATAATTGCTGTGCACATCATATTCGTATTGATGTGACTGTTAGATTCCAAGGACAGTGATTTGAGAAATTTACACAGTTTTTGACTAATTGATCGTTATTTGAACCGATTTGATTATATTATGTGCAGGAACCTATATTTACATACAAAACAACATACTATGAGTTACTTACATGAGTTATTTACATACATAATACTACAATATTTTGAACTGATTACCAAACATACATAAAAGTAACGACAGCATGTCTCAATATTTGCATGTACACTCCTCTGTTGTATAAAATTCTTTTCCCTCAAGTAATCCTTTACAAGTTTCTTGAATGTCCTTTCACTCATACTGTCCTGTTTGCTTTTAGGAAGTTGTACACCTGAGAACCTAGGATCTTGCAATTTTGTTGTATGATGACATGGTTGGAGACTGTGGCTGTTACTTGAAGACAAATGTAGATGGTGTTGGGACAGCAACCAGCCACAAATTTACTGTCAGTTCCTTTATTCAAAGGGTACCATTACTGGTTTCGGATTGTTGTGATTCATCTTCAGACAGTTTACACGCTTTCCTTATAACATTACAGATTAATTGTCCTAAAATATAAATAATACATAATTATAAGCACGCCACACACAGGTGGTTGCGTTACAGATTTTCATTGCATGTGAATTACGTGAGATCTCGGTTTGGAGTATTTGTTTTCATAACATTCGTCCAACAGATGTGAATACATTCCCACTGCATTCTTATTGTTGCACACATAAATTTTTCTCACTGAACTCTTTAGATTTGTCACAGAGAAGATTTCTACCACGCACCACATGTTTGGATACATGCAAAGAGCTTACAAACATATGAGTATCAAAGATGCTATGATATATCGTAACAGTTGAAGATATCCTATGTTTGAAAAGATTCATATTTTCACTTACGCAACTGATATGCATTTTACACTAGTACAGAGACATTGATTTTTTGAGTTGATACTGTTACATTAATTATAAAGTTGTTCCTTTTTTTTAGTACTGTATACGTAAAATAGTACATTATTTAATTACATTTAGCATCATGAGAGTTATAATAACATATAAATTTGCTACTTGATCTGCAGATAGGTGTACTAATATTATTTGCTTTGGAGGTTGGAAAATAATTTTTGGAAATTTTTCAGGGAAGAAGTGTTGGCTAACTCTGTTTATTAATTAAGGATATAGTCTGGGGTGCTGTTTTTATGTGTCTGTATTTCCATTTCTTCTAATATGATGGAGAGGATATATTTGAATACTCTGACTCTGGGAGGTGCCCAATGAGGTCCATGTGGAATTGTTGGAAATATCCATAAGGATTCTCCAATTTTCCTAGTGGAGGCTGCACATTACTCCTTTGACAGGCTGAGTAGGCATGAGCCCATGTCTTACAGTCCCTTTTTACATTTGGCCATACAAAACATTCAGCTACGAGTTTGACTGAAGGCTGAATTCCAAGGTGTGAAAGATTGGGCATGTCATCAAATGTGATTTTCCAGGAAGGACAGGGTATGACTGGGTGCATTCTGTTCAGGGAAACATCACACAGTGCACGTTTACTAGAGCCCAGAAAGCAGGGTGTCTGTATTGTTGCTGTAGGTTAGTGATATGCTGTTTGTGGGGTTGTGAGTCAGTAAGTTGGTCATAGTCTGTTTGTGGCGTGGTTGGGAATATACTAGACAGGCAGTCAGCGATAACATGTTCCACACCCTTAAATTGTTTGACATCAGTAGCACATCAGGCAGTATGGATGGTGGCGAAGGCACCAGGGGACAGGATAAGTCGATGGGTTTTTGATGGTATCCATGAGAGAATAGAAATCTGTATAAATTGTGAGGGTTCGGCTTTCCTGAAAGTAGTGCCGGGCTTCATACACTGTGAGCATTTTATTATTGATGGCAAACCATTGTCATTGGGAATTAGGCAGTTTCCATGAGAAGTAGCAGAGGATTGTGTAAGGATTGCGTAACAGCCTCAAGATTGTCTAGTAGAACGCCTCCAATAGTATAGTCGTTTGCATCCAAGGTGAATGAAAGATGAGTCTTAGGAGAAGAGTTGGACTAGTGTAGTGTAGTGGGACTTTGAATTTTGCCGCACTACACTCGTTCCCTCAGATATAAATTATACCTTCACAGCTGTATGAGCGCTCGATGGCAGAGAAAATATATAAGAAAAGAAAGGTACTAAAATTGTAACTCTATTTGTTTTCTATCCTCCTTTTGTCTCTTGAGAGCGGAAGCTTAACTTATTTATTAGCTAGTCTTGGTCTGATTAAGACGAAAAACAACTTATTGACGCCACGAGGACCACTCCAACAATAGCTTTTCCGCATCACGAAGTCCGATAACTTTTCTGTAATACGAAGTCCGATTTGCACTTCATTCTTTCCCTTTTTCACGGTCATTAACGATTTTAGAACCCTCTTTTTATTCACCATTTCTTTCCACATTTTCAGTCTCTTTCTTTTCTTCTCTTCTCTTTTTCTTTTTTATTAACCACTACAACTGGCGACCATGACAGGACTTTTTTCATTTCAAATGGAAAGTGTTTCATTTTTGGCATTTTCCACCTTTTTAAACTAATTCATAAGAACACTGAGCGTAGATATACTACACAGACTTGACGTAAGGACACTTACATTTACCCATGATCTGGTAAATGGTAAACACCTCCTTTCACACACCCCTTGAAGGTGATGCAAATATTATAATGTACACTCCTGGAAATTGAAATAAGAACACCGTGAATTCATTGTCCCAGGAAGGGGAAACTTTATTGACACATTCCTGGGGTCAGATACATCACATGATCACACTGACAGAACCACAGGCACATAGACACAGGCAACAGAGCATGCACGATGTCGGCACTAGTACAGTGTATATCCACCTTTCGCAGCAATGCAGGCTGCTATTCTCCCATGGAGACGATCGTAGAGATGCTGGATGTAGTCCTGTGGAACGGCTTGCCATGCCATTTCCACCTGGCGCCTCAGCTGGACCAGCGTTCGTGCTGGACGTGCAGACCGCGTGAGACGACGCTTCATCCAGTCTCAATGGGGGACAGATCCGGAGATCTTGCTGGCCAGGGTAGTTGACTTACACCTTCTAGAGCACGTTGGGTGGCACGGGATACATGCGGACGTGCATTGTCCTGTTGGAACAGCAAGTTCCCTTGCCGGTCTAGGAATGGTAGAACGATGGGTTCGATGACGGTTTGGATGTACCGTGCACTATTCAGTGTCCTCTCGACGATCACCAGTGGTGTACGGCCAGTGTAGGAGATCGCTCCCCACACCATGATGCCGGGTGTTGGCCCTGTGTGCCTCGATCGTATGCAGTCCTGATTGTGGCGCTCACCTGCACGGCGCCAAACACGCATACGACCATCATTGACACCAAGGCAGAAGCGACTCTCATCGCTGAAGACGACACGTCTCCATTCGTCCCTCCATTCACGCCTGTCGCGGCATGCTACCAGTGTTAAAGACTGCGATGGAGCTCCGTATGCCACGGCAAACTGGCTGACACTGACGGCGGCGGTGCACAAATGCTGCGCAGCTAGCGCCATTCGACGGCCAACACCGCGGTTCCTGGTGTGTCCGCTGTGCCGTGCGTGTGATCATTGCTTGTACAGCCCTCTCGCAGTGTCCGGAGCAAGTATGGTGGGTCTGACACACCGGTGTCAATGTGTTCTTTTTTCCATTTCCAGGAGTGTATATAACAAAGGAAGGTACTAAAATTGTAACTCTATTTGTTTTCTATCCATCTTTTGTCTCTCGAGAGCGGAAGCTTAACTTACTTATTAGCTAGTCTTGGTATGATTAAGACGAAAAACAACTTATTGATGTGCAGACGCATTGTGGAAATTTGTATGAAATTCAGAGGATGGAAGCAGCAACATAAAATACATTGCATTTAATATTAAGACGATTTTTATTTGTATAAGTTAGTGATTCCTGGACGATTGCAATATTTCGGAGCAGCTACTACTTTTCACGCAGAAATGAAGTAGGAGAATTTTGAAGACCTGGACACCGCATGAAAGAAGACATATTAACATGGTAAAGGATGAACTCTTATCTACGCCATTTCCCCCTGTTAATCACATTTTGTTATTCTCTGTTCTTTTTCAAATAATTTTTGTAGTGGAAACTGGTTTGACTTTTGCTCAGAAGTGCCACAAGGACCACCCATACAATAGCTTTTCTGAATCACGAAGTCCGACAACTTTTCTGTAATACGAAGTCCGATTTGCACTTCATTCTTTCCCTTTTTCACGGTAATTAACGATTTTAGAACCCCCTTTTTATTCACAATTTCTTTCCACATTTTCAATCTCTTTCTTTTCTTCTCTTCTCGTTTTCTTTTTTATTAACCACTACAGTAGTACCCTTTGTAACCTCCCCCAGTTTCGCACTGAACTATAGTATCTTTCCTCCTTGTCATGAGACTCATTGTTGTCCACTTCCACTACTGTGAAACTACTAAATGATAACATCTCCTTTCTTAAATGGTGGAATTTATTAATTAAATCACTCAATTTATAAACATTTATGAACATCAAACACTGTGTGCCATTCTGGCACTCATCTCCAGCCTCGTTACAGAGCAACCTCTCTCTCTAGCCTCTCACACCTGACTTCCACCCACAGACTCCAACACTCGACTTCTGCTTACCCACTCGCACATTGTTGACTGCACTGCAGTCTTTGCTTAAACCATGTATGATCTCTGCGTAGTGCATAATCAATACTATGTAAGAGTACTGTGCCCTTACATATCCCCACCAAAATAATACTTTAATATGAAAAAATGTAATAGTGATATTAGATTTGAATATTAAAGTAGAAAAATATATAGAATGACAAAAAAGAAAAAATGTAAAATAAATTATTTAGTCAAAACTATTTGCTTATTAATGGAGAACCTCAAGTCATTAAAAATAATTCTCATTTGTGTAAGGAAAATGGTGTTTAAGAAATTCAAGTATCACTTAATCACAGTACATTAATCAAATTATATCATTAAATCACTCACTAATTAGCAACAAGGTAAGTCAGGTTAATCGAAAATGTTTGTGCACACTGCATAATGTCATTGAATTAACATAGCAACAAGAAACACAATGCCGTAACGTCCCAAATAAATAATATGGCTAACTGTGATTCATGAATAACAAGTGTCTATTAGCTTGTTCATGAATATTTTTTTTGTAATTAATTAAATACTAATGATCAGATAGTCACTGTATTGAATGAATAGAAACATAGGCCTAACTGAATGAATGTGATCAAAAAGTGAACAAAATAATAAACAGACAACTCTAACTACTACACAATATTCACGGGAATATATTCTATTACTACCCCACATAAATTAACACTCCAAGTGGCAGCATATTTTGAAAATGGGATAGTGTTATATTTATGGCACACAATTTACAGGGTTCGTAACAGAAGAAATTTGACAAAAGGCACATACCTTGGAAAGTAATCCATATTTAGGTGCCTGCCTATATGTTGAGTCGTAAATCACATGCAAACACGCTGGTTCACTATGCACTGGGCTGTGGCATCGATGCCGCCAGGGATATACCACCACAATGACACTTTCACCGTTTACTCTGCTTTTTCACTTCCCTATATGATGCGATGAATTATAGGGCTGTCGTATCGAAGCCACCGGGGACTAGACTCATTGTCTCTGCAAATTGATGGAATTGTAGTAACAGCGTCATAACAGCGACTCCCGCACCGTGAAGCTTGTTGTTGTTGTTGATCAACTGGCCGCTAATGTCAGCATCCCATGGTTCCGCATTCCACACATCTCCGCCAACATGACAAGTTAGCGCAGCGCTGGAACAGGCGACAGTCGCGCTGCGTGCTAGGTCCTCCTAGGGGTTGGTACATACTCTACTGCAATTGTAACATGTGACGACCGCGCTGCGCTCACATCGCTTCACGTCGGTGGCTTCACATCGGCTCGCCAACATACAAACGCAAAACGGAATTACGGCAGTGGGGAAACAAAATACAACGCGCGCGCACGTCAATCAGTCTGTAGTAACCACAACACTCGCGCCACGCGTTCCTATTAGTGGTTATGTCGTGTCACGTCACACGTGCTATACGCGTCTCAATTTGCGCCTAGCCTAAAGACATGTCTCTGACTCAAGCACTGCAAAATGTTTACGTGACGCCATAAAATGCTTAAAACTGATTGCATCTAGCTCACAGTAGCTACCTACTACTGTCCACTAAACTAACTCACAATAGCTACCGACTATTGTCCATTTATTTTCACACCCTCACGACGAAATAATACGCCCAAGGAATTTAATTTGCGACTTGGCGAATTCCGATTTTTCCAGGTTAACAGTCACTCCAGGTTTCCTAATTGCTTCAAGTATCCGATGAATTATTTCCAAATGTTCTTCCCATGAAGCTGTGCTAATCAAGATATCGTCAACATAAAGCGTTACATGTTTCAACAAATCTTCGCCTAAAACTTAATCCAGCGCTCTCATAAAAGCCGCTGAAGAAATCGAGAGACCAAAAGCCATTCTCTGAAATTGGTAACTTCTACCATTATAAAGAAATGCTATATACTTTCTACTATTCTCTTCTAGCATTAACTGCCAGTAACTACTAGTCAAATCAAGGCTACTTAGCTATTTGACTCCTTTGAATCTTTGTAACAAAAACTCCATGTTTTCTGGCTGATCACGCTGTGGTAAAATTATGCGATTCATTGCACGGGCGTCAAGAACAACGCGAATTGTGCCATCCTTCTTTGTTACAGCATGTATTGGGTTTGAATATTCGCTATCTGAGCGCTCAATTATTTGATTATTCAACATCCTCTGTATTTCCTTGTTAACAGCTTCCCTTTTTGCCAATGCTATTGAGTATGACTCACTGCGAAATGGTTCATGGTCCTTTAATTTAACAAACAAATCCTTTAATTAATCCTGCTACCTTTGATAATATATCGGCGTAGCATCTCAGTAGTTCCCTCAGTTCTTCTCGTTCTGCTTCAGCCAAGTCCACTAACGCTCGAATCTTGGTTTGAATACAATTTAGATTATCCTCCTCGTTCCTCTCTTGCAGCTTATCGCAGTTCTCTGAATTGTTTAAAGTGACAGCTTCATACTCTCCTCTATAACGCATCATCCTTATTTTCACGCCCGCAGAGCCCTTATTATCCATAATAAACCCTTTGAATACAATTCTTCTTTCTTTATTATCTCTCCATGTCCGCAGACAATTCTCCTCAAAATTAATACAGCATCTCATCTCTGACAACCAATCAACTCCGAGAACTAGCCCAACATTGAAAGAACCAACGATTAACACATTCTGCTCATATTCGTCCCCTTGAATACGAAATCTTAGTAATGCTTGTCCTTTAATTGGTTTGCTTCGGTTTCCAACTGCACTGACAATATGTACGCCGTTAACAGGAAATGTGGGAATAGCGACAAGATTGTTTAATTGCGAAAATAGATTTTCAGAAATAGCACTTGACTCGCTAACTGAATCAATTAATGCATCCAAAACAATACCACATACTTCGACTTCCACAAATGGCATCAGAATTTCTTTATTAGTTTCTTCATTTTCTCGACACAAATCTTCGTTGACGTCATTTACATGTTCACACTCTATGACATTTATCATAATATCCGAAACTTGTCCCTGTGACGTAGTTCCGGAGCGGGTCGTCTCCGAAACTTTGCTTAGTTTAACTGTTCAGAATCTCGCTGATTACGATCGCGGCTTCTTGCACGTTCTGGCGATCGATACTGTCCTCTGTCTCTGTCATTGTGTGGCCGGTTCGGCGGATGATTTGACCTGAATCCGTCTTGTACATTTTATTCCTTTCTCCTGTGTCTATCATCGTCTCGGCGATCAAATACTTTCGGTTGTTCGTAACTTGGGATTCCTTCCCGCGCTGGGCCGTTATGACGATTCGGGTAATTGTTATTACTGTGTCGCTCACGTTGATCGCGTTCGGCATTGAGCAATTCCATTCGGTCAAGTAGCAAATACACTTGCTCCACTGTTAACTGTGGTGTGAGTGCTAATTTCTCAGGCACCAAAAATGGTAATTTCTGGATTAATATAAGCATTAGCTCTTCTTCTTTAACCGGGTCGTCCAAGTATGCATTGTCGTTCCAGTACCTTTGCATAAACTCACGCATTGTACCATGATGTCTTGAATAATTTGGCGGTGTGAGAATTTTTGATTTTACGTCCCACTGTTTTTCTTTCGACCAAATTTTTTTTTTAAATGCTGTTTCAAATTCTTCATACTTGGTGTAATTGTCGGATACACTTATACCCCAAATATGTGCCTCACCCTTCATGTGACTGACGCAAGTACCAATTTTAGCACGCTCCCTATAATGCCTCGGAAACGCATGTTTGAATTGTCTAATGAACGCAACTGCTGGATGCCTTGTTTCGGTTCATATTCATGAAATTTTCGACCGCTCAGTCCATTGTCAACAATTACTTGCAGCAAACCGACAATATTGTTATTTGGTTCACGTAATACTGCATTAATTTCATCGCGCAAAATTTCTTTATTAATTCCATTTGACATTGTGTCGTTGTTCGCTACCTTTTGTCGTATCTCATGTACCTCATCACTTAGTTCATCACATCACGTTTGTACGCTGTGAGCCATCTTAATTAACGACTCTTTGTTGGCTTTACAAGAACTTTTAATTTTGACGATTTCGTCATCTTGAGCCTTAACTTTGTCATTAACTTTGCAATTAAAATCTTCCGTTTGCCTACACCGTCCGTTAACTTGAATTTTAAGATCTGTAATTTCTCTGCCAATGGCCTCATGTTTGTCTTGACATTCTTTTCGGAGATCATCATGCTTTTGTTCAAATGAACTGGTGAGTTCCGTTCGCAAATTGCTAATGGCATTAGTTAGTGTCTGATAATCATTTTTGATTTCTTGATGTAACTTTCTTGTTTCCTCATAAAATTTTGTTATTTCCTCACGCACATTTTTATTTTCCTCATGAAACGCTCTTGTTTCTACACGCGCCTGTCTATTTTCTTCATGGAAAGCTTTTATTTCTACACGTGCCTGTCTATTTTCCTCATAAACATTTTTGATTGCTTCTAACAATTGAGATATACAATCTTTACTGACAATAGCAGTTTCTGTTTCCTGGATAACCATTGCTGTTGAACTTCTGTTAGGCAAATCAAAACTAAGAATACCACTGTCGTCTGTCAAATTAACTGTAGTGTTTTCCATAACATTAATTTGTTCTCCGTCAACCACGTTATTAAATTGTCCTTCCTCGTCTTTAGTAACACTACCGTTTTGTTCTGAATTAGCCATATTAACACTGTTCAAAACAGTCACTGTTTGTTATAACTTATGCTTGCTCTAAATTGAAAAGTTCACTCGCAACTTAAAAGTCAGTAACACTATTGACTATTCCTATTCCTGTTCATTCCTACACAACGTTGAGTTCACTTAATTTAGAAGCGCTGCTGTGCTGAAATGCTGTGGACGCACCGTTTGCTGTGTTGTCTTCTCCGTCGTTTCTGAAGATTGCTGTGGAACCGAAGTCCGACACACGCGTCGCCATATGTAACCTCCCCCCAGTTTCGCACCGAACTATATTATTTCCATAAGCTGTAGGTGAAGTTATATTTTAATTATTTTAGCATAATATATATCTTTCCTCAATGTCATGAGACTCATTGTTGTCCACTTCCGTTATTGTGAAAACTACTAAATGATAACATCTCCTTTCTTAAGTGCTGGAATTTATTAATTAAATCACTCAATTTATAAATATTTATGAACATCAAACACTGTGTGCCATTCTGCCACTCATCTCCGGCCTCGCTACCGAGCAACCTCTCTCTCTAGCCTCTCACACCCGACTTCCACCCATGGACTCCAACATTCGACTCCTGCTTACCCACTCGCACATTGTTGACTGCACTGCAGTCTTTGCTTAAACCATGTACGATCTCTGAATAGTGCATAATCGATACTATGTAAGGGTACTGTACCCTTACACCTTGGTGACGTCGTCTTTGATGCTGTTGAATGCTTGCTCGATACCTGGAGTCCACTTGAGCTGGTGTTTGCTGGTTTTATTTCTGCCTCACCATACCTCAGTTAGGGGTAGAAGGGTGGCAACAGTGTTAGGGAGATTGCATCGGTAGAAGTTTATCATCCCTAGGAAACAGCGAAATTCGTGGTAGCCTGTGGGTGGCAATAAGAGTCTGAGTTGCCCATTTTTTTGGTAGTAGGGCGTATGCCACTGGCATCAACGAGGTAGCTGACGAAGTTTACTTCACATTGTTTCAATTAACACTTGGCATCGTAATGATCTCACGAGTCTGGGCTAGAATGTCGAAAAACAGTTTGAGGTGGTGCTTGCGCTCTTCTGGAATCGTGGAGAAAATTATTGTATTGTTGAGATATACACAGCAAAAGGTCAGTTTGAATAGGATGCCATAGCTAAAAAGCTGCCAAGATTTTGCTGTGTTTTGAGTCCATATGGCATGAACAGAAATTCGAGAAGGCTCAATGACGTAATAATAACGGTCTTTCCAAAGTCCTCCTCATGCTCAGGAATTTGAAAGTATACTTCCTTGTAGCCTATAATCGATGCACACAAGAGACTGTGTAAAGTCTTGCATGTTAGGAATTCTCAGACTGTCAATTACGGTACATAAATTTAAAGCTTTGTAATGATCACACATACACCTAGTATCGTCTTTCTTTAGGATGAGTTAAATGTGTGATTCTCAGCACTATAGAAGAGGCAGATAATCGCTGCTTTTAATAGTTCATCTACAACAGACTTTGCTGCTCATAGTTTGTGTGGAGTTAGGCAGCGGAGTCAGAGATTAACAGGTGGACCTGGGATGGTGGTGACCTGGTGTATAGTTCTGTTACAGATAGTACTGTGTGCAACGGGTATAGGGATTGTGGCGATAACGGATTAAAAGATATCACAAAAGGTAACTGTATTATCTGAAAGGGCTCCTGTCGAACCTTGATTGGGCTACTCAGGCTGACAATACTCTGATCCGTCTTCCCAACATTTACTACACCCAGAAATTTTAAGATTACTGAAACCAGGAATACTCCACTTTTCCTCAGTTTGTTTGAACATTTCATTCACACATGCAAGTCATTACCCAAAAACTACAATATTATGAATGATTACCCATTAGCCCAAATCAAACAGTTTACCACTCTTACAATATTCTCCTAGACAAACTAAATAACCCTTGATGTGTTTCTACTTATTAATATAATGGCGGGTTATGCATAATGTGCATAATTGATCGGTAGGGTTCAATTATTCGAACGAGATTACATACAGATAATAAAACAAGCAGATTTATGTAAACACTTACAGACAACATAAATAAAGAAACATTGTCAATTAAAAGCAAATGAAAATGAACTGTAACTTTTTATCTCTAATCTCATTGGTATTACTAACTATTGCTTACAAAATTAATTAGATTACTAGGAGATTAATAGGTTTCCTAAGTTATTATCGTTAAGATAAGAAATGATTAAATGAATGAAACCAAGTTTCAACTTCTGTTATGAATCTCATTGAAAATAAAGCAGAATAGTATCACAATGTGACAATTTACAACTACATAAAGTGAACGTACAGGAAAAGTTATCATTGTTCCTGTATGAAGAGTTTTTGTATCACTGGTTGGAGTGAAATAATTCACAATATTTCTCAGCCAATATTTCTTGAAAACATTTTCTGTTTAGCTGATGCTGCTAGAGAGTCGTCGATATCCACGTAGTTAGTCCATGACCTTTGAACATGTAATCAAGTAATTGCTGTCATATTGATCTCCTTGATCGTGAGCGCAAGTTGAGAAAGTAATGGGTATGCTCGGTGTTTGCAGAATTAATTCCGCTCTGCGTATATGTATACAACGACGAAAATACATTACTCTTCTATCCATTAACGTAACCTTATGTCATAATGTTTGTTACACACTTAACCCACAATTTTCAGATTTATGGTGTACAATAGTGGAGCGACACTTTTCAGTTTTCCGTCCGCACTACGGAAGTAAATGAAGTCGATTTTACTGTAAACCATTAGTCTGTGGTTTAAACAAAACAATAAGCGTCATGCGCAGTTGTCTATCGAATCAATTCAGTCTTGCGGCGATCGCTGTGTAATCACAGTTAATGTTCTTTGTATCAGCAGACGACACGACAATGTGTTACCAAATCTTCTGTTTCATTCTACAGTCTGTGGGAGGCAGTAAATATTTTTGCTGTGTGCAGTGGAAAACAGCATCTTTACGAGGTGCACATAGCTTACCGGTCTGCATATCAAAACTTTACGCTTTATGAGTTAAAACGCAGTTCCAGAAAATGAGCAATGTCACATTGAAAGTCATTAGCTCTTTAACTGCGGTACACACTAAGATCATAAATGTAGCACTATCCAAACACTAATATTTTTCATCGGCCATGAACACAACGAGTAGTAATATATACGTGATACAATAATCACCACCTCTCTCTTCTACTCGCTCCCTGCTCTTTATTGCTGCCTTCTCTTTCGATGTATAGACATCATTCTACATTGCTCAGACACCTCACTTCGCATAACACTTCCGAAGATTATCATTACAAAGATTTACAGTTTTATACAAAATAATAATTTCGTCATACTCTGTCCCTAGAAAATGAATCCAAATAACATTTAAACAAATAAGAACGTACACAACATCAGGATAATTGAAAATGAAAATCACGTTCATAACAATACATTATGTAAACAGAAACATGATTATACCACGAATTCAATTTTCAAAACTCATTTTGAAATAACCTTTTCAATATTTGATGAAGAGAAAGGAGGAAAGAAGTAAAAGAAATTACAGCAAAAGGGAAAAATCGTATACCAGTCTGCAGTGTTATCTTTACAGGATCCACAACGGTGGTGAGTCGGTCGTGCCAGTACTCCAGGCACAATATTAGATAGAGGCGCTTCACTAACATTGTTTGTGATATCCTGTGAGCTGGTTAAGTTGATGAATGAGGTGCACCATGGCTCTGTTGCCAGAGGGAGCGGTGTCGATGTCTCATAGGAACTTGATGTCATTGGGAGTGTGTGGCATCAATATAAATCAGCAAGGATGCTTCGTGTGTCCTGCAGCTCAGCGTTGGGAGTGGCAATGTGTCGGCGGAGGCAGTCGTTTTCGTCATGCGTACAATGTTCCAGAGGCATATGTTGAGTTATTGGGTCTCCAGCGACTGAATCTCGCCGAGAAATGCCAGGCACTGTGAGGGGTGTTCGTGAGGATCAACGGCGAGAGAGCTAGCAGAGATTGGTAGGGATACTCAGCTGGGTGAGAGGAGTTTGTCATTGACGATGCTTATGATGCGTCAACCATCCTCCTGCTGAAGTAAATCATCATGAGCCAGGTCTGATAGAAGCCAGTAGTGTTGTAAGAAGCTTGCACTAAGGATGGGTTCTATGACACTGGCGATAAGGAACGTTCATGGGAGAAGGTAGCCAGAACCCAGATGGATGTTTATGGTGGTTGAGTCATATACAGCGATTGTAGTGTCGCTCGCCACGCGAAGTTGAATGGGTCACGTGGCAGTATGAGGGGATGTGCTAGTCTGGGGTATGGTGCTAATGTCAGCACCTGTATCAACATGTCGGTAGTTTTATGTCATGCACTCAAACACACAGAGGTGAGAATCAAAGAGTTGTGACCATGGTACTTCTATGTCAGATGGGTTCTGTGACTGGGGGCAGCTTGACTGATGAGAGCGACCTAGTGTGTCTGCTGTAGGCCATTGTTGGAGTTTGGGAATGTAAATGATGGCTGAAAGTTGCTCACCATGTCCCTGAACCGAGAGTGAAACCAGCCGTAGTGTGGAAACACAGCTGGGATTGCAGGTGAGGGTGTGTTGCTAGGTGGGCAGGGCTGTGTGTCAATACACCAAAGGCCATTGTCCCTCATGTTGATTGTCACTAGTAGCTTGGGAGGTGTCAGGCAAAGTCGGTTGGTCTCAGCAGCATCATGGCAGGTCGTGCCATGAGGTAGTCATGAGTCAGCAACTTGTGTATTGTTATCTGGATAACTGATGCTTTGTTGGTGCTCACCAATGGAGTGTTTTCTGTCCACAAGCCATAGTTTCACATCCAGGAGTTCCTCCTGTTCATGCAATATCATTGTGAGTTGCACCTGTCGTAACAGTTTCATGACCCACAAAGTCCACGGAGTCCAGTCAAGTATTAGATTCGTATCCACAGGATTCAGAGGCGGCATCATAGCTGTGAAGAAGTGCTCTCACTGATGGTTTCCTTGTACATAACCTGTTTGAGCTCTTATTCGGGTGTCTGCGACAGGCACTTTATCAGCAGCGACTTAACCATGTTTTGCTTGTTTGCTGTGGACAGCGTGCATGTTTTGCTTGTTTGCTGTGGACAGCGTGAAAAATGAGTCACTAATCAAACCCGCCTGCTCGTCGAAATGACTCTGGAGGGCGACAAATTCAGCAATGTCATCTATTATTCCAAGTGCAGTCACGATGCACTCACTGATGGCGAACCACATGGCTGGTTGATCGGTGTGGAATGGTGAAAGCTTGAATGTTAGCCCAAGGTGAAAGGCAGGAAGTAGTCCATCGTGCAAGTGAAGCCAGCATACTGAAACTCAGTGCAGTTGACACAACAGGAGCAACATTAGGAAAAAGTTCACCTGGCTTCATCAATTGTCGTTATGTGGGTGGCAGAACTGCAGACATGCGCGACACAGCTCATGCTGTGTAGACAACTGAGGGGAACAGATCAGGGCCTTGAATAGTCTGTTACAAGGACAACACTGGCAAAATCGTGGGTACAGCAGGAACACCACACAAACTGGATGAAATGTCTGTATAATGCCATTATTCAGGATGGGGTGTGGATACTCACGGTCAGATAGGCGTGACATACTCAACTGGGGAAAATGGTTCAGACTCTTGCACATCGAAGGGGAGGAAAACACAAAAACTATCAGGGGCCAGTAGATACAACATGCACACCCACCGTAGTGGGAGTTTGACGCCATTAATCAATTGGGAGCTCGATATTGTTCACCGTTGGTACATAACACTGTTGCTTCACATCCTCAAGTTTAGACTGACTCTGATGATACACACTCGGCTGCATAGTGTTTGGGCGTAAAACAAAGTATCAGGAGAGTCACTGTCTATTTCCAGTAGTTGCAGAGTCCTGGAGTCTGAAAGTGTGTGCACTGTTACTGCGAAGTTATTGTCATGGTTGTACAGTGAGAAACTGCAACCACACATGGCTGTTGTGAGTCACCAATGGAGTTCATAGCCATGGCGGCGTGTAAGAAACATAATTAATATACAAACATCTGGTAAAAATTACAATTTATTACCGCATGTAAGAGCATAGACGAAATACAACCACCATCTTACAGGTCATAGAGCAGACTGCTAAACCAGAGTTCATACAGTACACCGCTGCTGGGAAACAGAGACGTGATTTTCTCTCATGGCAGTGGTGTTGTTAGTGAAGTCCCCACAAGTGTTCCATTTAAAGTACTGTATTTACATAGTTGAGTTGTACACAGGAGAGACAGATCTTTAGCAGATAAAGGTCAATCGTAGAATTACTCCTGGAAGAAACTGGTGAAAAACAACATTGTGAACGTGATCTGATGATTGGCTAGCATTAACTGGCCTCTTTGAATGTTAATCATGGACTGACTATGGCTTTGTAGAGACACATATTTAAATACTTGCATAGGATAGATATTACAGAATAAAAAAGATGTGCAACATAACTTCATATTTGGAAAGAAGTTATTTTGAATCATTATTAGCTTAATGACCTTAAGTGGGTACAAATCATGCACTCAGATCTCCAAAACCCACCGAGTTTTTTCTGAGAATACAGATGTTCTAATTGAAATATTTCATAAACTAAGATGTTATTCGATGAAAGTTACATTTTTTGGCAACATAAAAAAACATGGATACATGGAATTAGATTTTGTAAGTAGTACATTTTAAGGTTCCAAAATCCTGTAATATTTACAATAACAACTACTTTTAATAATGGTAATTATAGAATTAAAGAGTTTTCAGAAGATGAGAATAAGGGCTTTCAAATAAGTTATGTTAATTGTTAGTGGGGTAGAATTTTGACATGCACATGGCTTTCACGAATTGAAAACTTTGAATATTTTTTTATGTATAATGTTTTTTCATCATGTATATGCACTGTCATATCATCAGATTGTAAATTATACACTGAATAACAAAGTTTTGAAAACTACAGCTTGTATAAGAATTTGACAATTTTAGTATGTTGGTGATGCATGTGAATGAAAACAAATTTTATTTAAGGAGTAGGATTATAGCAAGTAGTGGTATTCCACACGTAGTTCAGAGTGTAGAAGAAAGATGCTTATTATATTTTGAAATGGTTTGTAACTGTTTGTAATGTTGTATACCTCTTGTTTGATAAATTTACTATTTGCAGGTCACATAAAAATGATCTGTTACATTCTTACATAAACAGGATACTTCAGTTGTATCGACCTATATTAGGAGCTAAATACCTTCAGAACGATATCTTCAAGCGTTACGCCTTTATTGGGTACGTATACTATAAAGGAAATAAGTAGATGTTCCTCGTACAAATAATTTTCCGTTTATAAGTGGTTTAGTATAAGTTTGTTCTTTAAAGATATTGCTTAAGACTTTATTAGGTATGTATACTGTAAAGGAAATAAATCAATATTTCTTGTACAAATACTTTTCAGTTTATAAGTGGTTTATTATAAGTTTCTTCTTTAAAGATATTGCTTAAGAACTATTATCAGGCAAAAATCACTTTTTGTGTTTCCATATATCATACAAATGTGCTATACATCATATTGCGAAGTAAAAGAAGGTGGGCTGGATAAGTGCAAGTAGAACTCTTGCATTGAGGGTCCTGTGCAAACATAATAATGGATACAGGTAGTTCATCAGTCCCTGCAATTGAGAATTTTGAGGTATTTCGCCTGTTATCGATAGTGATACTGGCAAAAGATCAGTCCCAAGAATTCCAAGAATTTTCCAGAATGTTTTAATTTTAAAATGTGCAATCAAAAACTTCTTCAACCATCTATAGTTCAAATTATATTCTACTTTCACTGTGCCATCTTTAGGCCCCCAGATAGACGTGTAGGAAGAATCCAGCCTCCTGTGCAACTGAAACAGGGGCCAGCATTCAGAAAGTGGTATCAGCAGACTTCTTTTTTGACAACTCGATCCTTTCGTTCATCAATGAACAGATCGCGCTGTTAAAAATGTAGTCTACAGATATCACTTACTGAATGCTTGCCACTATTTTGTTTTGCCCATCAGGCTGGATTCTTCCTACATGTCAGGAAGGGAGCCTGCAGATGAGGCTGTGAAATGCCGAAAGTTGTTGTATAAGTAAAATAAAACTTGAAATATGGATGGCTGAAGGTGTTTTTGATTTGACATTTTGTATTGAACAGCTGAAGTCCATCAGCCATCCTGTGTAAAGATGGACTTACAGAGTTTTAACTTTCAGTTCCAATTTTAAATTTTTTGTGTATTTTTGCATTTGCTATTGTAATTTTTCATATATTTTCTTAAATTTGGGCTTAGGTTAAGATGCTTTACTGAGTGTCAATTGCAGATACCCTAATGAGTCTTGCCTCATTGGATCTTTCGTATGTCAATTGAAATGTTCGATTCCATACAAATTTTGGCCTGACTTGTATTAATTTTCATATTCAAAGTATATATTCCACATTTATAAACATTTTTATAGGGATTTCATCCCAAATAAACTATTATTATAATAATATAATTCTACTTTTCACATCGATCCATTTTGCAACATTGATCTTGAACCATGAAAATTAGTAATCACTGTTGTCAACACTGTTTTGGTATCAGATGCCAAATGTGGCATATTGATACTCGGCAAGAACTTTCCAGATGATATATTTCTTTCCACTACAGTGCTCCGTTGATCTCAGTCTGCTTCACAGGGCCACGCAATGCTGAGGAAGCACCCCAGTGGCCTGTGCAATGCAATGCTGTGTCATGCTGGGCTTGGCCAGCCCGCTGAGTTCCGATGATGTCGGGATGGCTGTGCCAACAGCCGACTCAGTGCTGCTCGGTGTGAGCCACAGGCAGCTAGCTGCGTCCTTCTCCTCGCCAGCGTGGCTGAGATAATGGCGACAAACAAGCGCCTGGTATCCAGCATCCGAATCTGCGGCCCGCGCCTCAGGAAGTCTCTGGCGTGTGTTGGGAGCTGAGACGACTGCCCTTGGTAGCGAGCGGAAGAGTGGTCCACTGCTGGCTGGCTGCAGACCCTGCGTCAGCCTCAGAGGGTCGAAACAACGACCCGCCATGGACTGGGGCGTTGGCGCCCCATCTGTTGCTGCATGTAGCCCGGTGATATGATACGTCCTGCTGTGCAGCAGAGCTGCCACACTTGAATGCCCTGCATTGGCCTCAGGCGCTCGAACCAGTGACCCGCCATGGACTGGAATGCTGGCACCCCATCTGCTCTGCATGTAGCCAGTGGTGCGACAGGCCCCGTCATCCAGGAGAGCTGTCACACTTCAGTGAATCTCGTTAGAAAACGGCACCTATTTATACTTGGCTGTGCACCTCTGTTCTGCCAAGCACGCCACTTTTCGTCACGTATACATAACACTTAGATAGGGTCAGAGGCCCTCTTCTACCTGTGACTTGCACCATGGAAACTGCTGTGTGCGCCCTCTCTGACAGTTCTACGCCCCTGTGCTCTCTATTTGCCTTCGCAACTGCTAGTATGTGTAACTCACTGCAATCCGGCCCTCACCTGGCTGTAACTCGTGCTCCGAATATTGCACAAAACAAACTTTCCTATCCTAAATGGTGGTGCCGCTACATTACTTCCCTCTTTAAAAAGACTTGGTCCCCGGTTCGACCCTTAACTAGCTCTTAACTTGTTTGGGTCGGCACCTATGGCGTGTTTCCTTACTATTAGAAAACTTAATTGTGGTCTAGTGCCCTCTTAAAACCATAACATAAAACAAGACGTAAAAATTCCTTACTGGATGACTACTGCTCGATCAACTCCTTACCTACTCGTCTCACGCCCTCAGTATCCAATCCACCAGGACTTGGACTATCCTTGGTTCCCTCTTGGAATTAACTATCCACTTGATCAGGAAGAAAACAACACATAACAAAGTTAAGGCTGCGATGACGCTTGGCACAGAGGTGCTCAAAAAGATCGCTATTTTCCATTGCCTTTCCCTATACTGCGCGACATGTTGAACAAGCTTTTCGGCTGATATGTTCCCCTGTTGCTCTAAAACGAACTGGTTTACGCATCTCAACAGACCTGGCTCCAGAGTTTGATTTAACAAGGTCAGATTCTGCCTTAGCAAAAGCTCTAAAGTGGCTTCTGGCCAGAACAGCTGTAGCTGCGTAACATTCAATTGCATGACTCCTGAAATTGACGCTAGCAAATGGAAGGTTGGTCCTATTATGATACACTTAGTTCCATTGATTAAAATTCGCTCCCCTCGAGCTCTATACGTTTCGCTTCTGCGAATACTCCCCGCTCAAAACAACTTGCTATTACTACCAAATTCTTGTAGGTGGAGAAGATCTAATGCATCACGACCCATTGCAGGCTCAATTTTGGCTCCACGATGTCCCTTGGACAGTCTATTCCTTTCCCCCTGGCTAAAAATAACTGCACTGTGCATGTGTCCCATATTTCTAGCTTCACAGATTTTCCTCCAACATTCACTATTTTTGATCCAAACTCAGCACCGATTGCGTGACTACTTCCATTCTTAAATTTATGTTATATTAACTGGTGCAATAAACACGACTTTCCTGACCCAGCACTGTCGATAACTAAAAATTTAAACAAGAAATCATACGACTCTGACATCGTTCAACACATATTTATTACGGCTTTGCCGCAAAATTTACTCCGACGCATTTACTTCTTCAGAACTACGTTTGATTTCTCCTACATACGTCAGACACTACACTTTCCTTTTCAGTGACCCGAGGAGAGGTATCACCATCACCTTTCTTCCTTCTTCAAAAGGACTGCTGCCCCTAGCAGGCTCACAAACACATATAAAATACAATACCTACTTAATCTATGCAAACCCACTGATACATGTCACGAAAAGAAAACTACAAATACTCTACTACTTTCTAGATCGCAAAGCATATGGTACTTCATGCTGTACTCTATTTTCCTGGTTTTCTCTGCGCTTAGCACCTCTATTCGCTCTCTCTTTCTTCCTCTTTCCTTCCTGTGACACGCCTGGAATCACATCTGGGCAACCCTTAAATGGCCGTAACCGCCCAATGTGTACTATCATCATTCTAGTTGGTAGCTGAAGCTTAACATTAACGGGGGATGTGGTTTCAACAACTTGGTATGGTCCCTGATACCTCATGAGGAACTTCTTCATTTTCCCTTTTTGCATGTAGGGGCTGGACAGCATTACCCATTGCCCCACTCTATACTGCGGTAAACATCCTCTCCGCTTTACTGCGTCTTCCTGCCTTTCCAGAGCCTTCGTATTCGCCTTTTGTACCCGTTTCCAGACAACCCGAATTGTTCTCGCGAATTGACGTACAGATTCACCGTCCTTCCTTTCTGTAGCCTCACTAAATAAAACGGTGACGGCATTTTTCGCCAGTGTACTACCTCATATGGAGACAAACCGGTATTTGTATGGACTTTTGCGTTGTAGGTGCATACAATATGCCTCAAATACTCGTCCCACTCATGGTGATGAGAATCCACATAAAAACTCAGCATCTTCCCGACTCTTCTGTGTACCCGTTCTGTCCTTCCGTCGGCCTGTGAATGCAACGCGCTCGTCCTCAACTTCTTTACATTCAACAATTTACACAGTTCCTTCATTAAATCCGACATGAAGTTGGTCCCTTGGTCAGTAATTATTGTCTCTGGTACACCAAACTTCTAAATCCAGTTATTTACTAACGCTTGAGTGGCCATTGCTGACTGGTGATTTGGCATAGCCACCATCTCCACATACCTTGAAACATGGTCTATTATTGTCAGAAAAAATCTGTTCCCCTATGGTGTCTGCCTAAAAGGTCCTAAGACGGCAATCCCCAGCAAAGAGAATGGACATGTTGCTTCTGGTAATCATTGTAGCTGTATCTGTTTCCGACTCAAATCTGATCTCTGCGCACATGGTATATAATTCTTGAAATATTGATCCACATCTCCCATCCTACCTCTCCACCAATACCTCTCCGCCACTCTCCTATTCGTCGTTCTACGCCCTCCATGACCAGATAACACGTGATCATGTGCTTCCTTTAAAACCTCGTCCCTCAATTTCGCTGGCACTATTACCCTTGGCCCTAACTTCGTTTCCCTGCACAGAAGACCGTCGTACGTATTAAACTGTGGCTGTGTCAAGTACAATTTACAATCGTTGTCCATGTCCTCTAATTTTTGCCATACCGCTAGGTCACAAACTATGACTTCTACTTTTGCCACCCTCCTACTTAGTGCATCCGCATTATCGTGCTTCTTCCCATGCTTGTGCACCACGTCGTAGTGAAATTCACTAAGACTCTCAGCCCATCGAGCGAGTCTAGTGGTCGGATCCTTCAACCCCAACAATCACTTCAATCCAGCATGATCTGTCACTACCCAAAATCTTCCCCCATATAAATAACATTTAAAATATGTGATTCAATAAATTACGCTAAGCATCTCCCTCTCAGTTGTTGAGTAATTCCTCTCCGTTGCATTCAACTGCCTAGATGCATAAGCTACAGAATGTTCTTTCCCATCAATTTCCTGACTAAGAACACACCCTAATGCTTGATTCGATGCATCGGATGCTAGTATAAGCTCCATTTCAAAATCTGGAAACTCAAGAACCGGACTTGATGTTAACACTTCTTTCAGTGTGTCAAACGCTTTCTGACGCTCTTCTGTCTACTCAAATTTTACACCCTTCTGTAACAATCATGTCAACGGCTGTGCTAAATCTGGAAAACCCTTCGTGAACTTTCAATAGAAATTGCAAAGTCTGATGAATGACTGCACTTCCTTAACTGTTTCCGGTTCCCAAAAATCCCTTGCAGCCTGTACCAACCTTGTATCTGTTTGCACTCTGTCCTTACTGATGATATGACCCAACTATTTTACTTCTTGCAATGCAAAATGACACTTCTCCAGGCTCAATGTCAAATGAGCTGATCTTAACCTCATAAAGACTTCCCTTAGCCACTGTCTATGTTGCTCCATACTACTTGAAGGCTCTGAGCGCTATGGGACTCAACTGCTGTGGTCATCAGTCCCCTAGAACTTAGAACTACTTAAACCTAACTAACCTAAGGACATCACAAACATCCATGCCCGAGGCAGGATTCGAACCTGCGACCGTAGCAGTCGCACGGTGCCGGACTGCGCGCCTAGAACCGCGAGACCACCGCGGCCGGTCATACTACTTGAAAACGCTATAATGTCATCCAAATAGACAAGACACTGTCCTGGTTTCAAACCCCTCAAGACACTGTCTAGCAACCTCTGAAACGTTGCCGGAGCGATTTTCAAACCAAATGGCATTTTAATGTACTGGTAATGGCCTCCAGGTGTAGAGAAACCAGTTTTTGGACGATCGTCTGGAGCCACCTGTAACTGATTATAATCACTTGTCAAATTCATCATAGAAACGTACTGCCACTGCCCTAAGTGATCCAAAGTCTCCGATATGTTTGGAATGGGTATGTGTCCGTTACTGTCTTATTATTGAGGTATCGGTAGTCACAACAGAACCTGTATTTCCTAGTGTCATCCGTAGATTTTTTAGGCACAACAACAATGCCCACTCCCCAGCAACTATTGCTATGCTCTATAATACCACCCGCAAGCTGGTGATCAGCGAGATCCTCCAGAATCGGCTGCAAACACCTCGGTATTCTATATGGTTTATGGTAAAGAGGTGCTTCATTCCCCATTGGTATCCTATGTTGAACTAATGGAGTTGCTGATAACGGCCCTCTCGGAAGAAACAAATCCTTAAATTCCCACAACAATTCTTCCATATGCTGTTTTTCTCCTCCTTTCAAATACACTCCTGGAAATGGAAAAAAGAACACATTGACACCGGTGTGTCAGACCCACCATACTTGCTCCGGACACTGCGAGAGGGCTGTACAAGCAATGATCACACGCACGGCACAGCGGACACACCAGGAACCGCGGTGTTGGCCGTCGAATGGCGCTAGCTGCGCAGCATTTGTGCGCCGCCGCCGTCAGTGTCAGCCAGTTTGCCGTGGCATACGGAGCTCCATCGCAGTCTTTAACACTGGTAGCATGCCACGACAGCGTGGACGTGAACCGTATGTGCAGTTGACGGACTTTGAGCGAGGGCGTATAGTGGGCATGCGGGAGGCCGGGTGGACGTACCGCCGAATTGCTCAACACGTGGGGCGTGAGGTCTCCACAGTACATCGATGTTGTCGCCAGTGGTCGGCGGAAGGTGCACGTGCCCGTCGACCTGGGACCGGACCGCAGCGACGCACGGATGCACGCCAAGACCGTAGGATCCTACGCAGTGCCGTAGGGGACCGCACCGCCACTTCCCAGCAAATTAGGGACACTGTTGCTCCTGGGGTATCGGCGAGGACCATTCGCAACCGTCTCCATGAAGCTGGGCTACGGTCCCGCACACCGTTAGGCCGTCTTCCGCTCACTCCCCAACATCGTGCAGCCCGCCTCCAGTGGTGTCGCGACAGGCGTGAATGGAGGGACGAATGGAGACGTGTCGTCTTCAGCGATGAGAGTCGCTTCTGCCTTGGTGCCAATGATGGTCGTATGCGTGTTTGGCGCCGTGCAGGTGAGCGCCACAATCAGGACTGCATACGACCGAGGCACACAGGGCCAACACCCGCCATCATGGTGTGGGGAGTGATCTCCTACACTGGCTGTACACAACTGGTGATCGTCGAGGGGACACTGAATAGTGCACGGTACATCCAAACCGTCATCGAACCCATCGTTCTACCATTCCCAGACCGGCAAGGGAACTTGCTGTTCCAACAGGACAATGCACGTCCGCGTGTATCCCGTGCCACCCAACGTGCTCTAGAAGGTGTAAGTCAACTACCCTGGCCAGCAAGATCTCCGGATCTGTCCCCTATTGAGCATGTTTGGGACTGGATGAAGCGTCGTCTCACGCGGTCTGCACGTCCAGCACGAACGCTGGTCCAACTGAGGCGCCAGGTGGAAATGGCATGGCAAGCCGTTCCACAGGACTACATCCAGCATCTCTACGATCGTCTCCACGGGAGAATAGCAGCCTGCATTGCTGCGAAAGGTGGATATACACTGTACTAGTGCCGACATTGTGCATGCTCTGTTGCCTGTGTCTATGTGCCTGTGGTTCTGTCAGTGTGATCATGTGATGTATCTGACCACAGGAATGTGTCAATAAAGTTTCCCCTTCCTGGGACAATTAATTCACGGTGTTCTTATTTCAATTTCCAGGAGTGTAATTAATTTTGCCACGCAATGAAGTTCTATCAGCAGTTAGTGGTTGATCACTTCGCCTACCTCTCAAACACCAGTCTTCGTCACCTGGCACATCCAAATGTGCTACTAAAACTCCTGTCCTCAAATTCGCGTGTACAGCGCTAAAATTATCGAGGTTCACGGGAACAACTCAACCGCTGTTCCCCTCCGGTACGTGTGCAACACTACATTTCACAAGACAACCCAGTGAAACCAAAACTTCATTGACTTCCAATGGTTCAATAACACATACTGCACCCACAGGTAGATTCGACTCCACACTTACTTAAAGCGACTTCCCGGTGCCACTAGACACACACTCATGCGAATTAAGCCTTAATGGTAATGTACATGGTTTAATTGGTTTGTTCATTACGTTGAAAGCCCCTCGCGACAGCTCTGCATTGACAACAGCTTCCCCTAGCGGAAATAACATTCCACCAATATCCACAGTTCGTTGTTGAAGGTCAATTTCGGCATGATGTTAATGCAAGAAATCTACTCCTAGGATCATGTCGAAGCCCTCACTTACCCATGGTACTATCTCCATGCATACATTAAATCGGACTTTCCCTAAGCGAAAGTCAACTGTCACTGATTCCAAAGGCGTGACCTCCTTATCCCCCACTCTACACAACCTATAACGTGGTGGGTCTAGTTTCCTTCGTCCCATTATATTCTTAGTAGCCACTGACACTTGCGCCCCTGTGTCCAACAAACTCTTAAACTTTTTAGGTCCTATGGATCCTACCACTGAACATTCCACATTTGCATACGTATTTGTATCATTGAAATTAAACGGGAGCTCCCTTAGGTGGTCTTGGGCCCCCTCAGCCGTTAACAATTGTCCACCTCTCCTATCTCGACTTCTCCATCCTCCACGCTGATGATTTCCACCCCTTCCTCTATTCCTTGGTGACTGGGTACACTGCCTCTGCACATGTCCTATACAACCACACTTAAAACATTTCACACCCGCTGTAAACACTGTTTGCCTCTCGCATACCCCTGTTGCCACGTCTATTTCCTCACATTGGATTGTCAGCTGAATGACCGAATACAAATCTTTCGGTGTCCTTTACGCACTTACCGTGACATATGCGTTGGTAACCTTCTCAAAAATACATCAAGTGCCCTTTGCTTGGCCTCCTGCAACAGAACACTATTCGCTTCATCGCTCTGACCCAACTCATAAGTATACTCATTAATTTCCCTTATCCTGTTCGCAAATTTCTCTATCGTCTCCCCCTGTCTCTTTGACATTGTACTTAACCTCTCTCTAAAGTACCGAGCGCTATTCTGTTTCTTGTACCTTTTTAAAAGCCCATCATTCAACTGCTTAAACCGTCCTGCCTTCCTTAAGGCCTCGGAACATCTTACACATGCTTTCACTTCACCCGTTAATCTAATCTTGGCTATATATAACAACTGTTCATCAGACCAATCAATCATCACCGCTGTAGTCTCCAAGTCCTCCACAAACGCAAGCATATCCTCAGATGCCTTGCCAGAAAACGGAATAATCAAACCCACGGGGCTAGATCAGTCTCCTGCTTCCTACACAACAACGACTGATCAGATACGGTTTCCCGCTCACTTCTAGATGCTAGTTCACTTCTCAGCTGCGTATTGTCTCCTATCAATTGTGCTACCTTTTCCATCAAAATCTGCACCGCCTCTGGTTCCGACACACCTTGTGTCCTTGACTCTGCAACTGTGTTGTTTTCGTTCCCAGTTAGTCCCGAAACAAAACATTTAAGTAGAAGAACAACATAACTTCCTACAGCTCTGTATCATGATACTCAGTATCATCATAAATCAACACAAAAGTAATCAAATGCTACGAAAAAAAAACTTACTGCCCCAAATACACTAACACCTACTCTGACAACAGAAAATACTATTCCCACGCAAAACATCTACAATGTTGCTTTTGACACTTCATACACAAAACACAAACAAGGAAGAAAGAGAATGTCCAACACTCAAAAAAGAACAGCTTTGTCAGCACTCATCACATCTTGTGGCTCGAACGTCGTACTGCTGAAGACGTCCGCTATTCTGACACCAAATGTTGTGACTGGAGACGCCAAATGTAGTGGGTGGGTGCCAGGAGTCGCTGTGGAGTGGAATGCTGGCGCCCCATCTGCTCTGCATGTAGCCAGTGGCGCGACACGCCCCGCCATCCAGGAGAGCTGTCACACTTCAATGAATCTCGTTAGAAAACGGCACCTATTTATACTTGGCTGTGCAACTCTGTTCTGCCAAGAGCGCCGCTTCGCGTCACGTATGCATAACACTTAGATAGGGTCAGAGGCCCTCTTATGCCTGCCTGTGACTTGCGCCTTGGAAACTGCTGTGTGCGCCCTTTCTGGCAGTTCTTTGAATTATTTATATAGATTTTGTAGATTTTATTTACTTCTGTGGTTTCGATAGTTTAGAAGAATTTATGTTGAGATTTTGGATTGTCTAAGTGTATTGAATTGTGTTATTATCAAGTTTCTTCAACACTGACTTAGCTCTCTTCTTCGGATTTCAATCATACATAGACTCTTTGGTGAATTCTATTGTTTCTAACACGTCAAAAGTTTGCATTTCTGACACTGACATGGCTTTTATGATTAGATTTAGGTGATTCATAGTTTCTTTGGTGATTACTTTGGTTTGAACGATTTTGGTACTTAGGTTTGTTGCTTCTTTTCTTCTTTATTTGGAATTTGTCTCAGATTATCGATTGTGTCATCCATCTCTTTCCATTGTTGTTAGTAAAATTTGTGATTAGGTTAGTTTTTTTTAGGTCAGGTATCCCACAACATCAGTTCCTCAGTTTAGGTACTATTGTCTAAATTTTTCATGACTGGCTAACACAAGTCGAATCTTTCAGAGAACTCACAACAAGCTAGTTCATGCTGAACAGCAGAGAACTGAGCAGGCAGAGCATCAGGCAAATGGTGAAACAAAAGTAAACAAAAAACTGAGCCTATACTATATGAACTGTTCACTTATTTCCCAACTTTTCACTTTGGGTGCTTGCTAGAGAATCAAATAGGCAGCATATAAGGATACACTAACAACACAAACTGTACTTTGTTTAATTAATCACGTAACTTACAGTATATGATCATGTAAACAAAACATAGTCTACAATTCGCAACTAAGGAATGTTTTCTTTTTCCGAAAAACATGCAAATAGATGTAAACCTTTAATGAGTTCTGCTGGATACTGTTGTTGAGTGTATGACTGCTCCGGTTGACTGCTGGTTGATCCTTCAAAGCAATCACTTTCTATCGTGACTGGCGAGCCACAGCAGTTCCTGAACCATATGAATTTGCATTTTATGTTTTCATGTGACCTCCTTTGGGGCAGACAAAATTCTCACCATACCTAGATTTTCACTGACCTTCACAGTGCAGGGCAAGTATACCATCCCTCCGTCCAGTGGCCAAGCACAGTTTTTTGCAATTTCACTTAATGGGAGATGATGAGGTGGAGATGGATAGACACTGTAAAATTATTCAGGGAGCTGAACAGGTGACTGTACTGAAAATGCAGGGACTGTAACCCCAGCTGAAGTAAAAACGTCTGTTAGATTTCAGTTCTGACAGCACTTGATAACAACAGATAAGATCAGATATTTTATTATGATAAATTTATTAAAAGTGTGTAACTATGTTTCATTCTGACAGTGTACTAATTCTGTAAATATTAACTGTTCCAGTTTACTGTAATGTAATTCACCTCTTTTGTCAATCTCCTGACAAATGATCAGGTTAGTGAATATTATATTCAAATGTTTTATGTTTTCTGTATTACACTTTCTGACTTGGTCCAACTCACGAGAATCACCTCTTATTTGGGTCTATGGAATGACAACTGTATCTACTCTTGTCTCGTTACTGGCATAGTTGAACAACAACAGGAATGTCGCACAAGCTGTTGCACCCTCTGGGATAGTGATGACCTTGCTTAGCAGAGGAAGAACTGCCTGTTCAGTGTTAAAGTTTCCGCTGAAACTTGCAAGTGAGGAAACGCCCACTTGGAGGCAATGAGTTTGATTGTAGCACTTTATTGTTTCAGTGCAAATTGATCATGTGAGACAAATACTAAATACCACACAAGCATGTGATTGAGGCATTCGATCGAACCTTGCAAGACATCTTTCATAACTGAACCAAGTCTCTGTCACTGTGCACAAACGTGGAAAGAGTACTCCACAAAGATCAATATCCTGGACTCTTTGCTTAGTACCTCCTCTAGATAGGGAAGGTCTGCGTGGCAATGGATGTGGCTAGCTTAATCAATTTTGAAATCCGCGTTTGCAGTGTTGCAAGCTCAGAAGATAACGTAATTAATGAGGTTTTTCCAAGCTAACAGCAAAACTTGAGCAATGAGGAGTTGATGATGATGATATTTGGTTTGTGGGTCACTCAACTGTGTGGTCATCAGTACCCATACAATGTCCCAATTTGTACACAGTCCAGTCTATCCACTGTTATAAATGATAATGATGCCGATGAAATGATGAGGACAGCACAAACACCCAGTCCCCAGGCAGAGAAAATCCCCAACCTGGCTAGGAATCAAACCCGGGACCCCGTGATCCAGAGGCAGCAACGCTAGTCACTAGACCACGAGCGCAACGAGGAGTGGTTGTGTGAAACAGCAATATTGACTCTAAAGAATGAATTGGCAGAAAACAAGAATAAAGAAATTATTGATTAAGTGCCTGATCATGTGACCACCTAAATGTCAATTGATACAGTGATGAGACGAGACAATGCTACTACATACTCTGCAGAATTTCTAAACTGATGAGCACTGTCAGAGGTGCTGTCTCACAAGTGGAAACTGAAGGTGGATGTGTCTGTCAGCCTGATGTCTAACATGGATGCACCAAGATTGTGCAATGGCCCCAGCATACGCATCACAGAGCTGAAAAGGCAATTAATGCTCGCCACCAGAATCACTGGTAGAGACAAAGAAGAGGCAATATTGGTACTACCAATTGCTGTCATCCCAACAAACAAGCCCTTCCTGTTAGCACTTGCAGTTCCTTTTTGAAAGTGACATTCTCGATTATTATAATAATGAGACACAGGTATTCACTTTGGTGCAGCATGATTTTTGCACAAGTAGCTCTACATTGGCTCTATGTGTATTGACAGCTAGGAACCTCTACATAAATGTAAGGAACTAGAACTGTTGGAACGTCGTTTACAGAGATGAACAATAGTAGATTTCTGGCTCTTCGTACGCACCAAGACAATTATAATCTTTTCCGTGATGGGCATCGATTTCAACTGATTAACAGCCATCATCGGTGATTTCAACAAATATGTGCCCTGAGTAGTAATCGATTTGTAAAAGTGAATAAATAAAATGGTTGCTGCATATTGGTAATTTTATGGTTTATGATCGCTGCACGACTTGGGAACTACATGGAGCCCACCATTCATTATTTGTAACTGTTACCACTAAGTACACTACTGGCCATTAAAATTACTACACCACGAAGATGACGTGCTAAAGAAGAGAAATTTAACCGACAGGAAGAAGATGCTGTGATACATAAATGATTAGCTTTTCAGTGCATTCACACAAGGTTGGCGTCGTTGGCGACAGCTACAACGTCCTGACATGAGGAACGTTTCTAAACCTTTTTCTCATACACAAACAGCAGTTGACCGGCGTTACCTGGTGAAACGTTGTTGTGATGCCTCGTGTAAGGAGGAGAAAAGCGTACCATCACGATTCCCACTTTGATATAGGTCGCATTGTAGCCTATCGCGATTGCGGTTTATCGTATCGCGACATTGCTGCTCGCGTTGGCCGAGATCCAATGACTGTTAGCAGAACATGGAATCCGTGGGTTCAGGAGGGTAATACGGAACGCCGTGCTGGATCCCAGCGGCCTCGTATCACTAGCAGTCTAGATGACAGGCATCTTATCCGCATGGCTGTAATGGATCGTGCAGCCACGTCTCGATCCCTGAGTCAACAGATGGGGACGTTTGCAAGACGACAACCATCTGCACGAACAGTTCTACGACGTTTGCAGCAGCATGGACTATGAGCTCGGAGACCATGGCTGCGGTTACCCTTGATGCTGCATCACAGACAGGAGCGCCTGCGATGGTGTACTCAACGACGAACCTTGGTGCACGAATGCCAAAACGTCCAGGTCCTGTTTACAGCATCATGACGGTCGCATCCGTGTTTGGCGACATCGCGGTGAACGCACATTGGAAGGGTGTATTCGTCATCGCCATACCGGCGTATTACCCGGCGTGATGGTATTGGGTCTTGTATGGGCCTTTCTGGATACAGAAAATGTTCGACTGTTGCCCCGGCCAGCACATTCTCGAGATCTCTCACCAATTGAAAACGTCTGGTCAATGGTGGCCGAGCAACTGGCTCATCTCAATATGCCAGTCACTACTCTTGATGAACTGTGGTATCGTGTTGAAGCTGCATGGGCAGCTGTACCTGTACACGCCATCCAAACTCTGTTTGACTCAATGCCCAGACATATCAAGGCCGTTATTACGGCCAGAGGTGGTTGTTCTGGGTACTGATTTCTCAGGATCTATGCACCCAAATTGCGTGAAAATGTAATCACATGACAGTTCTAGTATAATATATTTGTCCAATGAATACCCGTTTATCATCTGCATTTCTTCTTGGTGTAGCAATTTTAATGGCCAGTAGTCACTTGCCACTTTTCGCACCATACCGATATCTTATCCAAGTCATTATGCAATTCGTTTTGGTCATCTGATGACTTTACAAGACGATAAATGACAGTATCACTGCAAACAATCTTAGACAGCTACTCAGATTATCTCCTATGTCATTAATATAGGTCATGAACAGTAGAGGGCCTGTAACACCTCCTTGGGAAACGCCGGATATTACTTTTGTTTTAATCGATGACTTTCCATCTATTACTACGAGCTGTGACCTTTCTCGCAGTAAATCACGATTCCAGTCGCACAACTGAGGCGATATTCCATAGGCATGCAGTTTGGTTAGAGGACGCTTGTGAGGAACGGTGTCGAAAGCCTTCTAGAAATCTAAAAATATGGAGTCAATTTGACATCCCTTGTCGATAGCACTCATTACTTCATTAGTATAAAGAGATAGTTGTGTTTCGCAAGAACTATATTTTCTGAATCCGTGCTGTGTCAATAAATCGTTCTCTTCGAGGTACTTTATATTGTTCGAATACAGTACATGTTCAAAAAACCTACTGCAAATCGACGTTAGTGATATGGGCCTGTAATGCAATGGATTACTCCTATTTCCCTTTATGGGTATTGGTGTGACCTGAGTAATTTTCCAGTCTTTAGGTATGAATCTTTCTGTGAGGGAGCAGTTGTATATAATTGCTAAATATGGAGCTATTGTATCAACATACTCTGAGAGGAACCTGACTGGTATACAATCTGGACACGAGGCCTTGCCTTTATTAAGGGGAGTCGTACCGCCCTATCTTGACAATGTTAAATTGGCTATATAAATGCCCGTTATCTCAGGAACTGTTGCGTACATAAATGTGGTGTTTTTATCACATGTTCTCCCATGCTTTTTGACTGTATTGCTCTACAATCACTTTAATATAACAACTAGAAAAAAGTTTGATTTTTTTCCCTAAACATATAATTTTTTGATGTAATTTTTCAAAATTTTCATTTCTTGAATTTTAACTATTACAGTAAATACTACTAAAGTAAAGCTACAATATCATTGTACTATCTATGTTATGTGGTAAATAATTCATTGATGTAGACTCAGAAGTTTCTGAGAAAAACAGGCTTTTATACTGAAAAGTGTCATGTTGAGGAAATTGCGTTTAAAGAAAAAATTTTAATATACAGCCAACTGATACATAAAAAATATGTTAAAATACTCCTGGATGGTAGTCCTCATCTCCTCCTTCATTTTCCTCACCCAGTGCTACCCTCCTTCTCTTGGATCTGGCTTCTTTTGACATATTGTTTGTTGCCATCTCTGCCTTCATGATTCACAGTTGGTCACGTTTTTACACTTTTAGTGGTGTTGTAAACTGTATGAATATTCCAAAACCTATAGTCTTCCAGAACAGCCATCATTAAAAGTAAGAACAGGATCCAAAACACCAACTTCAAAGACTGACCTTGCAACAAACATATTTTATGGTATCCTTGACCATACAACATTGTTAAATGATTCATTCGCATTTTGTGTTTTGCCCTTGAGACATTCCTTCAACAGGTCTGGTTGGGCAAGAGCCTGAAACGCAGGTTTCGTGGCAAGCATAACAGCATTTGGTATAATAATTTTGTGCGAGAAAGTGTCTACTTTACCCTCCTGTTTTGCATTCAAGTATTTACACCATTCAGTGGAACACAGGTTGTGTATTGGTTCAGCATCTGCAGACAGCTTTTGAAAAGAAATTGCCCAAACAGCTCTCTTCATACCATCTACATTATCTCTGTTACTTCTAATAGCCATACCATAATATTGTGTAATCTGATCAATTTGTTTATCAGTCAGTCGACGTCTTATACTTAGACCATCAGATAACTTGGTACTTCCCAACTGCTGTTTGAGTCTACGTAGTCTCATTCCCATCCTCTTTTGCGCATGATTAATGCACTCTAGTTTTGTAATTGACAAATCGCCATAGGGACTGTCCACCACTGCCTTCTACGATCCCATCCCCAAGAAAACTCATGTAGCGAACAGCACGGTCATGCTGGGAACGTTGGAACATTTTCACCGCAGAAGCAACCTTCATCCCTACACTAGTTCCTTCATAGTTTCTCTGACAATTCATTTCATGCTTAGTTTGCTTTTCAGTACTCTTGCCTGCTTGTCTATAACCCTGACAGTACATGGTCAACACATAAACATCCAACACTTTCCCATTGTCGATGCTGATAATAGATTCTCATGAATTCTTTGGCCGGAAACCTCTTTTTTGCCAAGATCTGTCGAATGATAATGCTATGTCAGAACTTCCATTTTTTGCTACAGCCTCCTTTGCTGCTGTAATCAATGATTCCATAGCACACGCCTTGACACTACTTCTTATTATAGAGTTGTATTTGATAGATTTTGTGGGGGGACTAGGGAGGTTCAGCAAGCCACAAAGAACCTTGCCAGCGTAATGGCCTTTTCTTATACATCTAAGTCCATAGAAGTATGTTAGATTAGTGTCAAAAAGTCCATTCTTTACACTTACTTCTGAACTCTTGAAAGTCTTTTCGCTTTTACAATTCAAACACGTTATTTGCAAGGTGCACACCAGACCACTGTGTTGAAACAGCTTTTCAGAAATTTCAATTTCCCCTCCACATATACGACAATGTACTGTTTCACACAAAGCTGAAATAAGTATATGGAGATTAACAATGATATTGCAGTTTGTTTCACTGTCTGAAGCTGCATTGTATTTTACATTTTTCTTGGAAGCACTCGGAGGAGTAGAAGGACTGTCACTATTTACAACCAAATTATCGCGCCCTTCGGCACTAACCACTCTTTTTACTGCTGCTATATTTGTTCTGTAGTATCTGTTTCCTTTGTTTCGTATTTTTTGAACACTCCTTTTGGTTTAGTCATGACGAAAACTGTCACAGGAAACATAGAAACTAAAACGTGGGTAGTGGATAACTGATATTGTCAAACACAAACAAATGTACAGTTTAAAGAGTTTACTGCAAAGTACCACCAGTGTAGGCAACTTATGAAACGGACAGTTCTCTACAAAACAAAAGAAACCACAGCCTTCTAGACTATATAGTTCCAGAGAAAAACGCCAATATGTGAAATGACAAAAAACAAAATTCTCAGAAATGTCATTGCATGATTATTTTCAAATACACTCCTGGAAATTGAAATAAGAACACCGTGAATTCATTGTCCCAGGAAGGGGAAACTTTATTGACACATTCCTGGGGTCAGATACATCACATGATCACACTGACAGAACCACAGGCACATAGACACAGGCAACAGAGCATGCACAATGTCGGCACTAGTACAGTGTATATCCACCTTTCGCAGCAATGCAGGCGGCTATTCTCCCATGGAGACGATCGTAGAGATGCTGGATGTAGTCCTGTGGATCGGCTTGCCATGCCATTTCCACCTGGCGCCTCAGTTGGACCAGCGTTCGTGCTGGACGTGCAGACCGCGTGAGACGACGCTTCATCCAGTCCCAAACATGCTCAATGGGGGACAGATCCGGAGATCTTGCTGGCCAGGGTAGTTGACTTACACCTTCTAGAGCATGTTGGGTGGCACGGGATACAGGCGGACGTGCATTGTCCTGTTGGAACAGCAAGTTCCCTTGCCGGTCTGGGAATGGTAGAACGATGGGTTCGATGACGGTTTGGATGTACCGTGCACTATTCAGTGTCCCCTCGACGATCACCAGTGGTGTACGGCCAGTGTAGGAGATCGCTCCCCATACCATGATGCCGGGTGTTGGCCCTGTGTGCCTTGGTCGTATGCAGTCCTGATTGTGGCGCTCACCTGCACGGCGCCAAACACGCATACGACCATCATTGGCATCAAGGCAGAAGCGACTCTCATCGCTGAAGACGACACGTCTCCATTCGTCCCTCCATTCACGCCTGTCGCGACACCACTGGAGGCGGGCTGCACGATGTTGGGGAGTGAACGGAAGACGGCCTAACGGTGTGTGGGACCGTAGCCCAGCTTCATGGAGACGGTTGCGAATGGTCCTCGCCGATACCCCAGGAGCAACAGTGTCCCTAATTTGCTGGGAAGTGGCGGTGCGGTCCCCTACGGCACTGCGTAGGATCCTACAGTCTTGGCGTGCATCCGTGCGTCGCTGCGGTCCGGTCCCAGGTCGACGGGCACGTGCACCTTCCGCCGACCACTGGCGACAACATCGATGTACTGTGGAGACCTCACGCCCCACGTGTTGAGCAATTCGGCGGTACGTCCACCCGGCCTCCCGCATGCCCACTATGCACCCTCGCTCAAAGTCCGTCAACTGCACATACGGTTCACATCCACGCTGTCGCGGCATGTTACCAGTGTTAAAGACTGCGATGGAGCTCCGTATGCCACGGCAAACTGGCTGACACTGACGGCGGCGGTGCACAAATGCTGCGCAGCTAGCGCCATTCGACGGCCAACACCGCGGTTCCTGGTGTGTCCGCTGTGCCGTGCGTGTGATCACTGCTTGTACAGCCCTCTCGCAGTGTCCGGAGCAAGTATGGTGGGTCTGACACACCGGTGTCAATGTGTTCTTTTTTCCATTTCCAGCAGTGTATTTATTTAAAATAGTAAATAATCGAATATTTCAATAAAACCAACACCAAATTAAGCATAAACATCTATATTTTCATAATTTGCATAAAAATAAAAATGTCAAATTTTGTCATTTTTGGCGGTACGACTCCCCTTAAGTGATTTAAGCTGCTTTGCTATGAGGAGGATGTTTCTCATCTTGGAAGTTATTCTTGATTGGAATTCAGGAATATTTACTTTGTCTTCTTTGGTGAAGGAGTTTCAGAAAATCGTGTTTAATAACTCTGCTTTGGTGGCACTGTAATCAGTGACTTCACCGTTGTTATTGTGCAGTGAAGGTATTGATTGCGTCTTGCCACTGGTGTGCTTTATGTATGATCAGAATGTCTTTGGGTTTTCTGCCAGATTTCTAGACAGAATTTCGTTGTGGAAATTATTAAAAGCATCTCACATTGATGTACGCGCTTTATTTCGAAGTTCTGCAAAACTTTGCCAGTCCTAGGGATTCTGCGTTCTTTTAAATTTGGCATCCTTTTTTGTCTGCTTCTGCAACAGCGATCTGACCTGTTTGGTGTACCATGGGGGATCAGTACTGTTATGTATTAACTTATGTGATATACATCTCTCAATTGCTGTCGATACTATCTCTTTGAAATCATTCCACAACTTTTCAATGCTTACGTGATAAGATCGGAAGGAGTGAAGACTGTCTCTCAAAAAGGCATTAAGAGCATTTATATAAGCTTTTTAAATAGATATACTTTGCGTTTCTTTTTGATGGTTGTAGGTGTTACGGAATTCAGCTGAGCAGCAACTGCCTTCTGGTCGCTAAGCCCTGTATTTGTCACAGTACTCACTATTTTTCCAGGATTATTTGTTGCTAAGAAGTCAAATATACTTTCGCAAACATTCACGCTTCGAGGGGGCTCATGAAATAATTGTTCAACATAATTTTCTGAGAAAGCACTCAGTCCAATTTCGGATGACGTTTTATGCCTGGCACCAGCTTCAAACGTATAATTTTTCCAGCATATCGAGGGTAGATTGTGTTTTAATTTATGAGCAGTCTAACTCCTTCGCAACTTTCTTCCTTTCATGTAATATGTCATCTTCAAAATCTTTGAAATTTTCCCAGTTCTTTCCCTTTCAGTTTTCACTAAATTAACAGAGGCAACATCTTATTTGTACTTGTATAAATTTTTAAGATTAGTTGAACAAGAAACAATTCATTATTACCTATACATTTCTCACTTAGTCCCTTTTTCATGCCCTTCTGCCAGTTTGGATATAAAGCTCTACAGATAGTTTCTGAATATTTCCAAAATGTTTCCCTGTCAATATTATTCCTACAATTATTCCACAATAATCTAAAAAACATTCTCTCTTACCTTCCAGAGTTAGTTATAAATTTAACTGACACACAATTTTATTCATTCTCATCTCTACATTCTTCAATATCTGTGGTCTGACCAGCAATAGCAGGTGACAGGTGAACTTTCATCAACTATCATATTTTGCCTAATTTCATCAACTGCAACATCGTCACCTAGCTTCATCATTTCATTTCCATTTACTACCGTATGAACATTACACTCACCTTCTGAATCCTTAACATCTGTTTCCTCCACAGCAGCACTCACAATATCATTACATTCACGAACATTGTTTTTACAATCACTGTCTTCACCTTCTTCCCCACTTTGCACTTTCCCTACAGCTTCATACAGCTCAGTACTATTATTTCCTAAATCCTCTTCATTTTCTTAATTAATCCCACCAATTAAGAACTAATGTACACTTTACTTTCCACATTATTGTCCTGAACTTCACTCCTACACCAGTTGTAAACATGAGTTGTAGCCTCAATACCCACACTTTGATTCCCTACACATTTTTGTATATAATTACTCCTTAATGGCTCTTTGTCCCAGATAGTACGCCAATTTTTTATATCACAACCCAGTTGATTTATCTGATGCTCTGTCTGGACATCTGACTGTATTTATTTTGTTTATATTGTTAGAGGTACTCTTGTAACTGGATACACATGGCCTAAAACTACCAGTACTCATTGATGCAATTCAATGTTTTCCAGACAGTGTCCCTCCTTAACCTATCTTTAATTTGTTTGCATTCTGTTACCCCCATTCCATCTCCTTTTTCTGTTACTAGCATTTCTCCCCCAGCCTCTACCTCTTCTATTCCCATTGTAATCTCTTGCCCTACCAGCCTGATGTTCATACCTAAAGTTCCTATGATCCCTAGACCCCATTGATTCCAGTATTCTATCCCCCATGCCGATAATTCCCATGGCTAAAGTTTTTCGAATTGTTTTTCTTCATAGTCCTATCAGACAAGTCTACATGTTTCAAAAAAATGATCCAGTGAATCATCTAGTCCTTGTAATCTTATAGGCAACCCTCTTTTGAGTTCATCTGTCTGAGCCATTCCCTCAAAAGATTTATTGAAATGTACCAATTTCTTAAGCTGGTTTTGTCCACAGCTTGTGGTCTTGAGGCTAGCATTGCTGCCTCTGGATCACGGGGTTCTGGGTTTGATTACCGGCTAATCAAGGATTTTCTCCGCCCAGGGGGTGGGTGTTTATGTTTTCCTCATCATTTAATCATCATTCAGAAAAGTGGCGAAACTGGGTAGTGTGAAGATTGGGAATTTTTACGGGTGCTGATAATCTCTGTCTTTGGGTTACCTTCCCCACATTTTCTGTGTTGTTTCCGGTTTAAGTTGTTCGTAATTGCAATTCCTATATATTTAGCTTACTCTACGTCCTTCAGTTTTGACTGATTTATCGTATAACCGAAGTCTAACGGATTCCTTTTAGCAGTCTTGTAGATGACCACATACTTTTAATTATTTAGAGTTAATTGTCAATTTTCACACCACACATATATCTTTCCTAAATCGTTTTGCAATTTGTTGTGATCTGCTTATGACTACTGGAAGATAAACGACAGCATCACCAGCAAACAACCCAAGACAGCTGCTCACATTGTCTCCTAAATCTTCGAATATTGCTCCATCTATGGTGCACAGGTGCACATGTAACAGCGGTACTACAGGCGCGCTCTCTGTCGGAATGTGGGCTTGCAGTGTTAAAATTCAGATGTCATATTAATAAAATTAACTGTCGATAGACGTGTCACTAGTCATCAAATGTTTACTTTATGTTGACATTAAAGAAATCACCTGGTGCCTTGCCTTATCCGGCTGAAATTTGTCATCCTGATTAATTATATCTTGCGCCCAACATACTTCCACCCATTCCTTAATTATTCAGTACCAGAAGTACCTCGTCGATGCCAAAATTTCCGCGGTAGAATAATCCACCGAAGGTTCTGTGAAGGTACAATGCTCCGCTATAGATGACTTACTGGGCTACGAAAGGTGAGCGTGGCGATCATGTTCAACGCACCTTTCACGCACTGTGGACGTTGTCAGGCTAATGTAGACCTTGTCACACTGGTAAGGTATTCTGTAGATTCCAGCCTTCCGCAATCCCAGATTATTCTTTGCCGGATTGAGAAGAACACACGTCTTTGTAGGTGGAACGGAAGATTACTTCGACGTGATATTTCCTTATGATTCTGCCTAATTTCGACGAAATATTTGTCGACGTACGGGAGGAACGCCCTGGCCTTGAAACCCTCCTTTTCCTGTTTATCTTGGGGGTGGTCACGTTTTTTTCTTTCTTAAAGCTGTGCTAATCTGATGTGGAGAATTACAATGTCGCTTAACACTGGTTGTGGGTGTTGCAGAGCCTTTGCAAGGCTATCTCGATCAGATACAATATGTGCTCGGCGCACCAACATTCGAAGGACGCCCATAATTTGTAATTGAGTCAGCTCAACGCCTTCAAATACAGGTCTTCATGTGTGGACTTATGGTAAACGGAATGTCCCAATGATTAATCCACTTTCCGACTGATCAAAACAGCCAGAAACGGCAGGCAACTGCTCTTTTCCACTTCCATGGTAAACCTGATATTCTCGTGGATTGAATTCAGGTGCTGCAGAAAGTGTGACAGTTCTTCTTCATCATTGGGCCACACTAAAAAAGTGTCATACATATATACGCCATACATTGAGCAATATTCGAAGATGGTGCGAAACTTGACAGGGATCACTCATGCACATACGTCTGCACACCAAGTTAGCAAAGAGAACTAGCAATCTTCAGGGCAAAACACTCACCTAAAAATGACTGAATGGCTGTCAGCTGAAATATTATGGCAAGAAATCGACCTTATCCTCCTGCAATCCTGAAACTTCATGAAATAAATACTCTTTATGCTGTGAAAATTTCAAGAATAGCAAAAAATCTCGCAATGAATATGCTAAAATGGAAATATTTGCAGGTCTTACAGTGAGATTACAGTTTTAACAATAGCAGGTCAAGTATGACCTTGGACTGCAACTGATGAGCATTTTCTGTGCAATTTGTTCTGTAAAGGGCTGCAGGAATAGCTTATTCAACATATTTAGTGAGTGTACTTGATGTTCTTCCATTCCCTTGCTGCCTTTTCCCTAAGGAGTGCCATTATTCATCAGATGTTTGAACTGTCAATGATTAATAGATCCTGCACTTTTGAGTCGGTCTTCACTCGAGAGGGGACGCAGCACTTTCCCGAACAGTGGCAGCCGGTTACACTGGTTGAGTTTCAGTTTCATTGGAAGACAGGACGTCGAACTTACTGGTTATAGGGTTGTATTTAACACATTGTGGTCTTGCTGATCGCTGTTTCCACTATACAGGATATTTAAATTACCACTGACATGCTGTTCAAAGTCGAGTGGTTTGAGTAGTAATAAATCCTGTACTTCCTGCAGAGGAGTCAGTATCCAAAGGAGAGCATAGTACTTAGGTAACTTTGGTATCTGTTGTAAGTGACTCTCAATAGCCCTATCAGCACAAGCATTACCAGTAGCTTCCGACTGCTTGACAGCAGTCAGAGCGTTTTCCAGCTACTTCAGAACAGCAACAACCTCACCTTGTGCCTCATAACAGCAAACACAGAGGGGTTTCACTGTGAATGGTGCAATAATTTACAAAATACTAAGCAAATAACTTTAAACTAAGCTTTTACGTTTTACCTCTTGCTTACACATTACATTAGTACACTTTGGCTCAAAATTATAACATAACGATGTACATAATTTTGTAAGCTTTACAGTTCAGAGCACATTATATAATTTTCCAGGAATTTGCGAACTAGAGTGATAAATGGTATGATCTCTAAATAAAAGAGCAACTTACCTAAGCTTATATAGTTTATGCAGTCATCATTGAGTTTCATTATTCATTTTTTTAGGATGAATTTTTTGGTTTCAGCAAACGCCTCCATTGTTTCTAAGTTTCCCTTTTCGAAGTAAACCCATAATTTTGCTGAAAACATTTCTAATTTTAGTCATTTTAATTTGTATTTCAGACCAGTTTCTAGCAACAGGTTCCAAAAACATCGAGTAACTAATTACAGCTAACAAGTAGCAGCAGCTTGGCACAGCTAGTGCTGATTATTTAACAATAGAACAAACTGAATATGATTACTTTATGTAGTTGACTAGTCAGTTCAGACAATTACATCATAGTGACAAACATATGATATATTTATTATTTCTTACATACTATTTACCACAATAGTATTAAATTCTAACCCAAATTTTATTTCCCGTTTCAGAGCCACTAAATATTTATTGTACACATTTGTATACATCAATTGGGTTACTTGTGGCCTGTTAGGCAGGACCTGCACTATAGGACCTAGTCACAAAGTTCCAACAACTGAAATTTACACAGAAGGAATAAACTGTGGTAATGACACTTGGATTGGTCGCTCAGGTAATATCAAATATGAAGTGTATATATATATATATATATATATATATATATATATATATATATATATATATATATAATTACACTAAATGCATAACTATTACCTGACATTGCCAGTAAGAGGGCGATCTCTCAATTTGAGTAATATAGGTGGTGGTGTTTAGTGTTTAACGTCCCATCGACAACGAGGTCATTAGAGACAGAGCGCAAGCTCGGGTTAAGGAAGGATTGGGAAGGAAATCAGCCGTGCCCTTTCAAAGGAACCATCTCGGCATTCGCCTGAAACGATTTAGGGAAATCACAGAAAACCTAAATCAGGATGGCCGGAGACGGGATTGAACCGTCGTCCTCCCGAATGTGAGTCCAGTGTGCTAACCACTGTGCCACCTCGCTCGGTTTGAGTAATATAGTCCTCTTACAAGAGAAGTTTATTTGCTCAGATCACTATATATATCATCATGTTAAAAAAAATTACAGCATTTATGGTGCTTTGTCTGGGTTATGAAAGATTTTACTTTTATGTTGCTAAGACCATGTTTGAAATAACAGCTTCCTCCACAATGTAGCCTACAAATATATCAGTATATATATATATATATATATATATATATATATATATATAGAGAGAGAGAGAGAGAGAGAGAGAGAGAGAGAGAGAGAGAGATAGAGAGAGAGACAAGTACTTTTGGCGAATTAAATTACCATTTTCAGATCTGAAAAAGTATTACAATAAACTTCTACAGTCTAATTCTTGTTTGTGATAAAGGAGAAATTAGAATAGAGGTGTTTCGTACCATGTATATGCATAGATCATTGTACCACTCTATGTAGTACATGGTCATTTAGTCATGCACATATTTTTCATATTTGGGAAAAACTTTAAGTAAAAACGGTTATGGACTACACACTGTCGAAAATATAAAATATAACATGACTGAGGTAAACATATCTCATTGAAGAATATACTCCATTGTAACTTTATGTATCATTAAACTGTAAAATAATGATTGTGCCAACATGTTTAGAAGTTTCTGATCAAATACATTTGACTCATACACTATTGCATGCTGTGTACATGTTGGCAACTGATGCCACACTGCTGGGCAGTTGTCAAACAGACTATGTAGTGTTTAGGATTACCACCAAGTGGCAGCAGTCTTTTACAAGATAACTTAGAAACATAATAAATATTTTCAGTGTTTGTATAATACATAAAGCATGGTGAAAATCTACAACTGTAATTTGTATGGTTATAAACGGGATCTATATAGTTTGTCTCTATTAAAAGATAGCAAATGCCACTACCAGTAAGTTACAACAGCCATGAAGTTTGAAAGTGCTGTAAGTGATGCAAGTTTCTCATAATATTTTCGGAACATCGTACAGACGTTTCACATAATTCAACGATTAAAATCACAGATAATGGTAGTCTTCTGGCGATTATCGATAACAAGAGCATTAACTCTGTAGTTTTACATATGTCGTCTTTGAGCCATGTTCTTTGCCTCACTTCTGTTCATGAGTTTTCACATGCTTGTTCATTCTGTTATTGTCTCAAGTAAACGAAACTGTTCTGTGATTCACACAACTGATGGACTCAGTTTTGCTCATTGGTGACCCCAGACTCTCTACTTGTTATATTGATTACTGTTTACTGTAAAGTGCTGAATATTATGTACAGTGAGCCTATCACCATGCAACTCATTGCATCCACTGTCCTTGAACCACATTCCTCTTTCCGACTGCGAATCTCATGTGCTTGATCCTGTACAGGCTGGTGTTGAAGAGGAATAGGAATGTTCACTTCTTTGCACTAGACAACTGAGCTCTATAACTTACTCAAGCTCACAATTACATGAAACTAGTGCTCTGTCTTCCATGCTTATGCCATAGCACACCTACATTAGCACCACACAAGTTCCAGAATCTGTTGTACACATGTATTTCAGACCAGATCTCAACACTCGATGCAAGAGAAGTGTCGGTCTTCAGTGACCTTGAAACAGCGAATCATTTTACTCAACACACAACGCAAGAGATTGTATATCCTCTGATAATGTATTCTACACACCTCCTGTTACTGTCATTGCCATAGCTGTGTCACCTCCAAAGGTCGACTGCACTTCAATGCCTCCCACATCGTGATACCCCACTCCCCAACCACGAGGGACTCAGGAGACACACACACAGTGTGGTCATCCATCAGTCGTCTCTGCCACGCTGGTCAACCAAGTTCCTGTGTCTACATTGTTGTGTTCCATGTGTGGGCACCACCTCTAACCCACTACGACCTTAGACGACACCACTATGGGCTACCTCTCGGCACTCATCAAGATTCCACCCCTCATCATGGCCCATCAAATATTCATATTCCAGGCCTTCTGACTCCCCTTTCTCCTAAAGAACCGGTGCTGACTGGCAGTTTTCCCAAATTACCTCACTCTCGAAAGAAAGCCTCTCACCTGGTTTGTTCTGGCTGACAGACTCTTCAATCTTCGTGGTATTACGGATGATGACTCACACTTTGCGTGCCTCATCAACCATCTTCACTAACATATGGACCTGAACAGTGATTTAGTTCTGTGACCCCCTCCCCCCCACCCACCACGAATACTCTATTGTAATAGACACCATTATTGTTCATGACGCTCTGCACCTCAGGTGTTACATGAAATCGTATATGAAAAGAACTAGGGGTTGCAGACCTTGTCCCAGTTCTGCCGAAGCATATGGGCATTTGTTGGTGTTGTGGTCTTCAGTTCTGAGACTGGTTTGATGCAGCTATCCATGCTACTCTATCCTGTGCAAGCCTCTTCATCTCCCAGTACCTACTGCAGCCTACATTCTTCTGAATCTGCTTAGTGTATTCATCTCTTGGTCCCTGGGGGACCCTCCTCCCCATTTGACCATACCCCATTCAGACCCCACATCACAGCCATCCTCAACACTGTGAATAATGACCTGTTGCTGTCTGTTGTTAAAGTGATATGTGAACCAGTTGTGAGCTACTCCCTGTATTATGTAATGGTCCAATTTCTGGAGCAATATTCTGTCATCAACACAATCAAATGTCTTAGTTAAATCAAAAAAATATGCCTAGCGTTCGAAACCTTTAGTTTAACCCATCCATAACATTTTCAGTTGTTAAATTACTTCTAAAGCCGAACTGTACATTTGATAGCAAATTATGTGATATAAAATAATCAATTGTCCTTACATACACAGCGTTTTCAATAACTTTTGCAAACACCGATGGCATAGAAACAGATCTAAAATTGTTTACATTATCCCTTTCTCCCTTTTCATAAAGTGGCTTTACTACTGATAGTTTAATTGTTCAGGATACTGACCATTCCTACAGGAAATATTACAAATATGGTTAAATACAGTACTAACATGTGCAGCACAGTACCTTAATATTATGCTAGGCACTCCATCATAACCATGAGAGTCCTTAGTCTTCAGTGATTTAATTACTGACTCAATCTCCCCCCTGTCTGTATCGCAAGGACTATTTTAAACATCAATTTCAGGAATGCATTTGCCAAGAAAGTTATATGATTCCCTGCAGAAACTAAATTTTTATTTAATGTATCAGCAATGCTCAGAAAATGATTGTTAAATACTGTACATATATCTGATTTATCAGTAACAGAAATATTTTTCCTACGAACTGACTTTATACTGTCGATCTTGCGCTGTTGACCAGACACTTTCTTCACAATTGACCATATTGTTTTAATTTTATCCTGTGAATTAGCTACTCTATTTGCATACCACATACTCTTTGCCTTCCTAATAACATTTCAAGCACCTTACAATACTGCTTGTAATGGGCTACTGCAGCTTGATTGTGACTGCTTCTAACATTTTGATATAAGTCCCACTTTGTTCTACATGATATTCGTATCCCACTAGTCAGCCACATGGGCTGCCTGTTACTGCTAGTACCACGTTTAGAACGTTCTAATGGAAAGCAGCTCTAAAAGAGCATGAGAAATGTGTTAAGGAAAGCATTATATTTATCATCTAAGTTATCAGCACTATAAACATCCTGTCCTCTTGTTCTTTGATAAGGTTTAAAAAACTCTCTATTGCTGTTGGATTAACGTTCCTACGTACTTTGCAATTATATGTGACATTTGTTTGAGTACAAAAACCTTTTAGTGTTAAAATGTGTGCATCATTGCCTGAAAGGCCATTCACCCTTTTAGTAATGAATGCCCATCTAGTAATGAAGAATGAATAAAAAATATTGTCTATGGCTGCGCTACTGTTCCCCTGCACCCTAGTTCGAAAAAATAGAGTCTGCATCAGATAATATGAATTTAGGAAATCTACCAACATCCTTTTTCCTGCACAATCATATACAAGATTTATATTGAAGTCACCACATGTAACTAATTTCTGGTACTCCCTACAAAGTGAATCAAGATCAATCTCTAGCTTGAGCAGAAATGGTACCTATAACAACAAGAATTAGAAATTTAGTTTCATTAAATTCAATTGCCCCTTCACAACATTCAAATATCTGTTCAGAGCAGTGCTGTGATATGTCTATGGACTCAAATAGAATACTGTTTTTTGTGTACATAGCCACTCCCCCATCCCACAAGAAACTCCTTGAAAAACAGCCCACTAATCTGTATCCTGGTAAAGGAAGCCTCTGGATTCTCAAATTATTTAAATGGTGCTCCGATACACCAATAATGTCAGAGTCAATATCTATAAGCAGTTCACTAACTTTATCTCTAATACCTCTCATATTTTGATGAATTATGATAATACCTTCTCTACTTGGATACCTGTCCTCCTCTGAAGGTGGAGGAGGAGGAGATTAGCGTTTAACGTCCTGTCGACAACGAGGTCATTAGAGATGGAGCACAAGCTCGGAGTGGGGAAGGGTGTGGAAGGAAAACGGCCGTGCCCTTTCGAAGGAACCATCCCGGCATTTGCCTGAAGTGATCTAGGGAAATCACGGAAAACCTAAATCAGGATGGCCGGACGCGGGATTGAACCGTCGTCCTCCCGAGTCCAGTGTACTAACCACTGCGCCACCTCGCTCGGTCTTCTGAAGGTGGTTCCTTAGTTAGAGGGACTTCTTTTAAGTAGGTATGCCCATCAGCTGACTTCAATCTAAAAAAGGTGCAGGTCTAACACCAACTACTACAGGAATATTTCCATGATCGATCCCATCCCCATCCACTACACTGCCACCTATAAGCTTTGCCAACCTCCCCTTCCAATACCTATTGAGGTGCAAGCCATGCATAGTGAAACCTGATCTACCGATAGATTCAACTTGCACCACTGAAATGTGACCCATGCACACTGCCATCAGTGCATTCTCCAGCCCCATGTTAACCAGCCTAACAGCCGCATTAAGATGAGGCCGATCATAATGCTGAAACAGTTGCACGATGTGCACACTATTGCCACCAGTTTGCGTAGCTATGTTTACCAGTTCACCACCTACATCATATTCTCCGTCCCTATCGAGACTGTTCCCGGCTCTACCCACTATCACTACCTGATCCTCCTTCACAAAATTCCTACATAACATCCCTATGGTGTCAGTCACCTGAGCCAACCCTCGATATGCTTCATAATGCTGGTGACCTGGTATTCACTCCCCAACACATCCTGCAACTGCTGGCCCACGCCTCCATTGTACGAACTACCTAGCAGCAGAACCTACTTCTTTCGTTAGACTTTGCAACTGACCTAGGCCTCCTAACCGTTGAGGACTGCTGCATGTTCCCGACATCTACAGCTACAAGAGGCTCCTCTTCACTCATCCCCGACAGTCGGTCAAATCTATTGCATATATGTAAAGTATGACTGTCTGAATATCTCCTCCTCCCGGCTGCCTTCTTGCCAACTGACAGTTCCCATCCTCCACCACCCCTTACCCTCCTCAAACTATCTAGTTCCTCCGTTGCACGTTGTAACTGCACCTGAAGGGCACAAATTTTATGCTCCTGCTCCTCTGTCAACTTATTTCTACTACAGATTCAGCAGTCCCAGGAGAGGATCTTGCTAGAATGCCCACTAGCTTCTCCACTGCAGTCTTCCCAATGGGAATACTTTGCATAAATCCCACACCGTAATCCACTACTCACAAACATTTAGAAGCGTTAAGTGTGGTGTACTTCAACACTAAAACAAGAGGAGGAGCACATGGATGTAAAAAATAGCTGGAATAAATAACTAAAGTTTTAGGCATGACACTACACAATGAGCTAAATTGGAAGCACCACATAAATACTGTTTCCAAGAAGCTATGTTTAGTGATATTTGCAATGAAACAACTGGTTCATTGTGCACATCAAGACTCTTGTGCACTGTCTATCATGGACATTTTGAACCACACATGTAATATGGAATGGCAATATGTGGGAACTCAGCTGTCACAGGAATTAAAATAATATTCACGCTACAGAAGAGATCCATTCGAATTATATTGAAAAGCAAGTAAGAAGAATCTTTGCAGAAACTGTTTCAAAGGTCTTAATATTTTGACATTTCGATCACTGTATATATTCAAGGCCATTATGACTGCAGCAGGACATCCCACAAAACTGGAGACCAGGGAGACTGTTCATCCTCATAACCTAAGGAATAGAATCAAATTATTGTGCATTTCACGTTGACTTCAGATTTCCGAAAAAAGACCTAAATACTCTGATATAAAGTTAGTACAAGCATTGCCAAGAGGCTTACAAAACCTCAAAACTGGGAAGATGTTTCTAATGGACGAAAAATTCAGCAGTGTGGCTGAGTGGTTGAGCAGACAGTGAGCAAAAGGGCACCCTGTGTGTGCTAAATGTTATGTACCACATTAAGGGAAAGATGACCTCGGTTTGAGAAAGGCCGGCGTGTACCAGATTCCGTGTCAATGTGGCATGTCGTATATTGGGCAGACGATGCGTACCGTCGAGGATCGATGCCGTGAGCACCAGAGGCACACTCGACTGATGTATCCGAGCAATTCGGCGGTCGCTGAACATTGTTTGTCGGAAAATCACGCCATGGAGTATGAACGCACGAGGATTCTGGTACAGACGTCGAGATACTGGGACAGCGTTGTTAGAGAGGCCATCGAAATTCGCACCAATGACGACCTCATAAACCGTGACTGTGGCTATAATCTTAGCAAGGCTTGGGAACCAGCGATTGGGTTAATCAAGAGTAAATCGAGCAAACGTATAGTTGTGACGACCACGGCGAACAGAGCCATCACACCGACGTCATCTCAGACGCCGTCGCAATCTGTTCCACCGCGCGACCGTGGCGCGGGGCGCGGACGGTGGGGGGAACGCGCCGCGGGCGGAGGGTATTTAAATCGGCTACCGCCGCTACCGAACCCAGTTCCCCCTGGGCAGCCATAGCGTACGGATCTCCGTGCGGGCACGTTCACGGGAGCTCAGTCCGTCAGTTCACCTGATGATGGTGACATGTTTGATCGCCGAAATATTGTGCCCGTTAGACACTGTAGACCGGCAGTACACCCGTGGATATTTTGATTAATGAAGAGTGGTATTTGGCATATCTCAAGTTCAGTAGAGTCCACTTAGCACAATTAGATGTGGTGAGTCTACTTAATGTTTAATTCAGTATCTGTTCACGGTTATGAGACCTATTTTGTCGAGTACTAGACAGAGTATATGTCTGGTTATGTTTGCGAAGCCATGTGAACACATAGACTTTTTTGACTTGTGATGGTAAAACAGTTAATCTAGCATCAGACAGGTGTCAGTTTTGCAATCTTGGGGGGCGCGAACTGCCGAGAACTGAGGTTGTAGCAGTCACATGTATTGCATGTAGACGTCTTGATCGTCTGGCTCGTGATCGTTCAGAGTGTAGTTGGGTGGTGATAGATGGAAAAAGTATTTATAAGGTTTTTAGTGTATTAGTGGGTTATTTGTGTTTCTAATATTAATTACAGTACACAAAATGATAGAAACGCATGCTGTTACTACTACAGAGTCTATTGTTGCTCTAACAGGGATGGTGTGGGTGTCAACAGAAAAATGTTTAGCCTAAAGTGGGAGCATGAGGACTTTCATCATATATTTGACGATTTGGAAGCCGATCAGGTTGGGTCACAGCCTGTATCAGGGAAAACAAGGCAGAGCTGGGGTAGTTTCTTCTTCTTTTTGATACAGCATTAATCTTGCTTATCAATTCCTTTTTGGGTGAAACAACAAAAGATGTGTCTGTTTTGATTAATGCTGTAACAGCTACTGCTTCAATGAGCAGCTGGTCAGACGAAGTAACCCTTTTGTGGCTAACTTGCGTCTAACAGGTAAAGCCAAGACATACGAGTATGTGGTTTATCATGAGACCCTCAGTAAAGGGCATTGTTTCAGCAGTTGGTCGCTGGGCTACGTCTGCATTACCAAAAACAAAATAAAACACGCATAAAAACTTCTCGGTTTACTTGTCACATCAAATTTGGATAAGATCCCAAGCTTTCAATGACTACCTCCATCATCTTCGTCAGGGGTAAAACTGACTGTCGTGGACCGGTGAGGCTTCCGCTTTTATAAGCAGTGGGCGGCTTCTCATTGGCTGGATGACGTCACGGTGAAAACGGCGGCCTCTATGTCCATAGATTTTGTTTTGAGCGCTTTATCCAGCGTTACTTGCAGCGCCATCCATCGCAACAGGCGGAGAACTGCGAGGAATGTAAGAAGTCTCCCTCTGCACTCTTTCTTTATCAATTGCGCGCTTCCATGCATTGCTGAGTGCATAACCGGAGTCTCTGTTGAAATTATTTTCACAGAGTCTAATTTTAACTGCTTACCTGATGACAGAGTCCCAATAGTTTGAAGCGTGAGCCAGTAGTCTTGTTTCATCGAATATAATCTTACGTTTATTTAACAACTGTGGTCAGCCACCGCTGATTTTTCAAGATACCTGTATTTCAGGTGACGCTGATGTTCCACACAGCGATCGGCAACAGTTCTTATAGACTGGCACACATAATTTTTGCCACACTCGCAAGGAACGCTGTAAATTCCCGGTACTCTCAGGCCGAGATTATCTTTCACGGATCGCAACATTTCCTTAATCTTCCTGGGTGGCCGGAAGACTGGTCTGATTCCCTGCTGGCCCAGGACTCTGCCGATCTTGCTGGTCGTAGCACCGCAGAATGGTAGCCGCGCAATGTGTTGGTCCTGTTGATCTGTTCGAACAGCATCCTTTCTAGGATTCTTCGCCAGAGTAGATCTGATATTACGTTCAGAATATACATTTTTTCTGAATACCGTCGTCAGATGGTTAATCTCGGAGCCGAGATGATCCTTGTCCGAAATAGTCCTTGCTCTGTGTACCAAGGTATTCAGCATAGCTGTCTTCTGGGCTGGGTGGTGAAAACTACGCGCGTTTGGATATAAATCTGTATGCGTCGGTTTTCTGTACACGGAATGTCCGAGCCGTCCACCTGATTTTCGCTCCACCAGCATATCTAAGAAGGGTAACTTCCCATCCTTCTCCACCTCCACTGTAAATCTTATGTTCTGATGTATACCGTTCAAATGATCAACAAACTGCTGCAGTGCCTCATTGCCATGTGGCCAAATTAAAAATGTATCGTCAACATACCTGAAAAAGCAGGATGGACGTAAGGGAGCACTGTCCAACGTTCGTTCATCGAAATCCTCCATGAAAAAGTTAGCTATGGCTGGTAACAGTGGCGAACCCATTACTGTTCCGTCAGTCATTTCATAATATTTTGCACCATACAAAAAATAGGTGCTCATCAAAGTGTGTCGAAATAACTTCAGTATCTCAGGAGAGAAATGAGCAGCCAACAGTTTTAACGTATCTTCGAACGGTACCTTTGTAAACAAAGAGACCACATCTAGGCTGATCATGATGTCATACGGACCTATCCTCATCTGCTTTATGATGACAACAAACACTTTTGAGTTATTAATATGATGGCTACTGTGGCTGACTACAGGTGCTAATAATTTGGTTGAGTATTTTGCTGACTGATATGTAGAAGACCCAATAGCACTAACAGTAGGTCCCAACGGTACCCCATCTTTATGGACTTTGGGTAGACCATATAACCTGCTTGGCCTTGGTGTTCTTGGTCGTAGATTCTTGATTAGTTCTTCTGGGAGGCCAGAGTTCTTCAGTAGTTCCCATGTCTTCCTGCTAAGTGCTGCTGTGGGATCCCATTTAAGAATCCGGTATGTGGCATCTTCCGATAATAAGGCCACTTTCTTATGATAATCGGTAGCACTGTGGATAACTGTGGCATTCCTTTTGTCGGCTGGTAGTACACCTAACTCTTCATCCTTCCCCAACGATTTCAATGCCAGTTTCTCCACTCTGCTTACATTGGACTTAGGAGGCTTGGCTGTCGTTAAAATCCGACTAGCTGCAAGCCTTACCTCATCTGCTGCCTCTTCAGGAAGGTGCCGAGCCGCTTGTTCTACTAAAGGTAGCTCGGTTGAATATGATACTTATAGAAAGCAAATGACTTTTGATGAGATTATACATAGTGCATCAAATCACCCAGCACAATGTAAGGAGCTGGCATTTAGAGCACTTCTGCACAGGCTGCACTGTGACCCATTATCTAACGAGACTTTCGAATTGAGTTATGGACAATACAATTTACAGGAGTTCCACATGACTATGACAAAGTTTTTGTACATAAGATTAACAGGGACATACTATGGGGCTCAATTTGAATCGCAATGTGTCACAATTTTCATCCCAGCCAAAGACCCTCAGCTCTCTTATCGCAACAGACAATGCAGCTTACACCACAAAAATGTGTCACAGGACTCCATTCTTTGGAGCTATTTCTAATAGAATAAGCAAATGTCTGGTTTCAAAAAACATAGCCCCAGCTTATTATATTTTCAAGAACAATGCCCAAAGTTTGGACACAAGGAAAGTATGCTTCCTGATAGGGATAAATTATCGGGTGTCTAAACACTCAGATAGAACTGAGACACAGGAGTCTTTTCGGAAATTTTGACTACCTAACCAGAAAGCCTATTGTTCGTACTTTTCGGCAGTATTTTGCTGCATGTAAAAACTTTTACTGTTCATAAATTCTCCATTCTTTTTTGAATTGTGTTTAACAATATCCATTACAAGTATTCACAGTCTGCATCACACGGGATTTACCACATTAGTTTTATATCACTTGCTGGTTTAAACTGTAATTTATTTTTGTGTACAGCACCTCCATCTCTTTCATACATCACTGTGGGGTGAAAAACCTCACTTCCTGTAGTACCATCTTGCTGGTTTTCAGATACCACAGCCAATGAACTTTCCCTCACGGCTACTTGCTAGGGACTTCAGCTAGTTCAACATTCTTTAAGGTCAAGACCGCATTGCCTCCAACTGATACTTTGTTACATTTCTATTGGTGTCCATATACATTTTCGTGCTTTGCAGAGCTTATCTCCACACCAAATGCTCGTTTTGTTTTGTTTTATGGACACCCCCTTTTTTATTAATATGACGATCGCTTCTAGTGGGTTTTAATTTATCTGTAATGTGAAGAATGGGTAAAGGTTTCAGGACAGTATAAAATAATGTTGTAGACACACTTTATGTAAGTACCTAATGTACATGACTGCTCTACTCCATGTAGTTATATTTACTAAGCTAGTGTGAAAAGAAAATAAATTATAAGACACTTCCTTTCTAATCCCTGTTTAGGTCACCTGAGGATGCGCCTATCACTCCACAGTATAAACACCACTGTGATGCTCATGGTCGCGCATTTCATCTGGCCATGACTTTGTAAAGACTCCTGGCAATGCACTCACACATGCACCGCATGCCAGCCTGCAAAAGTCAGGAGATATGCCTATGCACCCACTGGCCTCTCTCATGTGACGTGCCACTTTGCACATGGCCACAAGGACATCTTGGGTCCTCTTCCTCTGTCGCAAGGCAACCAGTGCCTACTGGCAATGGTGGACCATTTCACATGCTGGCCAGAGGCAACATCAGTAGCGGACATCCCACCAGCACCATCTTCATTGCCTTTATCAACAGCTAGGGACACACTTCAGGTGCCCCAGTCACATAACAACAGACCATGGCTGCCATTTCAACAGTGTGCTGTTTATGAATGCCACCTGTCTGTGTTGCATGCTTCTACATCAAATGACCAGCTACAACCCAATGTCTACCAGTGTGGTTGAACAGTTCTACATCTACATCTACATCCATACTCTGCAAGCCACCTGACGGTGTGTGGCGGAGGGTACCTTGAGTACCTCTATCAGCTCTCCCTTCTATTCCAGTCTCGTATTGTTCGTGGAAAGAAGGATTGTCGGTACACCTCTGTGTGGGCTCTAATCTCTCTGAATTTATCCTTATGGTCTCTTCGCGAGATATACGTAGGAGGGAGCAATATACTGTTTGACTCCTCAGAGAAGGTATGTTCTGGAAACTTCAACAAAAGACCGTACCGAACTACTGAGCGTCTCTCTCGCAGAGTCTTCCACCGGAGTTTATCTTTCATCTGCGTAACTCTTTCGCGATTACTAAATGATCCTGTAACGAAGCGCACTGCTCTCTGTTGGATCTTCTCTGTCTCTTCTATCAACCCTATCTGGTATGGATCCCACACTGGTGAGCAGTATTCAAGCAATGGGCGAACAAGTATACTGTAACCTATTTCGCCGGTCGAGGTGGCCGAGCGGTTCTAGGCGCTACAGTTTGAAACCGCGCGACCTCTACGGTCGCAGGTTCGAATCCTGCCTCAGGCATGGATGTGTGTGTTGTCCTTAGGTTCGTTAGGTTTAAGTAAGTCTAAGTTCTAGGGGACTGATGACCTCAGCTGTTAAGTCCCATAGGGCTCAGAGCCATTTGAACCATTTTTTGTAACCTATTTCCTTCGTTTCCGGATTGCATTTCCTTAGGATTCTTCCAATGAATCTCAGTCTGGCATTGGTTTTACCGACGATTAATTTTATATGGTCGTTCCATTTTAAATCACTCCTAATGCCTACTCCCAGATAATTTATGGAATTAACTGCTTCCAGTTGCTGACCTACTATATTGTAGCTAAATGATAAAGGATCTTTCTTTCTATGTATTCACAGCACATTACACTTGTCTACATTGGGTTTCAATTGCCATTTCCTGCACCATGCGTCAATTTCTTTCCAGATCCTACTGCACTTCAGTACAATTTTCCATTGTTACAACCTCTTGATATGCTACAGCATCATCCGCAAAAAGCCTCAGTGACCTTCTGATGTTATCCACAAGGTCATTTTATATATTGTGAATAGCAATGGTCGTACGATACTCCCCTGTGGCACACCTGAAATCTCTCTTACTTCAGAAGACTTCTCTCCATTGAGAATGACATGCTGTGTTCTGTTATCTAGGAACAGACGCTGGAAGTGTCCCTGACATATGATGAATCGACTGGATTGAGGCATTTCCACACATACTCCTCAGCGTGTGAGTAACACTGAGGGACAAGCTCAGTGTTTCACTTGCAGACCTCATCTACCATCAACTGCTCGCCATTCACAGTGAACTCATGCAGGAGGAACCAACGCCACATGACGCCTCCACCCCACCACCAGCAAAACGTCTGCATAGTCACATGCCCAGCATCCGACCACATGCACCAACATAGTGTGGTACTGGCAGCATATTCATTCCCATTGATTTATAGTGCTGCATGCATGTTATGTTGAGCATGACATGATACAGCGACCACTTAGGCTGCCCTACTGATCAGGACTGCTCCAGATGATCACTGTTGATGAGATGATTCTGCAGACTGAATGCATTGGCAAGCCAGCTATAGTCTCCATCAACTGAGTCATTCCGGCTTGTGTCCTGATGACTCTGGCCACTGTTTGCTTCTTTGACTTGGCGGACGGCCTGTCAATGCACGACACTCCCCACGCAACTGGTCAGGAGTAGCCCACTTCTGTAGCCACCAGTGATGCATGGATGCCATCAGCTGTCCCCACATAGTTACATGCACCTCAGGCTAACCCCATCCTGCCTAGCAGCTAAGTGGGTAACACCCCACACAGGCATGCCGGTCATCCATACCGCAACAGCCAGCACTTTGTGTCAGACTGGCTGTCATGTCCACTTCAAACACACTTACTGTGTCATAATGCTGTAGCACCACATGATGCCGCCAGTGCACACCCCATGTGCTGCCTGTCATTGAGAAACTGTCTCGAGCAGGCTGCCTCACCAGCTGCGATTTCGTCCCCAGTTGAGCTCTGAACATATAACATCCCATCTAAGCAGATGTTTGTCCGTCACAGTTCCTGGATCCACTATCATGTCTCTGTGCAATCTGATGCATTTGGCGTTGAGGCCACATTTGACTTCCTCGCCGTTCCCCATTCCACATTCCCATTGGACTCTGAACATCTCCTGCCACACCACTGGTCTTATCCGTAGCAGTTCCCAGACCTGCATTTGAGTGACAACATCGCTGCATATCCAGTTGAAAGTTTTGTTTCGTGCCTTTTATTCATATTTAACCAGACTTTGCGCGACTGTCTTCCAAGTCGACAGCTCTGCATTCAACATTTCCAACCACATATCGCGACAGACAGGTACCAGACAGCACTGGAGGTCACTGCCACCACTAACAGGCCGAGCGAGGACACACCCACTGAGCCCCCATCCAGCCATGCGTGGCGTCATGCTCCCCTGCATAATCACTGCCATTGAGCTCCCGCTGTCGGTAAAAAGCGTTCAAGACCCAAAAATATTCTGGGTGTAGGCGGATCACTTTCATCTTTCGAGGCTACAAAGCACCACTCTACACAGAATCACGTAGACCTCAGCGCACTTGTATTCGTCTGCGAAGGCAGATTTTTCTGATAGACCTACCATTGGCAAAGGTGCAGCGCCCATGGGCACGGAAGAGACAAAGCGGAAGCCAGCGCGAGTTAGACATCTGTGGCGTGTGGACGTTTTCGCCTATCGTACGTTACATCCTGTCAGCAGTGGACGACGTGGGTCAAGTACAAAGCGCGCTACCCACCGACGAGTTCGCGAATTTGAACAGGCGCCGATCGTTCTCTCCGTCCCGCCATGTCCGCAAATTAAACGACGCCCGCGAAACGAGAGGTAATTTGCACATTCGGCCGGACACGCGTCCTTGTCTTCCTGCGGCCTCGAGACCATACTACGTGCCCGACCAGTGAGGAATATGCACCCTCTGGAATCGGTAGTAGAGCTCTTTACAGCAATCACGCGACCGCGACGCCTAAACATTTTAGATACCACTTTTGCAAGTTTTTCAGTATGCCAACAGTTAGCAGTAAATGTGTTATTATGCAACCACGTGTTTGATGAATTACCGTCGCCTGAGCCTGCACCCTGGACTGACACTAAGTGTGTGGGTGCGGCACCCGTTTCCCGCTTCGGTGGTGAACTTTATACTTCCAACAAAAAGAAAATCTTCGGAATTTTGCTTGAGAGTCTTAGTCATTATTAGATTATGTTACCATTTACATTATAGATTGTGGAACTATCTTTGTAATGTCTCCGTTCGATAATTGGGACACTTTTTCCACCGTATTCGTTCCAGCATAATGATCCTCGCAGTAAGATATTCCGCACCTTTCATGCATAACAACAGCGACACAGTTCACCAAAACAAAGTGTTTACCATCCTTTCTCGTCTTAATCCTCTCAATAAACGTTCATGTTCCTTTTTCTTTCGCTATGTAAGGCCTACCCTGTCCATAACATTTACATCATAAATGAAACATTCAGACGTCGAGCCAACTTCCACTGACGATCATGACTAACAAATGGTCAGTTGATGACCGATGCCTACTCCATTGCCAAATTTAGCAGTGGTCAAGAAATGACCCTTCAGAAAGCACAGGTTTTCGACTGCGGCGTAAATTACAGAGAATGATTGTACTGGTAAATATTCTCTAAGTCTACAAATGCTAGAAACCTAGGTTTGCCTTTCCTTAATATAGCTTCTAAGATAAATCGTAGGGTCAGTATTGCCTCTCGTGTTCCAATATTTCTACGGAATCCAAACCGATCTTCCCCGAGGTCGGCTTCTACCAGTTTTTCCATTCGTCTGTAATGAATTCCCGTTAGTATTTTGTATCCGTGACTTATTAAACTGATAGTTCGGTAATTTTCACACCTATCAACACCTGCTTTCTTTCGGATTGGAATGATTATACTGTTCTTGAAGTCTGAGGGTACTTCACCTGTCTCATACATCTTGTTCACCAGATGGTAGACTTTTGTCAGGACTGGCTCTCCCAAGGCCATCAGCAGTTCTAATGGAATGTTGTCTACTCCCGGGGCCTTGTTTCCACTCAGGTCTTTCAGTGCTCTGTCGAACTCTTCACGCAGTATCGTATCTCCCATTTCATCTTCATCTACATCCTCTTCCATTTCCATAATATTATCCCCAAGAACATCGCGCTTGTATAGACCCTCTATATACTCCTTCCACGTTTCTGCTTTCCCTTCTTTGCTTAGAACTGGGTTTCCATCTGAGCTCTTGATATTCGTACAAGTGGTTCTCTTATCTCCAAAGGTCTCTTTAATTTTCCTGTAGGCAGTATCTATCTTACCCCTACTGAGATAAGCCTCTACATCCTTACATTTGTCCTCTAGCCATGCCTGCTTAGCCATTTTGCACTTCCTGTCGATCTCATTTTTGAGACGTTTGTATTCCTTTTTGCCTGCTTCATTTACTGCATTTTTATATTTTATCCTTTCATCAATTAAATTCAATATTTCTTCTGTTACTCAAGGATATGATAGAATATTCAAAACTAAATGACTGTTTTAACCACGAATTCATAGTTGTGATAGGTGCTCGGAAACGTTTGGGGGATGGTGAACGTGGAAAAGAGTTTCCGTCTTGGCCAATGCTGACAACACATGCACAGTTTCCACTTCGTTGGCCCATGAATTGTCTGCTGTGGTAGAAGTAAGGCACTAAGTTCAGTGTTATACGTCACGTTGACAGCTAAGGTCATTAGAGATGGAGCATTTGTCAGATTTTGTAATATTGAAGGGAAAGGAATCGGCGTTGCCATTTCAATAAATCTACCCGGCATTCTCCTAGAGTGAACTGGGAAATCACGGAAAACCCAAATCTCGATGGCTGGCTCTGGGGTCGAACCCGGGTCTCACGAATGCTAGTCCAGTACATTAGGCTCTAAGCCACAACGTTCATTGCTACGGTGGAAATGGAAACCAGAAATTATAAGGTTTCGTGAGATCGCAGAATATAAAATTTTTGTTCAAACGTGGTATTTATTAACAGTAATGAATATGAAATGAAATGAAGCATATTGTAATAATATTAACTCGCAAAGGTTGGCAGTGGCCAGGGGACTGCACGAAGTTTACCGGCTTTTGCCGTCACATAGCCCTACTGATTTCCAGTATAGCTTGCAAAAGGTTTCTTGGCAGTTTAGTCCGCCTTTACTGATAGGTACTTGTCGGTAGAAGTCGGAAATCGTCGTGCCCTTTTGCGTTCTGTGAGAGGTCACTTTCAACCTTAGCAATCGTCTGAATAATCGTAGGTTTCAGAACAAGAATAATATAGTTTGATCTTCATTACTATAAAAAAAACACGATATTTAAATGTGAATGCATAAACCATCACGAAACATTGTTACTGTTACGCCTTCAACGCTATATCAGAAAACGCTACTTCGTCGCTGTAAAAGTGCAACATGTGAGGAGTGGCCAATTTGACAGAAACATTTCTCTGAGAAAAGTTGTAGAGCATTAAATGTGTTTCGAAGAAGTCAATAAAAGTGCCGAGAAACCTAACTGATTAGTAAATTTCGCTGTTTATCAGTTTTATGGAAATCGCTTGGTCAGTGACTGATAATTTTTTTGTTTTCTATTCAGTGTTTTTTTCAGTATTCATGATCTCTTTTAAATTCTGGAGGTGGCAGGGGTAAAATACAGGGAGCGAAAGGCTATTTACAATTTGTACAGAAACCAGATGGCAGTTATAAGAGTTGAGGGGCATGAAAGGGAAGCAGTGGTTGGGTAGGGAGTGAGACAGGGTTGTAGCCTATCCCCAATGTTATTCAATCTGTATATTGAGCAAGCAGTGAAGGAAACAAAAGAAAAATTCGGAGTAGATATTAAAATCCATAGAGAAGAAATAAAAACTTTGAGGTTCGCCGATGACATTGTAATTCTGTCAGAGACAGCAAAGGACTTGGAAGAGCAGTGGAACGGAATGGACAGTGTCTTGAAAGGAGGATATAAAATGAACATCAACAAAAGCAAAACGAGGATAATGGAATGCAGTCGAATTAAGTCAGGTGATACTGAGGGAATTAGATTAGGAAATGAGACACTTAAAGTAGTAAAGGATTTTTGCTATTTGGGGAGCAAAGTAACTGATGACGGTCGAAGTAGAGAGGATATAAAATGTAGACTGGCAATGGCAAGGAAAGCGTTTCTGAAGAAGAGAAATTTGTTAACATCGAGTATTGATTTAAGTGTCAGGAAGTCGTTTCTGAAAGTATTTGTATGGAGTGTAGCCATGTATGGAAGTGAAACATGGACGATAACTAGTTTGGACAAGAAGAGAATAGAAGCTTTCGAAATGTGGTGCTACAGAAGAATGCTGAAGATTAGATGGGTAGATCGCATAACTAATGAGGAAGTATTGAATAAGATTGGGGAGAAGAGAAGTTTGTGGCACAACTTGACTAGAAGAAGGGATCGGTTGGTAGGACATGTTCTGAGGCATCAAGGGATCACCAATTTAGTATTGGAGGGCAGCGTGGAGGATAAAAATCGTAGAGGGAGACCAAGAGATGAATACACTAAACAGATTCAGAAGGATGTAGGTTGCAGTAGGTATGGGGAGATGAAGAAGCTTGCACAGGATACAGTAGCATGGAGAGCTGCACCAAACCAGTCTCAGGACTGAAGACCACAACAACAACAACAACATCATATCCTCATTATGATAAAACAAGTATAAATATGCAAAGACTAAGCACTTCTGCTGTGTGTTTGACATGCTGTTCGCATCGAGGGGACTGTTGAATATCCACAAGAACACTGACATGCCTTCACCTAAGATGATTCCATTCGAATAGGTCTCGTTCCTTCAGCTGTCTGAGTAGCAATAGCTACGAATTAGTTTACAGGAAAATGCGTGCATCTAGTAATGTTTTTGTGCAGGATGCGGAGCTTGAATCTGGACAATTTCAATTTGAACTTCCGGCCATGTTGTAGTTCTGCCAGAGCTCGCGATTAGCCTTCTTGAAAAACGGTCAGAACCTCAAAATGACCGAGATGTCACAGACAAGTGCGGAGTACAACCGAAGAGCCGGAATTATCGAAAGCCTTCGCACTGGGCGTTCGCCGACTGAAAAAGCTCGATTCTTTGGGTACCCGATATCATAAAAAAAAGGTTCAAATGGCTCTGGGCACTATGGGACTTAATTTCTGAGGTCATCAGTCGCCTAGAACTTAGAACTACTTAAACCTAACCAACGTAATGACATCACACACATCCATGCCCGAGGCAGGATTCGAACCTGCGAACGTAGCGGTCGCGCGGTTCCGGACTGTAGCGCCTAGAACCGCTCGTCCACACCGGCCGGCCCGATATCATCTGTTTACGATATTGTGGACAAGTATAATGCTTCGGAAAAGTCTGGGGACGGTTCTGCTAATCTGATGAGGAAAGCTCAGTCGAGGAAACGCGTGTCACGAACTGCGGCAGTCATCGAAAAGGCTCAGGCGCTGATTTCGGAGGACCTGGGGCAATTACTGAGGAAATTGGTGTCAGTATTGAATGTCAACCATATGATGCCATATGAGCCATTTAGTACGAAACTTAACATGGCCTGTCAAAGGAATTGTTGCTCCCGAATGGCCCGTATTTGAGTCCCCTAGACCACTAAGTTCAGAGCGTAGTCGAAAGAGTTACCAATAAGACGAGGCACCCTAATTTCGCATCTCCACGCACCACTATCGAAGCAGCATTCGGGAATGTGGATAGTGCTGTTTTGAAGAGTGCATGCGATCGCTTCAATACAAGATTGGAGGCGGTCATTGCGCCTGAAAGGGGTTACATCAAGTAATGTTAATCTTGAAAGATATAATTACTCATATGTAAAGGAATTTTCATTTCTATTTTGTTTCCATATTTTTATTAAATATTTGTCTAGATTTAAGCGCCGCACCCTGTATACCGCATCAGCTCATATCATATTACCTCCTAATGAGACGGAAGCAGGAGATTGAAACTGAAAAAAACGTACTGTAATTGTAGATCTGCATAAGGAAGGCTGTTCGTGTACGGCAATAGCAACAAAAACTGGCGTAGCTCAGTCTACAGAAGTGCGTTCATTGCACCAGATCATGCAAACTGGTGTCAATGCAAGTGATTACAAGTGATATGTAAGGCTTCAGTAACCTCATATACGAGAGATCAGTTTATCTGTGTACAGACTAAACATCAGAAGACATTTGCTGCACCTGAAATTCACGAACAAGTGCGTAGTATGCGAGCTGCTCCAATTTCTGTCTCCACAGTGCAATAACATCTTCGTGAACAAGGTTTAAAGGGCTGCATAGCAGCCAAAAACCTTTATTATGCAAACAAAATTAAGTGAAAAGATTACAGTGGTACAGTTACACAAAAACTGGGACGTACAGCAATGGTCCAAGACGTTATTCATTCACGACTCGAAGTTTGAAGTATTTGGAAACCATCGTCGAATGTTTGATGGTCGACTTCGTGAAGAACGTATGGAGAGTCAATTTGTAATGCCGACGGTGAAGCACGGGGAGTGTCGGGCATGGCGTGGATATGTTTTGCGGGTGATAAAGTTGGAGATTCAGTACAAATTAATGGAACGTTAAAGACAGAAAGATATCGCAGGATAGGGATGAACAATACGGTTTCGTCTCGCAAGAGACTTTCCTACTGGTCGTGGGTTTGTTCTGCAGTAGGAAAATGGTCCCGAACATGCTATAAATTGTACAGAAGATATGTCAATAGAAAATAGAAATGTGGGGAACTGAAGAATATGACGTGGTCAAGTCAGTCACCTGATTTAAACTGCTTTACACTATTATGTGATGAACTAGAGAGAGAGGTCACAAATGTCAGGTCATCAAATGTTGAAGATCTATGGAAGAATTTACGGACTTGTTGGACTGCAAAACCACTACAAAATCTTATCTCCACAGTGCCAATAAATTGTGCAGCTCTTCTAAGGGCAGAGAGTGTATACTTTGAGGAGGCTATATTGTATTGTACTTAATGACAGAGAGAGAAAACACTTATTCTATTAGAGTGTTTAGTCTGTATAGTGTGTTTATACATTAAAACAGTTTTTATCATAGATGGTGGAAAACTTTAGATCTTTAGTGTATTTCTCGTCTCTTTGTGGTGGTCGTTGCTCTACTTCCTTGCTCACTAACTCGCTGTTGTTTGAAACTATACCACTCGTTGGAAAGACGTGGATTCCTGTCATGTATGCACAAATGTTCACATCTCTAAACAACGTTTATTGCCATGCAAAAACACAACTTCCGTGGAGGCACAATCGGTAAAAGAATTTTACAGACTGATCTCTGCTTGCTGACGTATGTCATAGTACATTAGCTGAATGACCCACATTACTTTAAATTTTAAATATAAATACGCACGCTATATAGTGCCGTTTTGTGTTCTGAAAAACAGTTCAACCTCCTTTAACGGGCAGGAGCATCCAATAGCGTATATTTTGAGGCACATAAATAAGGTGGAACGTAACTACTCAACAACTGAAAATCAATTTTTGTGGTCATATATGGTATTACATATTTCCGATGTTACTTGTATGGTAGGAAATTTAAAACTGTGACTGACCATGTGCCACTGAAGTGGTTGCTTGGTCCAGAAGACTCGTCTAGTCGCCTCTCAAGCTTAGTGAGTCTGATTACAAGGTTGTCCATAAGCCAGGTAGAAAACACACAAACGTGGACACAAATTAGCCACGTTGAGTACACTGGACAAGAGTGTGTTGGAATAGCAACAAGCACAGGCAGAGGATAAAGACTGTCAGGTTTTAAGTCACAGATGTACATTATCATACACGAGGATTTGTTGTGCAAAGTTACGAATTGCGGATCATGTATCATGCTCACGGTAGTTTTTCAAAAGGAAGTGTTGCAACGGGCTCATGATCATGTTTTGTCAGGCCATGGTGTCCGACGAGCAACAGATAGACGTCTTTCAGAACGGTTTTTGTGGAGGAGCCGTGTGTCAGAGGCTGTGTACCATGCACTCAGAGAGAGGATATTCCGCATCAGAAAATCACTCTGCAGAGTATACCAGATGCATTGAAACCATTTTAGATGTATGAGCTCGACATTTGCGGTGGATATGGTATCACAATTAGCTGCTACCGACCTGGCTTGCGAAGGTGTAGTACGTAGGAAGAAGGAGCCTCTAATCGTCAGATAGCCGCCAGGCACAAAACATGCCTCGTGCTTTGAGGTCACGTAATTGGTTACGTTGCTAGATTCTTTGCAATGTTATGTTGCAGGGGGCAGGGCACCTAGATCTGTGGTGAATTTTTAATATTTTGTAAGACAAATGGCGACCTGTAAGTAGCGATAAAAACGTTCAGATCCCACCATGTTAAAAACCTCTGTTATATTGACTCTCAAATCGTTTTACTGAAAGAAAAACATCTGAATACACTATATTTTCTCCTTTCTCTGGGAGCTAGAGGGAGATCTGGCCCCCTCCTTGCCCATAGGTATGGGTCCCCTTGCTACTAATTGTGTTCCAACTAGGTATTTGGATATTTTCTTTCTATAATTAATATAGCTGTGAACAGTCTACAGATCCACTGTCACACAGGTTGTCAGTCAAGTGGTGAGTCCACATAATAGTTGATGGAAGTAAGTATCAAGTAGTGTAGCATTAGATTGAAGATTGTGTTGTCATAAGATCCTGGAGCCGCACTTTGAGAGTAAGCTCATGGCCTTTTTTTTTTTTTTCAGAACTTGTCTTGGAAGATTCTGGACGAATCTTTTGAAAGAGTGGCTTGAATTGTGAATTCTTAAAGTTTCATTATTACTCTGGTCAGGCAGTAGTAGCAAGCCCAGTCAGTGTGCTACTCGTGTCATGCACTAGAGGGTGTTGTTGACATTTCGACAAAACACTTAGGCCAGAGCGAGCCAGGAGAAGTTGACAGGAAAAGCTATAGGAAGCAAACTTACTCACCCCCCTACAGCAGGCCTATGTCAGAAGAGTACCTATAAGGGTATAAATAATCGAGCTCAAAGCATTCAGTCGTGCCGTGTTTGCATCTTGAACCAGAGAGAAAGATGGGCTTTTGAGTTTCACAGAAACCATGACCTACATTTGGTGATAAAGACTACCTGACTACCTGAACACTGACTGACTCATCGAGTTCCAGTAAAGCATGCCTACCTGTAGCATAGCGGCCATGGGACTTGAGAAACTTCCCTGATACAGGAAGCAGGTGTGCGGCCTGCATCCGCTCTCAGAGGGACTTTGGTTGATGGACCGCAAGCTATATATGATGCAGCTGAGAGAGGCGCGGCCTCATGGTCACAAAGCCACCTAGGATTATTGGCCATCGTCCTGATCTATCCCTGGAGGGGAGGGTGACTGGAGCATTGTTGCTCAGCAACAGACAACTGGTGTCAGCTACTGAAGCCGAGTGCCATGGGAACGACAAGTAAGAGCGGGGGTGTGCAGCTGGCAAGACTCCAGACGACCTGGATGAGCCGCACTCGCAGCATCCACAGTGCTGCCTGCTCGCAGACTGCTCGACACTGTGGTAGCTGCTGCGTTTGACCCAAGACAATGCAAGTCATTGGCGGACTGGGGCCTCAGTGCACTCTGCAATCAGCTGCATTGCCAAGCACACAGTGCAGACGTGAGGATGGCTAGAGTTCTGCACAAGACAGCTCGAATGAACACCTGTCAACACTATCAGTGTTGACTGTAGCCCCAGTGCCAACCTGCCCCCTCCCTCACCATTTCTCTCACCCATCCTGAAGCGTAGCAGCTCGAAATAGGCTGAGTCGTTACACACAGTTATAATGAAAATCATATTCCTTCAAAAAATATTTTGCATTAACCTTTTTCAGTTCTGATAATACGGAGAGTATGCTTTCATAAAGGAAAAACAAGTGCAAGTATTGACCCATACAGGCATGGAGTAGCATCATTATTTTTATACAAATTGAAACCTAATGGGCAACATATATTCCGATATCTGTTGATATGTATGTTAAACGTACTTCAAAGACACGTGAGTATAGTATCCTATACATCCTAATGCATGGCTCTCATCCTTCTCTTCTGATTCTTCAAACTACAAATCATTTTCAGTTTCTGTATATCCCAGTCCTGTTATTCTCTTTTGTTTCCTTGACATTTCTTTCTTAGTTTAACAGTTGCGCCGATCTCATTATTAGCATTTCTTTCTAACATAAGTTACACACTAAACAAGCTACTAGTTGCTCCCCATTTGTCACTTAACCCATTTTTAATTTTCTCCCTCCCATTTAGATACAAGGTTTCATTAATTTTTGCTAATCTTTTCCAAAATTCTTCCCTGTCGACAGTATTTCTACAGTGATTCCAAAATACCCTTTAAAATCTTCCTCTTTTGTACTCCAAACTCACGCATATTGTCAACCGGCTTGTTTCGCACTGATCCCATTTTATAATGCCCCATGACTTCTTATCCAGAAACACCAACAGACAATAGCTTCTTTTCAAATGCGGTTCCCCTTGTAGTACTACTTTCCTAATTATTACCCTGAGAAACACCACCATCATCAGTTACATTCGAAACTTCATCTTCCTTTATCTCAACATAACCACCATGCTGACTTCATCATCATCATCATTTAATAATTTCCTCATCTTCATCTTCTACAAAAAAATTATAGTCATCTTGTTCCCCCTTGTATCTGATAATCAGCAACGAGCACATTAGTATTCCTGTTCACTACATGACACTCTTAATTAAACAGCCCCCCCCCCCCTCCCCTCAGTTCTGAATCCTAAACCCAAATGAGGCAACCTGCGACAACACCAAACCCCAAATCTGGGATTTCATCTCCTATTTACCGCTCATAGCTCTCTGGTATTAAAAGAATATTGTTCATTTCTCAGAGATTGTGTCTGATATTTCTCCCAGTCAGCCTGTTTCAGATTCTGTCTTGGGACTAGCGGGGGTGGGGGAGAGGTTTTTATAACAGGAATTCACAGTACCTTTCGACAGTGACTATGGCTATCGTGACCACTTATATTTTCATCATGTTTCATTTTCAAAAGTATCATGGTTATCGTAAAATGTTGCTTCTTCCAATGTCGTGAACAAGTGAGTAGGCCAGATGCAAAAGCCGCTAACTGCATGATGAGCGTAGCTGAGATAACTACGAGAAACTAGTCCCAGCCAAGCTACTAAAGTTAAACACTTCATTTCCTTTTTAAAAATGAGTAAAAAATCAGCAATAATCGGTATTAATGGATGAAATCTGCGATTATGTTTTGTAAGTTGAAATCGTAAGTGAAATATTGACTCACCAGTTTTTGCACCCTATTTTTGGATTTAGCAGGTTTTACAAACGTATTGATGCAATTCCTAAACAAGAATTCGGTTGGAAAACCCGCTATTCGGTGATATGGTAGTAATGACAGAAGGATGAAATGTAATTACTGCAAATGCGAACAAAATACGCTTTATTTCAAAGAGAAGTCTGAAAATTCTACAAAATTGGCATACAAAAATACGAAGATGACGTTATTTTACCGAGAAAGCTGACTTACTTTAACATCAAAAAGATAACAGAAATGGATGTTCACCATTAGCGTATCTTTTTTCAAATACGTTGGGCCGTTCCCTTGGCTGAAATATGTTCCCCTCTTCAGGATGCTCTTCCCCTCTCCTGCTTCAAAATTGTAGAAAGCTTCTCCACGAACTAGACAAATCTCTTTGTTTCTGCTTTTCGTGAAAGTGATTTTTTTGGCTTTTTGAATCTAAAAATTCCGGTTACCAGTCACTTTCACTAAGCCTTCCGCGTATGTCGTAACAATTAGTGTCAACACAGTTTTCATTGCATAACATTGCTTTAATAATACTTTTCATGTTCTTATCTGTTTTGGAAACTTCATCTCCTCTGAGTAGGACGGCGCTTCCTTTTCGGGGAGGGACCGTCGACCTCGGTCATTTTCAACTATTGCTACGGGTCCGCATTGTTTCAGAATTCCCATTATTTCAATTACTCCTAATTCGTTTGTACCATCATCTGCATTTAAACCGTCCCCAAAATCATTCATTTTCTTAAAAACACTCACTTAAATATGTTACACACTCCGCTGATAAGCTGAACTGTGTTCACCGCGTTTCCACAACGCATCGGTAGCACGTTGTAGCGCAGCCAACCTACCTCTGAATAAGAAAAACATCCCTTCCAATCCCAACAAACTGCAGTATAGCTTTGAATGTCCAGCTTGGTAAGTCTGATGTCAGTTGGCGTGATTTGCATCCGGACATGGAAAGCCGACTGCCATGCCTGTTGAACTTGGCGGGGTTTTGCAAACGATGGACATTTAGCGGGCTTTGTACCCGAGGAGAACGTATAGTTAGCGGCTTTTGCAACCGAACCCGATTTTCTACAGCCATTTTCAATCGCTTGTAGCAGGTTTTGTACCCTGACATCTATTCCATCGTGTAGGCGCTGAAAAAGTTTATATGACAGTCTGCCCATCTCAAAATCGAAAAAAAATACATTTAGCGGGTTTTTGTATCTGGGCTACTCGAGTTCAATTGTAATTAGAACCTCTTCTTCCTCGAACAGTCCTAGCTCTTGCTCTCTATCCGAAAACATACTATCTCCACAACATTCGATTTTAATCAGTACTCTTTTTCCTTTCACACCCTGATCACTCAATTTGAGAAAACGGTGGACAAGGAATGCTTTACCTTAACTTTGTCTGACGCCACTTGTCGTTGCCGACTCGCCTACTGTCGCCTCCTTACTACTTCTTTCTTCATTCCCGCGTCAGTCTGCAGCATTGTTTACGGTTTGGCTGTGTGATGATTGACTTGACTGTATGAAAACCAGTGTTCTGCTACTGATCTCCAGTTGGCTGTGACGATCTTCAAAATGTCTGCTGCCTCCAAATTTTGCGTTCGTCAGATCCCCAAGCTGGTGCTTTGATCTTTATCATTCATACACTAACCACTGTTCTAATACATTACATTACATTACTTGAATTCTCTATTGTTGTTCAACAATAAAGAAAACATAGAATAGCACCTATAATAATGATTTGTACTTGAATAAAGCACATGCTACAGTGCATGTAGAAACGTTTATTTTGGAATCTTGCATCCATGCTGAACTTAATTTCCTCAAATGGGATTTCAGGCCAATGATGTGTTGTAATAATCCGGACAATAGCCGTCTTCTTGTATAACTATTAATGATTCTTCCAAAAAATTCCATGCAATCTGAATAAACATTGTTCAGTTTGTGCGTTTTTTAGATGTAAATGTTAACTAAATAAAAATTTTGTTAAATAATGTATTTCTCAAGTTTTTTGTATGTGTTGTAAACTTAGCAACTGCTTCAACTTTGTGGATGAAAACATTGTCCATAGCAGGCTATACAGTGATCCATTATTTGCTGTGCAATTGACAAATTTCGACTTTACGTAATTATACAGCAACTACAAAACGACACGAACATGGAAGAGTATTACATTAAAATATATACAGTGAGGAATTTCATTAACCCTAACTACAATTGTGTTTACATTTCACAGAGGTAGACTTACTTACATATTCACAAACACAGCTGCAGTTCAGATAATGATGTACCAAAGTGTATATATTTTAATGTGACAATTGTCCATGTTGACATATTTTTGTAGGTCCTGAAAAATTACTAATGTCTAAACTGGCAAGTTGTGCAACAGATCGAGGATAACTGTACAGCCTATTATTGACAATATTTGTCTTGACAAAATTCTTGGAGTCTTGGAGACTGTGGATAAAAAAACAGTTTCAGTGTCAGCACTGAGCAAATAAAAGTACCTATTAGCAATGTGCAAGTCAGTTCTGACTAAGTATTAATTTTTGTGTAACCAAAAATTGACACAAAAATATTTTTAAATTATGCCATTTGAGATATAGTACCAAATATACTAGGTTGGTGCATAAATTTGTAGAGTTTTCCTTAAGTTTAATAAACATAACAGGTACACATAACAGACTTAAGTCATCAGTAACATCTTCTCCTATTTTTGCTTATTACATGTTTGATAACTCTTAATTAAGTAAATGAAATTGTAGCTCAATTGATCATTCTGATATTATTTAGACACTGATGGAAGTTGTTTTGTGTTTGCAGCTTATCACAAGCCTTTGAGTCCTGTACGAGTGTACTTCTATGCATTCTATTGGGTTACTGCTCTTCATGCAACAAATGAGAACTATGGAATAAAATTTACTTCAGAAGGAGAAGCAATATTTGTACTGGTTATTACAAGTATTGGTAATGTTCAACGTATTACAATATTATTTCTTTGAATGTTATTTTCATATTTAAAAAATATCAGTTTCAAAAAAATAGGTTTGAACAGCTTTAATCTGTGGAGATTCTTTACTGTTCTTGTAGAGGCATCTTTGAATATATTGGTTTGATAAAATCTTCGGCTGAATCTTGATTATTAGAGTTAGCAGAAAATTAATACCTTAAAATTAGTCACTGTTCTTACCATAAATTAAAATAGATAAGTTAAAAATCTTTTTCCCTTCTATGTAGTTTGCTCTCTCTGTATGAATCACATATATATCCATGAACATGATATTAAGTAAAGGTGTAGAAGTGAATTATGAGGCAATGTTCATGTGGAGAATCTGGCTTTCAAGTGGATGGATTCAACAGGAGTGTGCTGCAAGAAATCATTTAGTGTAACACATATCAAAGGCACAATTAGGCCTACTATTAATGGCCATCCATCTGTTAGAAATAGATGTGAAACTCTCTTCTATATTAATACAGCATCTGCAAGTAGGATAATTATTATGGTATACCTGATGTAGTATAGTAGCCATTATCATAGCTTTAACAGCTTCTTACATCACTTCTAACAATTTTTGAACTCTCTTCAACTCAGTGACTGGTTAGATGCAGCGTCCTATCCTAATCTACCTTTGCAAGTCCCTTCATTTCCACATCACTACCGCAACCTACATCCATTATAACTTGCTTTACACACAGAAATACACACAAAATTCCCACCATTATGAAACTGTCATTTCAGAAAGTATCTCATTAAAGTATCCACCATCCAGACAAATAATTCTGGAGAACAGTTCTGGACTCCTACATTTAGACTGGATTGTGTTACAGTACAACTAATTTCTGAAGATTTCATTTATTTTTTAAGACCATGCCCAGAACAACAAATTCCACCAATATATAGGTAATGTTGATTATTCTGACTTAGTACAATAAAATGTAGTACTTTCATTCTCTTTTGCAGGTTTCTTTTGCCATATAAAATATAAATCACAATCCTTTCAATATGGTGAATGTATAATACACTCATCAAAAAAAGTTTTGCATCAACTCGGTTCCGAGAGTTCCGGAATCGGTACAGAAAATTTTGATAGAGATCAACATAAACATCATTTCCGCCCCTTTAATTGCTCATGAACACCACACATTGCGTGTTGTACAACCATACAGATAGACCTTCAGAGGTGGTGGTCCAGATTGCTGTACACACCGGTACCTCTTATACCCAGTAGCACCTCCTCTTGCATTGATGCATTCGGCGTGGCATACTATCCACAAGTTCAGCAAGGCACTGTTGGTACAGATTGTCCCATTCCTCAATGGGTATTCGGCGCAGATCCCTCAGACTGGTTGGTGGGTCATGTCATCCGTAAACAGCCCTTTTGAATCTATTCCAGGTATGCTCGATAGGGTTCATATCTGGAGAACATGCTTGCCACTCTAGTCGAGCGATGTCGTTATCCTGAAAGAAGTCATTCACAAGATGTGCACGATGGACGTGCGAATTGTCGTCCATGAAGACGAATGCTGCCGATATGGTTGCACTATCGGTCGGAGGATGGCATTCACGTATCGTACAGCCGTTACGGCGCCTTCCATGACCACCAGCGGCGTAAATCTGCCCCACATAATGCCACCCCAAAACATCAGGGAACCTCCACCTTGCTGCACTCGCTGGACAGTGGTCTAAGGCCTTCAGCCAGACCTGGGTGCTTCCAACACGTCCCCAATGATTGTCTGGTTGAAGGCATATACGACACTCATCGGTGAAGAGAACGTGACGCCAATCCTGAGCGGTCCGTTCGGCACGTTGTTGGACCCATCTGTACCGGATGACTATTTCGTAGATAAAATGAACAGCAATTCGTTTTACCTTCATCGGACGTTCAATTACTTCCATTATGGCAATTTTGCATCACTAGCTCAACCACTCTCCTTCCTCATGAAGTCATTTCTTATCTGACAGAGAGCACATGCTAACAGTAACCTCTTCACAGTGAATAAACACTTCACGAAACTAAATAAAATGTGATTTGACAATGAAAGCAATATTAGTGCGTTGACAATTCTTACAAAGAGCACTCATTGTTTAGCATTTCTCCACTCACTGATTCTTGCAAGGGAAATACAATAGCCTGAAACCTTTATTTCGAAAATTGATGGACAGACAAATGTTTCAGCAACGAGAATGATGCGACGTTTTCACGTGGCGTCGCAAGCTTTGTTATTAGCTGCTAGACAACATACGCTTCTCTTTCAACACACAGGATAATAGCGCACAAATAGTAGAAAATTATATTATGCAAAACAAGCAGATAATGGCTCCTGCTGGGGTAAACGTATTTCCAAGTTTACTTCTTCAAGTAAGCAGTCTGAAGTACGTATACTTTGTTGATCCGAAAATTGAGATGTACTTACTCGAGAAAGAAGAACAAAAGTTCCAAAACGTCTATCTATCTCTAAAATAAGCTCACAACTTAGAGATACGCAGCACCTTCTTTCGCAAGGAGGAAATACAGAAATACACAGTTGTGATACAGCAAGGAGCTAATCACTGTGAGAACATATTTAAAAAATGAAAGTCCCTTTTCTGAAGGTTTGTGCCTCTGACTCTCACACAACGTTGTATAAACGAATAATTCCCCTAAAGTTACCTATGGACGTAACATGATGTTGACTTCAGAGTTCAGTGAACAAAAACTGTAGAAATGACTAGAGCAGATTAAATATGCAATTACTCTAAGTACATATGCAAATTGTAACTTACCAAAAGGACTCAAAGTTAAACATTGTCCACATTATTTGTAAAGCAAATAAAAAATCTGTTACAAAAAATTGTAAACTACATACATTCTTTTGTTTTACACACTTGTCTCTCTGCTTGAGAAAATCCCTGTCCATCTGTGGTAACATCTCCTCTCCATCTCTTTAATTTTTGTCTGGTGGCCCCAGATACAGTTTTGTGTTCAGTAACTTCTTTAAATAGATACAATTGACTTTCAGTAACTGTTCACCAACCCAACATACACAGCAATTGTGTACAAAGAAACAATAATCAGATATAGTGTTGATATTAAATAGTCTCTAGTTTAATTAACATTACACAAATAAGGTTTCATAAGTGGTAACTTCTAGTAAGATAAGTTTTGGCAATTCACCCTACACTATGTGTGCATAACTCTCCTAAATGGAATTTGAATTTGTGGGTAGCATGTACAACCTGAAATCCCTCCCCCCCACTTGGCAGAATATAATTTAAAACAGTGCATAGATAGCATGACAATTAGTTGACATTTTTATTAGCTTAAGTTATTTGCCATTTCTTTGCGTGTTTGTGCATCCATTTTGACATTACGCTTGCTCTCTCTTAAACTTAGTACATAACTCATAAAACATCAAAACACTAAGTATAAAAATCTTTTGTTGAGTAGTTGCAAACTATGCAGGTACATGCTCTTATTCTAGTGTCCCGTTCATGTGAGCAGAGTGATGTATATATTTGTAAAGTAATAAGATAACCGTCAATTAACTCCTTCCTTCAGTTTCTCACTACTGTTCAGTTGTGATCCTCTTAGGTAAGGAAGACTGTGCAGGCACATGTCTTTTGCAAATATTCCTCACGTTGATATGTAATAAATTTTCGTAGGTGTACACATCATGACTTGATAGTATATTTGCATTTCAGCCTCTGTGAACTCCCATAAATTATTCACATAAGTTTTGTACTTATGAACCTCCCAAAATGCAACAAAAATGAAACTGTGTAAACAGATGGATCTCTTGACAAATAAATGAACTAGAGTATAAGTTTACCAGTGTGTGACTGATTCTATGTGCCTTTAGCATAGTAGAATCTGAAATACAAGTGTGGTTAAGTAGTATAGTACCTGACAAAGCTCTCCAATCATCCTGGTCCTTGGCCATCGTGCATACAATTCGTGAACAGCGAACAAATCACAAATACAGGACAGTAACAATGTGTGTATCTCACAAGAATACTGAGAAAATGGCTTACAAACTGCTGTGACTCACATAACTGAGGCAACCGTTTGCATATCATGCAGTATGACTTTGTATAGATTCTGTATGTGCACCATGAAACACAAGTAATTCGTATTTTATCAACAAAATATTTCCAGTAACATAACAATGTATGTGTAATCAGTTACTTAAAATCACTTTTAGTGGTGTGTATAGCATAAACAATGTAGAACTCTTTCAAGTGAGCATATCTGAGTCAGTCTGTTGACAAACCCCAACGATCTCTTCCTAATAGTCTGCAAGACACTCAACAACTTGATGGCAAGAACCATAGTGAAAGTAATAGTCATCACACTCATTGGGTATCACTAATTCCTTTTTCCCTTTAGCAGTAGCATAAAAATCATGTTACCAGCATATGTAGACAATATGTGCCTTAAAAAGTAGTTTCAAGTGAAATATGTATGCATTGGATGAGAACAGTATCCATCTTCTTTTTACTCATTACAAATCAACCACAAAGTTAACACAATATGTATGTAAAGTATGTAACATGAATTCACAGGAATAATCGCATTAGGATATGATCCTTTGTATCAAAGTAACACTTACATAGTACTTATGTACCAAAGTAAATTCCTGATCCCTTTATAACCTAAAGAAATACACTGAAGAGCCAAAGAAACTGGCACACTTGCCTAAGTTCGTGTAGGACCCCTGCAAGCATGCAGAAATGGTGCAACAGGACATGACATGAACTCTATCAATGTCTGAAGTAAACTGAAGGGAGCTGACATCATGAATCCTGCAGGGCTGTCCATAAATCCACAAGAGTACGACGAGGTGCAGATCTCTTCTGACTTGTTCCACATCATATCGATAAAATAATCGTGAAAATGATCTGCGCAGCATGACACAACTAAACTAAACTAAATAGCACTTTGCAAGGCATCCCAGATATGCTCAATAATTTTCATGTCTTGGGAATCTGGTGGCCACAGGAAGTGTTCAAACTCAAAAGAGTGTTCCTGGAGCCACTGTGTAGCAATCGATATGAATGGATGCAGATGATCAGATAGGATCCTTACGTACATGTCACCTCTCAGACTCTACATCTACATCTACATCTACATTTATACTCCGCAAGCCACCCAACGGTGTGTGGCGGAGGGCACTTTACGTGCCACTGTCATTACCTCCCTTTCCTGTTCCAGTCGCGTATGGTTCGCGGGAAGAACGACTGTCTGAAAGCCTCCGTGCGCGCTCTAATCTCTCTAATTTTACATTCGTGATCTCCTCGGGAGGTGTAAGTAGGGGGAAGCAATATATTCGATACCTCATCCAGAAACGCACCCTCTCGAAACCTGGCGAGCAAGCTACACCGCGATGCAGAGCGCCTCTCTTGCAGAGTCTGCCACTTGAGTTTATTAAACATCTCCGTAACGCTATCACGGTTACCAAATAACCCTGTGACGAAACGCGCCGCTCTTCTTTGGATCTTCTCTATCTCCTCCGTCAAACCGATCTGGTACGGATCCCACACTGATGAGCAATACTCAAGTATAGGTCGAACGAGTGTTTTGTAAGCCACCTCCTTTGTTGATGGACTACATTTTCTAAGCACTCTCCCAATGAATCTCAACCTGGTACCCGCCTTACCAACAATTAATTTTATATGATCATTCCACTTCAAATCGTTCCGCATGCATACTCCCAGATATTTTACAGAAGTAACTGCTACCAGTGTTTGTTCCGCTATCATATAATCATACAATAAAGGATCCTTCTTTCTATGTATTCGCAATACATTACATTTGTCTATGTTAAGGGTCAGTTGCCACTCCCTGCACCAAGTGCCTATCCGCTGCAGATCTTCCTGCATTTCGCTACAATTTTCTAATGCTGCAACTTCTCTGTATACTACAGCATCATCCGCGAAAAGCCGCATGGAACTTCCGACACTATCTACTAGGTCATTTATATATATTGTGAAAAGCAATGGTCCCATAACACTCCCATGTGGCACGCCAGAGGTTACTTTAACGTCTGTAGACGTCTCTCCATTGATAACAACATGCTGTGTTCTGTTTGCTAAAAACTCTTCAATCCAGCCACACAGCTGGTCTGATATTCCGTAGGCTCTTACTTTGTTTATCAGGCGACAGTGCGGAACTGTATCGAACGCCTTCCGGAAGTCAAGAAAAATAGCATCTACCTGGGAGCCTGTATCTAATATTTTCTGGGTCTCATGAACAAATAAAGCGAGTTGGGTTTCACACGATCGCTGTTTCCGGAATCCATGTTGATTCCTACATAGTAGATTCTGGGTTTCCAAAAACGACATGATACTCGAGCAAAAAACATGTTCTAAAATTCTACAACAGATCGACGTCAGAGATATAGGTCTATAGTTTCGCGCATCTGCTCGACGACCCTTCTTGAAGACTGGGACTATCTGTGCTCTTTTCCAATCATTTGGAACCGTCCGTTCCTCTAGAGACTTGCGGTACACGGCTGTTAGAAGGGGGGCAAGTTCTTTCGCGTACTCTGTGTAGAATCGAATTGGTACCCCGTCAGGTCCAGTGGACTTTCCTCTATTGAGTGATTCCAGTTGCTTTTGTATTCCTTGGACACTTATTTCGATGTCAGCCATTTTTTCGTTTGTGCGAGGATTTAGAGAAGGAACTGCAGTGCGGTCTTCCTCTGTGAAACAGCTTTGGAAAAAGGTGTTTAGTATTTCAGCTTTACGCGTGTCATCCTCTGTTTCAATGCCATCATCATCCCGTAGTGTCTGGATATGCTGTTTCGAGCCACTTACTGATTTAACGTAAGACCAGAACTTCCTAGGATTTTCTGTCAAGTCGGTACATAGAATTTTACTTTCAAATTCACTGAACGCTTCACGCATAGCCCTCCTTACGCTAACTTTAACATCGTTTAGCTTCTGTTTGTCTGAGAGGTTTTGGCTGCGTTTAAACTTGGTGTGGAGCTCTCTTTGCTTTCGCAGTAGTGTCCTAACTTTGTTGTTGTACCACGGTGGGTTTTTCCCGTCCCTCACAGTTTTACTCGGCACGTACCTGTCTAAAACGCATTTTACGATTGCCTTGAACTTTTTCCATAAACACTCAACATTGTCAGTGTCGGAACAGAAATTTTCGTTTTGATCTGTTAGGTAGTCTGAAATCTGCCTTCTATTACTCTTGCTAAACAGATAAACCTTCCTCCCTTTTTTTATATTCCTATTAACTTCCATATTCAGGGATGCTGCAACGGCCTTATGATCACTGATTCCCTGTTCTGTACATACAGAGTCGAAAAGTTTGGGTCTGTTTGTTATCAGTAGGTCCAAGATGTTAACTCCACAAGTCGGTTCTCTGTTTAATTGATCGAGGTATTTTTTAGATAGTGCACTCAGTATAATGTCACTCGATGCTCTGTCCCTACCACCCGTCCTAAACATCTGAGTGTCCCAGTCTATATCTGGTAAATTGAAATCTCCACCTAAGACTATAGCATGCTGAGAAAATTTATGTGAAATGTATTCCAAATTTTCTCTCAGTTGTTCTGCCACTAATGCTGCTGAGTCGGGAGGTCGGTAAAAGGAGCCAATTATTAACCTAGTTCGGTTGTTGAGTGTAACCTCCACCCATAATAATTCATAGGAACTATCCACTTCTACTTCACTACAGGATAAACTACTACTAACAGCGACGAACACTCCACCACCGGTTGCATGCAATCTATCCTTTCTAAACACCGTCTGTACCTTTGTAAAAATTTCGGCAGAATTTATCTCTGGCTTAAGCCAGCTTTCTGTACCTATAACGATTTCAGCTTCGGTGCTTTCTATCAGGGCTTGAAGTTCTGGTACTTTACCAACGCAGCTTCGACAGTTGACAATTACAATACCGATTGCTGCTTGGTCCCCGCATGTCCTGACTTTGCCCCGCACCCGTTGAGGCTGTTGCCCTTTCTGTACTTACCCAAGGCCATCTAACCTAAAAAACCGCCCAGCCCACGCCACACAACCCCTGCTACCCGTGTAGCCGCTTGTTGCGTGTAGTGGACTCCTGACCTATCCAGCGGAACCCGAAACCCCACCACCCTATGGCGCAAGTCGAGGAGTCTGCAGCCCACACGGTCGCAGAACCGTCTCAACCTCTGATTCAGACCCTCCACTCGGCTCTGTACCAAAGGTCCGCAGTCAGTCCTGTCGACGATGCTGCAGATGGTGAGCTCTGCTTTCATCCCGCTAGCGAGACTGGCAGTCTTCACCAAATCAGATAGCTGCCAGAAGCCAGAGAGGATTTCCTCCGATCCATAGCGACACACATCATTGGTGCCGACATGAGCGACCACCTGCAGATGGGTGCACCCTGTACCCTTCATTGCATCCGGAAGGACCATTTCCACATCTGTAATGACTCCCCCCGGTATGCACACTGAGTGCACATTGGTTTTCTTCCCCTCTCTTGCTGCCATTTCCCTAAGGGGCCCCATTATGCGCCTGACGTTGGAGCTCCCAATTACCAGTAAGCCCACCCTCTGCGACTTCCCGGATCTTGCAGACTGAGGGGCAACCTCTGGAACAGGACAAGCAGCCATGTCAGGCCGAAGATCAGTATCAGCCTGGGACAGAGCCTGAAACCGGTTCACCAGACAAACTGGAGAGGCTTTCCGTTCAGCCCTCCGGAATGTCTTTCGCCCTCTGCCACACCTTGAGACGACCTCCCACTCTACCACAGGTGAGGGATCAGCCTCAATGCGGGCAGTATCCCGGGCAACCACAGTCGTAGTCCGATCAGGGGATGCGTGGGACGAGCTGGCCGTCCCCGACAAATCCCCATCCGGACCCCCACAGTGATGCCCACTGACAACAGCCTCAAGCTGTGTGACCGAAGCCAACACTGCCTGAAGCTGGGAGCGAAGGGATGCCAACTCAGCCTGCATCCGAACACAGCAGTTGCAGTCCCTATCCACGCTAAAAACTGTTTTGCAAAGACCGTCTGAACTAATCTACAGAGAGCGCAAACAAATCGACAAAATTTAAACGGTTATTAAAATACAAGATTGCCTAGTAAATGCAGTAATGCTGCTACTTGCGCACTGCTGACACTGCTCGGCGGCGGAAGAAGACTAAGCCCGCATCTCGTGGTCGTGCGGTAGCGATCTCGCTTCCCACGCCCGGGTTCCCGGGTTCGATTCCCGGCGGGGTCAGGGATTTTCTCGACCTCGTGATGGCTGGGTGTTGTGTGCTGTCCTTAGGTTAGTTAGGTTTAAGTAGTTCTAAGTTCTAGGGGACTGATGACCATAGATGTTAAGTCCCATAGTGCTCAGAGCCATTTTTTTGAAGAAGACTACACGAATTTACACTATTCAGGTACTAAAACGCGATGCTACACTCTCAAATACTATAATACTCCCGAAGTTTATGAATTAAACAATGCAAGTACCAAAAACACGCAAAGAAATTAAGAATTAAACTATGTAACAAATGAGTGAGCTAGGAGTATACGACTTGCTGCTCAGCTGCTTATCCAACGTATCTAGATGTATCAGGGGTCCCATATAACTCGAGCAACTCACATCCTATACCATTACAGAGCCTCCATCAGCTTGAACAGTCCCCTGCTGACATGCAGGGTCCATGGATTCATGAAGTTGTCTCCATACCTGTACACATCCATCTGCTTGATACAACTTGAAACCAGACTTGTCCGACCAGACAACATGTTTCGGGTCATCAACAGTCTAATATCAGTTTTGACAGGCCCAGGTGAGTCATAAAACTTTGTGTTCTGCAGTCATCAAGGGTACATGGGTGGGACTTCAGCTCCAAAAGCCAATATCGATGATGTTTCATTGAATGTTTTGCAAGCTGACACTTGTTGTGCAGCCTTTCCGCAAACTGCTGTAGGTTTCATTCACCTACAGCAGTTTGCGGAAAGGCTGCACTTCTGTAACGTTGAACGATTCTCTTCAGCCATCATTGGTCCCGTTATTGCAGGATCTTATTCTGGTTGCGGCGATGTCAGAGATTTGATATTTTACCGAATTCCTGATATTCAAGGTACACTAGTGAAATGGTCGTATGGGAAAATTACCTCTTCCTCACTACTTCAGAGGTGCTGTGTCCCATCGCTCGTGCGCCGACTATAACACCACGTTCAAACTCACTTAAATCTTGACAACCTGCCGTTATAGCAGCAGTAAACGATCTAACAACTGTGCCAGACACTTGTTGTCTTATATATGGGTTTCCGACCGCAGCGCCACATTCTGCCTGTTGTACATATCGTGTATTTGAATACGCCTGCCTATACCAGTTTCTTTAGCGCTTCAGTGCATATCTATCAGTATCAATAATAATTGATTTCCGTGGCTTCTTTCTTAACACTGTTAGGACAACTAATTGATTCCAAGTATAAAATTCTGTGGGCATAGTTAAGTGTTTACTTCAAAACAACTTAGCTCAGTTTACATTGATCAGCCAGAACATTATGATCACATACTTAATAGCTGGTATGTCCCCACCTTTGGCACAGATACCAGTGTCAAAGAATCTTGGCATGGAAGCAGCGAGATCTTGGAAGCTCGCCGAAGGGTGATGGCATCACATCTGCACACACAAGTCACCTAATTCCCGTAAATTCCAGAGAGGGAGGCAATGAGCTCTGATGCTGCGTACAATCACATCCCAGAAGTTTTCGATAGGGTTCACATCTGGCCAGTTGGAGAGCCAGCACATCAATTGCAACGCCCCACTGTTTTGCTCGAACCACTCCATCAGACGCCTGGTCTTGTAACATGGCGCATTATCTTGTTCAAAAATGCCCCTGCCGTAGGGAAATATGATGGTCATGAAGGGCTGTACGGTGCTCCTTGGCTGTCATGATGCTTGCACGAGTTCCAATTGACCCATGGATACCTGTGGCAATATTCCCCAGAGTATAATAAATTCGACACCAGCTTGTCTCCATCCCTCAGTGCAGGTGTCAAGGAGCTGTTCCCCTGGAAGACGATGGATTCGCGCCTTCTTATCAGCATAATGGAAAGGTTTAGGATTCATCAGGCCATGCAAAGTCCTGTCACTGTGCCAACATCGAGTGTCGATGGTCATGTGCCCATTTCAGTTGTAGTAGCCAATGTCGTGGTGTTAACATTGGCACATGCTTGGATCATTGGCTGTGGAAGCCGATCATTATGAGTGTTCAGTGCACTATGTGTTCAGACATACTAGTACTATGTTGCACTTAAGTCTGATGTTAGTTCCACAACAGTTTGCCACCTGCCCTCTTTTACCGGTCTGTCGAGCCTACGATGTCTGACATCCTTGGTTCACCACATGTTGAAGACACTCACCACAGCACTCCTTGAATAGCTGACAATTCATGCAGTTTCTGAAATGCTCGTGCCAAACCTCTGGGGCATCAGAATCAGCCCTCAATCAAACTCAGGTACTTCGTGCACTTTCCCCATTCTACATACGAACAGCAAGCGCACTGATACTAAATGCTCCATGCATGTGTCTGACTACCAGTCATTTCTCGCCAGGTGACGTTGTTATCACGTGGACGTGTTTATATCGATAGTAGGTCGATGGTCACAATGATCTGGCTGATCAGTGTAGTTTTACGTAGTATACACACACAAACATACACACACTTAGTGTGTACAATCCACTACTTCAACAAAGTCTTCCAATACTGCAGCAATATGTGTTTCATGTATGTAATATTATTTGACTTAACTTGTAGTATATAGTGATGTAGATGACAAACCCACAGAATACAAGTAAGCTGGAATTAATATATAAATAACAAACGTGTCTGTGCACTGATTGCGATTATTTGTAGAATTAATATTTCATCATTTGTACCTGAGTAATTTTGTAATATAATGTAAACTTTTCTCTTCCAACTATGCAAAATAACTACAATTTCACACCGTTAGTTAAGTTAAAATTGACATTCAGAAGTCAAATGTCGGCTGCAGAGATAGAATAAAAGAGTAGTTAGCGAGAAACTGTACATCATACGTCTGTATTACAGAATCATTGTGTACAGGGGTGGTAATCTACAGATTGCCACACTCTTAAAGTATAAAAAAACACACACACATTTCCTTGGGGGAATATTGATGCTGTGGTAAAATAATTGTAACATTAAAGTCAGATATTATATTTTATGTTTCTTGCATTCAGAAAATAGTGTGTAACAGGTTTCTAACTTTTCCACTCAAGATCACATGGCAGTTTACTTGCTCTTTCCTTGTATGTAAGCTTTTAGTTGTACTAATTCTTTAAATCAGATGTTTTTCCTGTTTTACAATAAACTAATTTCTAAGCATTTGGATAAGGATTTGATATCACTTCAAATGGTCCAATGCACATGTCAAAAGACCTTATGATTTTTTATTAATTGCGCTAGATTTTTTATTAGTCTTCACAAGAACCAGGTCACTAATTCTGAACTGTGCAGTTTTTATTTTTCTTAAGTTGTACTGTTGTTGCATGGTCTTCGTAACAATTTTCCCACATTCCTTGTGCGGTTTAGCTTTTACATTAATGGTGATTTATTAATTCACTGAAAATGTTGTCAAGTTTTGTGTCACACATGATTTCATAAGGAGAAAATCCCTGGCACACTGTTGTTAACTATTTAAAATGTCTACAAGGTCTCTTACACAGTATATTCATCAACAGTGAGGTTTACTGCGATATTTCCTAAACAATCTACCTATCTCTCTCATGTACTTTTCCATTGGATTAATAGCCAGAAAATATGCAGAAATTAATATGTGTTTTATGTTTTCATCCCTCAAAATGTTTTACATGCTCTGGAAGTGGATTTAGTCTTTATATATTTCAGAGATAGTCTTCTTACTTGTAGCTTTTCTTAATGAGTAAAGTCTCATGAATTTTGAGAACAGATCACCCATTTAAAAAATATAATTATAACCACCATTACATTTTGGTAACTGCCCAAAAAACTCCACCCATACGAATTCCATTTGTGTTTTTGGAGAACATTTTGCATATAGTCTCTACATTTTTGATTACCAACAATTATTCTCTGGTACCTGCCACAAGTTGCTAAAGGGTTTTTAATTCTTTTTTGTATGTTACAAAAACAAAATTTTCTGTATACATTTTAGTGTTCCACAGTAGCTTTCATGTAATTACCAAATAAGTGTGTCAATAAATTATTCTGGCCAACATAACTTCCACCTGTCACTGTTTCTCCAAAAAAGATTCCCCTTGGAAACCTTAGACTTTTTCTTTTCTCTTCATACCAATACAGCTTTTATTATTTTCCAGTGTGAATCATGAAACTGATTCTGCCGAATGTCCTTAGAAATCTTAGTTATCTACTTCTCATCTTTAATTCTCCTCATAAACATAGTTTTTATATTTTTATGACATTCCTTTCCATTCTTCTCATTCTTACCCCCCCCCCCCCCCTCTCACCCAACAGTAATCTAGATAATGCATCAGCAGTCACGATTTCTTTATCTTTAATAATTAAATTGTTGTAGAAGTGTTCATCACCTGGTCCTGTTGTGGTATAGTTTAAAGTCCTGTAAATAGTTCAGTGCTTTACAATCTGAATGCACAGTGATTTCATGTTCTAACAGACGATTACTGAATTTTAAAAAATGCCCAGTGAATAGCAAATACTTACTTTTCTGTAACTGCGCTATTTTTTGCATGATTCTGTAAAGTTATACTTGCCAAAACAATTGAACAGTGCTCCGCTTTCCCAGATGCAGATTTTTCTTCAAATAAGTGAGCCCCATACCTACTATTAGTGATGTCATACATTATTAAAAAGGGTAGAGAAAGTTTGAGCTGTCCCCGCCCCACTGATGAGTTCTATTATTTGCGTAGTTCGGCTCTGTCTTAATGTTGACTAAATTCGTCGAGTGAAAGAGGGGACGGCGCAGCTGTTCCAGAAAGTGTCGCCTATGGCGATCATTCACCAGTAACTGACGCTGACTGACTGCTTCTCATCATAGCTCTTATTCAGAACTCCTTTTTTACAATAGTTACAGCGATTTATTTCAGATACCTATGTACAGTCGGCTCTTTAGGTACCGCCTATTGCACTACCAGCAAAATTGCTTCTTCCTACTTTCGCTGTTATACTCAAAGTTCGTCATTATACATTCTTCCTTTTTTCTTTTTTTCTCCGAAGTCCAACAACCGCCTCGGAGTATCCCGCCGCCGCGACTCTGGACCTCCATGGAGTGACGTCATCAGCCTCACTGTGTTTCCTGCACGGCAGCCCACTACTTGCCGCGTCAACGAAAGTCCGCGCCCGTTGCGGGCTCGGTGTTTGAATTATCTGCACATATAAAAACCAAATACTTCCACAGTATTTATGCACATAACTAACAAATCCTAACCCGCAACTCAATTTTATCATTTAATTAGAATTTGTGCTAGGCCAGGTGCGATGGATGGCGCATGCAACAGACCACTTGTCGTCTGTTACACCACAAGTTCAGGTTTGCGTAAGATTTTCTGTCATTAAGTTGTTTCTTTATCTCCTCAAAGGCTTGCTAACAATTTTTAACCCAAATCCAGTACTGTTTTCCTTAAGAAGATTATTCAGACATGGTGCATTAAGGGCTTGTATCTTTACATATGTTCAGTAGAAATTAGTTAATTTAAAAAGACTTTAATCCTTTTTTATTTCTAGAAATAGGAAATTTTACTGTGGTCAAGATTTTCTCTTCGTCAGGCAATACTCCTTTGTCTATTATGATATGTCCCAGAAACTTCAATTTAGATATAGTAAACTTGCACTTTTCTAATTTTCAGGTCATTCCCCCTTTCCTTAATTTCTGCCCACTTCTATTAAAATATTCAAATGCTCCCTCCAGTTTTTACTAGTTTCAAGTATGTCCTCCTCATATACAGTAAGTTTGTTTAACAGATCCAAATCCCTTATAATCTCAGCTACAGACACATTGCAATGTAACCCTCAGGGTGTATGTTTGGGTTAAGTATCAGTAGAACTCTACCCAGTGGGAGGATTACTGTTACTTAACGAGTCCAGAGCTTATGCAAGTTGCCCTCTGTAGCTTTGGCTCAATATTCGTGTGGTGCACGAAACAATAGGTCCGAGACTTAATACTGGGGTGTTAATGCTTCAACAAGGTGGTTTAATTAACACACCAAATTATAAACGCAACGGATAACGCATCTATAAAAGCCGCTACAGAAAGCGCCTAAACAGATCTCATTAGGGGGCATCTGATCTTTCAATATTTGTTGATTAGATCAAACATGTGACTAGCTAACGGGATTCATTTGTCTCTCACCTCTTAGGGAAGATTACCTAATTTCTAATTTTCTGTACTGGAGCATTTGAGCTATTTGAAATTTGAATGTGGCTTTAAATTATTGATAACAGGTGTGAGGAAAAACTATTGGCAGTTCTATACTGATTGGAATTTATTTTCTAAATGATACCAAAACAATTGTTAACACATTAGTACTAAGCAAGAACCAAAGTCATACAACTGCAAGGGTATCAGCCCGATTTACTCTCAAAGAAGGTCTCTCTAACAAAATATGCTTATGGTAATTACCACGCAATTGTGGGAAGGGAGGGATGGAGTGCTGACCTGGCTTCATATTCAACCAAACAGTCATGCCTAGACCCATGCTTTGCTTTGGTATTATTACTAAGTGCTGCAAATGAAACGCAGAGCAAGTCCAGCTATCGAGAACTCAAGTATACTGGTCAGTACCAACAGGATGCACGAAATGCTAACATGTGTCTCATAAGGATGTAGCAAGTTGTCTGCTTATCTTTGGTTTGGCAATTCGGATTTATTTATGTGTTAAGATTATGCAGACATACTATCACATTCCAGGACCCAGCATTCCTTATTAAACATAGCTTCCTTGATTGTAACCCGTAAATTGGAGCAAATAATTTTCACACACATTTACCGTTCACACATAGATAAAATGGGGCACACACGCACATTTACTAAGTACCAAGTGGCTGGGAAATGATGTAACTATCAGGGCCATCAAAACTATACTTAAAATTGGGGCTCTTTCAAATAAATAGTACATTACTGTGCATGTTTCAGGGTAAACATCATTATAAAGCAAAAGATAAACTGGTGGGGGAATGCTTATCTCGTACCACGTGGCGGTAAAGTTACGTGAATGTTAATGATAGAATTATCCATAAAAATCAGAAATCTCTCTAATAAACGGTATCGTTCACTGAAGGTTGCGTGGCAGCCACCATTATTCTAAAGCAAAGTGGTTGGGGGGGAGCTCAGTAACGTTTACCTCGTGCCACTTGGCGGGGAGTGTTATGTAAGTCTTGATAGGAGCACAAATTATACCGAAAAACGGAAATTTCTCTAATAAACTGTATCGCGCACTAAACATTTCGCGGCAAGCTCCGTTATTCTAAAGCAAAGTGATTAAAGGAACTCAGGAACATCTACCCATTACCACGTGGTGTCAAAATCACACGAGCATTAATGCCGGCAAAATCGGAGCTCATTACCAGGTAAACAGTACTGTACTCCGCAAGTCACCCAGTACACTTCATTCTTAGCAAGGCAAAATGTTTAAAGAGGAGGACACACGCACATCTGCCAACTAACATTGGTCCCAGCTCGCACTCGTGGCCAAGTTGGAGTAACTCAAAGCATGGACAATTCACGAAATCTTGACACACCAGATTAACTCGATCGTTTATTGCAGTCGTGCACTACTGTTTAATTATTCATTTGGGTCTCATATTGATAAATCTGACCTGTTTTCTTATGAATGGCCCTTGATCCCACTTCACGCCAAAATGAGCCCGCGCACATTCCCTAACATCAAATTTAATTTTAGGCACGTATTTATAATCGCGGAACTAATTTACTAGCGAAACTGTACTGAAGCTAATTGAACATCTAAGCGATAACCGATCTATACTTTAATGCCATGACCGTTACCCCAACTGGCCACATGGCTGGAAACTGTGTACACAAAGAAAACATCGAAAACATCATAAAAATCCTCCAAAACTTTACCATACAGAAGCGAGCACACAAAAAGCCATGAAATGAAATAACAATCTTCACACTTAGACCCAAAATACGACCGTTAGCTTAGGGCCCATGGTCCATGCCTGTGCAACGCCCAAACCGAAAGTTCTTACGGAAATTTAAACCAAATAGGGAAAATAAATTCCGTTATGGGGGTTTGCCGGTAACGTTACACCTGCTTCCACCATCCTGACCTTAATCAGCAGCAGTTTTGAAACATTCCAATACATTACATCATACTACCATAAAGTGCAGAACTCCAACTTCTGCGTCTGTACCGCGCCGCTGCCCCGGAACAAGTGCTCTTCCAACCGAATTCGCCTAACCGTTCTGCTTACAATCGTGGTGGGGGTGGCGCGCCAACCTGATAGAGCCAATTCGCGCTCCTACGTGTCATCTTTGCACTGACCATCAAACTGGGTATCTGCTAAACTTGTTCACGCTTGGGGGTTGGTACTACCCTACCACAGAACTCATTTATACCCTCCAGGTCGCACAAAGGAAAGGAAAATGGGAAACGTGGTACACAACAGAAAAAAAATTCAATAGATAACACTTTTTAGTCCATTCTCTCCTTTTGGACACCAGCTGAGGTACTACCTGCAAGAGAAGAAACTCTTGCTAATAATTTATGCATGCTAGAAATTTAATAAAACATTGGAACAGTACAAGAAGTTCCGTTTCAAC